>NC_138090.1:45220303-45820303 GCF_964212035.1 Myotis nattereri
ATTGGCTAATCAGGGCTATATGCAAATTAACTGCCAACTAAGATTGGCAGTTAACTGCCAACAAGATGGCGGCTAATTTGCATATGTAGGCACAATGCAGGGAGGCGAAAGGGAAAGCAGGAAGAAGCCCCCTGCCACTGACAGTGATCGGAAACTCAGAGGGGAGCTAAGAGCTGGGGGGCAGGGCAAAGGCGGCCCTGGGGCCATGATCGGAGAATCAGGTGCCTTTGCCGCCCTGGGCAGTGATAGCAGGAAGTAGGGGTGGAGCTAGCAATGGGAGCTGGGCACGGTCGAAGCTGGCAGTCCCAGGAGCTAGGGGTCCCTTGCCTGGGCCTAAAGCGAAGCCCACGATCGCGGCGCCCCCCGCTGCCACTGCAGGTCCCCGCTGCCCGGGCCGGACGCCTATGCCAGAGGCCTCAGGCCTGGTCAAGGGGCCGATCCGGTGATTGGTGATCGGAGGGTGATGAGGGTCAACGCCTCTGGCCGAGGCATCAGGCCTGGGTGGGGGGCAGAGCCGGGGATTGGGGGGATATGATGGTCCCCTTGCCCAGGCCTGAAGCCTGGGTCAGAGGCGTCAGGCTTGGGCGGGGGGTGGAGCAAGCGATCAGAGGGAGATGGGGGTCCCCTGCCCAGGCATGATTCCTGGGCCAGAGGCCTCAGGCCTGGGCGGGGGCCAGAGCCAGTGATCGGGGGGAGATGGGGGTCCCCTGTCCAAGCCTGACACCTCTGGCGGAGGCGTCAGGCCTGGGCAAGGGGCCGATCAGGCGATCGGAGGGTGATGGGGGTCAACACCTGAGGGCTCCCAGTATGTGAGAGGGGGCAGGCTGTGCTGAGGGACACTCTCCCCCCCCCCCCCCACACCCAGTGCACGAATTTTGTGCACCGGGCCCCTAGTGTGTGTGTGTGTGTGTGTATATATATATATATTTTATTGATTTTTACAGAGAGGAAGAGAGAGAGATAGAGAGTTAGAAACATTGATCAGCTGCCTCCTGCACACTCCCCACTGGGTATGTGCCCACAACCAAGGTACATGCCCTTGACCGGAATCGTACCTGGGACCCTTGAGTCCGCAGGCCGACGCTCTATCCACTGAGCCAAACCAGTTAGGGCAGGAAAGAATTTTTGATATAGTTCCATATAATGCTCCTCACCTGGTTCCCATCTCAGTGGGATTAAAACAGTAAACATTTCTAGGGCAATGGGATATATATATATATATATATATATATATATATATAGAGAGAGAGAGAGAGAGAGAGAGAGAGAGAGAGAGAGAGAGAGAGAGACAGAACACCATTGATTTGCTGCCTCCTGCGCACCCCACAGTGGGGATCGAGCCCACAACCCAGGCATGTGCCCTGACCGAGAGTCGAACTGTGACCACCTGGTTCATAGGTTGATGCTCAACCACCGAGACACACCGGCTGGGCACAATGAAAATATTAACTAAAATGTAGAACCTTTTTAGTCAGGATACAGTATTTAGAATTCTGGGGAGTTTATTTATAACACTGCTCAGTGTGAGAGCGCTGGGTAAACATACAAAGCTTTTTTTTCATAGCAGCATTCTTGTCGAGGCTGCAGAAATCAGTGTGTGGCGTTGGCAGGACAGAAGAAGGAAGGGCCGGGAGATTTCCAAGTTGTTCAGAGCAGCTTCCTACCCATCCTCCTCACCTTGTCAGTGCTGCCCTCCCCCCCCCCCTTTTTAAAATATATTTTATTGATTTCAAAGCAGAAGGGAGAGGGAGAGAGAGATAGAAACATCAATAATGAGAGAGAATCATTGATTGGCTGCCTCCTGTGCATCCCTACTGGGGATCAAGCCCACAACCCAGGCACGTGCCCTTGACCGGAATCAAACCCGGACCCTTCAGTCTGCAGGCCGACGCTCTATCCACTGAGCCAAACAGGCTAGGGCTGTGCTGCCCCCTTTCCAGTGGACACTGGGTGTAAGATTGAGGTGTACATGTTTGTTGTAGGTGACATTCAAGGACGTGGCTGTGGCCTTCACCGAGGAGGAGCTGGGGCTGCTGGACGCCGCCCAGAGGAAGCTGTACCGAGATGTGATGGTGGAGAACTTCTGGAACCTGGTCTCAGTGGGTGAGGACAGGCGCCCTCTGCAGTATCTTTGTGACCTCGGGGTTAAGGCTTTGGGGCTCTTGGAATGGGCTCCCTCATTTTGGTTTACTGGACTTTTGCCAGTTCCTGTGGGACCCAAGAGGATGTTTCTGGTCTTTCTAAATAGGATGTTTCAGGGTTTTTTTTCACTTGTGTTTTGTAGAAGAACTATAAATGGTCAGTCTGCTGCTATTACCTCTTCTATATTCTTTTTAAAATTTCACTCCTAGTCCATTAGTGAATTATAAAGCCAATTTATTTAGTCGGCTCTGCAGTTTTTAATGAAATAAAAGAGGGTAGTCCTGGCCAATGTGGTTTAGTTGGTTGGAGTGTCTTTCTGTGCACCGGAAGGTCGAAGGTTCCCAGTCAGGTACATACCTAGGTTTCAGCTTCAGCCCCCTGTCGGGCATGTATGAGAGCAGCCCATCAATGATTTTCTCTGACATCTCTCTCTCTCTCTCACCTTTCCTCTCTCGCTAAAAAAATCAAAGACTATGTCCTTGGGTAAGGATTTAAAAAATATATATATCTCAGAGCTCCTTAAGAAGAATAGAACAGCCCCAGCGCTGTGGCTCAGTGGTTGAGTGTCAACCTGTGAACCAGGAGGTCATGGTTTGATTCCCGGTCAGGGCACGTGCCTGGGTTGTGGGCTTGATCCCCACTGGCAGGCCTGCAGCAGGAGCAATCAATCAATGATTCTCTCTCATCATTGATGTTTCTCTCTCTCTCTCCCTCTCCCTTCCTCTCTGAAATCAATAAAAATATATATTTTTAAAAAGAAGAAGAGAACATTGCAGCTAAAATTGGCCAGTTGCATGCGTGTTCTGAGAGCCGTTGGGAGGAGATTTAATGAAAACAGACAACAGAACTGTGCCATTTGCCTCCTGTTTTATTTATTTATTTTTTTAAAATATGGAACGCTTCACGAATTTGCGTGTCATCCTTGCGCAGGGGCCATGCTAATCTTCTCTGTATCGTTCCAATTTTTTAGTATATGTGCTGCCGAAGCGGGCACTGTTTTAATAATACATATCTATGTATACTAGTATAGTATGTGTCTGGATCAGAGAGTAAATGCTGTTTCTTCAATAGGCCATGCTAAAATATTTTTTGAAAAACACTGCTTTTAATATCTTGAATATGCAGTTAGAACTCCAATTTTAGCTCCATTGTATTCAAGTGAAACTTGTGACTTTGCATGTTCTCAGGACATCAACCCTTCAGACAAGATATATTAGATCTAGAAAGAGAAGAGAGGCTTTGGATGATGAAGACATCACCCCAGATGGAGAGAAATTCAGGTAAGAACCAAGCAATTATGAGTTCTGGTAGTTACCTGCATTATCTGTTTCATTCCTCACCACCCCTGTGCCCACGCCCAGTTGAAATTGTCAGATCTTTTTCCTGGATTATTGGAACAGCTTCGTACTGGTTGCCTGTTCTCAGAAAATAGCTTGTGAGTTAGTCTCTGCCTTGTAAGAGTTGCCCAGCTCCATCTCATTTGCTTCTTGCAAAGTCTTCATCCATAAGAAATGGATCTTACATCATTACCTCTACAAACACTTTAATTGTTTAGATTTATATGTATGACTTTAGAAAGCATTTCATGTAATGAAACCTTTACTGCTTCTGATGATTTTCTGATAATTTCTAGTCTGTGTCTTCAAATATTTATCACAAGCTACTGAGTTTATTTCAAAGCTCACTAATAAAGTACACCCTCACTTTGGAAATCATTCTTGTTAAAGGCCAATGTATCTCCATATAAAGTTTTCATGCTATTTTCAAGGAGATAGCATTCTTTCCTACCCTCTAAATTTTTATTTCTATGTGGGAAAATAACATGTTAGACAGGACAGAAATCTCAGAAGAACCCAGATCATCCAGCTTTTCTTTCATTCCAAGTGATTCTTAGCACCTTTGATTTTATCCTCAGCGTTAAACCTCTTGGTGTGCCACTGCCTCTACTGCAGCCTTTCATCTTCTCAGCAAACTATACTTTCCAACCCTTTTTCTAGTTCAGATACTTTCCTTGTAAAGGCACTTTTGCTTCTATGACTTGGTTCAAACTTAAGCTGGGATTTACAGTTATAGAGAATCCCAGAAATCAAACTCTGATTCATCTGTATATGCATTTTTTGAGCACCTACTAACTGCCAGGCACTATTACAGCTGCAAGCATCCAAAATGCTTTTCTTTACTGATACTGTGTTATGGTAGGAAAGACATGTAATTTATGAAAAATGATTAAAATAGTATGTCAAATGGCCATCATTTTGTTTTCATTGGGTTTCGTTCATGAGAAGAGGTTGGCTCACCCCCTGCTTTCTGTCAGGATATAAACCAGAGAATGCCATATGTAGTAAAAAAAAAAATAAAATAAGCTGAACCATCCCAAGGATCATTCATTTTATACTGTGTGTCCTAAGTGTGAAATCTTGAATCTTTAAGCAAAGTTTTCACTTGTTCATATCTCTAAATAATTTGTCTATATAGGCAAGAGCAATCAAAGTGAGTTGAGGACTGTTCAAGACAGAGGACTACATGAAGAGCTTTCCTGCTGGCAGATCTGGCAGCAGATTATAAATGACTTAACCCGGTGTCAGGACTCCAGGATAAATAGTTCTCAGTTCCACAAACAAGGTGAGTCCCTCTGTCAGGTTGGGGCAGGACTGACTACTCCAATTTCTGAAGATGAAAACTACTCACTCAGTCATCAAATGGATGGTCCCACTGACACTGGAAATCCAGAGTTTCAAACTTTGAGAACCCAGAGTTTTTGGAGGAAAACTTCCCTGACTGAGTCACAGAATTATCAGAATAGATATCAACAGTTTTCCATGAAAAGTAACTCCTGTCGGCATAAATGGGATGTCAACACCAGCAGTTGGGTATCACATCGCCTTGATGATTGTGGAGTACACAGAAGTGAAAAATCTTGTAGGTACAATAATTATGAAAGAGACAGCATGAAAATATCAACATTGGATTTAAATAATGTGACTCACATGGGACGAAAACCTTACCAGTGTAATGAGTGTAAGAAAATCTTCAGCGATCTCTCCACCTTTGATCTTCATCAGCAAGCACACTCAAAGGAGAAGTCATATGTATGTAGTGAGTGTGGAAAAGGCTTCTGTTATAGATCAGTTCTTCATATTCATCAGAACGTTCACCTGGAAGAAAAAAGGTATAAGTGTGTTAATGATTGTGGTAAGGAATTCAGTGAGAGCTCACATCTGCAAAATCATGAGAAAGTCCTCATGGTAGAGAAACCATTTAAATGTGAGGAATGTGGGAAAGGCTTCCGTCGTAGATCCGCACTTACTGTTCACTGTAAATTACACATGGGAAAGAAACCATATAATTGTGAGGCCTGTGGGAGGGCCTTCAGCCAGGCCTCTCATCTCCAGGACCATCAGAGAGTCCACACTGGGGAGAAGCCATTCAAATGTGATGTGTGCGGGAAGAGCTTCAGTAGGAACTCACATCTTCAGTCCCACCAGAGAGTCCATACAGGAGAGAAACCATATAAATGTGACGAGTGTGGGAAGGGCTTCATCTGCAGCTCAAATCTATACATTCATCAGAGGGTTCACACAGGAGAAAAACCCTACAGATGTGAGGAATGTGGTAAAGGCTTTAGTCGGCCCTCAAGTCTGCAGGCCCATCAGGGAGTCCACACCGGGGAGAAATCATACATATGTAATGTGTGTGGCAAAGGTTTTACTCTGAGTTCAAATCTTCAAGCCCATCAGAGAGTCCACACTGGAGAGAAACCCTACAACTGCAATGAGTGTGGGAAGAGCTTCCGGAGGAATTCCCACTATCAGGTTCATCTGGTGATCCACACAGGAGAGAAACCCTATAAATGTGACGTATGTGGGAAGGGCTTCAGTCAGAGTTCATATCTTCAGATCCATCAGAAGGCTCACAGTATAGAGAAACCTTATAAATGTGAAGAGTGCGGCCAGGGCTTCAATCAGAGTTCACGACTTCAGGCTCACCAGCTGACCCATACTGGGGAGAAACCATACCAATGTGAAGAATGCGGGAAAGGATTCAGTCGTAGAGCAGACCTTAAGATCCATTGTAGAATCCACACAGGAGAGAAGCCGTATAATTGTGAGGAGTGTGGGAAGGTCTTCAGGCAGGCTTCAAATCTTCTGGCCCATCAGAGAGTCCACAGTGGGGAAAAGCCATTCAAATGTGATGAGTGTGGGAAGAGCTTTGGGCGGAGTTCACACCTTCAAGCCCATCAAAAAGTCCACACCGGAGAAAAGCCATACAAATGCGAGGAGTGTGGGAAGGGTTTTAAATGGAGCTTGAATCTTGACATGCATCAGAGGGTCCACACAGGAGAGAAACCATATAAATGTGGGGAGTGCGGTAAGTACTTCAGTCAGGCCTCGAGTCTTCAGCTTCATCAGAGTGTCCACACTGGAGAGAAACCATTCAAATGTGATGCGTGTGGCAAAGTCTTTAGTCGGTCTTCACAGCTGCAGTCTCATCAGAGAACTCACACTGGGGAGAAACCTTACAAGTGTGAGATATGTGGTAAGAGCTTCAGCTGGCGATCAAATCTTACAATTCATCACAGAATCCATGCTGGTAATAAATCTTCTAACAGTGATAGTGCTGATAAGAACATGAGAAGGTCCACACAGGTAAAATGTTTTATAAAGTGATTTTTTAAAAAATACTCAAGTGTTGTGTGAATTCTTCCAATCATCAAGTTCAAAAGAAACTTTATTTTTCATTAAAGCAGTGTTTCAACCATAGCTTACCATATCCCAGTAGTCAGCAGGCTATACAGCAGAGAAGAAAATGCTTGTAAGTGTATAGTAAGGGCTTCAATTAAAACTTTGACCTTTATTAAATACTAGAAGCCTGGTACACAGATTCATGCCCTGGTGGGGTTCCTTGGCCTGGCTTGCACCCTCTCGAATTCCAGGACCCCTTCGGTGCATAATCAGGGCCAGGGAGGGACCGCAGAAGGGCTCCAGGGTGTGTCTGGCCTATCTCACCCAGTCCTGATTGGCTGGACCCCAGCAGCAAGCTAACCTACCAGTCAGAGCGTCTGCCCCCTGGTGGTCAGTGCACATCATAGCTACTGGTTGCTTAGGCTTTGGTATATATAGACTAGAGGCCCAGTGCACGAATTCATCAGGAGTGGGGTCCCTAGGCCTGGTCGGCATTTGGGCCAGCTGGAGGGTGGGACTGTGGGAGGTTGCCAGCCGGTGGCGGGGAGGGACCAGGAGAGGTTGGCCACCATGGGAGGTTGGCTGTGGGAGTGCACTGACCACCAGGGGGCAGCTCCTGCATTAAGTGTCTGCCCCCTGATGGTCAATACACATCATAGCAACTGGTCGTTCTGCTTGCTTAGGCTTTTATATATTTAGACTAGTGGCCAGGTGCATGAAATTCATGCACGGAGGGGGGTGGTTCCCTCAGCCCAGCCTGCACCCTCACCAATCAGGGACCTCTTGGGGGATGTCCAACTTCTGGTTTAGGCCTGATCCTAACTGCCCTCCCCTGCCAGCCTGATCACCCCCTAACTGCCTCTGCCTTGGCCCCCACCACCATGGCTTTGTCTGGAAGGAAGTTGGACGTCCGGAAGATGGCCAGTTGACCCAGTCTAATTAGCATATTACCCTTTTATTAATATAGATAGAGTATATGGGATAGGATTGCTTAAATTGGGATGGAGGGAAGCCTTTTTCAGCAGGAGGAAATGCTCTTGGCAGACAAACATACATAATCCCTATATCTGGACTGATAGCCAGCCAAATGCACTGTACTGCCAAACCTGTCATTAAAAAATGAACCGCTTTCTTACACCTTACACCAAACAGCTGTAAAAACCCTCCTCAGCCCCCACTTTAGGTTCTGCCTTTGCAGTTCACCCATATTAGGTGTTGATTGGTCGGTTTCTGTGCCAGTCAAAAGCTCTGCCTCCTCAGCAGCCATTGGCTCCTCGCAGTTCACCCAGATTTGGTTCTGATTGGTTGGTTTCTATGCCAGTCAGCATCAAAAGATCTGCCTACTAGGCAGCCTTGGCTCCTCACAGTTCACCCAGATTTGGTTCTGATTGGTCGGTTTCTATGCCAATCAGTATCTCTGGGACTATCTCTGGGCCTGATCAGAGAGGCGGGGCTGATCAGCAGCCCCGTGGAGACCCAGAGAAATAGAGGCACATCTGCTGATGAAGCCCGGACGGAGGGAAAGAGAGAGGCAATGGCTGATAACAGCTGCCACGGAGGCTGTGGATCAGACCCTGCCTTTCTCTCCGGACCTCTCTCCAGCACTGACTGCAGGATTGACTTCCGGTGTTAGGTCAAGCCTTCGGTCGGTCGTTATGGACCCTGGGTTTTTATACATTAGGATTACTCAGGAGAGAGGCCTTAGAAAGAGTAAGAGTTTTACCAGGCCTTGTACAAAAGTGAGCTGGACAAGCCAAAATGAACTAAGTGTAAGCTCTATAAATGCACAAACCTTTTTTCTAAATCTACATAGTCTTATTGCAAGTACTTCATGGGTGCTCAATATTTGTTTTTGGGTTTTTTTTGTTTGTTTGTTTGTTTTTAAATATATTGTATTGATTTTTTACAGAGAGGAAGGGAGAGAGATAGAGAGTTAGAAACATCGATGAGAGAGAAACATTGATCAGCTGCCTCCTGCACATCTCCTACTGGGGATATGCCTGCAACCCAGGTACATGCCCTTTACCGGAATCGAACCTGGGACCTTTCAGTCCACAGGCCGATGCTCTGTCCACTGAGCCAAACCGGTTTCGGCGCAATATTTGTTAATAGATGGGAAAAGTGTACATTTGAAAATTGTGTTGAGATCACCTCCACAATTTCATAAAATTTTGTATTCTAAACTGGAAACCTAAATGACCTTATTAAAATTAACTCGGGGAGACAAAGTTGAGTTGGTAGGAAACCAGCACTGCAATATGTAGTATTTGGCATCACCCTACTGTGATGAGCTCCCGTGCCCTCCCTCCGCCTCTCTCATCAAGTTGGGCCCTATTATCTTGGACTCTGTCTAGTGTTCTATTGATTTTATACTGTATACACTCAGTTATCCTTTGTGATAGTATACAATGACTGAAAAATTGAGTTTGTTAATCTTGCGATAAGGCACCAGACGATTGATTTTTTTTTTCAAAGATATCACAACAGGGATTTAAGTGTTAGAGTTAGTAGTGACACATTTCACAGGCAATGAAAGAGCTGCTCTTTTGTTTGTGATGTTGGGTATTCATTATTCACTCCCAATGTGCGTGGCTGCTCTAACATTGACTACCATCGCACCAAAGATTAAACCTCTAGTTATGTGTCCAGTTTTCTTGACCTTTGTAGGTAATTCAGTTTCAACTCCCACATGATACCATGGGCTCAATTTTTCCCTTTTTTGCCTCTGGAGAATTTTCCCATCTTTGCTTTGAGATTGGCTACATGTTAATACTTTGGGGGACTTGTAACATATAAGCAGCATTTAAAAATATATTTATTATTGGTTTCAGAGAGGAAAGGAGAGGGAGAGAGAGATAGGAACATCAATGATGAGAGAGAATCATTGATCGGCTGCCTCCTGCATGCCCCCTATTGGGGATCGAGCCCGCAACCCAGGCATGTGCCCTTGACCAGAATTGAACCTGGGACTCTTCAGTCCACAGGCCAACGCTCTATCCACTGAGCTAAACCAGCTAGGGCTAAGCAGCTTTTTTTTTAAAGGACCGAAAGGCAAACCCAGTCAGTGGCTCACTCACAACCCTGTAGATTCTCCTATGTCATAGGACATCAATGGGAAGGAATAGACTCCTGAAAAACAGATGGAATGTATGACCAGATTCCAACAAAGCTGAGGCCTTTGACCTCTAAATTTAGCTGAGCCTCCTTTGCCATTAAAAGGAGGCTTTCCTCCCATCTCTGAGTTAGTCTCCCCTTGCCTGAAGGGCCTGTAATGATCTCTCCTGAGATAGTTTCCTTGCAGTGAACTATAGGTTCTCAAGACTTGCCTCCACCCCACCCCACTTTTCTAGACCTATACAGATTCAAATCTTTGCATGCCATAGAAGGAGATCTGGGTGTGGAAGCCATCTATATATATAAAAGCCTAATATGCAAAGTGTCCCCTTGGGAGTTTGATCGATCGGGAGTTCAATTGCTCGCTATGATGTGCGCTGACCACCAGGAGGTGGCATGGAATGAAGGGAGGCCCCAGTTGGCAGCCGGTAGCCACTAGGGACCCTACCCAGGCATGAATTTCTTGCACTGGGCCTCTAGTCAGGTATAAAGTATGACCATGAGGAAATACGTATCTGTCAAAATAAGGGTTTTTATAATATACTAGAGGCCCCATGCACAAATTCGTGCATGGGTGAGGCCAGACCTGTTGGGAGGAGGAGATGGCGGGCCAGGGGGGAGGGGACATGGGCGATTGGCTGGTTGGCCCCACCCAATTGGGGTGGGGGGACAGATTGGGGGGGGGGCGTCCAGCCCACCGCCCACAGCTCCTCCCCACAACTGGCCCCGCCCCCAAGTGGGGAGGCTAATCAGGGACCAGCGGCCAGGAGGAGGGGCCGGGGTGGTTGGCTGGCCGTCCCCACCCCCGATTGGTGTGGAGGGGGCAGATTGGGGGTGGGGCCAGCTAGGGGGAGGGGCTGTGGGCAGTTAGCCTGCCAGCCCTGCCCAGATTGGAGTGGGGAGGCTGATCAGGGTGGTGCTGACTGGGGGGAGGGGCCACAGGCCAATCAAGGTGGTGGGAGCTGATTGGGGTGGGGCCAGCCATGGGGAGGGACTGTGGGTGCTGGGCTGACTGGCCCTACCCCCGAATGCAGTGGGGGAGGGGGGCTGATCTGGGGCCAGTGGCTGGGGGGCGGGGCTGTGGGTGTTTGGCTGGCCAGCCCCACCCCTAATTGGGGTGGGGGGGCTGATCTGGAGTGGGGCCAGGCAGGGGCTGCAGAAGGTTGGCTGACTGGCCCCACCCCCTATTGGGGTAAGGGGAGCAATCAGGGGTGGGCCGGTCGGGGGGAGGGGTTGCGGGCCAATCGCAGTGGTGGGGGCCAGGGTGGGGCCGGCCAGCCAACCTCCTGCAGCCCCTCCCCTGGCTGGCCAGCCCCGCCCCCTATTGGGGTAGGGGGGGGCGATCGGGGGCGGGGATGGCCCAGGGGAGGGGCCGCGTTGGCTGCTGGCCCCACCCACGATCCGGCCAGTTTGCTGGCCACAGCTGGCATCATAGCCACCAGTCATTCTGGTTGTTACAGTGTTCCGGTCACTGGCTTTTTGTATATATAGATATCAACAGAAACCTGAGAAGTGTATATTGTGGATCTTATGGGTATCAAATCAGGTGGAAATAATGTAATGTTGGATTAGGCTGGATTTGTCGATATGGGTGCATTGAACACCATTTGCAGACTTAGAGTGTTAGCTTAGTACCTGGGAATGCCTTCAACAGTTTGCTTAGTTGAATGACTGAAACCTGGGTCAAAGTTAGCTTATGCTAAAGTCAAAATGCCAGAATTGCCCTGCCAGTGTGGTTCAGTGGTTGAGCATCGACCTATGAACCAGAAGGTCAAGGTTTGATTCCCAGTCAGGGGATCATGCAGGAGGCACCTGATCAATGATTCTCTCATTGATGTTTCTATCTCCCTCTTCCTTCCTCTGAAATCAATAAAATTATATATATTTTTAATTGCCAGAACTTTCTAAGTATGTTATAGAAAGTTTCTCAACCTTGACACTATTGACATTTTGTTGGATAATTTTTCATTCTTGGGGGCTGTCCTGTACTTTGTAGGATGTTTAGTAGCATCTTTAGCCTCTACCCACCAGATGCCAGTAGCACATTCTCTTTTTCCCAAGTTGTAAAATAATAATAAATAATAATAATAATAATGTCTCAAGATACTGCCAAATGTCCCTGAGGTGGGGAGGGGGGGAGTAAGGAAGGGGCAAAGTTGTCTGCAGTTGAGAAACACTGATGTAGAAGATACACAACAACCTAGGGGAGCATTGGCAGTCTTGGAGAGCTCTATAATGACCCTTCGCTACAGGCCAGGAATGACATTAAAATGGGGCTCCCTGAATTCAGTGAGGGTGATGGGATGCTGGGGCATCACAGGTCAAGTGGAGACATTTCACTGGCAGAAACAAACTGATTGTGTTTGTCATTATGAACAGCAAATCCAAAGGGATATATATCATCAGAATGGTTTGGTTCACAGAAATTTTTGCATTGGGTTATTGATTGTATTGTCCCTCAGGCTAGCCTACTAATAGGAAGCCTGCCAATATCCTACTTGATTTGAATAAGTGGAAAAGTTCTAGGTCTGGTGAACATAAATCTAACTTGAATCAACATGAGAGTTGTGGGTCCTCAGTCAATTTCATAAGATGAGTTGGTTTTCATTTCCAGCACATCTGGAATGAGGGTCAAGTTGGGTCTCCTTAAGGAATGACTCTGTTATACTTCCCAAACTATATGCCATAAATCATCCTAGACTTCCTCAAAGTGACTTACAGCCATATTTTATGGAGGGATGCACTGGGTACGTAAATAACTGGAATATGAAGGTATTACTGGACACTAGAATTGACATTTTCTGGAACCCCCAAAATGGCACTGTAGTCCACCAGTTAGGAGAGAAGCTTATACAAGACAAATAATGGAGGTTTTTGCTCGGGCCTCTATGTAGTGGTCTGAACAGATCCCTGACCCCATCCTCTGGTTGTTTTCCCAAGTTCCAGAATGCAGAGTTGCAATAGAAATATTCAGCGCTAGCTGGTTTGGCTCAGTGGATAGAGTGTCAGGCTGCAGACTGAAGGGTCCCAGGTCCGATTCTGGTCAAGGGCACATGCCCGGGTTGTGGGCTCAGCTCCCAGTTGGGGGCATGCAAGAGGCAGCTGATCAATGATTCTCTCTCATCATTGATATTTGTATTTCTCCCTCTCCCTTTCTCTCTGAAATCAATAAAAAAGATATATTAAAAAAAAAGAAATATTCAACCCCTGGATGAATTCTCACATTAATTCCCTGTCCCATGTAATAAGGGCTGTTTGGTAAGAAAGGACAGGTAAACACTGGAACTGCCTCACGTGTATCAACATAGAAAACCAAAAGCAGCACCATATCCCTAGAGGGGCTACCGAGATTAACGCCACTATCGGTATATTGGAAGTTGCAGTGGTCATGATTTCTATCACATCCCCATTCAATTCACTCATTTGACCTGTGCAGAATCCAGGTGAATCTTGGATAATGACATGGGATTATTGTAAACTTAATTAGGAATTGAGTCCAGTTGCAGCTCCAAATGTGTTCTTTTTTTTTTTTTTTAATATATTCCATTGACCCTTTACAGAGAGGAAAAGAGAGAGACAGAGAGCCAGAAACATCGATGAGAGAGAAACATCAATCAGCCACCTCTTGCACATCTCCCACTGGGGATGTGCCTGCAACCGAGGTACATGCCCTTGACCAGAATCGAACCCGGGATCCTTCAGTCCGCAGGCCGACGCTCTACCCACCGAGCCAAACCGGTTTCGGCCCAAATGTGGTTTTATTGCTGGAGCCAATCAACATGCCTGGTGGCACCTAATAAACGCCCATTAAGCCACCATGTGTTTTTTTCTCTACATATAGTAAACATCAAAGAAGTTTAGTTTCATGTGTTAGGACCATCAATACACTTTTACGGCCCCAGCTCAGGGCTACTTCAACATTCCAATATCCTTTTTGAATTTAATCTAGGAATTGGCAACGATGGTCCCTGGGTCAAATCTGGCCACCACTTATATTTGTAAATAAAATTGTATTGAAACAGCCATGACAACTATTGCCATGCAGAATGGTGGAGTTGAGTAGTTGTGACAGATCATATGGTCTTTTACTTACTACTTGGCTCTTTACAGAACTAATTTTATGACCTCTGATACATATCTGATCACGTATGAAGTGTATGAAGATAGGGATACTACACGGAGTTCACAACATCGTTATTTAGGATTTTGGAGCAACGTTTGTCATTCTCTGCATATGACACCAGTCCTGAGAAAGCAGCTTCTGGCTTTATCCGGGTCTAGTTAAAACTAAGCCCAGCTGGTGTGGCTCAGTGGTTGAGCACCAACCCAAGCACCAAGCAGTCACCAATTCAATTCCCAGTTTGGGCTCATGCCCAGGTTGTGGGCTAGTGTATAGGAGGCAGCTGGTCCATGTTTCTATCTCTCCCTCAAGTAAATAAAAACATCTATATATATAAAAGGCTAAGCGACTGTCCGACCATCTGACTGTCCAGTAGGTATGATGTGCACTGACCACCAGGGGGTAGATGCTCAATGCAGGAGCTGCCAAGCTGTGGTGACTTGGCAGCAGTGGTTCGTGGGTGACGCACCCCAGAACCAGAGAGGAGGGAGCTTGATTCTGGGGTGCATCACCCGGGAACTGCCCTCTTGCAATCCGGGCCCCTTGGGGGGATGTCGGAGAGCCGGTTTTGGCCCAATCCCCACAGACCAGGCTGAGGGACCCCACCTGCCAGAGGGATACCACTCACTCCGCAGACACCCTTTGAGCTGTGGCACCGTCCAGGCTGGGTAGTGGCCACCAGAGGTTGGCTCCAGGGTGTTTCCAGCCCATCTTGCCCAGTCCCACCCCGCCAGCCACCTTCTAATTAATTTCCTTTCAATGTGCCTGAATCTGTGCACTGGGCACTAGCATTTAGTAAAAATAAAAAATACCATTAGCCCTGGCTAGTTTGGCTCAGTGATTAGAGCATCAGCCTGCACAGCAAAGGGTTGCAGATTCAACTCCCACCACAGGAAAACAAAAGACCAGGAAAAACTTGCTGGACACCAGGAGTCAGACCTCATAGGGAACTGAAACTGTCCTAAAGACACCTGATCGCACACCTGCATTCCATCCGAATTCCAAGCTCACCAACTCATTCCCCAGACCCACTGAGGGCAAGAGCTTCCTGCCAGTGACTGTATCCTATATAGTAAAAGGGTAATATGCAAGTTGACCCTAACAGCAGAAAGACTGGGAATGACTGGTCACTATGACACACACTGACCACCAGGGGGCAGACACTCAATGCAGGAGCTGCCCCCTGGTGGTGAGTGTGCTCCCACATGGGGAGCTCTGCTCAGCCACAAGCCAGGCTGATGGCTGCCAGTACAGCGGTGGTGGTGGGAGCCTCTCCTGCCTCCTCAGCAGCACTAAGGATGTTCGACTGCAGCTTAAGCCTGCTTCCCGCTGGCAAGTGGACATCCCCTGAGGGCTCCTGGGCTGCCAGAGGGATGTCTGACTGCCAGATTAGTCCCAATTCCCCAGGGAGCGGGCCTAAGCCAGCAGGTAGACACCCCCCGAGAGTTCCCAGACTGCGAGAGGGCACAGGCCGGGCTGAGGGACCCCCCTCTCCCCCCCCCCCCCGAGTGCACAAATTTTTGTGCACCGGGTCTCTATATATAAAAGGCTAATATGCAAAGTGTCCCCTTGGGAGTTCGACTGGGATACCAGGAGTTCAATCACTTGCTATGACATGTACTGACCACCAGGGGACAGTGTGGAATGAGGTAAGGCACCTGCCAGCAGCCAGAAGGCCCCGATTGGCCTGGATTGCCAGCCAGGCCTAGGGACCCTACCCTTGCACAATTTCATGCCCTGGGCCTCTAGTATAAAGATGAAACTCCAGCCCCCAGGTGCTGCCATCATGGACCCGATGTCCCATTGGCTCGGTGCTGTGCAGCCCTTCCCTTTGGACATCCCATTCCCTATCCCCTTAAAGAAATTTGGTTTTTCTTTATCCACCCTCTGAGATGGCTATTTAGCCTGTCCACGCACCATCCACCATATTAACCCTTCATAGTTTTGTTTGCCAATGAGAAAAAGCTAAACTCTCCCGGCCTCAGAGAACTGCTTGAGGCCGGCAATATGGCGAGAAGCCATTAAAGGGATTTCTGGAAGTTGCAAACAGGGAACTCCGAGATTTTGGTGATTTATTATTATTATTTTTAATGGCATTAATGGGGGGGACTTCGTTATTCCTCCTCTGGAGGTTCTGGGAAATGTAGTCCCCAACTCTGTCGGGAAACCACGAACTTCTGGGAAGTGTAGTTCCGGCGCCGTGGAGTCGGAGGCACTTCCGGCCGGGAAGGCAAGGTCACCTCCCTCCGTGTTTTCCGTCCGGGAGGTGAGCGTGGGACCAGTCGCTACCCAGGCGGCTGTCGGTCTGGGGACCGGGGAGTCGGCGCCGCCCGCGGAGGCGAAGCGGCTGAGGGCGGAGGCTCGTTTGCCCCGCGAACCGGGCCGCGCGGCTGCGCCGTCGGTGAGACGCGGGGCGGGGTGTTATCTCTGCGATGCGGCGGGGAGCGCCTCCCGGGAGGGTGTGATTCGAGCCGGAGGCCGAGCGTCGCCGTAGCGAAGGACGTGGTGGCCTCGGGTGACGGGGACGGCATTCCCTCCCCTGCGAAGCGAGAGCGAAGGTCGGGCTCCGGGAGCGGGGCCGGGCCCTTCTGTGCCCCCCGACGCCGCGCTCCTCCCGGGCTGACTGAGCTGTCATCTCCGTTTAGGAGGCAGCGCCTCTCCCCCGCTCGTGCAGGGGGGGCAGACACAATGGCACAGCCCCCTCATCCTTCCCTTCACCCCCGAATTCGGCGGGAGGAGGGGGCACTTCGGGGCCCCTCGCAGCACCGCCCGCCACACGCCCTGGGACTTTCCCGGCTGTCATTTCAGTTGGAAGGTTTCCTTCGCTCCGTAAATTCCAACCAGATATTTGTTGAATAAGCCCGAGAAGCTTAATTTGCTTCTTCATAGGCGCGTGTGTGTTACTACCACACACACATGTTAAATGTATATTTATATCTCAAATTGACTACGCTTTGCATTTCTTTTGTTCTCTTGCCCTCAGTTCAGGTTTTCTTTTTAGGACTTTTTAAAAAAAACATTTTTATTGATTTCAGAGAGGAAGGGAGAGGGCGAGAGAGAGAGAGAGAGAGAGAGAGAGAGAGAGAGAGAGAGAGAGAGAGAAACATCAATGATGAGAGAGAATCGTTGGTGGGCTGCCTCCTGCACGCCCCCTATCGGGGATCAAACCCGCAACCCCGGCTCGTGCCCTTGGCTGGAATCGAACCTGCGACCCTTCAGTCCGCAGGCCGACACTCTATCCACTGAGCCAAGCCGGCCAGGGCTCAGTTCAGTTTATTTCCTTTTATTTGCTCTCAGGGGGTTTTGAAATTATGGGCGTGGATTATTTTTTTAATTTTTAAAAATGATTATCTCGCTCAACAAATACTAAATAAGCATGGATTTTCATTCTGAAAATCATAGAGACTGAAAGTGTACTTAAAATTTGATAAGGCTGTCCACCACCACCTGTTTTTTTTTTTTTTTTAACGTATGCTAAGTTAAAAAGGTTACAGATATATATTTTTTATTCTAACCACGCTTCAACTTTGTCTAATCATTTTTGGGCATTTAAAAAAAATGATATTACCAACTATATTTACAAATGCTTTCTTACCGTTGCTTCTTTCGGAGTTCATTTAGTCTTAGATTTACTTCAGTGATGTTCAGCTGACCTGTCATTGGTTGTTTCTCCCGCATGTAGATAACCATTTAGGTGAGTGTAGACCTTAAGGTTGACAGTTGTTTTCTGCATTTTCGAGACATTATTCAATTGTCTTAGCTCTCCATTCTGTTTCCCCGTTTCAGTCTAATGGTCATTTCTGTTAGGTAAACTGTATTTTCTTTGTGGGATTTTTAAAGATTTTTGTTGTTGTTTTTAGGTTTATTTAGTACTTTGCATTCCTGAGTTTCACTGTCATTTGTTTTGGAGTATATTTGTTTTTATTTGTACTGTTCAGGATTTCTGTTTGTGAACTCAGCACTTATCTCTTGAAATAAGACCAGCCATTGTTTTCCATTCTCTTCTCAAGCTCCTGTTAGACACGTTAAGGCAGTGGTTCTCAACCTTCTGGCCCTTTCAATACTGTTCCTCATGTGTGACCCAACCATAAAATTATTTTCGTCGCTACTTCATCACTGTAATGTTGCTGTTGTTAGGAATCGTAATGTAAATATCTGATATGCAGGATGGTCTTAGGAGACCCCTGTGAAAGGGTCGTTTGACCGCCAAAGGGGTCGCGACCCACAGGTTGAGAACCGCTGTGTGAGGGCCTCAATCTGTCTTCCATGTTTCTTGACTTTCCTTTCTCTTCGCTGTGTGTTTTTCTTCATCTCCATGCACATAGGATAAAAGGTTTATTTACCAATAGCCTTTTCTGGCTGCACGAAATAAACTGACCCGAAATGACACTTTTTAGAAAACTAATACCAGCATCAACAAAATGTTATTAGCTGGGCAATATATTACTAGGTAAGACGAAATTTTAAGTGAGAGTTAGGGTTTCCAGATTTTCAAGGTGACTTTCATAGGAGAGCAATAATAAATGAAATTTCAGGTCTTTATAGTTGTTTTTTGTTGGGAAGGACATTTGCAAATCCAGGCTGTCCCCAACTTATCATGGTTCTACTTGGGTTTTTGTTTTGACTTTACGATGGTACAAAAGCAACATGCATTCAGTAGAAACTATATTTTGAGCCCTAGCAGGCTTGGCTTAGTGGATAGAGCGTCAGCCTGCGGACTGAAGGTCCCAGGTTCGATTCTGGCCAAGGGCACCAAAAAAAAAAAAAAGAAAGAAACTATATTTTGAATTTTGATCTTTTCCTGGGCTAGCGATATGTGCTGCAACACACGCTCACGGTGCTGGGCGGCAGCAGCAAGATACAGCTCCCAGTCAGCTGTGCTGCCAGCATTTTTTGGATAATGTGTATTTTACTCTTGAGATGAAACTCAAGATAAATGCTCAACTGTAGGTTAATGTAAGTGCTCTGGGCACATTTAGGCTAGGCTGAGCCATGATGTTCAGTGTATTACCTGCATTTACAGATTTTTAAATTGATTTTTAAAGAGGGAGGAAAAGAAATCAATTACGTGCATTTAAAAATGTTTTTGTATTGATTTTTAGAGAGAGAGAGAGAGAGAGACGAAGGTCAACCACTTATTTGTGCATTCATTGGCCGCTTCTCTTATGTGCCCTCACCGGACTTCGAATGGGAACCCTTGGTGCATGAGGACAGTGCTCTGACCAGCTGAGCCATCCGGCCACGGCTTAACTGCATTTTTGACTTACGATATTTTCAAGTTTACAATGAGTTTATCGGGACATAACTGCAACCTAAGTCGAGGACATCTGTACAGTTTATGATGCAAAGTGTTATCTCCCCTTTTTGTAGCTACAGGATTCCTGGTTCTTAGAACTTCCCATCTATTCATTTAGTCCTGGGAACAACTGTATGAAGTGGGTATAATAGACGATTCTTATCCTATCATAGTGCAGATGACCAAAGTGAGGTGCAGAGAGGTTTTTTTTTTTGTTTTGTTAATATAACCTGCTGTTACACAGATGGTAAGTATCATTTCCAGGATTTAAACCTAGGCCCCTAAATGTATAACACAGTGGTTCCCAACGTGGGGCACAGGTTGCTCTCAGAGGGGAGCAATTTGATTTTTTAAGGGGGGCAATTTGAGAGTGAGTTACTAACAGTGAAGTTTTTGCATTTCTTATGGTTCTAGGGGTCTCATATACATACAGTACGTAAGTATATATTGTGACATTTATGCATTCAGTTCTCTATTATATGTTTTGAAACTTTATTTGCTATTTTTTCACATCACTTCATATTATTATTATTATTATTATTATTATTATTATTTTAACAGTTTCTTAGCGATTTCTTCCTCAGTCCTTCAACTGTCCTTTCGTTCTTTTATTTTTCTCTTTCATGGATGCCGTGTTCTTTGGAAGCTTGTTTAGACCAAGTTAATGGCTTTTTAGGCTTCCTCCACGTGAATAGGAGTTCACTTTTTTTTAAAAAAGGAGTTTACTTTTTGAATAATAAGAATTATATGTCACGGCGGGGGCTTTAGGATTTTAGAGATGCTTAGGTGGGGTGTGGCCAAAGCAAGGTTGGGAACCACTGCTCTGACACAATTTGAGCTTGCTATAGCAACAAAGTCTAACTTCCTCAGGTGCTCTCTCTTCTATGATATAAGCCAATATATAGACTTAGATAGTATAATAAATAATAAGAATAAGAATATAGAAAATAGAATAAATAAATAAACCTTGGCCCCTGACTCCAGAGCCCACTTTTTTTAACCCTTGAGTTGTTACAGTGCCTCTCATTTCTTCCCATCCCCAGGATCAGAAACCCTTATGGTAGGGATACCGCATTTGGCTGTGCAGATTGTTCACTATCCAGTGGTCCCTGGCGGACAAACCCGTTAGAGCTGTAGTCTCTTCCATGCTCCGCTTATCCAGCCGGATGTGGCTGCATCTGCCTGGAAGTAGGAGTGCTCTTTCGTAATTTCTCCAAAGGTCCACATGGGCTTATGGGAGCCCAGACCTGTGGCTCATGGCTTCTTCTTCTTCTTCTTTTTTTTTAATGTATCTTCATTGATTTCAGAGAGGAAGAGAGAGGGAGAGAGGGAGAGAAGCATCAATGAGAATCATTGATTAGCTGCCTCCTGCACGCCCCCTACTGGGGGTCGGGCCCACAACTGGGTATGTGCCCTTATGGGGAATGGAACCTCTTGGTCCATAGGTCAACGCTCAGCCACTGAAGCCACACCAGCCAGGCTCATGGCTTCTTTGTCCTTCCCCAGTTATGCCTTCTCAGGACTCTGATGTTCCCCAGAAGGAGCAGGAGAAAATGACCAAGTTTCAGGTAAGTAAGGCATTTCTTTCTGTCTCCTAAGATGTGATTTTATTTCTCAAAGATTAGGCACATCTTTTTTCTCTTCCTTGGAAAGGCTCATGGAAAACAACTGATCTTGAGTGCATGTTGTGCGCTAGACTCTGTGTGTGTGTGTGTGTGTGTGTGTGTTTTGTTTGTTTGTTTTTATCTTTATTATTTCACAAAATAATCTGAAAAAGATAATACAAATCTGAAATAGACAAAAAATAATTTCCATTGTTACTACCCTCTTTTACAAACTAGCCGTTTTCACTTTCCCATATCCCTTTCTCACATGCACTCATACTTACACATTTGCAAAATTAGAATTGACAGGATATACTTATACATATTAGATAAAGGCTTACTATTGACAATGCTTATTAAGGTTAGTAAGGTAAACTCAAGGGAATATGAATAAAAGAAATGAGCCACACAAAAAATAAAGTAAATTTATGTAGAAAATAATGATCACTAATAACTAAATGAGTGTAAATGTTAATAAAAACTTCACTTCACTTAGGTTGTCAAATTTTTTTTGAAGGAATTATGTCCTATTTGTCCAGAGTCTAGAGCAGTGGTTCCCAACCTTCCTAATGCCGCGACCCTTTAATACAGTTCCTCATGTTGTGGTGACCCCCAATTTCATTGTTACAAATTCAACATAATTAAAGCATAGTGATTAATCACAAAAACAATATGTAATTATATATATGTTTTCCGATGGTCTTAGGTGACCCCTGTGAAAGGGTCGTTCGATCCCCAAAGGGGTCGCGACCCGCAGGTTGATAGCCGCTGGTCTAGAGATTCAGGGACGTTTGTATTCTCACATGAAAGGTGACTTGGGCCCTATTTGGTTTGGCTCAATGGATAGAGCGTCAGCCTGCGGACTGAAGGGTCCCAGGCTCGATTCTGGCCAAGGGCACATGCCTGGGTTGCAGGCTCCATCCCCAGTAGGGGCGTGCAGGAGGCAGCCGATCAATGATTCTCTCATCATTGATATTTCTATCTCCCTTTCTCTTCCTGTCTAAAATCAATAAAATATATTTAAAAAGAAAAAAAAAAGAAAGGTAACTTGGGAAAACCTTTAGAGAGGGAAATCTGCTATTTGCCATTCTGCTTTCAAATTTGTAACTTCATATTCTATTGTATGACTTTGCAATCGCTACTTCTTAGCTAAGATCTCTGTAAAAGGATCTCTGCAGCATTGATTATAAGTAAAAAATCCGTAATTAATTATATATTTATATTAATTAAAGATAAATCATCACAACAACCACCACCACCAAAAAAAAAAAAAAAAACCATCAAAAAAACAAAGATAAGTGGTCAGGTCTAAGGAGTACTATACTCTGCAATCCCAACATGGAATGGAAGCGTCTATAACGATACCAGTCGTTCAAACTTACTTAGTATTTGTTATGTGCCAGGCACCGTTTTAACTACTTTACGTATGTTCACTCATCTAATCCTTTCAAACATCTTGCAGTTTAGACACCGTTGTAGAGAAGAAGTGGAGATTGTTAGAGGTGAAGGAATTTGTCCAGCATCTTGCAATTAATACCTTGGCATTTGAACTCGGCCTGTTCCTTCATCAGCTGTGGCATGTGTCTTCAGAACACAGCGGAAGAGCTATAAGCTGGAGGATTGCTGAAGGCCTGTGAACTTTGCAAACGTTAAAAAGAGTGACAGAGCCCAAGGCTTGTAGGGAGACAGGGAGAGGTAGTGAGAGAGGGACAACTGTTGACTGAAACTGCCTGGGGTCCTCCATCTCTATAACGATTTTTTGGTAACGTTCTTTAACCTGTCGATGGTGCCTTCATGGGCCTTTTTTGCAAGATTCAGGTGGAGTGTGTTTGGTGTTGTAGGAGGCAGTGACCTTCAAGGACGTGGCTGTGGTTTTCACTGAAGAGGAGCTGGCGCTGCTGGACCCTGTCCAGAGGAAGCTGTACCGAGACGTGATGCTGGAGAACTTCCGGAACCTGGTCTCAGTGGGTGAGGACGGGCGCCCTCTGACACTGAGTCTCAGCCCCTTTGAGAGCCTCTGTGTCCTCTGTTCAGGGAGTTAGACCTTTTGAAATAGTTCCCTGACCTTGAAGACACAGTTTTTCTAACCTCTGGGATTACAGGCAAAGGTCTTTCTGGTCTTCCTGCTCAGGGAAAAATCTTGTCACCTTTCCCTCTCCTCCCCCGCCCCCCCCCCCCCCCCCAGGGACATTTGGCAATGTATGGGGACAGTTTTGTTTGTCATGACTGGGGGAGGGGTGCTAGCGATGCTGCTAAACCGCTTTCAATGCAAAGTATAACCCCCACAGCAGAGAATTAGCCAGTCCAAACAATCAACAGTGCCTTGGCTGAGCAGCCCTATTTTAAATGAAGTATAAACAGGCAGCTTAGCTTCTATACTTTGTCGTTCAAATACTTCATCTTTCAAATTATGGTTGTGACCCATTGATAGGTCATGGAATCAACTTAGCACATTGTCCAGAGGTAGGCAAAAGGAAGTTTACAGCTGTGAGTGGCATTCTTTTGATTTAAAGCTTTTCCATATGAGCAACTGTAACGTACTTTTGTCCACCCCTGCATTGGCATTACTTCCCCGCCCCCCCACCCCATGAAATAGTTCCTATCCTTTTTCTATTTTATTCTATCAGTGTTCCGTATCAAGACCTGCCTGCTCACATTGCGGCCTATACTATGTCCATTTGCAGTGAGTGGTGTGAGCGTGTGAGAAATTCAATGGAAACAGACAATGGCTAATTCTAATTTTATCTATATACTAGAGGCCTGGTCCACAAAATTCGTGCACTTGGCGGGGGTTTCCTCAGCCTGGCCTGCGCCCTCTCTCAGTCCAGGAGCCCTTGGAGGATGTCTGACTGTGGTGGAGGTGCTCGCCAGCCATGAGCCCAGCTCAGGACTTCTGGCTGAGCGGCGCTCCCCCTGTGGGAGTGCACTGACCATCAGGGGGCAGCTCCTGCATTGAGCGTCTGCCCCCTGGTGGTCAGTGCGCATCATTGCGACTGGTGGTTCTGCCATTCGGTTGATTTGCATATACATATTAGCCCTTTATTCTATAGGATAGATATGAACCAGGCCACGACCTAAATTTCTTTATTATTATAGTTCATGATCAAAAAGCTCTTAAAAATATCACTTTACAGGTTCTGAGGATTATGGAATTTGAACAAAAATATATTTTAGCTCTCTGCGCATCTTACATATATACATATATCTGCCTTTTCATAGGATATCTTTCCTTCAAACCAGGCAAAGCAACCCAGTTGGAGGCAGAAGAAAACCTTTGGATGATGGAAAGAGAAACTCAAAGAAATGGGAATTCCAGGGAGAACCACATGGCTGTTCTTGCAGGTACCGGCTAATCTGCTCACTGCATCTGTGATTACCACTCGTGTGGGAGTGCTGTCATCTCTTGCCTGGACTGTGACAATAGTCTCCACGCGAGCAAAAGGGATAGATGCAGAGGGTGAGGTCTCGGAGGGTCTCCTCCTGCTCCCTCTTATAAGGACGCTTGTGATTACTTTGGACCCATCCAGATAACCCAGGATAACCCCCTCTCAAGAGCCTTAATTTAGTCACATCTAAAATCCCCTTTGTCAAGGATATTAACATGTTTCCAGGTCCTACGGGTTAGGGTGTGGACGTCTATGAGGGCCATTCAATTAGCCCACCACACCCAGAACCGTGTATATACCTGTTGAGACTTTTTTAGCCTGTATTATTAGAATCTAACTCCAATAAATTTTTAAGGATTTGGTACGCTTCTCCCTCACCTTAAACATTTTAAGCCACTGGCTTCCAACCATTTTTAGTCATGACCTTCAATAAGAAATATTTTACATCTTGACCCAGCATCAATATAATGTATGTGCATATTTACATACGTGCCTGTAGCTGAAACAAGCATTTCACACAGTTGTGGTACCCTTAGCTTGTGATACACTTCTCATATTTTTATTCTTTTTTTAAATATTTGTCACAATTATGGAATTGGGTTCACAGTTCACTGATACCTCTCAGCAATTTGAAAAATTCTGTTGCAGCTGTGATAAAGCAGTAATGAAAACAGTGCATGTTTTTCCTGTGACCATTATATTCTAGTGGGTCTCAAACGATAAGAAAAAATTAGGAAGTATATAGTCAATCAGGCAAGTGCTGTGGGGCAAAATAAAGCAGGAAAGGCAAATGGGAAGAATCAAAGGTGTACGGGGGTGAGGAGGAATTATTTTATATTGAGTGATAAGGAAGGCCTCACCCAATTGAGTGACATTTGAGTAGAGACCTGAGGGGATGAGAAACAGCACAGTACTAGCTCTCCCGAGAAAGCTTTCCAAGGCGAGGAGACCTCCCTCTCTTCCTCGTCAGGATTGCCCTTGAGAGTCTGCACTGTGCCATTTCTTTCCTTTTCCCAGGTTCTTCCTGAGTTGTACCAGATTAGTTTTCCCTTTTCCACTTCTTACTGAGACCTGGTTTACTTCCAGATTTAGAACAATGAATATTATTAGTCCGACCATTTCCCAAATTTACTCTTAGAAGATAATTTTTATCAGGACCTAAAATCCTATTGTATGCCTACAGTCTGAGCTTTTGTAGCCTAATGAGGTAGAATCCCACTGGTCATAGGAATACTGTGGACAAGGTGAGCAACTTCTAATTGATGTCACTGTAGGTTAGAATGGGGATTGTCTTTGTTGCTCCGAAGCCATCTGAGTCCAGACTTCAGCTCAGGTGTTGCATGTTAGACTTATGGTTCTGAATGGGTCACCTTACACTTAGTGGGTAAGAGTCTGGCGACTCTATTCTTTGCTTCAACTGCACGGGAAAGCAAGAAAAGGACAAATGGTGTTGTACAGAGATGACCCTCCCCTAGGTTTATGAAGGCCTTGCCCCATGATCTAAGTGTGAAATCCTGACATTTCTGAGCGAAGCTTTCACTTGTCGTCATCTTGGAATACCGCTTTTTCTTACAGGCAGCAAGAATCAGAATGAGGTGGAGATTCTTCAGAAAGTTGCATTAAAGTACCTTTCACATGAAACGCTCTTCTGGCAAATCTGGAGACAGATTGCAAGTGATTCAACCAGGTGTCCTCAGAGGGAGAGCTCCCGGTTACTACAAGGCAGTTCTGATCAGACCTCTGGGAGTGGGAGCAGTGCGGTGAAATGTAAAGGAGATGGCTCCTGTTGTGTTGAAAATCAAGACTGTTTCCATGTCGAGGATGCTTGTGGGAATATACACGTGAGTGAGTCACAGAATCAGAATGGAGGTAAGCAGAGTCATGTGAAAGATCACCTGCATGCCTGCGAAGCCATGAAGAAATCACTACTTAGTGATCATATTAAAATTCACACAGAACAGAAACCCTACAGATCTAATGACTGTGGGAACAGCATGAGCGATGGCGTCAGTCAGCATTTATCCTGCAGAGAGGAACTGCATCTCTGTAGTGAGTGTGGGAAGGGCTTCAGCTATACCTCACTGCTTTCAAGTCACCAGACTGCACACCCAGGAGGGAAATGCTTGGCTCAGAACTCACACCTGCAGGGTCCTCAGAGGACTCACCCAGGAGAGAAACTCTCGAAATGTCATGACTCCGATGATTGCTTCAATAAGAGTTCCTTTCATTCTCATTCTGATCATGCAGGAGAAAAGTCCTATAGATGTGACAACTGTGGCAAGGGATTCAGTAGCAGCACAGGTCTCACCATTCATTACAGAACTCACACTGGAGAGAAACCTTATAAATGTGAGGAGTGTGGTAAATGCTTTAGTCAGAGTTCAAACTTCCAATGCCATCAGAGAGTCCACACTGAAGAAAAGCCATACAAATGTGAAGAGTGCGGCAAGGGCTTCGGTTGGAGTGTTAATCTTCGTGTTCATCAGAGGGTCCACAGGGGTGAGAAACCCTATATCTGTGAGGAGTGCGGGAAGGGCTTTACTCAGGCCGCCCACTATCACATCCATCAGAGGGTCCACACTGGGGAGAAACCTTATAAGTGTGATGTCTGTGGGAAGGGCTTCAGCCACAATTCACCATTAATATGCCACCGGAGACTCCACACTGGAGAGAAACCGTACAAATGTGAGGTGTGTGGGAAAGGCTTTACTCGCAATACGGATCTTCACATCCATTTTCGGGTTCACACAGGAGAGAAACCCTACAGATGTAAGGAGTGTGGGAAGGGCTTCAGCCAGGCTTCCAATCTTCAAGTCCATCAGAACGTCCACACGGGGGAGAAACGATTCAAATGTGAAACTTGTGGGAAGGGCTTCAGTCAGTCCTCAAAGCTGCAAACCCATCAAAGAGTCCACACGGGGGAGAAGCCATATAAATGTGATGTGTGTGGAAAGGGCTTCAGTTACAGTTCCAACCTTAAACTGCACCAAGTAATTCACACGGGGGAGAAGCCATACAAGTGTGAGGAGTGTGGGAGGGGCTTTAGTTGGAGATCAAATCTTCACGCTCATCAGCGAGTCCACTCAGGAGAGAAGCCCTATAAATGTGACAAGTGTGATAAGAGCTTCAGTCAGTCCATCGATTTTCGGGTCCATCAGAGAGTCCACACTGGAGAGAAACCGTACACGTGTGGTGTGTGCGGGAAGGGCTTCAGTCAGTCCTCTGGCCTTCAGTCCCATCAGAGAGTCCACACGGGGGAGAAGCCATACACATGTGATGTCTGTGGCAAGGGCTTTAGGTACAGCTCACAGTTTCTATACCATCAGAGAGGCCACACTGGGGAGAAACCTTACACATGTGAGGAGTGTGGGAAAGGCTTTGGTAGGAGCTTGAATCTTCGCCATCATCAGAGGGTGCACACTGGAGAGAAGCCCCACAAGTGTGAGGAGTGTGGAAAGTCCTTCAGTCTCCCCTCAAATCTTAGAGTCCATTTGAGTGTTCACCTTCGGGAGAAACTGTTTACATGTGAGGAGTGTGGGAAGGGCTTCAGTCAGAGTTCACGTCTTCAGGCCCATCTGAGAGTTCACACCGGAGAGAAACCGTACACGTGTGACGTATGCGGGAAGGACTTCAGTCACCGCTCACGTCTCACGCACCATCAGAAAGTCCACTCTGGCAAGAATCGTTAAGAATGAGAAATGTGTTCATGCTTCCCGTCAGGTTGTGCATCTAGCTTTTGGAGAGTTCATGCTGGGGATAAAACACTAAAGTTTTGAGAGTGGAAAGGGGTTTTATAAATATTTCTCTCTTTTCTGAGACCAGCACGGCTAGAGAGCGGACAGGAGTCCCGAGTATGGGCGACGGGGGATTGAGAAAATGAAGAGACACAAAGACAGTAGGAAAGCTGGGACCGGGTGGGACAGCTGTCCTCTAATGGAGAGACGGGGACCCAGAGCCGATACAGCACATTTATTTTATACAGTAAGATACCAGGAAGTTTTACCAAAGTTTAAGATAAAGAAAGTATGTGCATTGCTGTGGCTTCTTTGTAATCGTCACTTCTGGATGGGCTGGATAATCATGTTTGTTCCTGGTGCCAGGCTGGATTTAGATAATGAAATCCACCCCCTGGTGCCTGAACTAAAGGTCAGACTGACAGCACATCTGCCTCTGGCAATGTATGTTTCCAGGGCATGGCTCTGCCAGGATCCACTGGATTCAGATGGTTGTCATCTCAGGGGCCTTTCCCAGGCATTCTCTACAGGGTTTCTTCACTTGGAATCTAATAAATCCAGGAATAGGACTGATATTCAGGGGAGAAATATGTTGTAACCCTCTTGGTAAAATCCAGTTGATGTAAATGATCTTTCAAAATGAGTGCATGCCAAAAAAGAATGTGTGAAAAGGATTATTTGCCATATACAATCTAGTTTGGGGCTATCAGGGAAGGTTTTGGATTATTTTCTCATTAACTTCCAATTTATATGTATTTACAGTGACCATTATTTTTTTTTACTAAAGTTTAAAAGGTATGAAAAATGAAATGAATAAAATAACTAACTAAAAATTACGTATAGTCAAGGACTCATAATATGATTGGTTTATTTCATACAGTATATTGGATTAAAATTAAAGAATATATCCCCAGAGATGAATCTTAGCTCTTCAGAAGTGAATTTGTGTTTGTAATGTTCATATATATGAACATTAATTGCATTATTGATTATAAAAACAAACATAGAAATAATCATTGATTGTCAAAGTGTTTTACAATTCATTGATCCAGAGGAACACTATGCAAACATCAAATGGGAGAAGGTAAATTTGTAGTAAACGATGTTGGATGATGTCCAGAATATATTCATTTGGAAAACAAATCTTGGGATTTTCATGTGATCACATTTTTTTTTTTAAAAAGGTATAAATGCATTAGGTAGGTATTCTAGTTATCTCTAAATGGGATTTTGCATTTTCTGTGTTCCAGTAAAACTTTATTATGGACACTGAAATTTGAATTTATTATATATTTTCCAGGTGTCATGAAATACTCTTTTCATTTCCCCCCATCTCTTAAAAATGTAGAATACATTCTTTGTTATTTTTGTGGGGTATTTTTGTTGTTAATCCTCACCTGAGGATATTTTTTTCCATTGATTTTTAGAGAAAGAAAGAGAGATAGAAACATTGATGTGAGAGAGACACCTGGATTGGTTGCCTCCTGCACATGCCCTGACTGGGGCCAGGGATCAAACCTGAAGCCAAGGTATGTGCCCTTGACAGAAATTGAACCCACAACCCTTCAGTGCCAGGGCCAATGCTCTAACCACTGAGAACAGCAGCCAGGGTATATAAACTATTCTTAGTTCATGGGCCATAGTAAACGAGGTGGCAGGCTGGTTTTGGCCCACAAGTTATAGTTTGCTGACTCCTAATCTAGTTGATCATATTTAAAAAAAATTTTTAAATTACAGTTAACATTCAATATTATAGCAGTACAGCATAGTGGTTAGACATTTATATAACTTAAGAAGAGGTGATCCCCAGTAAGTCTAGTATCCACCTGGCACCATACATAGTTATTAAAATATTGACTATACTAGAGGCCCGGTGCACGAAAATCATGCACTGGAGGAGGGAATCCCTCAGCCTGGCCTGCGCCCTCTCGCAGTCTGGGACCCTCGCTCCTTAATGCCTCCCTGCTTGCTGCTCCTTAGCGCTGCTGCAGAGTCGGGAGAGGCTCCTGCCACTGCTGCTGCTCTCACTAGCGGTGAGCCTGGCTTCTGGCAGCTGAGCGGCGTGCCCCCTGTGAGAGCGCACTCACCACCAGAGGGCAGCTCCTGCCTTGAGCATCTGCCCCCTGGTGATCAGTGGGCATCATAGTGACTGGTAATTCTGGTCATTCTGCTGTAACAGTTGATGAGACTTTCATTATATAGATCCCCTATGCTGTACTTTACATCCACAAGACTACTTTGTAACTGCCAATTTGTACCTCTCACCCAGCCTCCCAACTCCTGCATTTCTTTAAAGTTAATTGTTTTGAAATAATTTAAACCTTTCTGTAAAAATTATATAAAATCTCATATACAGTTGGTAATGTGTTTGAGTCATTATTCTATACAAGTGAATTTGTACATATATTGATACTTCTGTGTACATGCACATTTTTAAAAAATATTTTTATTGATTTCAGAAAGGAAGGGAGAGGGAGATAGAAATAGAAACATCAATGATGAGAGAATCATTGGTCAGCTGCCTCCCGCACCCCCCCTACTGGGGATCAAGCCTGCAACCCAAGCACATGCCCTTGACTGGAATTGAACCCGGGACCCTCCCAATGCTCTATCCACTGAGCCAAACCAGCTAGGGCCATGCACATTTTTTAAAAAAACTTCCCTTTCTCTTTTTTTTGAAATTTATTTTTTGGTAGGTGATGAAATTAAAATCAATTTATGGGATCTTCAAGGTGTATATTGCCTCTGGCAGAATTTAATTATTCTTCATAGGAATATCTAGTTCTTCTTATGCCAGTTACCGAAATTTTGCTTCATTCCCCACTACTTTGCAGTACCATGTTTAAAGAAAACCAGTAATCTATACATAATTACAGGTCTGTTTTGGTTCTCAATTTCCTTTGATTGATCTATTTTTCAATATTTTTACCAAAACCACAGTACTTTAGTTACTATAGCTTTGCAATGAGTCTTTTTTTAAAATATAAATTTTTATTGATTTCAGAGAGGAAAGGAGAGGGAGATAGAGATAGAAACATCAATGATGAGAGAGAATCATTGATCAGCTGCCTCCAGCACGCCCCCTACTGGGGGTCAAGCCCGCAACCCAGGCACGTGTCCTGACGGGGAATCAAACCATGACCTCCTGGTTCATAGGTTGACGCTCAATCACTGAGCCACACCAGCCAGGCTTTCAATGAGTCTTGATATTTAGTAGAGGACGTGTTCTTATCTTGTTCTCTTTTAGGATATCTTGGCAACTTTCAGGAGATACAAACAGAACCACCCATAAAGTATTCTTTCTGAAAAAAAAAATGAATTAGTTCAGCCCATGTGGCTCAGTGGTTGAGTGTTCAATTCCTAATCAGGGCACATGCCAGGGTTGCATGCTCGATCCCCAGTAGGGGGTGTGTAGGAGGCAGTGATCAATGATTCTCTGATCATTGATGTTTATATCTCTCCCTCTCCTTTCTCTGAAATCAATAAAAATATATTTTTTAAAAAATGAATCGAATTGAGCCTTTAACTCTAATCATTGTTTTATAGACAATATGGAGAAATATTTGCAATAACATGAATGTAACAGGAGGGCATTATGTTAACTGAAATAAGCCAGACAGAGAAAGACAAATACTGCCTAGTAGAATTATATGTGGAATCTAAGGGAGGAAAAAAGTTAAACTCATAGAAACAGAGTAGAACGGTGGTGGTTGCCTGGGGGATTCAGGTGGGGGTGGGGGAAGTAGGGAGAGGTTGGCTCAAGGGTGCAAACCTTCAGTTATAAGATGATTAAGGTCTGAGGATCTAGTGTATTCCACGTTGACTACAGTTGAAATTTGCTGAAAGTAGATCTTAAAGGTCCTCACCACAAAGTTTGCAATGTGAGTTGATGGATGTGTAAGTTAGATTGTAAGTACATTCACACTTTAACAAAAAATGTATTGATTGACTTTAGAGAGTGAAGGGAAGGGAGAAAAACATTGACTTGTTGCTCCACCCATTCATGCATTCATTGGTTGCTCCTTGTATGTGCCCTGACCAGGGATCAAATCTGCAACCTTGGTGTAGCAGGGCAAAACCAACTGAGCTACCTGGCTAGAGACTAAATATAGGGTGTCCCTCCAAAATGTATACACACACTTTGAATAATTACCAAGGCAGTGTTTATTAAAATACATTGCATTTTCAAAATTGAGCAATCAGTGCTCGCTTTGGCAGCACATATACTAAAATTGGAACAATACAGAGAAGGTTAGCATAGCCCCTGCGCAAGGATGGCATGCAAATTCATGAAGTGTCCCATATTTAACAAAAAAAAAAGAGCTACCAGTTGTTAAAGTGTATACATTTTTTGAGACACCCTAGCATACCTCAAAGTGCCCTAAAAAAGTTGAATTTGTTAGTTACTTAAGTGCGATACCATACATCCACACCTACTTTTTGAATAATCATGCTCTTGTAGAAAAGTAGAACATCCTATCGTATTTATGATGTCAAGAGCAGGCTGGATATAGATTATGAGACGTTTGAAGGTGAGCTAAAGAAAGAAACATTTTCAACATACATTCGAGGCTTTTTCAAGTTACAGTATTTCCTTCACTTTCTTGACTGTATTTTCTTTCACTTGCCAGAAAACTAATTTAAAAATGAATATTTAAAACCAAGATAAATGGGAAACTTTTGGTATTTATTCTGTGGGGTGGTGAGAGATCACTTTTCTTTTTCATGTGTCCAGCATTTCCGAATGAATAGCTCACACAAGATAAACTGTCAGAGGATTAGAGGCATCCAGGGGCTACCAGACTTTGAGATCCTTTAACTTTTTGCCCTATTCATCCACATTGACTTTTCAGTCACACTTATTAATACTGTGATTTTTTTTAATTTAGAAAAAAGAAAAGAAAAAAAAAGTCAAGCTCTAATAGTGCCTAAGAACTGACCGAGCTGAACCATCATATATATATATATATATATATTTTTTTTTTTTTGAAGCGGCAACCTAATATAAGCGCCACCTTGTGGAGGATCCTGGGAAGTGTAGTCCAGAAGCGCTGGGCAGCGAGATCCACTTCCGCTCTGGGAGGGCGGAGCTGTGGCCCCCCGTTTCCCCCCGGGATTCTGGAGTGGGATGGGCGCGAGTCACCACGATCTCCGCGGAGGTGAGTGAGCGAGCGAGCGAGTGCGGACCCCCGTGCCTCTGACTGGCTTGCGTGGCCTGGGCCCCGTAGGCGCCATCCTCGCTCTTGGGGAGCAGAAGCGGCGGGTGGCAGGTTTGTGCAAGGTTCGCGCGTGGAGTTGGGGATCGGCCGGGTCGGGAATCAGTTTCTGTGTCTCTGGGCCGATCCCCTCGCCTCCCTTACTCCCGCTTACTCCGTGCCTTTCCAGCTGTATAATCTTTGTGGAGTTATTGCTTTATCTGTTCCTCCTGCCTAGAGAGGGGTTGATGGTCGTGTCACCGGACAGTAGTGTCCCACCGGACCGGCATCAGGCCGAGTCGCCCCCCAGCCGGCCGGGAGTGTGTGGGGTCTTGATTTCGTGTAAGATTTCACAGCAGGAATCCAGGTGATTTTAAGAGGCTGTTTATTAAAGCTGGGACAGGAAGACTTTAGGGGAAAGAAAATAGAAAGTTCACCCGTGAGAAGGCGGGGGCGCGCTCCAAAGGGAGCGAGGGCCGGCTTCCTTTATCTTGAGGGGTTTTATCTGCTTCCCGAAGGCGGGATTTTTAGGGGAGGATCTCGAAAAAATATTCAGCAGCTTTTCCAGGTGTGCACTTTCATGGACCTGATCTCCACTGTTAGGTCAGCGCCAGGCCCTGGCCTCCCTGTCCTGGTTTTGCAGCTTTTTCTGGGCCTGGAGCTGAAATACAACGGATGCCTTGATGTTATCTCTAGAGAGGGAAAGTCAGCGGGAAGGTCTAACCGATGACCAGCGATATGGAACATCACCCTTGGCAAGGTCCGGCGCCAGTTTTCCCGGGGCCTTCCACCTGTGACCTGTATCTGGCTGTGAATTGCTCTGCGGTTTGGTTCAGTTATCTGTCTGTTTTCCCATCCCACCTGCCAAGGAGTTTTCCTAGCTTCTTACTGTTCTGCCTGAGGAGGACCTCTCTAGTGGGTGCGTTGTAAGATTAGGTGAAAGTAAAAGATGTAGCCCTAGCCGGTTTGGCTCAGTGGATAGGGCGTTGGCTTGTGGACTCAAGGGTCCCAAGTTCGATTCCGGTTAAGGGCATGTACCTTTGTTGCGGCCACATACCCAGTGGGGGGTGTGCAGAAGGCAGCTCCCTGTTCGATGTTTCTCTCTCATCGACGTTTCTGACTCTCTATCCCTCTCCCTTCCTCTCTGTAAAAAAATCAATAAAATATATTTAAAAAAGAGAAAAAATGATATAAAAGTGCTTAGCAGTGATCCCAGCACAAGCTAAGAGGTGGCTGGTTGTTATCAATCTATTATTTCCTTCTGAGAAGTGCTCAGTCCCTGAAAGCTTCGGTGCTGAGCCTGCCTGAGTTCTGAGCTCCGGCTCCAGCACCGCTGGCCCCTGTCTGTCCTCTGTGGTGGGGAGCGGGGCTGTTGGGGGATTGCTAAGGACTTCCCACTCCCCCCCATCCTGTTTGAAAGGCAGAAGTGGGCCACCCCCGCTGGTGCCTGGAGGATGCCCACTGTGATTCATCCTGGACCAGAGGCACTATTGTAATATCTTCCAGCCTCCTGTCCGTTCTCAGCCTGGCTTCTCAAAGAGGGTGCAGAGGGGAGGGAGTGACCCCTGGCTTGTGGTCACATTGTCCCAACGTGGGATAATTTAACAAGCTGTGCGTCACTGCTGTTCTCAATAGGGAAGCAGACTTCCTTCACTCGTTAGCAAGTTTTCTCTATTGGGCAAATGTTCAGACATTGAATGAGTGAAGGGGAGGTTGGATGAGACATTGTGGAACGAGTAACAATGTTTAACATGTTGAGTGACAGTCTTCTATAGGTTTTATTTGCTTTAATTAGCTTAATCCTCATAACAGACAAAGAATGTTGATAGGTGAAGAGTTTAAGAGAGCAGAGAAGACATAGAACTGAAGCCTGGGTTCTTGACCTTGCTGCCATACCCTCCTTCAGCCCTAAGAAATGGTAATCCCGAGGACTGAAGGAGGGAGGGTCATTTGGTAATAATTTAGGGCCTTAGCGCACTTGAAGGCTATGCTCATTCAATTAATTCCTTGTTATTTTTTATGACATTATGTTCATATTCTGATTATTGAGTTAATTTGTGCTCATCGTAGAGAATTTGAGAAATAGCTGAAGGAAGCCAAACGTTATCCATGACCCCAGGTGTAGCGATAACTATAAGGATGTTAATGTATTTCTCTCTGCTTGTTTCTATGTCTGTATATATTCTCTGTGCTTCTCAAAACTTGTATCATAGTTGTCACCCTTTGACAACTGTGATCATGAACCTTTCAAACACAAGTGTAGAGAAAATACTGTACTAATGAATGTATACTAATGTATGAGCACAGCCTTCAACTGTTGTCAACTCTTTGTTCATCTTGTTACATCGTCCTCCCCCATTATCACATTTGCTTTGGTATTTTATTGCCAACTCCAGACACTGAGTCTAGAAGATGTATATTGGATTATTATAAATATACTAGAGGCCCAGTGCATGAAAATCGTGCATGGGGCGGGGGGGGGGGGCTCCCCTCAGACAAGCCTGCACCCTCTCCAATCCAGGACCCCTTGGGGGCTGTCCGACTGCCAGTTTAGGCTCGATCCCGAGGATCGGGCCTAAATCAGCAGTCGGACATCCCTCTCACAATCCTGGACTGCTGGCTCCTAATCGCTCACCTGCCTGCCTGCCTGGTCATCCCTAACCGCCTCCCCGCCTGCCTGATCGCACCTCACTGCCTCTGTGTGCTGGCCTGGTCACCCCTAACTGCCCTCTCTGCTGACCTGATCACCCCCCAACTGCCCCCCACCGCCAGCCTAGTTGGCCCTCACTGCCCCCCCCAGCCTAATCGCCCCCAATTATCCCCCTGCCGGCCTGGTCACCCCCAACTGCACCCCCTCTGCTGGCCTGGTCACCCCTAACTGCCCCCCCCCCCCAGCCTGGGTGCCTCTTACTGCCTCCTCCTGCTGACCTGGTCACCCCCAACCACCCCCCTCTGCCGGCCTGGTTTCCCCTAACTGCCCCCTCTGCAGGCCTAGTCGCCCCTCACTGCCCCTCCTGTCAGCCTAATTGCCCCCAACTGCCCCTCCTGCTGGCCTGGTTGCCCTCAACTCCCCCCCGCCCCCCGCCAGCCTAGTTGCCTCTTACTGCCCCCCTGCCAGCCTGGTCACCCCCAACTGCCCCCCTCTCTGGCCTGGTTGCCCCTCACTGCCCCCTGCCAGCCTAATTGCCCCCAACTGCCCCCCCTGTCAGCCTGGTTGCCCCCAACTATCCCCTCCCTACCGGCCTGGTTGTCCCTAACTGCCCCCTCTACTGACCTGGTCACCCCCAACTGCCCTCCCCTGCTGGCCTACTCGCCCTCACTGCCCCCCCTGCCAGCCTAATTGCCCCCAACTGCCCCTCCTGCCAGCCTGGTTGCCCCAAACTGCCCCCCACCCCCTTGCCGGCCTGGTTGCCCCTCACAGGCCCCCTGCTGACCTGGTTGCCCCATGCAGCCTCCTGTTCAGTCGTTTGGTCATCCCTCACTAACCCCCCTGCCGGCCTGGCCGTAGGCAGCCATCTTGTGAGGGTGTGGGGGTTAATTTGCATATTACCTCTTTATTATATAGGATGGAGGTCAAGGGAGAGAAGACATTAACAGTTCCAAAGTTCTCACATGGTAACTGGGAGAATGGTGGTTAGTGAGAGAGCTGGGGGTCCTGAAGAGTTGCAGTTAAAGGGGAGGCGCTGAATTTTGTTTGTTTATTTGGAATTTAATTTGCTCTTGGTTTCCAGCTGGTGCTCCTCTTAAGCTGTAGGTTCCTATGTTGTGGGGATTGTGTCGTTCTTTTCAGCGTGCCCAACACTGACAAGGTTTGCAGAAGGAAGTTATTCAATTGTGTATGGCTGGTGCATGGTCAGCTGGCAGCTGGATACCTGGGCCTGCAGCCCTGAGAGGTTGTTTTCTGATTTCCTGAAAACAGGTGACAAAACTATGAAAAGGATCTATATGGGTATTGGGTATTTCTGGCCTTTATAGGACCACTCTTGGCTGTGCACAGTTGCTTTTCAAAGTATTTGATACTTGATGTACAGTTATTAACAATACATTCATATCCTAAAACAAATTGACTTAGGAACTAACCCAGACTAGTGTATCATTTCTATATAATTTATTATATAATGACAATGATAATTAGCATTTATTGGGAGTGTATTATGGTTCAAGCAGAGTTTCCAGTGCTTTTGTGTATGAACTCATTTCTTCCTCAAAACAACATACAGACCAGGCACAGGAGGATAACTGACCTGCAGATGTGACTGAACTAGTAACTATAGCACAGGCATTGATACCATCCCTGGTAAATAGCACCTCCCGTTTGTTCGTCTCCCTTTTTTCCTGCCATATTTTTCTTAACAGTGCTATGACGGGCCAACACATTGTATACTTATCCGTTGATTGATTGCCTACCTGCCTCCTCTAGTGTAGTATCAGCTTCATGAGATCAAGGACTTTAATGTGCCTAGCTCATGTTAGATGCTCAATAAGGATTTATTGAGCCCTATCCGGTTTGGCTCAGTGGATAGAGCGTCGGCCTGCGGACTGAAGGGTCCCAGGTTCGATTCTGGCCAAGGGCGCATGCCTGGGTTGCAGGCTCGATCCCCAGTGGGGGGCATGCAGGAGGCAGCCGATCAATGATTCTCTCTCATCATTGATGTTTCTATCTCTCTATCCCTCTTCCTTCCTCTCTAAAATCAGTAAAGATGTATTTTAAAAAAACTGAAAATATATTTTTTAAAAAAAGGATTTGTTGAATAAGTGAGTTAATGATCTTGGTGAGTAGTAATGAAGCTCTCAGTTAATATGACACAGGATGTATCTTTATCAGCTATTCATTAAATTATTCATTTATTTTTAAACAAATCTGTCTGGAGTGCCTGTGACATGCCATGAGCTGGAGAAAGAGTAGTGACCAAAACAGTGGGGCTTCATTAAAAAGATGGATAAATACAAGGAAGATAAATAACTAAAACACACAGGAGGATGTTAGAAAGTAATGACACTAAATATAAAAAGGAAGTGAGTGGGAAAAAAAAAGTGGGGAATTTAAATTATATAAAGCATGGTCATGGAAGAGCTCTTTGAGGAGAATGACATTTGAGAAAATACCTGGTGTGAAATCAATCAGTCAACCAATCAATCACTTTTTAAATTAAATAAATAACTACATAGGGTTTGCCTCCTGAGAAGCCCATGAATGACCCTTTTATGAAAAAGGAACTTTTACGGATGACCTTGATGTTGTTTGAGCAAAGCCAGTAAAAGAAGAAACCCTGAAGATACAGCGCATCCTCTCCTCCTCCCACTGGGGAGCTCAGAATCGCTCAGCTCAGAGGAGCCTCAGACATCAACTGGTTCACTCCTTCCTGACTACCCAGTGGAGTGTGTTTTCAGCCATTCATTGATTCCATGGGTTTTGAGTTCTCACTCTATTCTAGCTGCAAAAGATAAAAAGATGTGTTAGTCATCTTATAGGCAAAAGAGCTGCTTACCCTCTAATTAGCCCTCAACTGCCCCCAGGTGATGGAAGGCTTCTCAGAGTAGCTGGCAGGCAGCAGGCAGGTGGTTGGCAGGTGGCGGGCAGGCGGTGGGCAGGTGGCCAGCTAGCCAGATGCCCCAGACCCCACTTGCTTTCTCTCACTAAATACTGTGAAATGTCAGGTCTCCTTGCAAAGCTCCATGACTGAGCAGAGCAGGAGAGTGCAGCAAATGTAGGGCCAGGACAAGGAACTGGACGTTATAAAGGGAATTGCTTCCAGGCTTTGAGAAGCGGATGTGTTGCTCTCATTCCCGCCACAGTCCTTCTGCCGGAAGTAGGAAGGCCCATGAACATGAGTAGCCCTCAGGTACTGCATGCGTATTTGAACGTATTGACAAAGCTGTGAGCTAGACAGTGGTACGATCCCCACTTGATAGATGTGGAATAGGCGCAAAGGGTAGTGGGTCAGAAGGATCATTAGTGGGATCCTGGCGATATGCCCCACCCAGACCTGTTGGCCTCTGAGTTTTACTCTGTGGTCATGGCCAGTGCATTCCAGGGCCTCTCATTTCCCACGGTCCCCAGGATGAGAGCGATGACCCTGGACTCTGTGCTATTAGCCTTACTGCTTGGAGCCGGGCAGGTAGTTCGCTGCACTAGGGCCCCTGGCTGAGAGGCTACTGCTATGGGCCGAAGGAGGGGGTCACTTTTTAAAATTCACACAGAGCAGCCATATGTGCCAGGGCCTGTGTCTCATGGCTTCTTTCTCCTTTGCCACTTGTGCCTTCCAGGGTTCTGTGCTTCTCCAGGAGCAGGAGAAAATGGCCAACTTCCAGGTGAGTTGAGTTTTGATTTTCATCTCTTAAAGATCTCAAAGATTAGACACAGCATCTTTCTCTTCCTTGGGAAGGATAAAAGACAGGTAGGTGTTTGTTATGTGCCAGTTACTATTGTTTATATTGGTTCTATTTTTGTTTTTGTCTTTAACTTTTGTTTTTATTTTTGGTTTTATCATCATTTTACGGAAAGTTCAGAAATTCATAGATATAAAAAATTTTTTTAAAGCCACATTGCTGGGGGGTGGGAGTGGCTGGGGAGAGGTCAATGATAGAAAAAGGAGACATATGTAAGACTTTAAACAATGAATTTTTTTAAAAAAGCCACATTACTACACTGCTATGTCAGCTATTTCCTCATGCCATATCCTATCTAATAATAGACAAACATGGTACTTAACTGTAGCTCCGACACGCTTCCCATTGGCTAATCAGGGCGATATGCAAATTAACTGCCAACCAAGATGGCGGTTAACCGCCAAGAAAGATGGCGGTTAATTTGCATACTCGCAATGATGGGAGGCGAAAGGGGAAGGATGGAAGACAGTGATCAGAAACCCAGGCGCAGGCAAGAGCCAGGGAGCAGGGCAAAGGTCGGCCCTGGAGGCCACCTTTGCCCTGCAACCAATGGGTGATCGCAGAAGCCTGGGGGGTGGGGCAGGGAAGCGGACTCAGACAGCGACTGTGACCGCAGAAGCCGGGTGCAGGGGGTGAGGGAGGCGGCTGCCGCCAGCGTCCCGGCTGCGGCTTCCCTGCCCCGCACCCGGCTTCTGCGACCAGTGACCACAGAAGCCGGGTGCTGGGGCGATCACAGAAGCCAGGTGCGTGGGCAGGAAAGCAGCCTCCGCCAGCATCCAGGCCGCGACTTCCCTGCCCCGCACCCGGCTTCTGCGATTGGTGATGCCTATTTTTGCATGACACATAATTGACTACCCTCCCTGGAAGCACAGAAAAAGAAGAAGCCCCCAGAAGAAGAAGCTGCCCACCTTTGGTCCAGGTGCCAGCGCCTGGGGCTGGCTGCAGCCCAGGAGATGGACAAGCTACAGGCCAGAGGTCCCAGGCTGCAACCACCTGGAGAAGCTGCCAGCCCTGTGGTCCAGGGCGCCAGCGCCTGTGGCCAGGGAAATAGGTTCCCTCTTCTCCTACTGCAGTCATTACTTCAATATTCCCCTTCTGAATTTCTCTCCTGTGCTGCAACCCAACTCCACTTTTCATCGGAAGGATACGGAACAGAGAGAGCAGTGTTAAAAGCTTACATTTTTAAGCTGGTAAGGTTGGTACATAAACATATAAATGGAAAACTAGAGTCCTTAAGGTAACAAAGGCTACAAAGGACAGGGACAGCGCATGACCTATTATATCCAGCAATCCATATGGGGACTGAAAACTTCGCAATGATGACAATTACTGAAGATATGAATCAACTAAAATAGTTGACAGGGACAATTCTTCCATCTTTGAAAATATCTACATCAAATCTGTTTAAATAGATTTTCATCTGCATAATATAACACATTCTGACAAGACCACCACCACCACCAATGTGGTCAGTGTTGTGCCATAAAATGTTTAATAACTGAGGGGACCCCCCCCCCGAACAGAGCCCAGCCATAATGTTTCCTTCTAGGCTCACACCCAGAAACGTTTTCTTTTTGGCCCTTCCTTGACCCAGGCCTTGGCCAGGTTCCCAAAGTCCCATGGTTTACTCTCAGATGACCTTCATTACATCCCACAGGGGAGAGTTGGAGGGGCCCGTGTTCTCTCGTACCACATACTCTTTTGAGTCAGTTTTCTACCCCTCAGAGGCATCTGCTGTTCCGATCTGTCATCGCATGATTAGTTTACTTGCTTACAAATTTAATATATTTAATTCGTACAGTCTGTACTCTTGTGCCTGGCTTTTTTCACTCAGCATAATGTTTTTGAGATTCATCTATGTGGTATGCATCACTACATTATTCCTTTTTATTGTTGAGTTGTATCACATTTTATGAATATATAGGACACTTTGTTTATCCTTCGGAAGGATAGACAAAATTCTCCTTTTGAAGGACATTTGGGTTCTTTGGCAGCTTTTGATATACATAACGGTCCTCTGAGCATTCTTGTGCAGGTCTTTTTATGGGTATATTTTCATATCTCTTGAGTAATCATCTAGAAGTGGAAAGACACAGTTTGTAGGGTAGGTGAATGTAAGCAGTTACCCAAAGAGGTGGTACCATTTACAGCCCACCACAGCATCTGAGAGTTTAAGTTGCTCTATATCTTTGCTATAGTTTGATGTAGATCTTTTTATTTCAGTAAAGCCCAGTGCATGAAATTCATGCAAGGTAGGGTGCCTAGTGGCTGCCAGCTGCCAGCAGGGACTCCATTCTCCAGCTGCTGGCTGCTGGCCAGGGCCTTCCTTCATTCTGTGCTGCCCCTTGGTGGTCAGCACACATCATAGCGAGTGATTGAACTCTTGGTTGGTCGAACTCCTGAGGGAACACTTTGCATATTAGGTTTTTATATATATATATATAGACTAGAGGCCCAGTGCATGAACATTCATGCACTAGGGGGATATCCCTCAGCCCAGCCTGTGCCCTCTCACAGTTCGGGAGCCCTCAGGGGATGTCCAACTGATGGTTTAGCAGTCTGAACTCCCTTTGTGGTTGGCCACCCTGGTGGGCCTATCTGGGGATGGCAAGCAGCTAGCCCCACCCAGAATTGTCCCGCCACCCATGGCCTCCCTCTGCAGGAGGTGACTGGGCGGATGATCAGGGGATGGCATCAGCCCCCATCGCCTCGCTGTTGGTCGCCGCTGCCCCCCTCACCCCATCGCCGTCCCCTCCCACTGGCATGTGCCTTGGCTGGCCTAGCATCACCTGCTCACCGGCCCTGCCCCCCGCCAACCTGACATTCCACTGTTCGGTTGATTTGCATATTACGTTTTTATTATATAGGATTCTAATGAATGGCATCTCACTATCACTCTAATTTCTATTTCCATCATGAAAAATGATGTTGGATACTTTTCATGTGCATTTACACCATCCTCCTATATAATAAAAGGCTAATTTGCAAATTGTCTCCTCGACCAGGTGTTCGACCGGGAGTTCAACCAGGGGGCAGGTCCGGCCGGTGAACAACCCACGGCCCCTCCCCCCAGCTGGCCGAGGCCCTTCCCCCTGGCTGGCTCTGTCCCCAGTCAGCTCCCCCGTCCCGATCGGAGGCAGGACTGGCTGGCCAACCTCCCGCATTCCCTTCCCCCAGCCAGCCCAGCCTGATCAGCCCTGATTGGGGCAGGCTGGCCAGACCCCACCCGTGCACAAATTCATGTACCAGGCCTCTAGTATATACATACCTTTTGAAAAGTTTATTGAAGTTGTTTGCCCATTTTAAAAATGGGCTTCTACTTTTTATTGTTAATGAAGGTTTCCTTTTTATATTCTGAGTTCAAATCCTTTGTCAGTTATATTTACTGTGAGTAAATATTTTTCCTTTCTGTGGTTTTCTTAGTTGTGTGTTTGTAATCATTTTTTAGTTGTAATTTGCATGTAATGTACATAAGATAAAGTTTTCCAATCAGTTTTGACAAATATACATGCCTTGTGACCACCGCCCCATCTAAATGTAGACTGTTTCCATCACCCCAAAAGGTTCCCTCATGCCTCTTCCCACACCCCTGACTGTAGGCAACAGCAACTAATTTAACTTTACATCACTGCAGAGTAATGTTTTCTTGAGTGCATATAAATGGAATTATATAGGATGTTCTCTTTGTGTCTGGCTTCATTTGTTCATCATTATGGTTTTGAACACATATCAATAGTTTATTCCTTTTTTAAAAAAACAGTTTATTCCTTTTTGTTGCTGCATTGTATTTCATTTTATGGGCATACCACTATTGGGTTATCCATTCACCTATTCATTTTTGGCAAATGTAAATAAACTCCTATGACCACTTGTGGACTGGCCTTATGGGTGAACATGGGTTTCCTTTCTCTTTTCTTTTTCTTTTGATAAATAACTAGGAGGAGAATCTCTTTTTAAAAATTGCCAAATCATTTTACACTGTGGTTGTATATTTTACATTCTCAACAGAAATGGGTTAGAATCCCATAGTTTCCAACAGGATATATCTTCAAACGTTTAAGTTTTAGCCATTCTAATGACAGTATAGTGGTATGTCAGTGTGGTTTTTCTTTCTTTCTTTTTTAATCAGTACAACTTTCATTAGCATTTCCCTGTTGCCTGAGGATTTTCAACACCTTTTCTTCTTTTTGGTCATTTGTATATCTTCTTTCGGAGTTGTTTGTTCAACTCTCTTGTTCAATTTTTAAAATAAGTTATGTTCTTACTCTTGAATCTTAATAGTTCTTTTTGGATTCTGGATACAAGTCCTTCTGACCCATGAACATTTAGATATTTCATTTATCTCTTTTTTCATTTATTTAGGGCTTATTTCATTCCTCTCAGTCATGTTTCATAGTTTGCAGTGTACAGATTTCTTACATATATTTTGTTGTTGTTGTTAATGATCACCTAAGGATATGTTTTCCATTGATTTTACTTTTAGAGAGTGTGGAAGGAAGGGAAGGAGGAGGATGAAGTAGAGGAGGAAAAGAAAAAGGAGGAGGAGGAGAAGAGGAAGAGAGAGAGAAACATCAACATGAGAGAGACTCGTCGAATAGTTACCTCCTGCGCTCACCCCAGCTGGGGCCAGGGATCGAAAGTGCAACCCTGGGCCCAACCCTTGTGGCTTAGTGGTTGAGCATCAATATATGAACCAGGAGGTCACGGTTTGATTCCCGGTCAGGGCACATGCCCGGGTTGTGGGCTCGATGCCCAGTGTGGGGCGTGCAGGAGGCAGCCGATCAATGATTCTCTTTCATCATTGATGTTTCTATCTTTCGCTCCCTTACCTTTCCTCTCTGAAATCAATAAAAATATATTAAAAAGGAAGAAAGAGAAAGACAGAAGAGGAAAGAAAAAAGAAGAGAAAAGAAAAGAAAGAAGCTGCAATTTCGATATCCATCCTTGACCTGGAATCAAACACGTGACCCTTTGGTGTGTGGGCCGACTCTCTAACCACTGAGCCATAGTGGCCAGGGGTTCTTACACATATTTTGTTAAATTTATCCCTAAGTGATGTTTTGGGTTTGATGTTCTAAATGGTATTGGTTTTGCAGGAGGTCACTATTCTATTCCCGATCAGGGCATATGCCCAGGTTGTGGACTCAGTCCCCAGTATGGAGCATGCAAGAGGCAGCCAATCAATGATTCTCTCTCATCATTAATGTTTCTTTCTCTCTCTGCCTCCTGCCCTCTCCCTCTCCCCCTCTCTCCTTTCTTCTCTGAAGTAAATAATAAAAAATAAAAAATAAATGGTATTGGCTTTAAAATTCAATTTCTATTTGTTTGTTGCTAGAATATATAAATATAATTGATTTTTGTACCTTGACTCTGCTAAATTTGCATACTAGTTCTAGTAATATTTTGTACATCACAGAATTTTTTATATAGACAGTAAATAAAGAGTTGTACTTCTTGCATTCCCATCTTCATCCTGTTGACTTCTTTTTCTTCCCTTATTGCATTGGCTAGATCTGCTAGAACAGTTTTGAATAGAAGTCCTGACCATATACAGCCTTGCCTTGCTTCTAATCTTAGGGAGAAAGCATTCAGTCTTTCATCATTACCTGGTGGGTTTGTTTGTTTGTTTGTTTGTAATATATTTCAATTGATTTTTTAGAGACAGGAAGGGAGAGGAAGAGAGGGACAGAAACATTGATGAGAGAAACTCAATTGGCTGCCTCCTGAAGGCCCCCTATCGGCGATGGAGCCCACAATTTGGGTACGTGCCGTGACCTGGAATCAAATGGGTGTATGAGACAATGCTCAACCAATTGAGCCACACCAGCTGGGCTACCTGATGGGCTTTTGTAGATGCCTTTATTGTGGTTAAATTGCTACTTAGGCTTGATATCATGAATGAATGTTACATTTTGTAAAACACTATTTCTGTTTGTACTCAGATGGTTGTATGACCCTTTGGTTCAGTTTGATTCTTTTGAGCTTTGTTTTTAAGCCTTTTTTTTTTTAAATTAAATCTTTATTGTTCAGATTATTACATTTGTTCCTCTTTTCCCCCCCCCCCCCCCATAACTCCCCTCCTCCCAGTTCCCGACACACCCTCCGCCCTCACTCCCCACCCACTGTCCTCATCCATAGGTGCACGATTTTTGTCCAGTCTCTTCCCGCATCTCCCACACCCCTTTCCCCCCCAAGAATAGTCAGTCCATTCCCTTTCTATGTCCCTGATTCTATTATAATCAACAGTTAATTCTGTTCATCAGATTATTTATTCACTTGATTCTTAGATTCACTTGTTGATAGATGCATATTTGTTGTTCATAATTTGTATCTTTACCTTTTTCTTCCTCTTCCTCTTCTTAAAGGATACCTTTCAGCAATTCATATAATCCTGGTTTGGTGGTGATGAACTCCTTTAGCTTTTCCTTATCTGTGAAGCTCTTTATCTGACCTTCAATTCTGAACGATAGCTTTGCTGGATAAAGTAATCTTGGTTGTAGGTTCTTGGTATTCATCACTTTGAATATTTCTTGCCACTCCCTTCTGGCCTGCAAAGTTTCTGTTGAGAAATCAGCTGACAGTCGTATGGGTATTCCCTTGTAGGTAACTGAGTTTCTTTCTCTTGCTGTTTTTAAGATTCTCTGTTTATCTTTTGTTCTTGGCATTTTAATTATGATGTGTCTTGGTGTGGTCCTCTTTGGATTCCTTTTGTTTGGGGTTCTCCGCGCTTCTTGGACCTGTAAGTCCATTTCTTTCACCAGGTGGGGGAAGTTTTCTGTCATTATTTCTTCAAATAGGTTTTCAATATCTTGCTCTCTCTCATCTTCTGGCACCCCTATAATTCTGATGTTGGTACGCTTGAAGCTGTCCCAGAGGCTCCTTACACTATCTTCGTATTTTCGGATTCTTTTTTCATTTTGCTTTTCTGGTTGGGTGTTTTTTGCTTCTTCGCATTTCAAATCATTGACTTGATTCTTGCGCTCCTCTGGTCTGCTGTTGGGAGCCTGTATAGTATTTGTTATTTCAGTCCGTGTATGCTTAATTTCTAGTTGGTTCTTTATCATAACATCGAGGGTCTCATTAGATTTCTTGAGGATCTCACTACATTTATCAGCGGCTTCTAGACAGTTCTTAAGAGACCTTAAAAGTGTGGTTCTGAACTCAGTATCCTCCATTGACAGTTTTGTCCTGTTTCTTTGTCTCCGCATTTTGTTATGCTTCCTTGATGCACCCCCTAGTGGTCTTTGTTTGTGGTCTTATAGTTAAACCTTGATTTTTGTAGCTAATTCCAGGGAGGGTTTGACCTCCAGGCCAAGTGGCTATGAGAATCAGCTGTGTCAGCAGTGAGAGAACTTCTGTCCTCTAGGGAGGTGCTAATCTGGCGTTTGCCTGAGGCTATCTGGCAAATGGCTCTGTGCAGGGCTTGGGCGGGGCGGGTTGCACAGGATCAACAGGGTGGGCCGGAGAGAGCAGTTATGGCGGCTCTCCGTCCTGTCCCCAGGGGCTCTGCCTCTCTGAGTCCCAGCAACGGCTGCAAACCTCGGAGAGAAAGCTGCACTCGCTCTGACCGAAGCCAGACAGTCCCGCCTCTCCCGTTTGAGTCTGGGTCCCTAGAGACTCGCCCGGATCTGGAGCTCAGAGTCTGCGACTCCCTCCCGATTGAAAACGCCAACCGCGCCCTCCGCCGCCAGCCCGCTCCGCGCACTCCGCATCTCAGAATTTGACTTCAGCACTGCGCCTCCTCTGAGTGTCCGAATGCATTTCTCTTTCCTCCTAGTTGTAGGACTTCCACTCAGGCAGCGTTCCTGTGGTTCTGGGTGATGTCCCTTCCGTTTTTTGGTTTCACTTTTGAAGTAGTTGTTCAAAGCAGCAAACTCCGGCGTTAAACTATGCTGCCATCTTGGTTCTCTCTCCCTGTTTTTAAGCCTTGATAGGGTGAGTCTAGAGCAGTGGTTCTCAACCTTCTGGCCCTTTAAATACAGTTCCTCATGTTGTGACCCAGCCATAAAATTATTTTCGTTGCTACTTCATCACTGTAATGTTGCTATTGTTATGAATCACAATGTAAATATCTGATATGCAGGATGGTCTTAGGCGACCCCTGTGAAAGGGTGGTCGGACCGCCAAAGGGGTTGCGACCCACAGGCTGAGAACCGCTGGTCTAGCGTAAGCTTTACCTTGGAGCAGTGGTTCTCAGTTTGAGCCGTTTTGCCCACCGTGGGACATTTGGCAATGTCTAGACATTTTTGATTCTCATGACTGGAGAGGCGGGTACCACTGACAGCTACTGGACAGAGGCCAGGGATGCTGATGAATGCCCTACTATGTGCAGGAAAACATCCACCCCACCCCCTCGCAACAAATGTCAGTAGTGCCTGTTGAGAAAATCCTTTCTCAAGATAGTTCAGCCCTTTTACTAAAGCCTGGTCCTTCGGGGGCTGCTGTTGAAGGTCCCTAGTGATCGGTGAGGGCTTTCACTTTGGCTGTGTGGAATTCACACACCTCTGAGTCCTACTAGGCTCTGGGAACCATTCAGCCAATGGCTCCTTTGCCACTCTTGGCTGGGCCTGTGCTTTTTCATCCTGCACCTGCGCAGTTTCGTTTTTAGCCTTAATCTCAAGGGGATGCAGGCTCCTTTGCAGATTAGCAGCGCTGTTCCTCGGCATAGCTCCCTTCCTTCTGGAACTCCGCCCTGGAATTTCCAGCTCTCTTGGCCTCCCTATTCTCTGATTTCTGCCTGCAAGTCAGAGAGGCTCTGTTTGGGTTCCTCCTTCTTGCACCTGTAGCTCAAAAATTATCTACAAGCAGCCCTACCTGGTTTGGCTCAGTGGATAGAGCATCAGCCTGTGGACTGAAGGGTCCCAGGTTCGATTCCAATCAAGGACACATGCCTGGGTTGCGGGCTTGATCCCCAGTAGGGGGCATGCAGGAGGCAGCCAATCAATGATACTCATCATTGATGGTTTCTATTTCTCTTTCCCTCTCCCTTCCTCTCTGAAATCAATAACGATTTTTTTTTTAAATTATCTACAAGCAGAAATCTAGGGTGATCATAGGGCTTATCTCATACGCTTCCTTTATTTCAGGGATTAAAGGAGTGTGCTTTCAATGTTGAAAACAGTTGTTCCATATATTTTGTCTGTATATTTCCTACATTTTTTGTGGTAGGAGGAAATGTTCAACACCAGTTCCCCTGTTCTAGCGAACAGACGTTTTTCTCCCCTGCATTTTTTTTAAAAATATATTTTATTGATTTTTTACAGAGAGGAAGGGAGAGAGACAGAGAGTCAGAAACATCGATGAGAGAGAAACATCGACCAGCTGCCTCCTGCACATCCCCCACCGGGGATGTGCCCGCAACCCAGGTACATGCCCTTGACCGGAATCGAACCTGGGACCTTTCAGTCCACAGGCCGACGCTCTATCCACTGAGCCAAACCGGTTTCGGCTTCTCCCCTGCATTTTTAATGACTTTATCATAGTTCAATAAGTTATGTTTCTTTAAAAAATCTGCTATTCCTAGGCATTAACATGGCTGAAGGTTTTTAAAAAGTCGTTTTAGAGAGCACTGCTGCAACAGGTTTCCGACATACTCTGTCGGAAACGCTCTGTTCTGGAGACTGCCACTTCCGGAAAGATGGAAGAGATGGTCTTTCCCTGTTCTTCCTGCTAAAACGAAGTGCAGCTAACACTCCTGGACACGGAGTGTAAAACAAACGTGAAAGGTAGAGAGAAGGCAGACTGGCCAGGGACCGCAGGACTCAGGAGTGACATGGCACTGAGTTACTCGGGGTTTCTTCTCGCCTCATCTGAGACTGGGTGCTGCGGAGAATGGTAATGAGAGCAGCAATGGGCGCAGACCCAAAAAGCCTAAAGCCTCTGACTAGTCAAAGAGCCAGGAAAGGGGCAGCCTAGCAAGACAGCAAACTTTTATTTCATTTTCTTTTTCTTTTTTTTAAAAGTATATTTTTATTGATTTCAGAGAGGAAGGGAGAGGGAGAGAGAGAGAGAAACATCAGTGATGAGAGAGAATCATTGATCAGGCTGCCTCTGCAAGGCCCCACACTGGGGATCAAGCCCGCAACCGGGCATGTGCCCTTGACTGGAATCGAACCTGGGACCCTTCAGTCGCAGACTGACGCTCTAGCCACGGAGCCAAACTGGCCAGGGCAAGATAGCAAACTTTTAGATAGTAACTGCTCTTCCCCTGCCAAATACTACAGAAAAACTGCAGCCCCAGCCCCAGCCTGCTGGGCTGTAAGGAGCCACCCTAGCCTTCCTGCCAAGGGGAAACCAGTACCTTCCAGCCCTACAGAGTCAGTGGAGACAAGGTGGGACCCTGAACTGCTCCCCCCAACCCTTGTGATAATGAACCACCTATCTTTTCCCAGCGTGGGTGGTGTCAGACGGCCTAGTACAGGGGTGGGCAACCTCTGGCACACATGCCAAACATGGCACGCCAGTAACTTTTGCTGGCACGTGAAACCCTCTCATAATCTTCCATTTACAATTTTTTTCTTAATATCGACTTTTTTATTTTTCAGATAAATTCAGTGTAGGTGCATCTTAGATAAATAATTTTACATAACAAGTTATCTTAAAGACCATACACATGGATTGACGAGAGAGGGGCAGAGCAATTTCAATGCTTCTGCCTTAACTCTCCCCGCCTTCCTAGATCTGACCAGTGTTTTGGTTTCATCCACATATGCTTGTGAATCTTTGTTCTCAGTGATGAATTTTGTTAAGTCTCGTAATAGGAGTAGCCTGACCGATGAAAGTAGTAGCTCGTGCATATCTCTGAAGGTCACGAAATATAAACCTGATGTAAAATCTCTGTCATCAGTGATGCAGCAGCAAAAGTCCCACTGATAATATCAAACGGAGTCATAAAGTTTTCTGTCGGACTATCAGTGAACATGTATACATTAAAAAGTAAATGTATTTTTCATCATCATAGTAATAAAAGCTAACATTCATTGAGGACCTACTATGTGCCATGTGTATAGGTTCTAAGACAACGCTGTACAGTAGAACTTTTGAGGTGATGGATATGTTCTGTTATTGGGCTGTCTAGCATGGTAGCTACAGGCCATGGTGCAGCCGTGGGCAAACTACGGCCCGCGGGCTAGATCCGGCCCGTTTGAAATGAATAAAACTAAAAAAAAAAAGACCGTACCCTTTTATGTAATGATGTTTACTTTGAATTTATATTAGTTCACACAAACACTCCATCCATGCTTTTGTTCCGGCCCTCTGGTCCAGTTTAAGAACCCATTGTGGCCCTTTAGTCAAAAAGTTTGCCCACCCCTGCCATGGTGGCTCTTGAGCATTTGAAATGTGCTAGTGCAACTGTGGGAGAGAATTTTTGATTTTACATAAATGTAAATTTACATCGCCACATGTGACTAGTGGCTACTGAATTGGACAGTACACTTATAGGAACTTACATATCCTCCTTCATTTCCGTGTGTAAGAATATTCCGATACGAACACCATCACACGGATGAAATAGGTTAAGGGATTTGTTGGTCTAAGGCAGTGGTTCTCAACCGGTGGGTCCCGACCCCTTTGGGGGTCGAACGACCCTTTCACAGGGGTCGCCTAAGACCATCGGAAAACACATATATATAATTACATATTGTTTTTGTGATTAATCACTATGCTTTAATTATGTTCAATTTGTACCAATGAAAATACATCCTGCCTATCAGATATTTACATGACGATTCATAACAGTAGCAACATTACAGTGATGAAGTAGCAATGAAAATAATTTTATGGTTGGGGGTCACCACAACATGAGGAACCGTATGAAAGGGCCGCGGCATCAGGAAGGTTGAGAACCACTGGTCTTAGGTCTTGCAGCTGGTGAGGGGCACAGCTTTGGGATTTAAAGCGAGGGATTCTGGCATGAGCACGGTCCACAGCTTTGGGATTTAAAGCGAGGGATTCTGGCATGAGCACGGTCAGACACTTTGAGTGCTGTCATACGTAGTGTCACAGGCAGGGGGCGTGTGCCGTGAGAGCACAGAGGACCAATTTCATTGCTGCTCAGGAAGGGTGACCTGTTGGTTTGTTAAATTGTAACCAAGTGAGAATCCCCAGGCTTAGCGAATGTGTGAGTGAGAAAGGAAAGATAAAAGCCACCAGAGCCTGTTGGGAGTGAATTAAGCCAACATTGCTGGAACAGTTTGGTAGCACTAACCAAACGTATATCCCCCACGACTGAAGAGTTACGGTTCCAGGGTGCTTACGTAGGAATGCTCACAAATGACACCAAGTGAAATAAACAGGGATTATTCGTAACTGCACAATTTTTCATATATGTTTTTATTATTTTGAGAGGGAGAGAGGAAATGAGAGGGTGAGAGAGAAGCATCAATGGGTTGCCTCCTGCAAGTCCCCTACTGGGGATCGAGCCCGCAACCCGTGCATGTGCCCTCACTAGAAATCGAACCCGAGACCTTCTGGTGTTCAACCAACTGAGCCACACCAAAGAAGGTAAATTGCACATACTTTTGAAGGGACTGTGGAAAATTAGTGTATGAAATTGACATGCTGGATGGAGAAGAGGGGGACGGTCCTTAAAATAGACTCAGGCACTAAGCGGTTTGGCTCAGTGGATAGAGCGGCAGCCTGCGAACTCAAGGGTCCCAGGTTCGATTCCGGTCAAGGGCATGTACCTTGGTTGCAGGCACATCCCCAGTAGGGAGTGTGCAGGAGGCAGCTGATTGATGTTTCTCTCTCATCGATGTTTCTGACTCTCTATCCCTCTCCCTTCCTCTCTGTAAAAAATCAATAAAATATATTTTAACAAAATAGACTCGGGGCCGGCAGAATCCAGGACAACTTCCCCCCATCCCCTCTGTCCCTCAGTGCTGCCCTCTCCCCCTGCCCATTGGTCATGAAGTTGAGGTTTCCTGTGTGTGGTGTTGTAGGAGGCGGTGACGTTCCAGGACGTGGCTGTGGTCTTCACGGAGGAGGAGCTGGCGCTGCTGGACCCGTCCCAGAGGAAGCTGTACCGGGATGTGATGCTGGAGAACTTCCGGAACCTGGTCTCAGTGGGTGAGGACAGGCGCCCTCTGTCACTGAATGTCAGCTCCCAGGAGTATTTTGATTTCAAATGTTTAAGACTTTGGGACTCTTGAAATGTGTCCCAAACCTGGGATCTCAGTTTCCTAAGTCCTGTGAGATATCCTGTCTGTACCTTTCCTATTTTTTGCAAATTGCAGTATTGACATCTTGGTGGGGTTTAAACTCAGTTGTTTAGTTACATCTTTATTGTATTGAACAAAGTAGAATAAAGACAGCATAGCTCCTTGTTGGAACTGCATACAGTATAACCAGAACTGTGAGTAGATCAGGAAACGCTGATCATTTGATTGCCTGTTGTATTTTTTAAAATATGTTTTTACTGATTTCAGAGAGGAAGGGAGAGGGAGAGAGAGATAGAAACATCAATGATGAGTGGGAATCATCAATTGCACGCCCCCACTGGGGATCGAGCCCGCAACCCGGGCATGTGCCCTTGACCGGAATCAAACCCGGGACCCTTCAGTCCGCAGGCCGACACTCCATCCACTGAGTCAAACCAGCTAGGGCTGCCTGTTGTATTTGTTGCAACAAGTCAGGATCAGAATTTGGAGAAATACTATTTAGCATGCATAAGGATCATAGTATTGCCTTTTTGGAGAAGCATTAAGTTTTTGCCTTTAGTGTATCCCCTTGTATATAAGCCATTTATTTTTCATAGCATATCAACCCTTCAAATTGGATAGGAAATGACACTTGGGGAGAGAAGAGTAGCTTCCGATGATGGAGACAGAAACCTCAGGAGGCAGGTGTGCAGGTGACAGCAAGGCAGCTGAGTCCTTCCTGGGCCCAGGTCCTCTCCTCTCCCCCGAAGGGTCGCCACCCTGGCCCAAGCCTCCATCATTCATTACGCTGCTTACTTACAGCAGCTCTCTCACTGCCTCCTTGCCTCTGCTTTTGCCTTCTGTAGTCTGTTCTCCTACAGCAGCCAGATCGTAACTGGTCAGTCAGATCAGGTAACTGGTCTGTTTACTCTTGCATGACTTTCATCTCACTCATACAGTCTGAAATAATTCCAGTGGCCTGCAGGGCGCTGCCTGACCTGGCCGCCCTCACCCGCTCTGGCTGGATTTCCTTTCCTTAGCCTTCCAGCCACACAAGACCGCTTGCTGTGTCTCTGACATGCCAACTGCTCCACCTCATGGCCTTTCTCTTGCTCTTCCTTGTTCTCCCCGAACATCCTTCTGTCTCCTGCCTCACTCATCCATGTCTGCTCAGATGTCATCTCATCTCAGAAGCCTGTTCTGAGCACTCTGCTTAAAATCCCCAGCCCCCTACCCTGTCTTATTTTGTGACTGATCATTAATTACTTGCCGATATATTAAAGGATTATGTTTTGTTTACTTGTATATTGTCTTTCTTTCCCCCTTTGAGTGTAACATCAGGAGATCAGGGATTGTATCTTAACTCACAGGATATGTTCATTAATTATTTGTTTGATGAATGATTAAATGATGAATTAATGGATTAATGGATGAATGGGTAGGCGGTCCCATTTGAATGTGAGTGAAAAGGCTCCCTCACAGCTTCTCTTAACCTGTGTTCGTTCTCTGCATTGCCACTGTGAGCAGTGCCCCATCCATGTACCCGGTGACATCATCCCTGCCTCCCTTCCTCCCTCCTCCCTTCCTTTCCTTCATTTCTCCCTCTTCTTCACTCCCTTCTTCATTCACTTATTTTACTTTGTGTATCCCTCAAGTAAGCCCAGCCTACAATACAGTAATTACAGTCATCCCTATTGGATAGAAGCACAAAAATAAAATCTAAATCAGAGAAGCAAAAGAACCAGGAGAATCTAGCTGCTTATCTGACAGACGAGGCCCTGCCTGTGGTGAGTAGTGGGGGAAAGTCTTCTCAGTCCTTTCATCATTTCTGCTCTTGTGTCTTCATGCTGCTAGAAGTTTTCCCACAGTCAGGGAGGTTAGATGCTGCCTCCATTTGACTCACTCCTTTATTTTTCTGTACAGACCTACCTTGGAATTACCATTCCAGTTACAACTGTTGTCTGGTTTTGCTTTATAACTGCTTTGCCTTTTAAAATAATAATTATTTTTTAAAGGAAGGCTATATTTTATTATTGATTGACCAGAGGCCCGGTGCATGAAATCCGTGCACAGGTAAGGTCCCTAGGTCTGGCCGGTGATCAGGGCCGATCTGTGGGGTGATTGGCAGGGCGATCGGGGGGCCCCCACTGACACCTGCCTTGGCCAGCCTGGCACTGCCTGTTTGCCTGCCTCGCCCCCTGCCACCACTGCTGGTCACCTCCCTCTGTGGGGTGACCGGCGGGTCGATCAGGGGCCCCCTCTGGCACCCGCCTTGGCTGGCCTGGGGCCTGTGGGCTAGGGGCAGCTCCTGCATTGAGCGTCTGCCCCCTGGTGGTCAGTGTGCATCATAACGACCGGTCATTCCGCCATTCGGTCGATTTGCATATTAGGCTTTTATTATATAGAATTAATTGATTTGAGAGAAAGGGTGAGAGAGAGAGACATTGATTTGTTGTTCCACTAATATAGGCATTCATTGGTTGATTCTAGTATGCGCCCTGACCAGGAATTGAACTTGCAACTGATCATATTGGGCAATGCTCTATCCAACTAAGATACCTGGCCAGGGCTGCTTTGCCTTCTCAAACAAGTCTTTACTTTTATTTTTTAATTTTGGGCCAACATTTTATTGAAATATATACAGAAAACTGCACAGTTTATACATGTACATGAATTTTCAGGGAGTGAAATGACTTCTTATTTGTGTAAGTTCTTTTTATTGAGGTAACATTTACATATGCACATACTAAGCATGCAATTTGATTAGTTTTGACAAATAGATGCACCTCTGTAACTCCCACTCCTCAGAAAGTTGAACGAATCTTATAGTATATTCTGTGCACATCTCCCTTATAAAAGTTCCTTTTGGCAACATCAGAATATCACAAGGTTTTGCATTTTTTGGTGTCTATCTAGTTGTCCTGCTCCATCTATGAGGAATGTCCTAGAGGCCTAATTTCACTGCAATTATACACAAACCAAGAATTCATAAGAATTCTTATAAACAAAAGCTCATTGAGAATGGTGCTAGGTGGATCTCACTGTCTTCACTCCTGGAGACAGCTCACAAGGGGAGAAAAAAGCAGTGTGACTTAGGGATTATTTAAGAACATTATTATGCTTCTGATGAACAATAATTTTTATGGTACTTGTATTAGCTACTTATATCTGTATAACTACTCTTAAATGTTTTTTATGTTGATTGATATTAGTATTTCTACAGGATTTATTTATTTTTTAAAATATATTTGTATTGATTTCAGAGAGGAAGGGAAAGGGAGAGAGAGATAGAAACATCAATGATGAGAGAGTATCATTGATCAGCTGCCTCCTGCACGCCCCCTACCTAGGATTGAGCCCGCAACCCGGGCATGTGCCCTTGTCCGAAATTGAACCCAGGACCTTCCAGTCCACAGTCCAACGCTCTATTCACTGAGCCAAACCAGCTAGGGCTATTCTTAAACTTAGCAGTTTATAACAATAAGCATTTATTTATACTTCTGTGAGTCAGGAATCTGGTGGCAGCTTATCTGGATGATAAGGGTCAGAATCTCATAAACCTGTCAAGGAGTCCAGCAGAGCTTCAGGCCTTTGAAGGTTTAATGGGACTAAAGTTTCGGCTTCCAGGATGCACTCGTTCACCTGATTGTTGGGAGAAGGCCTTGCCAGTGGACCTCTCCATTGAACTCCCGAGTGTCTTCCAGACATGGCAGTTACACCAGCTGGTTACACCCAAGACAGTGGAAGGCAGAAGCCACAATGTCTTTTATGACCTAACCTTGGAAGTGATGTACTCTCACTTCTGCCATATTCTGTTGGCTTCACAGATCAATCCTGATACATTGTGAGAAGGGATTTGATAGGATATGGACGTCAGGAGGCAGAATCATTGGGGACCATCCTGTATGCTGGCTACCACAGCACCTTCTCATATGTACAAATACATATGTACAAAGCCTGGCAGAGAATATTAGCCATTCACATGGATCATAAAATTCAGCCAAATTAAGTGGCAACAATTATCTTAGAAATTTTACGCCCATAAGATATGGAAATGAGTTTTCTATTTTTTTCCAGTTGTTCACCAGTTGAATATTATATATCCTTTTTACTTTTGCTGAGAAAGTTCCCTGCTCTGTAGCTATCTATTTCTAATTTTGACTTCATAGGTAAGTCTTGTTATAGTTCCAAATGAGTCTCCTTAACACTTAGTGGATAGGAGCCTACTCATCACCTCTTTGTTTTCATAGGCATGAAAAAGCCAATGACAAAGTCCAAGCTGATCGAATATGGTCTCCCAGTGTGGTTGACTGGTGAAATATTTTTATTTCTGAGTAAATATTCAGTTTTCCTCATTTTCATCTCTGAATTCTTATCCTTTCAGGATACCGGAATCAAAATGAGATAGAGACTCTTCAACAAGCTGGATTAAGGGACCTTTTTCATGAAGACCTTGTGTGCTGGCCAATATGGGAACAAATCATGAGTAAGTTAACCAGAAATCAAGACTTGATAATAAATCTACAAGGCAAGAGGTCTGATTTGCCAATCCAAGGCGATTCCTTCTGCCAGTTGTGGGCAACAGAATCTACTCAGGTTTCTGAAGATGAGAACTATGTAATAAAGGTTCAAGGGGAAGTTCAAAGTGCCAATAGTATAAAAAATCAAGATTTTCCAAGTAAGACCACCTGGGATTTCTGGAGAGAGTCACAGAATTATCAGAGTAGGTGTCAGCAGTTTGATGGGAAATGTAAACTGTGTAAGTGTGATGGTTGTGATATTAAAAAGACCTCTCATGACCATGATGATGATCAGGAAGTACATAAAGGTGAGAAGTCATGTAGCCACAAGAATTGTGGAAAATGTTTCATGAAGACATCATTTCAGCATAATGGAGTTCATGTAGGAGAGCATAATTCTCATGAGAATGGACAAGGCTTCAGTTTTGGCCCCAGTCTTGAACTTCATCAGCAGTTACACCTAGGAGCAAAATCTCATATGTGTAGTGAGTGTGGGGATGGCATCAGTTATAGCTCGCTGCTTTGCACTCATCAAAGTGTTCTCACAGAAGAGAAATTTAGTAGGAATGGTGAGTGTGGTGAAGACTTCTGTCAAAGCTTACATCTGCAAATTCATCAAAGAATCAACACAGGAGAGAAGCCCTACAAATGTGCTGTGTGTGGGAAAGGCTGCATGTGTAGCTCATATCTTCATGGTCATCAGAGGTTCCACTCTGGAGAGAAACCCTACAAATGTGCTGTGTGTGGGAAAGGCTTCAGTCGGAGTTCACACCTTCAAGTTCATCACCGAGTCCACACTAGAGAGAAACCCTACAAATGTGCTGTGTGTGAAAAGGGCTTCAGACTGAGTTCGCAGCTTCATGCCCATCAGCGAATCCACACTGTAGAGAAGCCATACAAATGTGAGGCATGTGGTACGGGCTTTACTCATAGTTCACATCTTCAAGAACATCAACAAGTCCACACTGGAGACAAACCCTACAGATGTTCTATGTGTAGTAAGAGCTTTAGTCAGACCTCAAGTCTTCAAGCCCATCAGCGAATCCACACGGGAGAGAAACCCTACAAATGCACTGTGTGTGGTAAGAGCTTTAGTCAGAAATCACATTTGCAAGTTCATCAGCGAGTCCACACTGGAGAGAAACCCTACAAATGTACTGTGTGTGGGAAAGGCTTCATGTGGAGCTCATATCTTCATGTTCATGAGAGGATCCACACAGAAGAGAAACCTTACAAATGTGGGGTGTGTGGAAAGAGCTTCAGTCAGAGTTCACATCTTCAAGCCCATCAGCGAATCCACACTGGAGAGAAACCCTACCAATGTGCCGTGTGTGGTAAGAGCTTCAGTCGGAGTTCACATCTTCAAGGCCATCAGCGATTCCACACAGGAGAGAAGCCCTACAGTTGCGCTGTGTGTGGTAAGAGCTTCAGTCAGACCTCAAGTCTTCAATACCATCAACGTGTCCACACTGGCGAGAAACCCTACAAATGTGAACAGTGTGGTAAAGGCTTCATGGTGACCTCAAGTCTTCATGTTCATCAGAGGATCCACACAGGAGAGAAACCCTACAAATGTAGCGTGTGTGGGAAGAGCTTCAGTCAGACCTCAAGTCTCCAGACTCATCAGCGAGTCCACACAGGAGAGAAACCCTACAAATGTACTGTGTGTGTGAAGAGCTTCAGTCGGAGTTCATATCTTCAGTCCCATCAGCGAGTACACACAGGAGAGAAACACTACAAATGTACTATATGTGGTGAGAGCTTCAGCCATACCTCAAGTCTTCAAGACCATCAGCGAATCCACACTGTCGAGAAACCCTACAAATGTTAAGAGTGTGGGAGAGGCTTCATGTAGAGCCTGTATCTTCAGGCTCATCAGAGGATCCACACAGGAGAGAATCCCTATAAATGTCACCTGTGAGGCAAGACCTTCAGTCTCACTAAGTCTCATCTTCAAGCTCATAAAAATGTGAGACATGCCATAAGGGCTTTAATCACAGTTCACTTCTCCAAGAACATCAATGAGTCCACACAAAAGACAAACCCTACAAATGTACTGGCTGTGGTAAGAGTTTCCAGTTAGACCGCAGTCTCCAAACTCATCAGCAAATCCACACTACAGAGGAACCCTACAAATGTGCCGTGTGTGCTAAGAGGTTCAATCAGACTTCACTTCTGCAAGTTCATCAGTGAGTTCACAGTAGAGAGAAACCCTACAAATGTGCTGTGTGTGAGAAAGGCTTCATGTGGAGCTCGTATCTTCACGTTCAACAGAGGATCCACTCAGGACAGAAACCCTATAAATGTGACTTGTGTGGTAAAAACTTCAGTCAGAACTCAAGTCTTCAAGCTTATCAGAGAGTCCACACAAGATAGAAGTTATACAAATGTGAGATATGTTTCATAATTAGGTTTTTTGTGTTTAAATAAATTCCTTTCTTAATATTTCTCTTTTTAAAATATTTTTTATTGATTTTAGAGAGAGAGAGGAAGGGAAAGGGAGAGATAGAAACATCAATGAAAGAGAAACATTGATCGGCTGCCTCCTGCACACACTTTACTGGGGATTAAGCCCAAAACCCAGGCATGTGCCCTGACCAGGAATCAAATCAGCGACCTCTTAGTGCATAGGACAACACTCAATCCACTGAGCTACACAGGCCTGGTTTAATATTTCTTTAAAAAAATTTTTTTATTGACTTCAGAGAGGAAGGGAGAGGGATAGATAGGAATATCAGTGATGAGAGAGAATCATCAATTGCCCGCCTCCTGCACACCACCCACTAGGGATGAAGCCCGAAATCTGGGCATGTGCCCCGACCAGGATTCGATCCGTGACCTCCTGGTTCATAGGTTGACACTCGGCCATGGAGCCACACCTGCTGGGCCTAATATTTCTTTTTACTTAACTTTTTATAACAGCATTTTAAAATAAATTTTAAAAGTGATACCATAAAAAGATTATTATTTATCATGCAGGTAGATGTTATACACATTCAGTAATTATTAACAGTTGGGTTACATTTACATTGTATAGGGTTTGAGAAAAGCCTAAAGAACAAGTATTATTATTATTATTATTAATAGTAGTAGTAACATTAATTTGTAGGTCTATAGGCCTTGTTGGTATCTCAGGATGGCTGTCTATTTCTGATGTTTGGGCTTTTTATTCTTGAAAAGTCTTTGATCTCCACTGTAGATAGAGGTAAGTGTCAGAGTCAGGGTCAGATGTCCATTCATGGTTAGGCACCTGATTAGGTACGGTCTCTTCCAACACTGTTGTAGAGAGTCGTTAATTAATGTCTTTACCACTGGACAAAAATCTCCAGGTTGTAAGTTATGGTCTTAGAAGTCTTCAGAATTCTATACATTTTTAACCTAATTTAAAGATATGATCTCTTTGGAAACCTGTAATTTAGAGTAAGTCAGAGTCTTTTTTATGGATTTTTCTAAAGATATATTTGTAAACGTATAAAATAAAGTGAATGTAAATGACAAAACAAAATGGTGTGGTAATAAATTTGATTTCAATGCAATTGATAAAAAACAACAACACTGTTTTTGTAAGAAACAATAGTCAAAGACAACAATTTTTTTTTGTAAATAAGGTACACATGGCTTATTAGAAGTGTGTATTGAGCATTGGAAATAGTTTATTTCCAATGTGTGGATCACAAATATCCAGAGTACCACTGCCAGATGCCCCCATAGAGAACCATTGCTCTTGGCTTGCCCTGTGTCACTGACAGGACATTTGCTATCCCTGGGAGTTGCCTGTTTGAACTTGGCTTTAAATGTTTGCAAGTTTTTCCCTAGGGCAGAGGGAAATATTTAGAATATCCATTTTTTGAAAAATATGTGTACATACATAGGATATTATTACTATTAGTATTCATTTTGATTTGGGAAAGCTTTCTGTGTAATTTCAAGTATATTAAATAGGCTAATTATTTTTAAAACTCTCTTTAAAAGGAGAGAGAATAGCTGAGCATCAGCCCATGAACCAGGAGGTCATGGGTTCGGTTCCCAGTCAGGGCACATGCCAGGTTGTGGGCCCGATCTTGAACTTCATCAGCATTTTCTCCTAGGAGCAAAACCCCATATATGTAATGTGTGGGGAAACATTCAAAGCTCCCATGTGCAAATTCATCAGAGAGTTAACACAGGAGAGAAACCTTACAAATGTAAAGAGTGTGGGAGATTCATTTGGAGCTTGAATCTTCATGTTCATCAGAGGATACACACAGGAGAGAAATCCTATAAATATGGTATGTGAGAGGAGCTTCAGTCAGAACTCAAATCTTCAGGCCCATCAGTGAGTCCACACAGGAGACACACCCTACAAATGTGCTGTGTGTGGTAAGAGCTTCAGTCAGACTTCATATCTTAAATCCCATCAGTGAGTACACACATAGAGAAACACTACAGATGTGCTGTGTGTGGTAAGAGCCTCAACCATACTTCAAGCCTTCAAGACCATACTGAGTCCACACTGGGGAGTAACCCTACAATTGTTAAGCATGTGGGAAAGGCTTCATGTGGAACTTGTGTTTCATGTTCATTAGACGATCCACAGGGGAGAGAAGCCATACAAATGTGACATGTGAGGAAAGAGCTTCACTGAGTTCACATCTTCAAGCCCATCAATAAGTCCTCAGTGGAGAGAAACCCTACAAATATCCTGTGTGTGGGAAAGGCTTCATGTGGAGCTCCTGTCTTCCTGTTCATCAGAGGATCTACACAGGAGAGAAACCCTATATATGTGGTGTGTTTGGTAAGAGCTTGAGTTAAACCTCACACCTTCAAGCCATACAAATATGAGAGATGTGGTAAGAGCTTCATTCCCATTTCCCCACCTTCAGCTCTATCAGAAAATTCATACAGGAGACAAGACATACAAATGTGGACATGTGGTAAGGGCTTTGATCACTGTTCACGTCTTCAGGAATATCAATGAATCCACACTGGAGAGAAATCCTACAAATGTGCTGTGTGTGGGAAGGACTTAAGTTGGAGTTCACATCGTCAAGCCTATCAGTGAGTACACCCAGGAGAGAAACCCTACATATGTGCTGTGTGTGGTAAGAGCCTCAGTAAGACCTCAAGTCTTCAAGCTTCTCAGTGAGTCCACACTGCAGAGAAACCCTGCAGATCTTGGTATTGTCATGTTCATCAGAGATCTACACAGGAGAGAAATACTACAAACGTGCTTTGTGTGATAGGAGCTTCAGCTATACCACAAGTCTTCAAGATGATTAGCAAGTCCACACAGGGGAGACACTCTACAGATGTGCTTTGTGTGGGAAGAGCGTCAGTCAGAGTTCAAATCTTCAATCTCATCAATGAGTACACACTGGAGAGAAATCCTATAAATGTTAAGAGTGTGGGAACAGCCTCATGTGAAACTCCTATCTTCATGTTCATCAGAGGACCCACAGGGATGAGAAACCCTGTAAATGTGGCCTATGGAAATAAGACAATCCTTACTACAAGGAAACCCTACACAGGTTTTGCATGTGATAAGGGCTTAGTAAGAGTTCCTGTCTTCTGGTTCATCACAGAGTTCATAATATGGCCTGTGTTTTGGCAGAGTTCAAAATGTCACAGTTCTTAAGAGAATGCTCCACAGGGTAAACCTATATAAGAGTGGTACAATAAGTTGGTCAGAACCTTATTGGTTTCACTAAAATCTACACAGGATAAAGGCCTTAAAAATAAAGAAGATCGGGACCTTTGCAAAGGTAAAATGACGGAAATCTATGTCCATGAGAATGTAAACTCCATGGGGTCAGGAAGTTTATTTACTGCTGAATGAACATGACCTCAAACCACTGCCTAACAATTAGAAGGTGCCTGGAAATGTCTAATTTTTAAAAAAATATATATATTTTTGATTTTTTACAGAGAAGAAGGGTGAGGGATAGAGAGTTAGAAACATCAATCAGCTGCCTCCTGCACAACCCCCACTGGGGATGTGCCTGCAACCAAGGTACATGCCCTTGACCAGAATCGAAACCGGGACCCTTCTGTCCTCAGGCCGACGCTCTATCCACTGAGCCAAACTGGTCAGGGCGGAAATGTCTAATTTGATGGAAAGGAAAAAACCATTCTAAGTAGGATAACTACTGCCTGGCCAGTGTGGCTCAGTGGTTCAGCACTGACATATGAACCAGGAGGTCATGGTTGATTCCCAGGTTGAGGCTCGATCCCCAGTGTGGGGCATGCAAGAGGCAGCCAATCACTGATTCTCTCTCATCCTTGATGTTTCCCTCTCTTTCCCTCTCCCTTCCTCTCTGAAATCAATAACATTTTTTTAATATATTTTATTAATTTTTTACAGAGAGGAAGGGAGAGAGATAGAGAGTTAGAAACATCGATGGGAGAGAAACATCGATCAGCCGCCTCCTGCACATCTCCCACTGGGGATGTGCCCGCAGCCCAGGTACATGCCCTTGACCAGAATCGAACCCGGGACCCCCCAGTCCACAGGCCGACGCTCCATCCACTGAGCCAAACCGGTTTTGGCAATAACATTTTTTAAAAATAGGATAACTACTTGAAAATTTTGCTGAGCTCAAACCCTACTAATCATAATAAATTGTAATAGGAAAAGCATTTTTATAAGAAACCTTAATTCAAGGAAATGATCACTTATTATAAATACATCAAATCATGCAGTGTGCAATTTGCAAGATTTTTGCAGTTGGCTCCTGAGCTCTGCTAAACTTCACTTTTCAAGCAGTAATGGGCTGAAGTGTTTATCTTATCATTTATGACTTCATCTGTGCCGGTTAGCATTAGTTGTGTAAAGTTTCTGTCTTATTTTTGTTGTTGTTGTTTATCCTCACCAGAGGATATTTTTCCATTGATTTTTAGGGAGAGTGGAAGGGAGAGGGAAAGACAGAGAGAAACATCGATGTGAGAGAAACACACCAATTGGTTGCCTCCTGCAAGCGCCCCAACCAGGGCCCGGGCTGGGGAGGAGCCTGCAACCGAGTATGTGCCCTTGGCCGGAATCGAACCCGGGACCCTCTGGTCCGCAGGCTGATGCTCTATCCACTGAGCCAAATTGGCTAAAGCAGTTTCTGTCTTATTTTGTGATTGAAACCAACAGAATGAGAAAAGGAAAACTTGATTTTAATTCCTAAAGATTCATGAGAAAGGGGTGTGGGTGAAAAGCGGGGGAACATATAATAGGATTTTGGATGTTATGTTTTTAAGATACAGTACGCTTTGGACACCACCCCATATTTCTCTGGTGCTTCAGTGGTTGTTAGGTTTGCTTGCTTGAATGGTTTACTCAAACAGGTGTATATGTACCCAAATTTTTTTTTCTAGACTTTGCATTCCAGATACTGGATACTTACGATCCATGATATCTCAAGTTTTATGTCACCATCAGAAATCCAGAACCAATGCTCAACTGTGTCATTAGTGGACATAAGAACGTGACCCAGAACAAAGGGACAGATGATGAAACTGACCCCCAGATGGTCCAGATATTGGAGTTACCAAACATGGATTTTTAAATAACTTCTTTTAATATGTTCAATCAAATATGGAGAATTTCACCAGGGAACTGTTGAAAGGAATCATATAGTCTTAGGTTCCATAAATATAACACCTCTCATTAAGAATGTAACATACCACTGGCCAGGTGGCTCAGCTTGTTGGAGCGTCATCCCGTACACCAAAATGTTGTGGGTTCGATTCCCCTTCAGGGCCCATACGAACATTACGGTTTGATCCCTGGTCAGGGTGCATGTGACTGGCAACAGAACTGTGTTTCTCACACTGATGTTTCTATCTCCTTTCTTTCTAAAAATCAATATTTAGTGATAAAAAATTTTTTTTTTAAATGTAATACATGGGATTTAAAACTGATTAGATGTGGCTAATGTTAATTCTCTAACGTGCAGAGCTCATTGGACTTTGAACTCCTCCAGGGCAGAGACCACCATGTTTCATTGTGTAGTCTGTGCACTAAATGTTTCTAGAAACATGGAGATTCGGGTGGGTAAAATCCTTGCTGGTGAGAATGAGTTTGGGGAGTCCTTTGGGCAACAGGTCTCATCTAGACATGAATATGTTTTTTAAAAGTCAAACCAGATAACTCTATCAATAGGAATCCTTCCTGTGATTTCTTTTCAAATCAGTTATCCTGTAACTTCCTGTCCTGGTAATTAGGGTCGGTAGTGTGCCGGCACGGGGGAGACTTAGAGACGGAAAAGAACATGGAGGATTTGACTCAGACGTGTGAGGAGAGAGGTGAGAATGTCTTGTGAGAGTTGGGCGCAGCCTATTGAGAGAGAAAAGAAAGGTGAAGTATCTCCAAGGCAAAGGGTGTGTGAGTAAGTGGTTCAGGTAAGGAGGAACCAATAGTCTCAGCTGGTTAATTGTTACACTTTCTATACCAGGTGATGCCCAGACTGCCTAGTCCAGGAAGGCCAGGCCGACCTGACGTTATGGAATCTCTTCTTTCATATTTCTCACCTCCTGTTCCAAAGGAGGACAGTTCAACAAATTCCAGGGAAGTGAGATTTCCTTCCTTTGTTAAACACCTTGTCCATCCTCAGAAGACGGATACATCTCTCCCATGAGGGGAGCTTAACATCCATTGAGGGACACTGTAGGGCCCCCATTCCCAGTGAGGTAAGTTATGTTATTCCCATTGTAACCTGAGGAAATTAGCTCAGGGAGGTTAAAAACATTGCCCTAATTCACATAAGTAGCAGGATTGAACAGGTTCTCCAAATTCTTAATTATGACAATTTCAAAAATACCCAAAGAGAAAATACAGTTCCCCTCCCCCATATATTCATCACCCAAATTCATCAATTAGGAAGATTTTGTACATTCACTTTAACTCTCATCCCCTTTCCCTTTTTATCTTAAATGCTGAAATAATTTAAAGCAAATCCTTGATCCATCATTTCACACCCTACTTACTTCAATAGGCATCTCTTAAACACAGACTGTTTTCTTTACAATACCACAAAATTATTATCACACCTAATGAAGTTAATAATTAGATTTTTGTGATCACTTCAGTTTTTATTTTATTTACTCTGTAGCTTTCCCCCCATTCCTTTTATTAATTTATTTTGTTAAGGATTTTTATGAGTTTATTTGAGCCAAAATGATGACATATGCCAGGAAGTCAGAGCAAGCTCTCAGATGTTCCACCCCCGCCCCTTTTTTTTATTCTTTGTCTAGTTTTTGTATGAGTATAATACTGGCCTCTCTTATTTTTTGGCCAAGGTTGTGTAGAATAATGGTCATTATTCTTTAAATGTGTGGTAGAAATCGCCAGTGAAACCATTAGAATGGTTATGGTGCCGAAGGGAATAAATATAGAATCAGACTGCTGAAGGTGAGACCCTGGTGTGACCGCGTAGCAGTGCGTGTCCTTACATAGGTAAATGAAACATTTCTGCCTCTGTCTCTTCATTGTAAAATGAGGCTAACATTTAGTATGTTATGAGTAAATTAGTTAATATATGTCAAGCAATGGAAACTGTACCCAGCTCACAATAGCAGTTCATAGATGTTTGTCTCAACAGTCTAGTAGATTGATAGGCTCATAGCCACTGCAAGCATGATTTTTTAAAGTATGTTTTTATTTATTTTAGAGAGAGAGGCAGGGAGAGGTAGGGAGACATAGAAACATCGGTGAGAAGCATTGATTGATTGCCTCCTCCTTCATGCCCTGTACTGGGGAATCAGCCTGCAACCCAGGCATGTGCCCTGACCGGGAATCAAACCAGCAACCTCTTGGTGCATAGGTTGAAGCTCAACCATTGAGCCACATGGGCTGTGCCAAACATGATTCTTAATAGTTGCACACCAGAGATGATCCCTTAATATCAAGAATAACACAAGACTGCCTATCTAACAATCTATCCCTAATTACATATCTTAGCCAGTGTGAAGTAACAATAATTAAGCAAGGTATACAAATTAGAAAGAAAACTCATTATTTACAGATGAAATTATTATGTATGTAGAAATTCCAAAACAACCTTCAAATAAGACATTGGGATTAGTAAATATAGGCCACAACATACAATGGTATTCCTATATATGAGCAAGAATTAGAATATGGGAAGTGAAAGAATTTATAAAGAAATTATAAGTATCAAATACCCAGGACTAATTCTAATTAAGAAATGTTTCTACACAGAAAACAATAAAACAAGGGAAATCACAGACCTAAATGAATGACAGACTTAAAAAAATATCAGTTCTCTCCAGATTGATCTATAGTTGCAATACAATCTCAATAAATAACCAGGAATTTGTTGTTGTTATTAATCTTCACCTGAGGATATTTTTCCATGGATTTTTAGAGAAATTGGAAGGGAGGAGGAGAAACAGAGAGAAACATCAATGTGAGAGAGACTCATTGATTGGTTGCCTCCCACATGCACCCTGATCAGGGCCAGGGATTGAGTCTGAAACCGAAGCACGGTGCCCTTGACCAGAATTGAACCCCGGACACTTCAGTGCCGAGGCTGATGCTCTACCCACTGAGCCAAATCAGGTAGGATACAGGTAGGCCTTTTGATTCTAGAATGCATATAGACATTTAAAGGGCCAAGAATAGGAAAGAATCAAGAACAACTACACAACTGGAGGTGTTATGCTATCAAATGTCAAACCTATTTTAAAATTACAGTTATTAAAACAGTGGTAATGCACAATGGTGGCCATCAGACCAGTGAAACAATAGAGTTCAGGTCTGGTAGCCCTCCTGATATACAACAGAGGAGCTGCTGGAAAGATGATCACATCAATAAATGCCCATGGGGGAAATAAATGAACCTTGACTTCTATCTCACACCATACACACAAATCAATCCATACCGTTCCTCGGCCTAAAAGTGCAAGTTGAAACAATAGTCTAGAGCTGTACTATCCAATATGGTACCATTGGATACCTGTACTATTCAAATTTATTTATTTTTAAATCTTATTGTTGAGAGTATTACAGGTGCCCCCCCCCCCCCACTTTCCCCCCTATAAGCCCTCCCGCCCAGTTCCCACCTTACTCCAGGCCTTCACCACCCTATTGTCTGTGTCCATAGGTAATGCATACATGCATATAAGTTCTTTGGTTAATCTCTTCCCGTCCCCCCTGCACTTCCCTTCCAGATTCATCAGTCTGTTCCATGTTTCCATGCCTTTGGTTCTATTTTATTCATCAGTTTATTTTGTTCATTAGATTCCTTTTTCATTTATTTTGACTTTTAGATTCAATTGTCAATAGATATTTATTGCCATTATATTGTTTAAATTTCTTCTTCTCCTTCCTCCTCCTCCTCCTCCTCCTCCTCCTCCTCCTCCTCCTCCTCCTCCTCCTCCTCCTCCTCCTCCTCCTCCTCTGCTTAAAGAATATCCTTCAACATTTCATGTAATATTGCTTTAGTGGTGATGAACTCCTTTAGCTTTTTCTTGTCTGTGAAGCTCTTTATTTGACCTTCAATTCTAAATTATAGCTTGACTGCAGTAATCTTGGCTGTAGACCTGTGCTTTTCTTCAGTTTGAATATTTCTTGCCATTCCCCTCCTGCCTGCAAAGTTTCTGTTGAGAAATCAGCTGACAGTCGTATGGGCACTTCCTTGTAGATAACTAACTGCTTTTCTTTTGCTGCTTTTAAGATTCTTTTTTTGCCTTTAACCTTTGGCATTTTAATTATGATGTGTCTTTAATTATGATGGGCCTCTTCAGGTTCCTCTTGTTTGGGACTCCCTGAGCTTCCTGAACTTGTAAATCTGTACTTCTTTCACCAGGTAGGAGACGTTTTATGTCATCATTTCTTCACATAGGTTTTCAATATCTTGCTCTCTCCCTTCTCCTTCTGGCACCCCCATAATGTGAATGTTGGTGTGCTTGAAGTTATCCCAGAGGCTCCTTACACTATCTTCATATTTTTGGATTGTTTTCTTTTTGTTCTTCTGATTGGGTATTTTTGCTTCCTCATATTCCAAATTGCTGATTTGATTCTCAGAATCTTCTACTCTACTGTTGAATCCCTGTAAATTATTCTTTATTTCAGTTAATGTATGCTTAATTTCAGACTGATCCTTTTTCATGTCTTTAAAATTCTAAGATCCTTGAAAGTCTCACTAAGTCCCTTAAAGCTCGCATTAAGTTCTTTGAGTATCCTTATAATCATTGTTTTGAATTCTGCATCTAGTCATTTGTTTGTTTCCATTTCATTTAGTTTTTTTCCTGGATATTTCTTCTGTTCTTCCATTTGTGACATGTTTCTTTGTCTCCACATTTTAGCTGCGTTCCTGTGTTTGCTTCTATATATTAGGTAGAGCTGCTATGTCTCCTGTAATTGATAGTTACCTTGTGTAGTAGGTGTCCTGTAGGGCCCAGTGACTCAGCCTCCCCAGTTACCTGAGTTGGGCACTCTGGGTGGGCCCCTGTGTGGGCTATGTGCACAGTCTTGTTGCAGTTGAGCCTTGATTGCTGTTAGCATCACTTGGAGGAGTTGACCTTCAGGCCAATTGGCTGTGCAGACCAGCTGTGACTACAGTTGAAGAGCTGCTATGCAAGAGATACCCCTATGGGTCAGGACTTGCTTCAGTGGGGCTTTGGTGTTCACTGAGTCTGCCCCTTGATTATGTCACTTATGGGTATGTAGCATTGTAATCTGGTATAGTCTGAAGCTGTGCCCCGAATGCACTGGCTCTGGAGCCTCTTGGGAGGTGCAAAGTCAGCCACTGCCTGGCTCCATCTAAGCAGGAACTACAGAGCAATCTGCAGATGGCTGCTACTTGTGTTGGGCTTGGAAGTGCCCAGGTGAGGCCAAGCTGTGAAATAAGGCAGGCTACTGCTAGTGCCAGGTCTTGGTGAACCCAGCTGGTGCTTGTTTGGGAGATTTTAGCCAGGTCTAAAGCCTGAGCCAGGACAGGTTATTCATATGGAAATGGTGCTTCAAACAGCTTGGTATAGCTGCAAATTGGATGGGGCTCAGTCTCAGGGATTACCAGGGCTGAGCAAACAGTGTGAACCAGGCTGATGGAAACTCAGATATGGCTGCCAGTCAACTCTGCAACAGGGGAGGTCTCAGCAATGACCCCTGCGAGCACCCCTGTCTGGAAGAAAGCCGTCCCTGAGTTCTTTCTTCAATTACAGACAATCCAGTTCCTCCCCTTATATCCCTGGATCCCCCTAAGCCACTGGAGCTCAGAGGGAGTGGGACCATGTATGTTTGTGTATTGGCCCTTTAAGGGGAACTATATGGAAATCATACAATATGTGGTCTTTTATGACTGGCGTCTTTAATTTGGTGTAATGTTTTCAACATTTTGTAGCCTGTATTATTACTTCATTCCTTTTTTAAAAAAATCCTAACCCAAGAATATGTTTGTTGATTTTTTTAGAGAGAGCAAGGGAGAAAAAAACATCAGTGAGAGAGAGAAACATATATCTACTGCCTCTCGTATGCGCCCCAACTGGGGATTGAACTGGCAGCCTACTAGGTAGGTGCCCTGACCAGGAATCGAACCTGCCACCCTTGGTGTGCAAGGCCACACTCTAACAACTGAGCCATACCAGCCATAGAGAGAATCCTGTATTTTTTAAAAAATATATCTTTATTGACTTCAGGGAGGAAGGGAGAGGGAGAGAGAGATAGAAACATCAATGATGAGAGAGAATCACTGATCGGCTGCCTCCCACGTGTCCCCCACTGGGGATTAAGCCCACAACCCGGGCATGTACCCTCGACCAGAATTAAACCCAGGACCCTTCAGTCCGCAAGCCGACACTCTATCCACTGAGCCAAACCAGCCAGGGCAATCCTGTATTTTTTAATGTATTCTCGTTCAAAGAGGACAGGGCTAAGAAGTTTGTGCTCTACTCGGTAATCGTGTGAAATATAATCCAAGCATTGTGGACAACAGCTGAACCTCCGCTCTGGTAAAGCAATGACATGCCAATTCTTCCCGAGGGTTCTGGGAGGTGTAGTCGAAGAGCTCTGTGGGGTTGGTGAACTTCCACTGCAGGGGGGAGCAGGTTGTGACAAATTATCTCTCTGGGAATTCTAGAAGTGTAATCCAAGAATTGTGGACAGAGTCACTTCTGCTCCAGGGAAGTGAGGGGGTGGCATTCACCCTTATGAGGAAGCTGAGTCAGGCACAGGACAGCAAAGCTGTTTTGTTTGGCACAGGACCAGCTGCCACACGTCCTTGGCCTTCTGGAAGAGAATCTGTAGCCAGTGGCAGAGGCTGGGTTTGGGCCCCCCTGGTCGGCGGGTTGAGGGTCTCCAGTGTTCTGTGCTCTCTGTCCCTATTCCTGGACTGACCAGACAGCTGTCACCTCCTAGGGGTATAAGATTGGGCAAGTAACAAGCTGTCTGTGCCTCACATTCTTTTTTTGTATAATCAAGGGAATACAAAGCAGGCCCGAAAAAAAAAAAAAAAGTACTTGCCTAATAGAGTTGTTTGGATATTTAAATGAGACAGTCACAAATAAAAGGTTTAAAACAAGTGGTAAATATGGGTTCATTTTATTTATTTTTTTTTTAAATATGTTTTTATTGATTTTTAGAGAGAGGAAGGGAGAGGGAGAGAGGGATAGAAACATGGATGAGAGAGAGAATCATTGATCGGCTGCCTCCTGCACGCCCCACACTGGGGATCGAGCCCACAACTCAGGCATGTGCCCTGACCAGGAATTGAACTGCAATCGGTCGACACTCAACCACTGAGCCACGCCGACCAGGCAAGATGGGTTTATTTTAATTAATCTGTTTTAATTTCCTGAGAAATGCCCTAAAAGTTTGTATGAGCCCAGAAACGGATCAGAGTTCCACCCACAATGCTACTGGCCTTTCCCCGCCTAATCCCTGGAGGAATCTGGGCTCATCTTGGCTTCCTTCTGCTCTCTGCCTCTCCCTCTCCATTCTCCTCATTAAGAAGTGGGGGTGGGAAGTGTGTGTCATTCCAGGGTAGTGTATGGCAATGTCCTCTGTGATCCATGCAGAAGGGAACCACAGCTCTGATTTTTCCCAGCCTCCTTTGCTCCCCCAGCTCTGACTTCTCAAAGAGGGCTAGAGTAAGAAGGAGGGAATGAGTCTTTAAGCTGCTAGCATTGGGACCTCACCTTAGTAGTATTTACTATCGTTCCTGCCATGTAATCTCTCTTTTCAGGGGAGAAGAAATTGCCTTTAATAATTATAACCAGCACATCCTGCTACATCAGGGGTGGGGAACCTTTTTTCTGCTACATCAGGGGTGGGAACCTTTTTTCTGCTACCTCAGGGTGAGAACCTTTTTTCTGTTACATCAGGGGTGAGGACCCTTTTTTCTGCCAAGAGCCATTTGGATATCTATATAATAAAAGCCTAAGCGACTGTTAAGGCAGAATGACCAGAATGACCAGTCGCTACGATGTGCACTAACCACCAGGGGGAAGATGCTCAATGCAGGAGCTGCCCACAGCAGGAGCACCACTCAGCCAGGAGCCAGGCTCACAGCTGGTGAGCACAGCAGCAGTAAGGAGCAGCAAGCAGGCGGGCAGTAAGGAGCGAGGGGTCCTGGGCTGTGAGAGGGATGTCTGACTGCCGGCTTAGGCCTGCTCTCCGGGCCAAAGTTGGTAGATGGACATCCCCCAAGGGGTCCCGGACTGCTAGAGGGCACAGTGCACTGGGCCTCTAGTTTATATTATTATTCGAGGACCATACAAAATTATCAACTTAAAAATTAGCCTGTTATATTTGGTCAAACATTTAATTAAGTCATCCCTAATGCCTTGGCAGAGCCAGACCAAGTGATTTTGTGAACTTATTTGGCCTGCAAGGGACTGTTGCCCACCCCACTGCTACGTGTTCAAATGTTTGTTGAATACATGTGGGATGGGAGGGAGGAATACTTGGGCATAATAGTGATAGTTAATATGTAGTGCTAAGTAGTACTATTTTAAGGACTTTCTATAAATCATTTAATCCTCATGATAGCCTAATGAAGTTATTTACTCATTTAAAGAGGAGGAAATTGCCGAAACCGGCTTGGCTCAGTGGATAGAGCGTCGGCCTGCGGACTGAAAGGTCCCAGGTTCGATTCCGGTCAAGGGCATGTACCTGGGTTGCGGGCACATCCCCAGTAGGAGATGTGCGGGAGGCAGCTGATCGATGTTTCTCTCTCATCGATGTTTCTAACTCTCTATCTCTCTCCCTTCCTCTCTTTAAAAAACTCAATAAAATATATTAAAAAAAAATAAATAAAGAGGAGGAAATTGAGATGCAGAGCAAAAGTTCCCTAACCGAGGTCATCCAACTACTAAGAAGCTGAGTTGAGAACTGAACCGAGCTATTCTCAGGCTCCACCCTTATTCCTTAACCTGTTTGTTGTCAGGTTTGGAAGGAATAGTTTGTAAAGGACTATGAAAGCTATGCTAATAAGCTTTTAAAATACATATCTATATATTTTTTTATTTTTTTATTGATTTCAGAGAGGAAGAAAGAGGGAGAGGGAGAGAGAGAAACATCAATGATGAGAGAGAATCATTGATTGGCTGCCTTCTGCACACCCCCTACTGGGGATAGAGCCTGCAACCCGGGCATGTGCCCGGATGGGGCATCGAACCATGAACTCCTGGTTCATAGGCGATGCTCAACCAGTGAGCCACACCAGTTGGGCTGTTAACACCTTGCTGACCAGTCACGAGTTAACTCTTGTTTCCACTAACAGTACTTACAACATTAATGTAAGTAATTTTAAAGTCTGAAAGCAATGTAGAGTTTTAAAAGAGCGCTCTAGTCTGTGTTCTTAGTTATCTTTGTTCAGGCTCAGATTAGAAGAAGTGCGAGATACAAGCCACTTCACTGCTCAGCACTTATTTCGGCCATTCCTAGTTTTTCTTTCTGTTGTGCATGTCTTTTCTTCAACTCGTCAGTCAGTATTGCCAGAGACGTGACGAGCAATATATCTAATTCTTTCCATCCATCTTCTATTCTGGCAAACGTTTTTTAAAAAGACCTGTCCTGGCAGAGAAGAATGAGCGAATTATGTGCAGACACTTTGTCTGATTGGCCGAGTGACTTTGGTAGTCAGCTGGAAGACAGTACTTTGTCGGAACACAGTAATGACATTAAACCATCATGAAGGCAAAAGAGAAATGTGATAGTATCTGACAGTGCAAGTGATTCTGAAGAAGGCTTGGCAGAAAAAGACATTTTACCAGCCTTGGAGGATTATACAAATATTTCAGGCATATCTTCAGGTTGAAGGCCCAAAGTATAAGTGAAGTAACCAATTTATTTGTCGATAAGGATTTTTTTTATCTCATTACTTTTCAAACCAATTTATAGCATCACCAAATGGAAAAATACCACGAAACCTCTGCTAAAACTTCACCATGGACGGATGTCACTTACATGGTTATAAAGAAGTTTCTTGGTTTAACTATATTGATGGAACTAACGAAGAAGCCGGAATGGAAAGACTGCCAATCCTTTACTCGAATCACCCATGTTTCCAAAAACTGAGACTGAAAAGAGTTCGAGCAAATACTTATATTCTTTCACCTGAAAGGTAATTCAGGAACAACATGTAACATAGATCATCAGACCTCTTTTGTATTACTTTATCTCGAAATTTAAATCTCTATATATACACCAAAGCAGCAGCGATCACTCGATGAAACAATGATTGCATGGAGAGGATGCATCAGATTCAAGATGTATAATCTGGCAAAAATAATAAAATATGGTATTTTAGTAAAGATGCTTTGTGAAAGTGAGAGTGGCTATGTTTGCAACTTCAAGACATATAAGGGGTGGCCAAAACCGGTTTGGCTCAGTGGATAGAGCGTCGGCCTGCGGACTGAAGGGTCCTGGGTTCGATTCCGGTCAGGGGCATGTACCTGGGTTGCGGGCACATCCCCAGTAGGAGATGTGCAGGAGGCAGCTGATTGATGTTTCTCTCTCATCGATGTTTCTAGCTCTCTGTCTCTCTCCCTTCCTGTCTGTAAAAAATCAATAAAATATTTTTTTTTAATAAAAAGATATATAAGGGGTGAAGGCAAAAAGTTACAACAGACTATATTATCTGTCTTAGGGCCTTTCTTGGTTCTTGGCATCCTAGTTACCAAGATATTACTAGCGTTCCTACAGCTGAACTACTACTGAAGAACAAAACACTGGTCTGTGGAACAATAGGGGAGAACCGTGGGTTGCCAAACTATGAAAAGAAAAGTAGCCGGCTGCACGGGCGAGGTCTGGCTTGAAATAGCCGGTCAGCAAGGTGTGAATAAGCTTTTAAAGGCATCTTTCATTATTTAATTGTATTTTATTTCAAGTAATACTTAGTTGATATTTTGATTATTGAGACTATATGAAATTTGAAGAAATTTTGAATTATTTATATTCCCAGGATATGAATTTTAATATGCCCCCCCCCCCCGGTTTTTATGTTTATTTACCTACATTTTACAAAACAGGTGTCATGCCCAGCTGGTGTCACTTGGACCTATGAACCAAGAGGTCACATGTGCAGGCTCAATCCCCAGTAGGGGGCGTGCAGGAGGCAGCCGATCAATGACACTCTCATTGATGTTTCTATTTCTCCCTCTCCTTTCCTCCCTGAAATCAATAAAAATATACGTATTTTTAAAAGATGTCATATTCCCCCCCCCCTCTTTTTCTTTTTCACTTTGGAAATTTACTAGTATGGTAAAATGCTCTAAGAATAGGATAACATTCCATAGAACCATCACCAAGCTTTTACCCTCGTCAATATTTGCTAATCTCTTGTTGGAGCTAAACCTCCATCTCGCCCTCACCCCCGTCAAGTTTGCAGAAAAAACTTTTTTTCGAGGGAAAAAAAAGGAGAAGGTGACCACGCCCACCTAACAGTATAGAATTCAGACTGATTTTCCTAAAGAGAGTTGGGACTACCCAAATACTGCGCAAAAGAACAAAGGCAGCTCGGCGGAAAGGGCTGCCCGCAGGAGACTGGGAAGTGTAGTCCACAGGGTGAGCCCTCGCACTCCCGAGCAGCCGCCTTTAAAGCATGCATACACAATACAGTACGGCTCTCTATGTTTGGAAGCATTTCGGCTCCCGGAAAGCGGGGTCATGGAATTCGTTCTGGATCCGTAAACTGAAATACAATCCAGACTCTTGCTATAGCCGCCGGCACTTTAGCCCTTGGAAGGCGACGAAATGGCCTGGGAATTCTGGGAAGTGTAGTCTGGGAACAGTGTAGTCACTGTAGTTGGATAATTTCCGCTCCAGGAGGCTGAGGCTGAGTTCCTGCTCCCGTCGGGAATTCTGGGAAGCGTAGTCCAGGAGGTCTCTGCAGGCAGAGTCACTTCCGCCCCAGGTACTCGAGGCCGCGGCCTTCATTCCTCTCGGAAAGGTGAGCCGTCACCTCCCCGTGGGCCTCTCCCCGCGCCCACACTGCCCTTCCTTCGCGTTGCCGCGGGCCAGTGGCGAGCAGGCCGGCCGCCCGGAGGAAGAGAGCCCGCCTGCGGGGAAGGGCGGGCTGGTGGTCCCTTTGAATGAGCCTGCGGGACTGTGGGCGGTTCGCGCATCCCCGCTTCAGGCCCAGCCCGGTCGCTCGGCGCTGGGACGCAGGGCCTCCCGGGTTCGGTACTTTCCCAAAGTGGTTCTCAACCTTCTGGCCCTTTCAATACAGTTCCTCATGTGGTGACCCAACCATAACATTATTTTCGTTGCTACTTCATCACTGGCATGCTGCTACTGTGATGAATCGTCATGTCCATATCTGATAGGCAGGATGGTCTTAGGCGACCCCTGGGAAAGGGTCGTTCCACCGCCAAAGGGGTCGCGACCCACAGGTTGAGAACCGCTGCGCCAAACCGTTTCCCGGCCACCGACCGGCGCTGCCGCTTCCCAGCGAAATCATGTTCGGAGAGCATCGTCATGTCTCTGACTGCGTCTCCTCTTTCAGTCGGGGTGAGCGCGCCCACCTTATTATTAAGGGTATTCTGAGAGTTAAACGAGGGTGTGGAAGGGAAAGCCCGAAAGCCCGTCCTTTGGGACCGATGCGCCCGTGGTTGCCGGAGAAGCGCCGAGTCCCCTGGAAGCTCGTGTGAACCCGGGCGGGGCGGGGCGGCGCTCCGGGCCCCGCGCTGATCTCGGAAGGACGCGGGGCCGAGCCCGGATTTCTAACAGCGCTTTTCGCTTTAATCCTTGGAGGGCGGCACGCCTGGCTGTGGTCCGGGTGCCCCTGCCCCTGTGCCGGGAGCTGATGACGTGCCCGTTCCCCTCCGCCCCTTTGCGTCCAGCCTGACCCCCTCCAAAGGCTGCAGACGGGGAGCAGGAGCCTCAAGGCGGAGGACTGGGCGCGCTCCTTCCTCTTATCTCTCAGGGGAGCAGACTTCCCTTCACTTCTTTCGGTTCCAGGATGCCATGCTATTTGTTGAATAATGCGGGAAGGGATGGGGAGTACTTGGCACGAGTAATAACGATAATGTTTAAGCACTGAGTGCAAGATATTATTCTAGGAGTTATATATTTTTATTGATTTCAGAGAGGAAGGGAGAGGGAGAGAGAGAGACATCAATGATGAGAGAGAATCATCGATCAGCTGCCTGCCTCCCACACGCCCCCTCTGGGGATGGAGCCTGCAGCCCGGGCATGTGCCCTTGGCGGGAATCGAACCCGGGACCCTTCAGTCCGCAGGCCGACGCTCTATCCACTGAGCCAAACCGGCCAGGGCTATTCTAGGAGTTTTATGTGAATTAACATTTCAGCCTCACAAGAGCCCAGTGGGGGTCAGGGTGCTGCTGTTCTTCTGTGAAAGATGAGGAAATGGAGACCCTGGAGCATAAGGTGCTTGTCCTAAACCACACAGTGAGACGCTGGGCTGGGATTTGGATTGAGGCAGTTTCCATCCATTGTCTTAGCTCTGAGCGTGTTTAGTATCTGCTGGAGAAGGCATGTGTTGGATTTTTGTAGAGGGCCATGAAAGCTGTGCCCGTGCGCTTTGAGTGTTTGATGAGATTTTTTTTTGTTATCTGCAATTTAATTGTACTTCATTGGAAATACTATTTATAGTTCAAATTCTGATTGTAGAAATGATTGCACATTCTAAAGCAGTGGTTCTCAACCTTCCTAATGCCGCGACCCTTGAATACAGTTCCTCATGTTGTGGTGACCCCCAACCATAACATTATTTTCGTTGCTGCTTCATAACTGTAACCTTGCTACTGTTATGAACCGTAATGTAAATATCTGATATGCTATATGTGTTTTCCGATGGTCGCGACCCACAGGTTGAGAATCTAAAGAATTAAGAGAACAAAGTATAAAGAAAAAGACTTAATTATTCAGGACCACAGGATACAGAGTTAATAGTAATCCTTTAACGTTTTCCTGTTCCATAGATTTATTTTTGGATTTTTACCTAAGTTTTACAAAATAGGTATCATAGGTTTTAAGTTCCCTTTTAGTTTTTACTATGGGAATTTATAATCATAGCCAAATGTAATAATAGAATGATGAACCCCTGTGGGGCCATCACCCAAATTCAACCCTTGTTAACATGTCAGTCTTGCATCAACCCCTCCCCTCCACATTTTCATGTATTTTAAAGCAAATCCCCAGCGTTGAGTGAGTATGGTAGTGATTGATGTATTGCCATAATTGTTAAAAATGGATTATCATACCTTGTTTCTATCCAAGATCAAGAAAAAGGGTTTGCAGTTAGAGCAGGTACTCAAGGCAGCTGGCATGAGGGGTTTGCAGTTCAGTTTCTGAAGTTGGAATTAAGTGGCAAAGCAGAATAGAAATGACCCTTGGAGATGCTCCTTAATCTCCCATAATATTATGAGCTATGGGATTCACCAGCTATTTCAGAGAATTAAAAGGTTCATGAGCAATTATTTTGATGATTTAAAACCAATTTCCTCAGAACCACATTGGTAGAAATGAGAACAGCTAACAGTCACATTGTGTTTTATGAGTGAGGCAGTGTTTCCAAAGGTTGACAGATATTAATTTACTTCTCAGAAAAACCTGATCTTACCTTCATTCTACAGGTGAAAAAAAAGGGTGTTATTTTTAAAAAACAAGTACTGTATAGTAAAATTGACTCTTTTTTGTTTTATGTAAAAATTCTATTAATTTTAACAGTTGCAGATTTATATGCAGATTTATGTAGTTACCACCAGCATCGGATACATACAGTTCCATAACCCCTCAAAACTTCCCTCCTATTTTCCCTTTATAATCACCCCTCACCACCCTGTAACCAACCACCAGCAACCACTATAACACTAGAGTTTTGTCTTTTTGAGAATGTCTTGTAAATGGACTTATGTCAGACCGAACTTTTTTTTTTTTTTAAAGGAAACAACACCCAGTTTTTGTCAATCACATTCTTTAAAACTTTTTAAAAATATATTATTAATTTTTTTAGAGAGAAGGGAAGGGAGAGGGATAGAGAGATAGAAACATCGATCGGCTGCCTCCTGCACACCTCCCCTGGGGCTCTAACCCACCACCTGGACATGGGCCCTGACCAGGTAACCTCTTGGTTCATGGTTCGATACTCAGTCACTGAGTCACACCAGCTGGGCAGAACCTTTTTTTTTTTTTTAATGTTTTTTTTTTTTATTGATTTCAGAGGAAGGAGAGAGAAACATGGATTCACTGCCTCCTGCACGCCTCCTACTGGGGATCAAACCCACAACCTGGGCATGGGCCCTGATATGGAATTGAACTGGCGACCTTCTGATTCATGGGATGATGCTCAACCAACTGAGCCACACTGGCCAGGCCAAATAGAACCTTTTGAGGCTGCATTCTTTTTTTGTTTTTTGTCCTGGTGAGTTGTTTTATTTTTTAATTAAATCTTTATTGTTGAAAGTATTATATATGTCCTCTTTTTCCCCCCATTGACCCCTTCAAACTCATTCCTACCCCTGCCCCACCCTATTGTTTGTGTCCATGGGTGTATACAAGTTCTTTGGTTGATCTCTTCTCACCCACCCTCCCCTACCTCCCCTCTGAGGTTCAACAGTCTGTTCATGCTTCTATGACTCTGAGTCTATTTTTGATCATCAATTTATTTGGTTTATTAGATTCCACATATGAGTGAGATCATGTGATACTTGTCTTTCTCTGATTGGCTTATTTCTCTTAGCACAATACTCTCCAGGTCCCTCCATGCTGTCTCAAAGGATAAGAGATCCTTCTTTTTTACTCCTCCATAGTATTCCATGTGTAAATGCACCACAGCTTTTTTTCCCACTCATCTACTGATGGGCACTGGAGCTGTTTCCAGATCTTAGCTATTGTAAATTGTGCTGCTATGAACATAGGGGTGCATACATTCTCTCTGATTGGTGCTTCAGGTTTCTTAGGATATATTCCTAGAAGTGGGATAACTGGGTCAAATGGCAGTTCCATATTGAATTTTTTGCGGAAATGCCATTCTGTTTTCCATAATGGCTGCACCAGTCTGCATTCCCACCAGCAGTGCACTAGGGTTCCCTTTTCTCCACATTTGAGGCTACATTCTTTCAGTAGAATGTCTTTGAAATTCATCCAAGTTATATATATTAGTACTTCATTTATTTTTATTACTGGTTAATATAGTAATTACTAGAGGCCTGGTGCATGAAATTCGTGCACTGGGGGGGGGGGGGAGGTGTCCCTCAGCCCGGCCTGAGCCCTCTCGCAGTCCGGGAGCCCTTGGGGGATGTCTGACTGATGGGGAGTGGGCCTAAGCCAGCAGTCAGACATCCTTAGCGCTGCCATGGAGGCTCCCACCACCACCGCTGCACTCGTCAGCTGTAAGCCCAGCTTCTGGCTGAGCGGCGCTCCCCCTGTGGGAGCACAATGACCACAAGGGGAAGCTCCTGTGTTGAACTTCTGCCCCCTGATGGTCAAGTGCACGTCATAGAGACTGTTCGTTCCACCGTTCGGTCGATTTGCATATTAGCCTTTTATTATATAGGACTAGAGGCCCGGTGCACAAAAATTTGTGCACTCAGGGGGGTGGGGGGGTGCCTCAGCCCGGCCTGTGCCCTCTCACAGTCTGGGACCCTTCAGGGGATGACCACCTGCTGGCTTAGGCCTGCTCCCCAGGGGATTGGGCCTAAGATGGCAATCAGACATCCCTCTGGCAGCCCAGCAGCCCTCAGGGGATGCCCACTTGCCAGCAGGGAGCAGACCTAAGCTGCAGTTGGACATCCTTAGTGCTGCTGAGGAGGCAGGAGAGGCTCCCACTGCTGTACTGGCAGCCATCAGCCTGGCTTGTGGCTGAACAGAGCTCCTCCCATGTGAGAATGCCCTGACCACCAGAGGGCAGCTCCTGCATTGAGCGTCTGCCCCCTGGTGGTCAGTGTGTGTCATAGTGACCAGTCATTCCCAGTCCTTCTGCTGCTGGGTCAGTTTGCATATTACCCTTTTACTATATAGGATAGAGGCCTGGTGCACGGGTGGGGGCCGGCTGGTTTGCCCTGAAGGGTGTCCTGGATCAGGGTGGGGGTCCCGCTTGGGTGCCTGGCCAGCCTGGATGAGGGGATGATGGCTGTTTGCAGCTGGTCACACCCCCTTCAGGGTGGGGGTCCCGCTTGGGTGCCTGGCCAGCCTGGATGAGGGGATGATGGCTGTTTGCAGCTGGTCACACCCCCTTCAGGGTGGGGGTCCCCACTGGGGTGCCTGGCCAGTCTGGGTGAGGGGCTGAGGGCTGTTTTCAGGCTGGCGGGTGACTGAAGCTCCCAACCTCTCCTTTTTTTCTTTTTTTTTTATTCTGGGATTTACTTACCTTCTATGGCTATCACTGGAGCTGAGAGCCGGCTTTAGCTCTGAGGCTCGGCTTTACTTCTGAGGCTCGGCTCCAGCTCTGAGACCTGGGCTGCTGAAAGCAGGTCTCTGGGTTTGTTTGGGTTCTATAATTGTAACACTGTTGCGGTCCTGCTAGCTCCAGCTCTGACAGCTGAAAGCAGGTTTCTGGGGTTTATTTACCTTCTATAATTGCAACATTGTTTCTTAGACTGCAGCTCAGAGGCCAGCAGTGGCAGGTGGGGAACCTTGGCTTCCTCCATCACTGGAGAAAGCAAGCCTCCTGTTCGCTTCAGCTGCCTGGCTGCCGGCCACCATCTTGGTTGGCAGTTAATTTGCATATCTCCCTGATTAGCCAATGGGAAGGGTAGCGAAGTTATGGTTCATTACCATGTTTCTCTATTATTAGATAGGATTATTATATCGGATGGACATACAATAGTTTATCCATTCACCCATTGAAGACTATTTGCGTTGTATCCACTTTTTGGCAGTTATGAATAGGCTGCTGTAAACATATTTGTATAAGGTTTTGTGCTTATTTTCCCAAAATACACAATTAGGAATGGGATTGCTGGGTAATATGGAAAGTGTATGTTTAACTTTATAAGAACCAGCCAAACCATGTAATGACTTTTGAGAGTTCCAGTTGCTCCACATCCTTGTCAGCAATTATTGTCTTTTTTAATTTTAGACATTCTAATAGGTGTGTATTGGTATTTCATTATAATGTCCATTTCCCTAGTGATTAGTGATGTCCATTAGATATATTTTCTCTTCAGCTTTTTTGCCAATATTCCTAGCTGTAAAAACTGTCCCAATCTCTCGGGTTGTTGTGAGGATTAAATGAGGCAATTCCTCTAAAGCACAGGATTTGGCTCTTGACTTCTCACCACCTTTCTGCTTCCTCATTTGCCCCAGGTGCCTCTGACCCACATTCTGTTGGCGTGCTCTGATTAGCTCTTAGTAGCTAGTACAGTTCTGTCATCCTCCAGGGCTAAGACCAAGCCACATTTTCTCCATTGAGCCCATTCCAGCCCCCTCCCTTATCCAGTCTGGGTTTGAGGGCCCTTCCATGTTCTCCTAAGGACCCTACTTAAACTCTCCTCTGTCATCTCTCAGTGTGTGGGATAATTGCTAATTATCTAATTGTTCTCTCACCCTAGGCTCTGAGCAAATAAAGATCTGGGATTTATAGCCCTTTTAGAAGGTGATCCGTAAATGTTGGGTAAGTGAAAGAAAACAACTCTCTCATTGCTAATTATGTGGCCAAGTTAATACTTAGTAGTTGTGCATACATTTTGTGGCTCCTATAGGAGGGCCTTGTGGGCAGGGACTGGGAGGGGGTGGGTACTCTACTAGAGAAGTAGAAAGCCTCCTACAGTGGGGCTAAAAGGCTCTGCCTTGCCCGGCCAGTGTGGCTCAATAGTTGAGTGACGACCTACGAACCAGGAGGTCACGGTTCGATTCCCAGTCAGGACACATGCCCGAGTTGCGGGTTTGATCCCCAGTGTGGGGCATGCAGGATTCTCTGTCATCATTGATGTTTCTCTCTCTCCCTCTCCCTCTTCTCTGAAATCAATAAAAAATAAAAATAATAAAAATAAATAAAAGGCTCTGCCTTATTCGTAGCCCATTTTTTTAGTTCTCTGTTTTTCACAGATGATCTTATCATTGCCTGGGAACAGTAAATAAGGTAAACAATAGTAAATATCTGTTGAGAACAGTGAATTATTTTGAGGAAGAACCCAAGAAATTTAACTCCTGGTTTCCAAGTCCTTCCATGAGTTGTGCGCTGAGCCAGCACTTTTCAGAGATGAGAAATATAGTAGCATCATGGGCTTTTTAAATCTTTCATGATATCCTTGTGGGAAGAGGGTGTGCTATTTGAGCCTCCTCCCACTTTAGGAAGTATATTCACCCGCCATTAAACCTTTCAAAGGATGGTCTTAGTGTTTAAACATATGTTATTACTCAGGCCACAAACCAAATTATTAAGTAAGAAGCTGTAATCACTGCCACCTAGATGTCTTACAAGAACAATTGCAAGGACAGTTTTATGATGTAGAGTAGTATCTGCTTTTCTGCAGCTACAAGATAACAGGAAACGTTGGCATGTTTTCCACTCTTCATGCATATATTCCTAACAACAATCATAATGTTGGTGCTACTGTCCTAATGTTGTGGATCACAGACATGAAGCATAGAGAGGCTTATTAATTTAGCCATGTATTTAAATATCTATAACAGTGTCAATATATAGTATATGTACAGCCAATATGTAACAATGTCAGATCTTAAAAGGAACTGTCAACAGAGTCCACTTTTTTTGTTGTTGTTAACCCTCACTGGAGGATGTTTTTCCCATTAATTTTAGAGAGAGCGAAAGGAAGAGGGCTGGGGGGGGGGGGGGGAGAGAGAAACATCCACGTGAGAGAGCCACATCAAGTGGCTGTCTCCTGCACGTGCCCCAACCGGGGAGGGGAACCCGCAACCCAGTTACTTGCCCTTGATCAGAATCGAACCCGAGACCCTTAAGTTCTTGGGCTGACACTCTAACCATTGGGAAATGCTGGCTTAGGGCAATAGAGTCCACTTTTAATTTTTTTATTAATATATTTTTATTGACTTCAGAGAGAGGGAGAGAGAGAGAGACTGAGAGAGAGAGAGAGAGAGAGAGAGAGAGAGAGAGAGAGAGAGAGAAACATCGACATCAATGATGAGAGAGAATCATTGATCGGCTGCCTCCTGCACGCCCGCCACTGGGGATCAAGCTCACAACCTGGGCAGGTGCCCTGACCGGAATAGAATCGTGACTTCCTGGTCTGCAGGTTGACACTTTACCACTGAGCCACACCGGCCAGGCCAGAGTCCACTTTTAACCAGTACATTCCTCCACTTCTCCTTTCCCACATTTCTCAGGATCAGAAAGAATACCTCAGGAGCCACAAGTTGTGTGAGGAGTTCTGGATACGGCGTGGAGGCTGTCTCATGCACTCAGGCGTCCTTCCGAATAGCCTAATGGTAGCTGGAATCCAGCACACACACTGCCTGCTAAGGTGTATGTGGCAGCGTCTGCCTGGGGGAAGAGTTTCCCTAGGAAAAGAAGGAGAAAATGACCAAGTTCCAGGTGAGTGGCATTTTTATTTGTCACTTAACATGTTATTTCATTTCTCAGTATGTGTATACCTTTTTTCTCTTCCTCAACCAGTATAAAGAATGACACTAGACACTTAATACCATTTGTAAGGCATACTTTTTCTTTCATTTGAAATTTTTTTCTTTTAGTTTTTTTAAATCATTTTATTTCACAAATAATAGCATAAAAGAGGCTAGAAATTTTTTTTAAAAAAGAAAAGAAAAACCAACAAGCTATTACCCTGCTTACAAATCATCTTTTTCTCCCTCCCCACCCCCCATGGTCATTTTTTATGTGCATTCATAACTACTTGAAATAATAGATACAATTTTGAATTGGTTTTTATTTTCAGTTAAAATTATAGCATGTAGTTTTTGTTATCTAGTATTACTTCAATGAATGTTCTACCCCCTGCTCTTTAACTATTTCCCATTCACAAATTTTTAAGTTCTCGAGGATTCTTGCAGTTTTGCACAGCAGTATCAGTTTTCTACATATAATGTTCGCTAAAAAAATAATTCTGAGTTCTGAGAGAATTCTAATATAATTTGTCCTTAGTTCCAGGGACTTAAAACTAAAAAGCATGTGGGTTTTTTTTTTTTGTCCCTGAGGTAGTTTGTAAAAAGAATACTTAAAAATGGTTTTGTCTCACAGGATCATACTGAATGAAGCTGAACTCAGAAAAAAATAGTGTTAGATGTTTTCATACAAAAAGAGCTAGCTAGATCCTTTCCGCCCAGGACCTGAGGCTCTATGTGTATGTCTGCTTGCATGCCTTAAGGTGTTTCATCATTCATATGCTAGTTTATTTATTTGAGTAATATAGGTACTTAATTTAAAAACTTTAGTCATGCTATAGGATGTAGGTACTTCCCACCTACACTTTACTCACTGCTTTGACGGGGACTTGGAGTCGTCTGTACTATTATCATGAACACAGAAGTGCATGTATGTTCAGGTCCTCCTCAGGTTCTTACGGAACACAAGCACCCGGCCACTCCAAAGCCGTTCTCCTGTGGATCAAGAACATCAGACATACTAACTGGTGAAAAGAGAAGCAGAAACTTTTAAAACCATCCACAGTTCTCATTCAGAGACCAAGACCTGAATTTGTGATGTTTGGAACTCCAGCCAGAAATGCAGAATTGAACAGGTCTCTGTTGAAAAAATTTAACTTTCCTTCCCTGGCCAGGTGGCTCATTTATTTGGAGCGTCGTCCTACACACCGAAAAGTTGCGGGTTTGATTCCTGGTCAGGGCACATACCTAGGTTGTGGGTTCAATCCCCTGTCAGGGCACATAGGAAGGCAACCGATTGCTGTTTCTCATATCGATGTTTCTTTCTCCCTGTCTCTCCGTTCCACTCTCCAAAAATCAATAAAAACACCCTTGAGTGAAAATTAAAGAAAACAAATCTTTAACTTTCCCTATAGCAAAAAGTTACAAGACAAATAGCAAAGTAAAGTGAAAAATATTTATAGCAAACATGGACAAAAAGGCCTTAATGTCCCCCAAATTAGCATTATTACAAAACAAGAACTAGAGATGACCAGCAAATAAATGAAAAGACAATGATCTTCATTACTAATAAATTTTGTGAAAATGTCATGAAATGACTGCTTTTTACTTCCCAAATTTACTTCTGATATTATCAAAGATTTTTTTTTTTTTAAGTATTCGTTTCCAGTGTTGGCCAGGATATAGAGGTTTAGGAATTTACACTTTTCTGGAAGAAGAATAAGTTGGAAAACCCCTTTTTTTTTTTTTTTTTTTCAGAGAAGGGAGAGGAAGAGAGAGATAGAGACATCAACGATGAGAAAAAAATCATTGATCGGCTGCCTCCCACATGATCCCCAGTGGGGATCGAGCCCACAACACGGGCATGTGCCCCTGACCGCAATCAAACCCAGGACCCTTCAGTCCGCAGGCCGAAACTCCATCCACTGAGCGAAACCAGCAGGGCTGGAAAAACCTTTTAAAGGAAAAACCTGCTGTTAAGATTTTAAAACGTTAAAGATGACTCTTCAAAATTACCAATTTCTACTTTTTGGAACTTATTTTAAGGAGATAACAGATTTCCAGGGACTGAGTTCTCTGTGAAAGGGTGTTTTTTTTTTTTTTCAAATTGTCTATAATAGATAATCTAACACTAAGTAAGCATGCATTATTTGTGTATATATATCAATATTCTAGATCATCAATTCCTTGAATGACTATGCAGCCCTGAAATGGGATGACAGATGATGATAACAATAATCACAATAATAGCTAATACTTATTGGGTATTTACTATGTGCCAAACACTGTTCCTAAGTACTCTGCCTATAGTCACTCATTTTATTAACAGTGCCCCGAGGTGTAGGCATGAGAAGCGCATGAGGAACTTGTCTGAGGTCATACAGCCAGCATCACATTCCAGTGTGAACACAGGCAGAGCTGGGCCCGAGCCACACACCATGAACGCTGCGCACTCCAGATGGCTACAGAGTTTGGTCTACGTACTTAAACCATCAGGGTGACTGGTGCCCTGTAAGTTAAATAAGTAGAGTGTTTGTATAAAAGGGAAAACAGACTCATCACACAGGGGAGAACTAAATCTTTTCTGGAGCATTATTGATAAAACTAGAGGCCCAGTGTATGAAATTTGTGCATGGGGCGGGTGTCCCTCAGCCCGGCCTGTACCCTCTCCAATCCGGGACCCCTTGGGGGATATCCGACTGCTGGTTTAGGCCCAATCCCGCAGGGATCCCTGTGGGATTGGACCTAAACTGGCAGATAGACATCCCTCTCACAAACCAGGACAGCTAGCTCCTAACTGCTCACCTGCCTGCCTGCTCTAACCACTCTGCATGCCAGCCTGATCCCCCCTGTTCTCTCCTGCTGGCCCGATGGCCCCTAACTGCCTCTGCCTCGGCCCCACCACCGTGGCTTTGTCTGGACGTCTGTAAGAACATCTGGTCTAATTAGCATATTACCCTTTTATTAGTATAGATTTTAAATTTTAAATATTAGCAACTCACTAAACTGATCTCATGATAAACCAATGGGGCAGGACCACAATGTGCTCATTTATAGTTCAAAGGACAGAAACATCTTGCCTTTGTCACACAGGGATTATTAGGACTTTTAGCTGTAATAATGTCAATTATTAGGTGACATTATTGATAAAATTTCAAATATTAGCTCATGGCCCTAGCTGGTTTGGCTCAGTGGATAGAGTGTTGGCCTGCAGACTGAAGGGTCCCGGGTTAGATTCCGGTCAAGGGCACGGGCCTTGGTTGCAGGCTCCCGGCCCTGGTTGGGGATATGGAGGAGGCAACCAGTTGATGTGTCTCTCTCACATTGATGTTTCTCTGTCTCTCCCCCTCCCTTTCACTCTAAAAATCAATGGAAAATGTATTCTCAGGTGAGGATTAAAAAAATAATTAAAAATAAATGACTAAATAAAATATTAGCTCGTGATACAGCAGAGTTCAAGGACTTCCCTCTAGGTGTCCTACCAAAAGTTAGCAATTTTAAGTATTAGGATTTCTTTTCTTGCAGCCCTTTTGATGGATGGAATTAGCCGTGTGGAAGGCAAATAGGAAGCAGCTCCTTAAATGTGACTCAGGTGCCTCAGAAGCCAGAACACTTTCCCATACTTAGACTTTCTCATTGCTGCTCTTCTTCCATAAACATAGTCTGTGTGTGTTTGGGTCGTAGGAGCCAGTGACGTTCAAGGATGTGGCTGTGGTCTTCACGGAGGAGGAGCTGGGGCTGCTGGACCCGTCCCAGAGGAAACTGTACCGAGACGTGACTCTGGAGAACTTCCGGAACCTGGTCTCAGTGGGTGAGGACGGGTGCCCTCTGTAAAGTCACTGTCAGCCTCTTGAGCAGGGGTCCTCAAACTATGGCCCGCGGGCCACATGCGGCCCGCCGAAAACATTTATCCGGCCCGCCGAAAACATTTATCCGGCCCACCGGGTGTTTTTGCTGCCGCTGCCTGTCCTGCTTAGCAGCCGTCCCGGGCCTGCAGTGCGCATGTGTGGAATGTCTGAGGGACAGTGAACTGGCCCCTGTTTAAAAAGTTTGAGGACCTCTGCTCTTGAGTGTCTTTATGTGCTCAGCTGTTAAAAGCTCTGGGACTCCCGCAGGCATTCTCTGAGCCTGGGCATCTAGGAGTCTTAACAATCCCTGTGTGACAAAGGCAAGATGTGTCTGTCCTTTGAATACATCACAGTGAGCACATATGGTCCTGCCCCATTGGTTTGTCATGAGATCAGCTTAGTGAGTTGCTCCAGCTTCTTTGTTTCTCAGGATGTCAGTAACTGTTTATTAACTGGACTTTTCAGAGGTATTTTGTTTCTCGCTTTAACAGTGTATTTGTAAGTAACTTTAAAGTTACAGAACATTTACAAAAGTAATGTATGGAAGAAGAACACCCATTTAGCTTTTACTCAGATCCCCTTGAAATAACATTTTACACCCTTGCTTTATCATTTATGCTCAGATTCTTTCTCTTTTATAGTTTCCTAGAGGCCTGGTGCACGAAATTTGTGCATGGGGGTGGGGGTGTCCCTCAGCCCAACCTGAACCCTCTCCAATCTGGGATCCCTTTCACAATCCAAGACTGCTGGCTCCCAACTGTTCTCCTGCCTGCCTGACTAATTGCCCCTAACCGCTTCTGCCTGCCAGCCTGATCACCCCCTATCCACTCCCCTGCAGTCCTGATCACCCACAACTGCCATCCTCTGCCGGCCATCTTGTGTGTTGGAGTGATGGTCAATTTGCATATCACCTCTTTATTATATAGGATGTATATACATGTAAATGTATGTATATTCATAACATTTTTTTTCCTGAGCCATTTGTGGGTAACTTACAGACTCCATCTCCCTTTATCTCCAAATACTTCTGTGTATATGCAGAGCAAGTCAGGGGTCTCCAGGAATACCCCGAGGCTTGGTAATGAGCTGGAAAGCCTCTCAGAACTCACCGAAAGCTGTTATACTCATGGTTACAGTTCATTCCGTGGAAATGAATAGTTAACCAAGGGAGGAGATGCATGGGCAGAGTCCAGGGGTGTCTCCGGCACAGGCTTCCAGTTGTCTTCTCCTAGGGGAGTCGTGGGCAGCACTGACTTCCCAGCAAAGTGTTCGCCAGTACACGTGGTGTATTACATCCAGGCTGTGGCGCCCAGAGTTTTCTGAGGGCTTGGTCAAGTAGATGTGGTTGGACACCTGTGTGGCTAACCTTAGTTTCCAGCCCCTCTGGAAATCAAGCTGATAGCATGCGGCCCAAACCCCCACCATAAGTCACATTGTTAGGCTATCTGGTCTGTCCCACATCCTCTGGGTAAGAAAGACACTCTCATTGAGTAGGACATTCCGAGGGCTTCGAGACCACCTCCCGAAAGCTGAGGGCAAAGACCATACTTCGCTTTGGGCAAGGTTAATTCTTCGCTGAACAGTATATTTTGTAGAAGTAAGAATATTTTCCTACATATCCCCATTGCAGATATAATACCTTTATCCGTTCTATCATTTATGCTCTAATTTTATGAACAGAGCCCATTCTCATAGCATTTTTTTCTCCCTCCCACCAAAGATCTAGTCTAGGATCTAGTGAAGCTGTCATGTCTCTTTGACCTCCTTTAATTAAGAACCTTTCCACAGCATTTCTTTATTTTTTATGGCAGTGACGTTTTTGAAGAATCTTGTTACCTGTCCCCCAATTCTGATAGAACTTTCCTCGTCTCCTCCTAATGAGATCCAGGTGATCCTTTCTGGCCGGCACTCTGCACTGGGAGCGGTGTGTCCTTTTGAGGCATCACATCTAGAGGCGCACCACCTGTCCCTTGTGGGCGAGTTTAATTTTGATCACCGTCAAGGCACTGTCCAATTTCTCCACTGTAAAACTACTGCTGCTTTCCTCTTGCTGTCATAGGCAACACTTTTTAAGACCAGACTAATATTTAGTATCCAATGATGATTCTTGCCTTATTCAGTCTTTACCACGATAGTTACAAAATGATGATGTTCTGACTTAGTACTTCCCTCATACTTAGCAGTCAGCACTTGACGTTCTACAATAAGCAAATTCATTTATTTGTTATTTATAGGGGTTTGTGAAATATTTTTTTTAATATGACTTATAATTTACTGCTATAATTGTTTTGGTGCTAAAATTGTCCCATATCTGGCCAACCTTTTAAGTTGACTCTTGTGCCCTTGTAATATGCCCCATTTTATTTTAACACTTCCTTATGTTATGCTCATCTTTTCCTTTGCCCCAGCTCTGGAATCAACCATTTATTTTATTAGAGAACGGTATTTAACCTCACGGTCTGGGATGTTAAGAATTGTCATTGTCATTTTGTTTCTTGGTCTCAGGAGATTGAGCCAGGAGGTAGGGGTGTGTGTATGTGCTTGCACATGCATGTTCATATACATAACATACAAACTACATGTGAATATGTACATATGAGTAGATGTTCAGTTTTATTTAAAATAAGAGAGACATTGATTAAAATGTACTTGAAATACCATTTCTGACCCATGAGATTGGCAAAAAATTTAAAACATTTTTTGGGCAAAGTTGTGGGAAATAAAACAACTATCATACATTGAAAGTAGAAATACAAAATGATACAGACACAAAGGAGGGGAATTTGACAGTTTATAACAAAACTGTGTTAACCTGCCCTGGCCGGTGTTAGGGGTTAGAACCCGTGCTCAGAGAGGTTGCAGGTTCCATTTCCTGTCAAGGGCACATGCCTGGGTTGCAGTTTCACTTTTCAGCCCAATGAATGCGGGAGACAACCAATCGATGTGCCTCTCTTACATTGGTGTTTCTCTCTTTCTCTCTCTCTTTATCTCTCGTTCTTTCTCTCTCCCCCTTCCTCCCTCCCTGCCACTCTAAAATAAAATTAATGGAAAAAATATCCTCAGGTATTAACAAAACAAACAAGAAAACAACAAAAAACTATGTATTAACCCTTTAGCCTTTTCTAGCAATTGCCTATGGGGGTGACACTAATCAGCTGAGCTGAAACTATTCTAGATGTAGTATAGGTGCCAAGGCAATTCAGTGGAGAGGTGCAGTCTTTTCAGCAGGTGGAGCAGAAACCTTGGATGCCTATTGCATCTATTTGCATGTCTTACACCTCACAGAAAAAATTAACCCAAAATAGGTAAGAGATCTAATGTAAATCTAAAAGTATGAAACTTCTAGAAGGAAACAGGAAAAAAATATTCATGACCTTCAAAGCATTCTTAGATGGGACACCAAAAGCATGAATCAGAAAAGAAAATGATAAATTGGACTTCAAAATTTAAAAATTTTGCTCTTCTTGCCTTTTTATAGGGACTCAGCTCTTCAAACCAGACCTTATCTTCCAGCTGGAGAGAGAAGAAAAGCGTTTGATGGTGGCGACAGAAACCCAGAAAGATGGGTGTTCAGGTGAGAACTGTCCAGCAATAACCCAACAGCCAAAGAGCCCCTCCTCGAACAAGTGAGAGCTTTCAACTCTGAAGGCTTCCCATTGCACAGGTGATAGAATCTAAAGTACTTACAGTGGCTCTTAGGCCTTCAGATTTCTGTGCCCTTGCACCCTCTAGCTTTCCATATCTTCCTACTGCTGTTTGTTTGCTTAGCCATTCTGTTCCAGCTGCACTGTCCCACTGCTGCCCCTCAGACTATCATTCATGCTTCTGCTTCAGGTTCCTTGTCTAGATTTTCTCTCTGCCTTCAGTGAATGAATTGGTTAATAGACACATTGTCTTCACTGTCACCAATCCTCCCTGAGATAGCTAGCTAGTCGGTATACAATAAATCAGTGTTATCAAAGGATACTCCAGAATCTTATCTTGTCATCTGAGGAATGCTTATCCTAATTCTGTTTAGGTGTCCTTGAATATTCATAGATGGGTAGCCATTATTCCTAAAAGATTAAGAATCACTAATCAACTAGAATAAGTATCGAGCATGATCAGTGCCAACATTATAATTGGGCTTCCCATGCAACAATTTCAAGTGAGACAGTTTTGCATTGGCAATAACTTCCTTATTCGTAAGCCCCACTCTTTACCTTCCCATTCTATCCCGTCTCCCCCTCCCATTCTCTAACCCCTATATAGTCTCTGTATTTAACTGAAATTTTGAAGTAGACCTTTCAAGTTTGACATTTATGTGAGCACAAACATACTGATCATGTTTCTCCTACTGTGATCTCCTTTTCTGTCCCAAGTTGAGTGTCATGCCCTACAATGAAAAAGAGAAATAGCTGTTTCTCTGCCCCAGCCCCACATAACCTTGTTTTTGTTTTCATAATATTATATATTTTTCCCTGTGGACTGAGTTAAAACTAATTCTAAAATGATAGCTTTGTGGCATAGAGTTGGAGCCATTGTTAATGTGGATAATTTGAAAAATAAAACTCTTGCCGCAGTCGGTTTGGCTCAGCGGATAGTGTGTCGGCCTGCGGACTGAAGGGTCCCAGGTTTGATTCCGGTCAAGCCCACAACACATGCCTGGGTTGTGGGCTCGATACCCAGTAGCGGGTGTGCAGGAGTCAGCCAATCAATGATTCTCTCAACATTGGTGTTTCTATCTCTCCCTCTCGCTTTCTCTCTGAAATCAATAAAAATATATTTTTAAAAATATGAAAAATAGAACTCTTCTTCTCAATCTCACATGAAACATGGACCATAAAACATTCCTTAACAAATTTGAAAGAATGAAAATCATAAAAGTCTGCTGTCAGACCACAATGGATATTAGTAAATTAAGTAGATATTAGTAAATTAAGTTACTGGAAAATCCCCAAATACATGAAGATTAAACAACACTTTTCTAAATAACACATGGGTAAAAGAAGAAATCTCGAGAAATTAAAAGATATTTTGGACAAAATGAAAAGGAAAACAACTTATCAAAATTTTGTCATGCAGCAAAAGCAGTACTTAGAAGAAAATTAATTCCATGCATTAGAAAAGGAGAAATATTCAAACATCTAAGCATCCACCTTAGGAAACTAGAAAAAGAAGAGCAAATTAAATTCAGAGTAAGCAGATAAAAAGGATGAGAATTGGGGCAGAAAGCAATGAAATTGAAAATAGGAAATCAATAGAGAAAACCAGTGAAACCAAAAACTGGTTCTTGGAAAAAAGATGCATAAAATTGACATGCAAATTTAGCCAGGCTTGCCGAAACCGGTTTGGCTCAGTGGATAGAGCGTTGGCCTGCGGACTGAAGGGTCCCAGGTTCGGTTCCGGTCAGGGGCAGGTGCCTGGGTTGCGGGCATATCCTCAGTGGGAGATGTGCAGGAGGCAGCTGATCGATGTTTCTCTCTCATCGATGTTTCTAACTCTCTATCTCTCTCCCTTCCTCTCTGTGGAAAATCAATAAAATATATTAAAAAAAAAAAATTTAGCCAGGCTAATTAAGAAGAAAGCGGGGACACAAATTACGAATATTAGAAATGAAAGAGGAGACATGACTTTAGAACCCGTGAGCTTTAAAAGGATATTAAAAGACTATGACCCTCACCAGTTAGGCTCTGTGGCTAGAGCATTGGCCTGTGGACCGAAGGGTCCAGGGTTCAGGGTTCAATTCCGGTCAAGGGCACGTGCCTTGGTTCCAGGCTTCTTCTCGCCCCGGGCCCTGGTCAGGGTTCGTGCAAGAGGCAACCAATCAATATGTTTCTCTTACATCAATATTTCTCTCTGTCTTTCCCTCTCTCCCACTCTCTCTAAAAATCAATAGAAAAATATCATTGAGTAAGGATTTAAAAAAATAATAAAGTAGATTTAAAAAAAAAAATAATGCTTATGAACAAACTCTCTGACCACAAATTTAATAACGTAGATGAAATGGACTAATTTCTTGAAAGACAAATTGCCAAAACTTACACAATAAAAAATAAACAATATGAATAGGCCTATATCTGTTAAAGAAATTGAGACAATAATTAACCTTCTAAAACAAATTTAGAATTAATTCAGTTGTGAGTAAAAGAAGTAGAAACAGACAAAAGGTCCAATAAGGTAATCATATTCTGTTAAAGCAAGGTAAGCCTCAGATGTGGTTAACAGTGTAACCCACACAGCAGCTTAAGTCTTAGTCTATAATGAAAACATTGTTACTGTATCTTCTGTCGAGAAAATGCCTTAATTTCTCTTACTATCTAAAACTGTTAAAACAGCTGTTTTTAACCAGTGTGCCACAAGAATTTCTAAAACAAGCAACACCTGACCATTTAGTCAGGCGCACTGACCTCTTTTTCCTTAAATTGTCAAAGAAAAAAATGACAACAGCCAACACAATAATAGCTGTTTGGTGTGAATGATCAAAATTATACCTGCTTTTTTTGTCAGATCAGCAAAAAATATATTTTTTGGCATGCTGCAGAATTTTAATATGTTGGGTTTTACTAGGTATACCAGTTAATAATGCGGATTTTTTTCAATAGATGGAGTTACACATATGTTGATATATATGCGATTTGATATGTATGCTATTTTGTTGTATTGACAGCAAGCTTCAAAACTTCATATGTCAAATTTGCTGAAGGTGTTAACATCATAGATACTTTTACGCTTAAAAATGTCGAATTTGTGCCAAAAAAGCATTTGCGGGAAGTTTTAATTCATTACTTTATTTTGAAGAAAAGTGCTGCTGAAAGTTATTGTATACTTCAGGAAGCTTATGGTGAACATGCTCCATCTCAAGATACTTGTGAACACTGGTTTACATGGTTTAAAAGTGACGATTTCGATGTGAAAGACAGAGAACATCCAGGTCAACCAAAAAAGTTTCAAGACCAACAATTACAAGCATTATTGGATGAAGATGCAGGTCAGACTCAAAAACAACTTGCAGAAAGATTAAACGTTGCTCAGCAAACAATTTCCGATCGTTTACAGGCAATGGGAAAGATTTTAAAGGAAGGAAAATGGGTGCCACATCAACTGAACAAAAGACAAATGGAAAACCGAAAAGTCGTAAGTAAAATGTTGCTTCAACGGCACGAAAGAAAGTCTTTTTTGCATCGAATTGTGACTGGATTTATTTTGAGAATCCCAAATGCACAAAATCATGGGTTGATCCAGGTCAACCATCAACATCAACTGTAAGGCCAAATCACCTCAGAAAGAAGACAATGCTCTGCGTTTGGTGGGATCAGGAAGGTGTGGTATATTTTGAGCTTCTAAAGCCAGGTGAAACCATTAATACTGATCGCTATCAACAACAAATAATCAATTTGAACCATGCTTTGATCGTGAAACGACCAGAATGGGCCAGAAGACACGGCAAAGTAATTTTGCTTCATGATGATGCACCATCACACACTTCAAAGCCAGTTAAAGACACATTAAAAGATCTTGCCTGGGAAGTATTAACCCACCCGCCATATTCACCAGACCTTGCTCCTTCAGATTACCACTTGTTCCGATCGATGGCACGCGCACTTTCTCAGCAGCACTTCAAAACGTACGAAGAAGTGAAAAATTGGGTCTTTGAATGGTTTGCCTCAAAACAAGAAAAGTTCTATTGGGACGGTATCCACAAATTACCTGAAAGATGGGGGAAATGTGTAGCTAGTGATGGACATTACTTTGAATAGAGCACTTTTGATGTTTCTCTTGAAATTATCATGTTTTCTTTGGTTACAAAATCCGCATTATTAACCGGTGCACCTGGTATGACATCTTCATTATTATTTTTTTTTTAATATATTTTATTGATTTTTTACAGAGAGGAAGGGAGAAGGATAGAGAGTTAAAAACATCGATGAGTCCTCTGGTTCAGCCAGCAGGGGCTCCGGCGGAGGTCAGAGAGAGGATGGGAGTGGGATAGAGAGTTAGAAACATTGATGAGAGATAGCCAATTGGCCTGGAGGTCAAACCCTCCCTGGTATTAGCTACAACAATCAAGGTTTAACTATAAGACTGCGAACAAAGACCACTAGGGGATGCACCAAGGAAGCATAACAAAATGCGGAGACAAAGAAACAGGACAAAATTGTCAATGGAAGATATAGAGTTCAGAACCACACTTTTAAGGTCTCTCAAGAACTGTTTAGAAGCCGCCGATAAACTTAATGAGATCTACAAGAAAACTAATGAGACCCTCGATGTTATATTGGGGAACCAACTAGAAATTAAGCATACACGGACTGAAATAACGAATATTATACAGACTCCTGACAGCAGACCAGAGGAGCGCAAGAATCAAGTCAATGATTTGAAATGCGAGGAAGCAAAAAACACCCAACCGGAAAAGCAAAATGAAAAAAGAATCCAAAAATGCGAGGATAGTGTAAGGAGCCTCTGGGACAGCTTCAAGCGTACCAACATCAGAATTATAGGGGTGCCAGAAGATGAGAGAGAGCAAGATATTGAAAACCTATTTGAAGAAATAATGACAGAAAACTTCCCCCACCTGGTGAAAGAAATGTACTTACCGGTCCAAGAAGCGCGGAGAACCCCAAACAAAAGGAATCCAAAGAGGACCACACCAAGACACATCATAATTAAAATGCCAAGAGCAAAAGATAAAGAGAGAATCTTAAAAACAGCAAGAGAAAGAAACTCAGTTACCTACAAGGGAATACCCATACAACTGTCAGCTGATTTCTCAACAGAAACTTTGCAGGCCAGAAGGGAATGGCAAGAAATATTCAAAGTGATGAATACCAAGAACCTACAACCAAGATTACTTTATCCAGCAAAGCTATCATTCAGAATTGAAGGTCAGATAAAGAGCTTCACAGATAAGGAAAAGCTAAAGGAGTTCATCACCACCAAACCAGGATTATATGAAATGCTGAAAGGTATCCTTTAAGAAGAGGAAGAGGAAGAAAAAGGTAAAGATACAAATTATGAACAACAAATATGCATCTATCAACAAGTGAATCTAAGAATCAAGTGAATAAATAATCTGATGAACAGAATGAACTGTTGATTATAATAGAATCAGGGACATAGAAAGGGAATGGACTGACCATTCTTGGGGGGGAAAGGGGTGTGGGAGATACGGGAAGAGACTGGACAAAAATCGTGCACCTATGGATGAGGACAGTGGGTGGGGAGTGAGGGCGGAGGGTGGGGCGGGAACTGGGAGGAGGGGAGTTATGCGGGGGGGGGGGAGAGGAACAAATGTAATAATCTGAACAATAAAGATTTAATTAAATAAAAAAAGAAAAAAAAACATCGATGAGAGAGAAACATCGATCATCTGCCTCCTGCACACCCCCTACTGAGGATGTGCCCGCAACCAAGGTACATGCCCTTGACTGGAATTGAACCTGGGACCCTTCAGTCCACAGGCCGACGCTCTATCCATTGAGCCAAACCAGTCAGGGCGACATCTTCATTATTGAATAAATTAATACAGGACTGGAATGGCTGACTTTCTCAAACTCTAAAGGATTACTAAGAAGATGTAAATTCTCCTTTAAGTGATGCCATTCTCCTTTAAGTGATGCCATCTCTCTTTCAGTGCTTTTTTGCAGTGCATATTTTCTCCATCAAAAAAAGTTGATTTATTTAAAGTTAATGTTAAATATGTGATCTTTTCTATGAGAGGCTGAAACTAAATGAAATTACAGTTTTCCCCTCTATGCCTTTAACATTAAAAATGCTGGTTAAAAAAACAAACAAAAAACCCCTTAAATCTCTTTTGTGTATTTGAGAGGTTCTTATGTCATAAATTTTGTACAAATTTCTATTGAAAATTGTAAGAAATTGGGCTTTCAGTAACAAGCTGCTTTCAGGTCCTAAAGCCACCATGTCAGTTCCAAAAGACACGACACACTAAACTGTATCTTTTTGGATGAATATTGAGTGTTTTTGATGATACCAAAACAAAACTATAAGCATTATGATTTACTAGCTAAAGGCCCAAACTTTTTACATATAAGCTATTTACTTTTTCTGGCATGCCTTCTACAGTATGCTTCATTTCACCTTCAGGTGATAAAATATTAATGTAATAACTGAAGATTTACTTTTGAAAAGCCAGAAACCTCACTAAGAATTTTTTTAAGAACTGAAATCTTAAAAATGTGCCATAAGTGTTACCCTGGGATCAATGTAGGGTAGTTTCCAAGTAGAACGTCACACAATCATCAGTATGGCCTTTTCCTTTTCCCTTTTTATTAATTCGAAGATAGGGAGGGGCTACAGGTAAGATTTTGTGTGAGAAAATATATAGCAACATAAAGGTTATTTAAAAAAATTTTTTTTGAGAGAGAGACTAAGGGAGAGGGAGAGAGAGAGAGAAAAAAATCAATGATGAGTGAGAATAATTGATTGGCTGTCTCCTGCACCCCCCCTACTGGGAATCTAGCCCAAAAGCTGGACATGTGCCCTGACCAGGAATTGAACCACGACCTCTTAGTTCATGGGTCATGTTCAACCACTGAACCACACCGGCTGGGCTAAAGATTATTTTAAAAATGAAAAAGACTTGCCTAGCCAGGTGGCTCAGTTAGTTAGAATGTCATCTGGCACACCAAAAAAGGTTGTGGGTTTGATTCCAAGTCATGGCACATACCTAACATGAAGGTTTGATCCCTGATCAGGGCAAGTACAGAAGACAACTGATTGATGTTTCTCACATTAATCTCTCTCTCAAAAATAAAAAATTCATCCTCAAGTGAAGATTTAAAATATCTATAATAATAAAAGCATAATATGCTAATTAGACCGGACAGCTGGACAGCCAAGCCCCTTGCACAAATTTTGTGCATTGGGCCTCTAGTATATATATTTTTTAAAAATTAAAATGATTCAATCCCCAAGGCATTCTTGTGATCTTTGCTGTTCTCTTGAGCAGGTGATAGATGCCTCCGTGTAGCCCTACCTCTCATACAGTCTTTTCAGCTTTGCAGCAAAATTGCCGTCACTGGTTCTTTTCCCATGAAAAATAACTTGCATATACATGCCCTTTTAGTTCTGTGAGTGAGAATGATGCAAACTATGATCTATGCTTATTACAAAACTACTGTTCGCTAGGAATGTTTTAGGCCAGTGATGGCGAACCTTTTGTGCTCGGCGTGCCAGCATTTTGAAAAACCCTAACTTAACTCTGGTGCCATGTCACATATAGAAATTTTTTGATATTTGCAACCATAGTAAAACAGACTTAAATTTTTGATATTTATTTTATATATTTAAATGCCATTTAACAAAGAAAAATCAACCAAAAAAATGAGTTCGCGTGTCACCTCTGACACGCGTGTCATAGGTTCGCCATCACTCTTTTAGGCACTAAGGGTGATACGGTGCACAAAACAAAGTGCTTGCTCTTGTGGATAATACATTCCAATGTGGAGAGACACCAGGTACAAATAGATAGGAAACATGATTATGTTTGAAGATAATTTGTTAGCCCCTCCCCCCCAAAAAAATACTCTTTTACTGCTTTCTTTTCTGGCTGCTATAGAAAATTAATGTACTGCCAAGTGTTAGAAGAGTACATATTATTACTTTAGACATGTTGAACCAGGTGTCCTCAGGAAGGCTACTTCTTGCTATCTGTTTATAATCTGAGCTATAATAACTACGTGACAATCCATTTCCATCCAAACACGCCTGGCTTCAACTCTTCTGGTGACTTAGAGTCCCTAAACATTAAAGTAACTTTACAATAAAATGGTGCAAGCCAACATCAGTGTTCACTGAGTTTTGTTTGTTTGATAACTTGCCTTAAAGGACACCTACAGCTGCCATGAAATTTGGCTCTGCTTACCTCCCTTAGCCTCCATTTTTTCTGATGTCTTTGAAATTCTGTCTCTGTTTCACATTCTGATTTGCACCATGGCCCTTGGTAATTTGTGAGATAGCCTTTGAAAGGAGTTAAAGCTGATAAAGGCTTACAGTGACTTAGAAGAACTTATTATTCTCATGATGATAAATACCTTATGAGAGATAGTCTACATGATGCCTCAAACATCGATTAAAGATCTATATTTGCCATCGTCTGCACACAATTTAACAGACAGACTCAAACATTATCATGCCAATGTGCTAGAGATAAAAGAAAAAGTTATTATCAGGACAAAAAGGATTTGTCCACTTGAAAAATATTCTTTCTAATTTGAGACTATCCCCTTCTATTTTTTCCTTGGCATCTCCAGGCAATCCATGATAATGTGTATGGTTTTACTAAACCTTTGAACAGGGCCACCACGTTCAATATCCAGCTGTGTTGCAAAGCCCTGACTTTGAAATATGTATCCCCAATTATATGATTTCTACTTATATTCCTGATGTAGCTAAAGAACAGCCATTTTCTTAATATAGATATAGATATAGATATAGATATATATTCCCTATATAATGAAGGGCTAATACGCAAATAGACCGAATGGCAGAACAACAAAACAACTGGTCACTATGATGCATGCTGACCACCAGGGGGCATGTGTGGAACATGGCAGGCATCGGCTGTGGTGGGATGGTGGAGCAAGTGAGCAGGGGCGCCAGACCAAGGCAGGGCATCGGTCGCTGTCATCGGGGCGAGCCTCCGGTGGTTACTGAAAATTCTTTGCTCTTGCACACTGCAGTCCCGCCCAGTGCTTGCACCTGCTGCCAGCACTAGCCCCATTTGCACCTGCTGCTGGCGCCAGAGACGCCGCTTGCACCCACTACTGGTGCCCGGCACCAGTCCCAATTGCTCAGCACCATCAGTGGGTGAGAGCGGTGGCTGCTGGCACTGATTGCCCCTGAGGGCTTCTCCACCTCCCCCTGCTCCTGAGGGGCGATTGGGGCAGCAGCTGCCACTTGCACCTGCTGACAGTGCCGGCCCCACTCACACCTGATGCTGGCGCCGGCTCCAATTGCTCTGCGCCTTCAGTGGGTGCAAGTGAGCCGGTGCCATCAGCACGTGGGAGCGGCCGTGGTGGGAGTGGGGCTGCCAGCAGACGGGACCGGGGGGCCGTGGCAGGAGGGACCAGGTGGGGCCGCAGAGGATGGGCCAAGATCCGCCCCTGTGCCAACTGTAGCCTCATGGCCCACAGTTCCTTTCAAGGTGCACGAGTTTGTGCACTGGGACCCTAGTATGTATGAATATGTGTGTGTATGTGTGTGTATATATATATATATATATATATATATATATATACACACACACACACATATATATATGGTTTTAAATATAATTTTATTGATTTCAGAGAGGAAGGGAGAGGGAAGAGAGATAGAAACATCAATGATGAGAGAAGATCATTGATTGGCTGCCTCCTGCATGCCCCCTACTGGGGATTGAGCCTGAAACCTAGGCATGCACCCTTAACCGGAATTGAACCTAGGACCCTTCAGTCCTCAGGCTGACACTCTACCCTCTGAGCCAAACCAGCTAGGGCAAAAAATATATTTTTATTGATTTAAGAGAAGAACGGGGAGGGAGAGAAATAGAAACATTAATGATGAGAGACAAACATTGATCAGCTGCCTCCTGCATGCCCCTTACTGGGGATTGAGCCCACAACTCGGGCATGTGCCCTGACCAGGAATCGAACCATGACCTCCTTGTTCATAGGTCAACACTCAACCCCTAAGCCCCACTGCCAGGCAGAAGAGCCATTTTCTAAGTATTCTTAGAGGTGGTCACATGAATATTCCTCCAGTTCATTGAAGTTTCATGTTATAACTTAAGTGCAAAATCTTGAAATATGAATAAAGCATTCACTATATATATGTCTAAGTTCTCTTTATCCTTATAGGAATCAAGAACCAACATAATGTGAAGAGTTTTCAAGAAGTGGGATTAAACTACCTTTCTCCCAAAGAGCTTTCCTCCTGGCAGACTTGGCAACAGGGTGCAAATGGGTTAACCAGATGTCAAGATTCCATGAAAAATTTTCAAAGAAATATTTCTAAGTTGCAAAAACAAGGTGATTCCCCCTGCCAGGTTTGGGCAGGAATACCAATGCAGATTTCTGAAGATGGGAACTATATATTGACTCCTGGAGAGGATGGTTCCGATTACATAAAAAATCAAGAATTTCCATATTGGAGAGCCCAGCATCCTTGGAGTAAAATGTGTCTGGCAGAGCCACATAATTATCAGTGTAGATGTCAACAAGTTTCCATGAGAAATAGTATCTGTGAGTGTGATGGCATCAGTTGGATCTCACATCACAATGACAATCTGAGAGGTCACAGAACAGAAAAAACCCACAACTGCCATGACTGTGGAGAAGACATTAGGAAGGTGTCACTGCATAATCAAGATTTAATTCAAACAAGACAAAAGCCCTGCCCCTATAATGATTACAGAAAAGTCATCAGGGATGACTTCAGCTCTGAGGTTCATCAACAGTTAGAAGGGGAACCCCATACATACGGTCCATGTGGAAAGGGCTATAGTTATAATTCGGTTCTTCATATTCATCAATGTGTTCATAGAAGAGATGATTGTATTTTGGAGAGTTCACATCTGCAATCCCATCAGAGAGAACATACAGAAGAGAAGCCGTGTATATGTGAATATGGTGAGAACTTGAATCGGTGCTCCTCTCTTAACATGGATGGACTTATTCACACAGGAAAGACATCCTATACTTGTGAGAAAGCCTTCAGTCACAGCTTAGACCTTGGTGGTATTTTTAGGGTTAGCACTGGGCAGGAACCCCATGAATATAAGGAGAATGGGAATGTCCTTAATCATAGTTCTCATCTGCAAGTCCATCAGAAAATCCACACTGAAGAGAAACTCTGCACAGATGTAGAGTATGAGGAAGATTTCATTTGTAATTCAAATCTTAATATTCAGCATAGAGTTCACATGGAAGAGATTCCTTATAATTCGGAGGAGTGTGCTAATGGCTTCAGTCTGCCCTCACATTTTCAAGACCTTCAGATAGTCCACCCTAGGGAACAACCCTATAAACATTATTCATGTGGTAACAACTTCAGCCAAAATTCGTATCTTCAAGGCCATCAGAAAACTCACATTGGAGAGAAATCATATAAGGAGTGCGGAAATGGCTTCAATTGGAGTTTAAAACTTAAAGGTCACCAGAGAGTCCACACTGGAGAGAAGCCATACAAATGCAATGCTTGTGGTAAAGGCTTCAGTCATAGATCAGTTTTTAATGTCCATCAGAGAGTGCACACAGGAGAGAAACCTTATAAATGTGAGGAGTGTGATAAGGGATTCAGTCGCAGTTCATACCTTCAAGCCCATCAGAGAGTCCACACTGGAGAAAAACCATACAAATGTGAAGAGTGTGGGAGGGGCTTCAGTCGCAATTCATACCTTCAAGGCCACCAGAGAGTTCACACTGGGGAAAAACCATATAAGTGTGAGGAGTGTGGGAAGGGCTTCAGCCGGAGTTCACACCTTCAAGGCCATCAGAGAGTCCACACTGGAGAAAAACCCTACAAATGTGAGGAGTGTGGGAAGGGATTCAGTTGGAGCTTTAATCTTCAAATTCATCAGAGGGTTCACACAGGAGAGAAACCCTATAAATGTGGAGAATGTGATAAGGGCTTCAGTAAGGCCTCAACTCTTTTGGCCCATCAGAGAGTTCACACAGGAGAGAAGCCATACCAATGTGATGAGTGTGGTAAGAGCTTCAGTCAGAGGTCATACCTTCAAAGCCACCAGAGTGTCCACACTGGCGAGAGACCATACATTTGTGAGGTGTGTGGAAAGGGCTTCAGTCAGAGAGCATATCTTCAAGGTCATCAGAGGGTCCACACTAGAGTGAAGCCATATAAATGTGAGATGTGTGGGAAGGGCTTTAGTCAGAGTTCACGCCTTGAAGCACATCGGAGGGTTCACACAGGAGGGAAACCATACAAATGTGAGGTTTGTACGAAGCGCTTCAGTGAGAGTTCACGTCTTCAAGCACATCAGAGGATCCACGTAGAAGGGAGGGCCTATAAATGTGAACAGTGTGGCAAGGGTTTCAGTGGATTTTCAAGTCTTCAAGCCCATCACAGAGTCCACACTGGAGAAAAGCCATATAAATGTGAGGTGTGTGGAAAGGGCTTCAGTCAGAGATCAAATCTTCAGGCTCACCAGAGAGTCCACACAGGAGAGAAACCATACAAATGTGATGCCTGTGGTAAGGGTTTTCGTTGGAGCTCAGGTCTCCTAATTCATCAAAGAGTTCACAGTGATACTTTTTATAAAAGTGAGCAGTATGGTAAGCATTATCCATCAGATAATCCATACACAAATGAAATCCTATAAAATGGTATTTTGTTTTGTTTTTAAGTCCTCAAATGGAAGCTGAATTTTCCCATTTACTAGAGTTCTTATAGTAGAAAAAGATTATCTTTAATGAAAACGTGATGTTTTAACCCAATCTCACAATATTCACAATAGGAGACCACACAGCAGATATCTAATGAGAGAGGTTTCATAAGGGATGTATAGCATCAGTCATTGCACATGACTTTAACTAGTTGCACTAGGGCTTATAAAGTACGGTCAGGAATTTAACAAAAGTACAATGATGAGCATGCCTAAATCCATATCCACTAGAATGTAAGCTTAAGGGGAGGAGCTTCATTCACTGCTAAGACTATATCATTGCCTAACTCAATGTAGGTGCTCAGTACTTTTTGCTAAATGACAAAGTGTGTATTGAAATTTTTAATAAGCTCGTTTACCCACCCCAAAAAGACGTATTTGGAAGACTGCAAGTAACCTTAATACGATCAAGTATTTGAAACATGGAACATCAAGTAGTATTTCAATCTGAAATGACATGAATTTGGTTGTTACCATGTTAGGATTTATTTCTGCCCTATATGCTATCTTAAGGAGGGATGAGCTGAATTTCTTACTATCTGGTCACTTTTTTATACTATCAGCTTAGAAATTTTAGCTGTGTGTGTGTGTGTCAGTATGTACATATGTGCACTTTAAATGACAGTGCAAACTGGTAATGTTTCTGGTTAACTTTGCAAAAATGGAACACTGCATTTTACATAATTGAATTTTTACTCCTGCCTGTGTGTTAAGGCAGAATTTTACTGTAATATTTGGAAATGGTTACTAATGAAAAATACTTTCTTAATAAATGTCAAAATTACAATGCTTGTTTTTAATCTCCATCTTTCCATCAAAGCCTTTTGATCTGACTGGTTTCTGAGTTACAGCCTTTACTCAATATAACCTCCTTAGGCAGGATCTGTAATGAGTTTGGAGGACTTTAATTTTGTCGTTTTCCATCCCCATACTTCTCCCACTCACACAAAGAAAGGAAAAATATTGAATTTTAGAAATATTTAATCAAACATTGATTATGAGGTTATGATTGCCTTTTACTTGGTGATCTCTTTATTCAAGAACAATATATTGTTGGTGGTAATGAAAAGTATAAGCTTGTTAGAGAAGAGTTAGTGACACAATATATGTCAAATATGTACTGTGGCCAGGTAGCTCATTTGGTTAGAGTGTCGTCCCCATAGGCCAAGGTTGTGGGCTCAATCCCCTTTCAGGTCAAATACAAGAAGCAGCCAGCTGTCTGGCCAGTGTGGGTCAGTGGGTTAGAGTGTCATCCTTTGTTGGAAGCTACCCATTGTCTTCACTATCGGAGAGGTGTAAACAAGGAGCCCGGAACGCTGGTGAACCTTGAGCTCTGCCAAGGGCCAGAGCTATGCACCAATTGTTTAGTCGAGACAAGCAATTTCCTGACCAAATAGTCTACTTTTCAGATAGTCTGTTACTGGAATTGCCTGTCTGATTAAGGGCTATATGTGTATCCAAAATTAAATAAAAGGCTGGCAAGGCCTAGGCACCAGTGGAAGTCCTTCCCCTTGTGTTGGGCTTCCCACCTGGCCCCCAATATTTCCAAATTATTATTTCTTGTCTCGTCTCTGTTATTTGCATGTGGCCCTTCTCCAGATTCTGAACCCCGAACCACGCAGGACGTGGCTCACACAGTCCTGTGTCCTGTAATGTCCTGTGTTTGATTCCCAGTCAAGGCATGTACCTTGGTTACAGGTTCAATCCCCAACCCCAGTAGGTTACCTGCAGGAGGCAACCAATTAATGTTTTTCATATCATATTTCTCTCTCTCTTCCCCTTTTCCCTCCCCTCACTCCCTCCCACTTTCTTTAAAAATCAATGGGAAAAATCCTTGGGTGAGGATTTTTTAAAAGCAACCAATGAATGCAAATAACTGGAACATCAAATTGATATTTCCTTTCCTCTAGCTCTAAAATAAATCAAAAAATTAAAAAACTTTAAAAAAAAAGTCAAATATGCATACCCATCTGGAAATCATAATTTATAATATAGAAAGGATGTGTACAATGAGGGTAATTTTTTAAAACTAGAAATAAATAGGAGTTTGGATAAGTTTCTCTTTATCTATAATATGTATGTAAGAGATAGTATGTAAAAGACCTAAAATGATAGGAAAGAATCATGCATATTGTTTAGTGAAAATGTGGATCATAATAACCAGTTCATTTAAGTCTGTACACATATATGTTCAAATACATGCTTAATAGATAATGTGTGAAAGGTTACTCACCATCATGTATACAGTGGTTTTCTCTGGCAAGCAAAATTCATAGAACTGTACACTAAGAAGAGTAAATATTATCATGTAAATTACACTGCAATAAATTGGCTTAAAATTAATGCCTGAACATCATATATAAACTGGAGAGAAAAATTCAATGTGTAAATGAAAATCTTTTAAAATTCAAATTCATTCAGATACATACTGTGACTACTTTTTTTGATCCTCACCCAAGGAGTAAGGATATTTTTCCATTGATTTTTTTAGAGAGAGTGGAAGGGAGCGGGGAGAGAGAGGAGAGAGAAACCTTGATGTGAGAGGGACACATCGATTGGTTGCCTCCCACACATGCCCAGACTGGGGGTGGGGTTGGAACCTGCAACCCAGGTACCTTCCCTTGACCAGAATCCAACCCCTAACCTTCTGGTGTGCAGGCTGATGCTCTAACCACTGAGCAATGTTGTCCAGGGCCATAATGTGAATACTGTGCCTCATGTTATATTTGCAAATATTTCTGTATAATATTTTTAAAAAATAGAATTTTACTGTGCATACTATTTTCTAATTTGGTGGTTTTTTAATTTTTATTTTTAATATATTTTTATTGATTTCAGAGAGGAAGGGAGAGGGAGAGAGAGATAGAAACATCAATGATGAGAGAGAATTACTTACCAGCTGCCTCCTGCATGCCCTCCACTGGGGATCAAGCCCGCAACCCAGGCTTGTGCCCTAACCAAGAATTGAACCATGACCTCCTGGTTCATAGGTCGACACTCAACTTGAGCCACACCAACGGGGCTGCTACATTCTTTTAATGAATGCACAGTATTCTACTGTTTATGTATTAATTTTTACTAAACTTATTTCATATGGATGAATGTTTTTCACTCTCCTAAAATGTCAATGAAAAGTTGAGAACCCCCAAATTTACTCTGTTTCAATTCTGTCAACTCCTGTAGTAATCAATTGTTATAGCAGACTCACATGAATCAGTTGTTAGACAACAGTTATTAATGGTTCAAAGTATATAAATAAGCAAAAATCATAGACAGATAATACTTTCCTTTTAGGAAGGGTCTCAAAACCACTAAAAACATACCTTCCTTACTGTCCCATTTCCTGCACTGGAATGAATTTTTGAGAATAACATATGAACATAAAGTGTGTTACTATTTGTCCAAAGTAGGCCCACATGTAACATTTCTCTTTTGAGAGGTGGAAATGAAAAAACACAACTTTATAATTATGCATTGGAAAGCATTTTGGCTTTAGAGTAACAGTGAACATCAACATGTGTGTGATGCATGTCAGCTAAGAGGAACTGGTTTGGGAACTCTTAGACTTTATATTTGACTAGAGGCCCAGTGCATGGATTCATGCACCAGTGGCATCCTTTGGCCTGGCCTGTGGGGATTGGGCCAAAACTGGCTCTCCAGGATCCCTTGAGGGATCCCAGATTGCGAGAGAGCACAGGTCAGGCCAAGGGACCTACTGGTGCATGATCGGTGCTGGGGAGGGACTGCGGGAGGGCTCCCGGGCGTGTCCAGCCCATCTCGCCTAGTCCCGATTGACCAGACCCCAACAGTAAGCTAACCTACCAGTCGGAGTGTCTGCCCCCTGGTGGTCAGTGTGTGTCATAGCAACTGGCTGTAAGGTTGAATGGTTGGACACTTAGCATATTAGGCTTTTATATATATACTAGAGGGCCGGTGCACAAAATTCGTGCACGGGGGGGGGGGGCGTCCCTCAGCCCCTTCTGCACCCTCTCCAAGCTGGGACTCCTCGGGGGATATCTGACTGCCGGCAGTCTGACATCCCTCTCACAATCCAGGACCTCTGGCTCCTAACTGCTCACCTGCCTGCCTGATCACCCCTAACCACTCTGCCTGCCTGCCTGCCTGATTGCCCCTAACCGCCTCTGCCTGCCTGCCTAGTCGCCCCTAACTGCCTCTGCCTGCCGGCATGGTTGCCCCTAATCACCTCTGCCTGCCGGCCTGGTCGCCCCTAACCACCTCTGCCTCAGCCCCTGCCACCGTGGCTTTGTCCGGAAGGACATTTGGTCTAATTAGCATATTACCCTTTTATTAGTATAGATTAGTCCTTCACGTAAGAATAAAGAGACTGAATGACTACTTTATTTCTCTAGCAAACCACATTTCATATGTATACTCGTGTTTATTTGCAATCGGTAATTTGAACAGACTAGTGATACCACAAGAATTCATACTAACAGGACTCAATTATTCAAAACAACGAAGAGACACTCGGAAGCAGTGGCATGCAGTGCCCTCTGGAAATCCGTCTGTCTCTCTTTGGATTTCTGTCTGAATTAGTGCTTCCCATGATCTCAAATCACTGCTTGTTGCCTTTCACTTGGCTTAGAAATAGGTCACTTGGCACTTTCTCTTATCTCCTCCCAGTTTGAAATGCTTGCACATCTAATAGCGTTTTCTGAGATTTGCAGTTGGACTCAGCTCATTCAAACCTCAGCGCAATCTTCTTTGTAGTTTTAGCCTTTTTGTGGAAAATTGGCTTAGTGTGCCCACTATAGGTAATCTGAGGGGAAATGTTTTTACTTCTTTTAAAAATATATTTAGCAAAGTATTTGGGGCTGGAAAGATATGTTGGGTTTGTTTTAAATTGTTTTTTAAGTAAAAAATAAAGTGATAGATTAATGGTAAAAACCATGTTAACTTGATTTTGGGATAGGAGTATATTGGGTCCATTTTACTATTCTCCTATTTTTATCTATTTTTGAACTTTTATAATAAAAAGCTACAAAATATATTTTCTTTCTAGGAGAAAAATCATGGCTTCCTGGTTTCACTTGGCCTATTTAACCACAAGATACTTTATTTAATATACTAGAGGCCCGGTGCATGAAATTTGTGCACAGGGAGAGTCCCTAGGCCTAGCCAGTGATTAGGGCTGATCAGGGCCTTCTGGCTGCCAGCCAGGGCCTCCCTTCCCTGGCTGCTGGCTGGGGCCTTCCTTCATTCTGTGCCACCCCCTGGTGGTCAGCACATGTCATAGTGAGAGATAGAACTCCCGATCTCCCGGTCGAACTCCCGTTGGGACACTTTGCGTATTAGCCTTTTATATATAGACTAGAGGCCCGGTACAAAAAAAGTCCCTCAGCCCGGCCTGTGCCCTCTCGCAGTCTGGGACCCCTCAGGGGATGACCACCTGCTGGCTTAGGCCCACTCCCCGAGGGATTGGGCCTAAGATGGCAATCAGACATCCCTCTGGCAGCCCTGCAGCCCTCGGGGGATGTCCACTTGCCAGTGGGGAGCGGGCCTAAACTGCAGTCAGGCCGAAACCGGTTTGGCTCAGTGGATAGAGCGTCGGCCTGCGGACTGAGGGTTCCCAGGTTCGATTCCGGTCAAGGGCATGTGCCTGGGTTGCAGGCACATCCCCAGTGGGAGATGTGCAGGAGGCGGCTGATCGATGTTTCTCTCCCATCGATGTTTCTAACTATCTCTCTCCCTTCCTCTCTGTAAAAAATCAATAAAATATATTAAAAAAAAAAAAAAGATAAACTGCAGTCAGACATCCTTAGCGCTGCTGAGGAGGCAGGAGAGGCTCCCACCATCACTGCTGTACTGGCAGCCATCAGCCTGGCTTGTGGCTGAGCAGAGCTCCTCCCATGTGAGAGCACACTGACCACCAGAGGGCAGCTCCTGCATTGAGTGTCTGCCCCCTAGTGGTCAGTGTGTGTCATAGTGACCAGTCTTTCCCAGTCCTTCTGCTGTTAGGGTCAGTTTGCATATTACCCTTTTACTATATAGGATAGAGGCCTGGTGCACGGGTGGGGGCCGGCTGGTTTGCCCTGAAGGGTGTCCCGGATCAGGATAGGGGTCCCGCTTGGGTGCCTGGCCAGCCTGGATGAGGGGATGATGGCTGTTTGCAGCTGGTCACACCCTCTTCATGGTGGGGGTCCCCACTTGGGTGCCTGGCCAATCTGGGTGAGGGGCTGAGGGCCGTTTTCAGGCTGGTGGGTGACTGAAGCTCCCAACCTCTCCTTTTTCCTTTTCTTTTTAATTCTGGGATTTACTTACCTTCTATGGCTATCACTGGAGCTGAGAGCCGGCTTTAGCTCTGAGGCTCGGCTCCAGCTCTGAGACCTCGGCTGCTGAAAGCAGGTATCTGGTTTGTTTGGCTTCTATAATTGAAACACTGTTTCAGCTCCAGCTCCGAGGCTGGCTGGGTGAAAGCAGGTTTCTGGGGTTTGTTTAGCTTCTATAATTGCAACATTGTTTCTTAGAGTGCAGCTCAGAGGCTGGCAGCGGCAGGCAGGGAACCTTTGCTTCCTCCATCACTGGAGCAAGCAAGCCTCCTGTTCGCTTCAGCTGCCTGGCTTCCGGCCGCCATCTTGGTTGGCAGTTAATTTGCATATCACCCTGATTAGCCAATAGGAAGCGTGTCAGAGGTACGGTTAATTACCATGTTTGTCTATTATTAGATAGGACTAGAGGAACTCATGCATTGGAGGAGGGGTCCCTCAGCCTGGCCTGCCCCCCCTCACAGTCTGGGAGCCCTCAGGGGTGGGAGACAACCCGGCAATCAGGGGAAGGCGGCGCCCCCATCACACCTCTGCTGCTGCCACTGCTGGCAGCGCAAGCCTTGACTGGACCTGGTTACCTGAGCCTCGGGCGGCCCTGTGTGGCTGGGGGCCTGAGGGGACTGGGGGACTCTGGAGGCAGGCACGTGGAACGGCCAGGCCCACCTGTGGGTGGGCCTGGACTTGCTGCATGCCTGCCACCCTGTCAGGGCTGAGGGGACTGGGCGCCACCATCTTGTGGCTATGGGAGCCACCATCCTTGAGGGCGTGGCATTCAATTAACATATTCCCTCCTTATTGGCTGTGGGCGCCTCCATCTTTGAGGACGTGGCAGTCAATTAGCATATTCCTTCCTTATTGGCTGTGGGCGTCGCCATCTTTGAGGACGTGGCAGTCAATTAGCATATTCCTTCCTTATTGGCTGTGGGCGCCGCCATCTTTGCAGCCTGCTGCTCAGTCGTTTGGTTGTCCCTCACTAACCCCCCTGCTGGCCTGGTCACCCCACGCAGCCTGTTCGGTTGTCTGATAGTTTCGGTTGCAATGGTCACTTAGGCGTTTATATATATAGAAGATATCAGAAATATGTAATGAAATGTCTGAAGATGAACCCAAATTAGAAAACAATTCAGGATACTACATATGCACACATCACAATATTTTATTAAATTACCTGCAGTGGAGCTGCCTTTGTTTGCCATAACAGCTAATATTTTTTTAAAAGTTCAAGATTTTTCTCTATTACAGCCTAATCAATGTTTGTATTGCCATTTTGTAAATTCTTAGAATATTTGAATGAAGAATTTTATTCAGCAAAACATGTCAAGAAATCTTAGGTGCCTTTGGATTAGAGGAGGTAAAGGAATTAAACGCTATTCTACACCCCCCCTCCTCCCCTCCACTCCTGGCTTGCACAGTTTGGACACTGAAGATTGAGACTTCCTACATACTTAGCTACCCTCCCACACAGTTGTCATTACCATGTCTTCCCTTTTTTCTTTTAAATGGCCGCATTTTTTAAAACCCGCAATTATTTTCTCATAAGTTTTAAGAAATGAATAAAGCAAAAAGGAATCTGACAGTTAAGCGCCAGATAGGTGCCTCCGTCGGAATCCTCTCTAGTCAAAGCAAGCCAACGGGTGGGAAGGGCAGCCCTGCGAGCTGCATTCTGGGAAACGTAGTACCAGAGTGCGTGGAAACTAGGCGCTTCCTCTTGGGAATTCTGGGAAATGTAGTCCAGGAACCGTGAGTAGACCGAGGCACTTCCGCTCTCGGAAGGCGAGGTTGGGGCAGAGGTTCTCGCAGTTAGGTGAGTTAAGTCTGCGTCCTGGCGCTCTCTCCGAACCTTCTTTGCCTTGGCGCGGGGCGAGCAGTGACTGGGTCTTCCCTCCTGAGTAAGGGAGCCCCGGCCAGCGGCAGAGGGCGGACGTGGAGGCGGCGGCGGCGAGCATCCGCTCAGCTGAGCCTCCCGAGTCGGGGGCGGGCTTGCGAGGTATTGGAGTTTGAGGGTCTCCTGCTCTCTCTGCTCCCCCAGGTCCTCCCTGGAGGACCCGACAGCCAGCTCTGCCTCCTGCTCTCGGTAAAATATTGGGCGAGTTCCTTGATCTCTCCTTGCCTCAGTTTCCTCACGGCAAAAAAAAAAAAAAAAAAAGGGTTACTTCTTCCCAATGGTGTTTTTATGAGAATTAAATGAGGTTGTATATAAGGAGCTTAAAAATAGTGCCTCGTGCATAGTAAAATGTTGGCTGCTAACCATAAATTCTGTTGTCAGCCTCAGAAAGGCGCCCTGTTATTCGGAAGCGTCTGTGAGCCCGGGTTGGGGTCGGAGCTCACTGATGATGCCTGGATGTGGGCTGTTGTTTCTGCACCTGGACCCTCTCTAGCCTCTGGGCTTCCGCCGACCCCGGAGCAAGTCCTCCGTGGAAACAGCCGTGCAATTGGAGAGAAAAATAGTATTAACAGCATGTATCTGAATTGCACGGAAACAGTCGTGACCTCGGCTTTGCAGCGTGCCTCACTACACGGGTGGTGGGGCCTCAATCAGTGTGCAATGTTGTGTAATAAGCCCGTGTTGTTGATTTAAATGCAACAGGATTGATCAGGCTGAGGTTTTTCTTAGCCATTATTTACCTTCTTGCATATGGGAGAAGAAACTTTGTCCAGACCAGTGGTTCTCAACCTTCCTAATGCCGCGACCCTTTAATACAGTTCCTCATGTTGTGGTGGACCCCAATTTCATTGTTACAAATTGAACATAATGAAAGCATAGCGATTAATCACAAAAGCAATATGTAATTATGCATGTGTTTTCCGATGGTCTTAGGCGACCCCTGTGAAAGGGTCACAGGTTGAGAACCGCTGGTCTAGACTCTTCCAGCTTCATAACATTTGCAAGTAATTATACCCGTTAGGAGAAGAAAATCCGTGGAAAACTTAACTGTCATTACTAACAAGGAATTATCTGTGAGACAACCAGTCAGAATTAGATTTTTCCGAGGGTAATGATAACTCATGGGGCAGAACAATCATCTCTGAATTCTGGGTTTCTTAAAAGAATGATTTTTTTGGAAAGTCACTTTGTGTCTTTTTTTTTTTTTTTTTTTAATCACATTCTTAAGGAGAGTTTTTTGAATCCGAAACGACTGCTTGTCTTCAGCTGCAAGAAACGGGGAATACCGGCGTTATTATTATCCCCACTTATAGGTGACTGGAATGAGGCGCAGAGAGACAAGTGACTTGCTCAAGATTTACACTGCTGATGAGTAGGAAGTAATACATAGACATGCCAGAATTTGAACCCAGGCATTTTGGCCCCATTAAGTTATACTGCCTGCCTGCCTGCCTGCCTTTCATTTCCTCCAATACCCAGGTTCAGGAATACTCTGGAATGTCAAGACGCAGTTGGGGTAGGACTGTTTTAAATAATGTTGGTGAACAGTAGCAGCTGGCTGGGGTCCAGGGGAAGCTGGAGTCCAGCCCCTTTTCTCACTTAGCTTCCTGGTCACTGCCTCTGCCCAGAGAAGGGGCACCACTTTGTGCTCCTGTGAAGGGCCCTGTGGACTGGCAGCATCCGTAGCCTCTCTCTCACCATGTCTTTCCCTTCCCCAGCGTTGCCTTCCCAGAACTCTGCCTTTCCTCACAAGGAAGAGGAGAAAAATGATCAAGTTGCAGGTGAGTTGGGTCTGCCTTTCTGTTTCTTACAATGACATCTCATTTCACACATTTCCCAGGTCGGACACATTTTCTGCCTGGGAAGGGTAAAGGGAACCAAAGGCACTTGACAAATTGTTGTATGACAGGCTCTTGCTTTTTGCTTATTTCCAAATAATATCGTGAAAATTAATAGGTATTTTTTTTTACATTTTTAAAATTAAATCTTTATTGTTGAGAGTATTACATATGTCCCCTTTTTTCTCCCACTGACCCTTTATAGCCTACCCCAACCCTCGCCCCAGGCCTTCAGCACTCTATTGTCTATGTTCATGGGTTATGCATATATGCAGACAAGTTCTTTGGTTGATCTCTTCCCCTCACTCACCCACCCCTTCCTTCCCTCTGAGATTCGACAGTCTGTTCCAGGCTTCTGTGTCTCTGAGTCTATTTTGTTCAACAGTTTATTTTGTTCATTAGATCCAGAAGTTTTTTTATATATTTAGGTGCTCCTTGATTGGGTGCATATAGTATGTTTACCAGGGTTATATCCTCTTGTTGGATCGATCCCTTTTAGTATTATGTAGTGACCTTTATTGTCTCTTGTGATGGCCTTCATTTTGAAGTCTGTTTTGTCAGATATGAGTATTACCACCCCAGCTTTTTTTTCATTTCTATTTGCATGAAAACATTTTTTTCCATCCCTTCATTCTCATCCTGTTTGTCTTTTGTTCTGAGGTGGGTCTCTTGTAGACAGCCAATATTTGGGTCAGGTTTTCATATCCTTTTAGCTACCCTGTGTCTTTTGATTGGAGCATTTAATCCATTTACATTTAAGGTTATTATTGATAGGTAATTATTTATTGCCATTTTATTTATTTATTTTTAAATATATTTTTATTGATTTCAGAGAGGAAGGGGGAGAGAGATAGAAACATCAATGATGAAAGAGCATCATTTATTGGCTGCCTTCTGCATGCCCCCCTACTGGGGATCGAGCCCACAACTCCAGCATGTGCCCTTGACTAGAATCGAACCTGGGACCCTTCAGTCTACAGTCAGACGCTCTGACCACTGAGCAAAACTGGCTAGGGCTATTGCCATTTTAATTCTCTATGCCAATGATTCTCTTTCTGTTCTTCTCATTACAGCAGTCCCTTTAGCATTTCTTGCAGTGCTGGTTTGGTAGTGACAACCTCCTTTAGCCTTTTTTGCCTGGAAAGCTCTTTATTTCACCATCTATTTTGAATGATAGCCTTGCTGGATATAGTAATCTTGGTTTCAGATCTTTGCTTTTCATTACCTTGAATACTTCATGCCATTCCCTTCTGGCCTGTAGAGTTTCTGATGAGAAATCATCTGACAGCTTTATGGGAGCTCCTTTATAGATAACAAATTGCTTTTCTCTTGCTGCCTTTAAGATTCTCTCTTGTCTTTAAATTTTGGCATTTTAATTATGATTGCCTGGGGATGGACCTGTTTGGGTTTTTCTTGCTTGGGACTCTCTGTGCCTCCTGAACTTGTGTGACATTTTCCTTCACCAGGTGAGGAAAGTTTTCTGCTGTTATTTCTTCAAACTCATTCTCTATCCCTTGCTCACTTCCCTCTCCTTGTGGCACTCCTATTATGTGAATATTGTTATGTTTCATGGTGTTCCACAGCTCCATTAAGCTGTCCTGTTTTTTAATTGTTTTTTTCATTTTGGTTTTCTGATTGAGTGATTTTTTTCTATCCTGTCTTCTAATTCACTGATCCAATCCTCGGCTTCCCCTTATCTGCTGTGTTTTCCTTCCGCTGTGTTCCTGTTAGTGCTATGACATTCTTCATAGTTACTATCTTTTCTCATGCTGTTGAGCATCTTTGCCATCATTTATTCTGAACTCTGTGATAAATTTCTTTTTAATGTTGAAAGTATTAGACATTCCCCCCTGTGTCCCCCATTGACCCCTTCTAGCCCACACCTGCCCCCTGCCCCAGGCTTTCACCAACCTATTGTCTGTGTCCATGGGTTATGCATATATGCATACAAGTTCTTTAGTTGATCACTTCCCACCCACCCACCCTCCCCTGCCTTCCCTCTGAGGTTCCACAGTCTGTTCGATGCTTCTATGTTTCTGGAACTATTTTGTTCATCAGTTTATTCTATTCATTAGATTCCACATATAAGTGAGATCATGTGATATTTCTCTTTCTCTGACTGGCTTATTTCACTTAGCATAATACTCTCCAGGTCCCTCCATGCTGTCTCAAAAAGTAAGAGAACCTTCTTTTTTATTGCTGCATAGTATTCCATGGTATAATTGTATCACAGCCTTTTTACCCACTCATCTACTGATGGGCACTTGGGCTGTTTCCAGATCTTAGCTATTGTAAGTTGTGTTGCTATGAACATAGGGTTGCATACATTCTTTCTGATTAGTGTTTTGGGTTTCTTAGAAGTGGAATCACTGGGTCAAATGGCAGTTCCATACTGAATTTTTTGAGGAAACTCTATACTGTTTTCCATAATGGCTGCACCAGTCTGCATTCTCACCAGCAGTGTACTAGGTTTCCCTTTTCTCCACATCCTCACCAACATTTGTCATTTGTTGATTTGTTTTAGGTAGTCAGTCTGATAGGTATGAGGTGATACCTCATTGTCATTTAAATTTGCATCTCTTTGATGATCAGTGACTTCAAGCATTTTTTCATATGTCTCTTGGTCATCTGTATGTCCGCTTTAGAGAAGTGTCTGTTTAGGTCCTTTGTCCATTTTGATAAATTTCTTTTCTCTATTTCATTTAGCTCTTCTACTGGAGCATTCCCTTGTAATTTGAGGCTTGTTTTCTTGTCTCCCCATTTTGACTGCCTGTTTGGGTTTGTGACTTTATTAGATAGATCTGCTGTGTCTCCCAATCTCTAGTATAGGACAGTGTCAGATGCTGTTTCTGATTGGCCCAGCATACCCTGTTTGGAGCATTCAGCAATCCACAGCTTGTGGCTCCCTCTGTTGGGGTTGGGTGCCTTTGGAAAGGACCAAGTTCTGCTTTTTCTAGCCCCAGGCCCTGAATTAGACCAGGCAAAGACTCAAAGTCTCTAGAAACCTGCCTCTGCCTGCAGTCTGATTGTATTCGGTCTCGATTAGCCTCAGGCTGTCAACCACTGTGTGGGGCAAGAAGTTTTCCAACATGGTGGGGCAATTGCTTCTGCCTGCAGGCTTATTGTTATTCTCAGTCTCTCTCTTTTTTTTTCTTTTTAATATATTTTATTGATTTCTTACAGAGAGGAAGGGAGAGGGATAGAGAGTTAGAAACATCGATGAGAGAGAAACATCCATCAGCTGCTTCTTGCACACCTCCCACTGGGGATGTGCCCGCAACCAACGTATGTGCCCGCAACCAACGTATATGCCCTTGACTGGAATCGAACCTGGGACCCTTCAGTCTGCAGGCCAACACTCTATCCACTGAGCCAAACCGGTTAGGGCTATTCTCAGTCTCTTAATGGGCCTCAGAAACTCCCCAGGGTGGGGCAAGGGGTTTTCCAATAGGGTGGGGCAACTGCCTCTCCCCCCGCCCCCCCTGCCCCGCCCCAGGCAAAAACTGCCTGGATAGCAAAGGTCCCTCAGAGAAAGATGTCTTCTGCAGTGTGAGGGAATGACTCAGAATAGGAACCTGGGGTGTCTGCTTTCCAAGGTCTAACCCCAGAACTCCCAACCCTGGCTTTTGCTCATACAGCTCCAGTCCACTCTGCCCTCCCTCTGCTGGAGCCCAAGGTGAGTGTCTGTACACAAAATTTTGTGCATTGGTCCTTTAAGAGGTGCCTGCATTTCCAGCCATCTCTCCTTGGCAGACATCATCCCTAAAGCTTTTCACAGCCAGATGTTCTGTGAGCACCTTTCTCGGTTCTGGCCCTCTGGACTGGGGAGCCTAGCTTGCAGTTTAGACTCCAGAATTCTCAATGGGAACCTCCAGAGCCGAGATATCTTTCTGGACCTTCAGCTGCTGTCTGTGGGAGCCCGGCCAGCCTTTCGCTCCTTTGCACTTCCTGCCAGTCTCCATGTGGTCTCCACTTTCTGTCCATGGTTATAGGGATCTCTCCAGCTAATCTTCAGTTGATTATTCAGGATGGTTTTTCTTTGTTTTAGTTGTAATTCCAGTTTCGTCCTGGGAGTGTGTCAGTGTAGCATCCACTTACTCCGCCGCCATTTTGGAATCTCCCAATAGGTATTTATTTTAAATAAAAAAAACAACTCCTGCCGAGGCCGGTTTGGCTCAGTGGATGGAGCGTCGGTCTGCGGACTGAAGGGTCCCAGGTTCGATTCCGGTCAGGGGCATGTGCCTGGGTTGCGGGCATATCCCCAGTAGGAGATGTGCGGGAGGCAGCTGATCGATGTTTCTCTCTCATCGATGTTTCTAACTCTCTATCTGTCTCCCTTCCACTCTGTAAAGAATCAATGAGATATATTTAAAAAACAAAAAAAAACAAAAAACAACTCCTACTCTATAAACATGTTCACTAATTTGTTGTTTATTTTTCCACATATCTTTTTCATTTGTATTTACACATATATATTTGTAATCTCAGCTTACCATTTTGGATTTTTTTAAAGTTTAATTTTATATCACCTGTGACTTAAATGGCCACATCATTTTCCAAAGTATACCTCAGTCAATATAAGAAATATTCAAGCCTGTGAAGAATTTTTGTGTTTGAGCCAAACCTGTCAACAATTGCTGGGAAGTAAAATCTCAACAGATTGAGAAAATGCTCTAGAGCAGTGGTTCTCAACCTTCTGGCCCTTTAAATACAGTTCCTCACGTTGTGACCCAACCATAAAATTATTCTCGTTGCTACTTCAGAACTGTAATGTTGCTACTGTTATGAATCGTAATGTAAATATCTGATATGCAGGATGGTCTTAGGCGACCCCTGTGAAAGGGTCGTTTAACTGCCAAAGGGGTTGCGACCCACAGGTTGAGAACCGCTGCTCTAGAGAATGGCAGTTTTGCACCTTATTTTATACGTTACAAGAAAAAGAGAAGACATAAGTGGGTTACATGAAAGCCACTGGTGACAGTTTAGGGAGGTGGGAGAAAGTAAAGTGGGGGGGGGGGCAGTGCGGGGACCTCTGGGATTGGATAAGAAGTAAAATGATAGACACATACTTCTTTTACGTAGGTGGGTGCAGCATAGCTAACGGTCAGCAGTTAATAACAGTGAGGGGATTTGTGGTGTCCGATCTGGTGCAGTGCCTGTGCTTTGACATTGCAAAGGTGTGTTACTGCAGATGAAAAAGACAGTAGACAGGCTCAATTAAGGTAAAGATTGACTTTTGTCAGGGAAGATTCTAGCCTAGGACATGACTACCTCCCATAAACTGCTTTTAGTTAAAAAGTTGTAATTTTAGGGAGACCATCCTTTGTGGTTGTTCTCGGTCTCTGAGTTTTTAAGGCTGCCATGCAGGCCTCCCCTGAGCTTGTCAGGTTTAATATGTCGCCTCTTTTTGTCTGTACCTAATATTTTCCTCTACTTTTGTGTTTTATGAATTTTACCATATTAATGTTGTTTGCAATGGCAGTTTTCCAACATAAAACCTTTTTTCCCCCCAAACAGAATTTCTGAGAATTCCATTTTTTTTCCCTCCTTAGAGTTGTAGGGACTGTTTTCTGATAGATGGTGCCTCACATTTTGTGGGAAAAAATATCTAAAGTATATCTTGGTGCAACCAAGTCCAGATGATACTGAACTCAGAGAAAAGAATTTTAGTTTTCAAACAAGAAGAGCTACATTCTTTCTTTAATTCTGAGTTAAACCATGTATGCATTATAGTTAAGTTTCTGGGTTTTTTTCATTGACATGTTAGTATATTTTAAAGAAGTACATCCTTGGTCTAGCAGCACCAGGGACTTGCCAGGCCTTTATTCTGTAGAATAGCTGTGTGAGGATATATATAGATGGTCTTGTTTGCATTTTATTTTTATTGATTGATTTTAGAGAGAGGAGGAGAGAGAGAAAACATTGATTTGTTGTTCCACTTATTTATGCATTCATTGGTTGATTCTTGTATCTGCCCTGATTGGGGATTGAACCTGCAACCTTAGTGTATTGGGGGAAGCGGGGGAGCACTCTAGCCAACTGACCTACCTGGCCAGGGTTTATTCGTATTTTAACATAAACAGATTTGTGAACATTCACATACCTACTGAAGTCCACTCAGACCCCGGCTGACACCTGTTAACCTAAAAATAAAAGGCCAAAGTGAGAGGCAGCAAACTTTCGTTTGAGATCCAAAAGAAATAGGTATTGGGGAAGCAGAGATTCAGGCAGAATCCCAGATATTGTTCCCATTAGGAGACCAAGGGAAGGGATATTTATGAGAAAGGAAGGGGAATTTTTACGCGAATAGAAGGAAGGAGTTTCTATGGGTGTTAATAAGCTAAGGAGAGATGTCTGCAGGTGCAGACAGGAGAACACAGTGATACTAATTGTAAAGAGTGTCTGGCCTGGCCAGTTAGTTCAGGTGTTAGAGTGTAGTCCCGACACACCGAGGTTTCCAGTTCAATCCCCAGTCAGGGCACGTATAAGAAGCAGCTAATGAATGTATAAATAAGTGGAACAAATCGACGCTTCTCTCTCTCAAATCAATAAAAAATAAAAAAGAATGTCTGCTTTCCTGCTAGCTTTGCCAACAGCTGTTGAGATACAGTGCTGCGTCTGGCCCAGCGCAAAGGTTATGTTGCCTCCTGTAACATCCCAAAGGCTTGAGAAGCAAAACTTACAAAGCAGTTCCTCTGATGGCTGCTCCGATTCCATTCTGAAGTGGATCTGTTTAAGTTATTTTTACACACTAAAGGTTCAGTTACCTGAGCCGGGAGTTTCAGGAATCCAGCTAAGGTAAATGGAGAGACGGAGGCGAAACGAGACTACTTTATCGAGGGCCTGAGGCCACGCTGCCTGTATACCTGGCATGCCTGGTGGATGACGGACTCCAAAAATAGCATTGCCCCTCCCTTGGGGCAGCTTTCTTAGCACCTGTCTCTTCCCCACATGTGTCAACGGGTTGTTCAGTACACAGATGCTCAGAACTCCAGTCAAATGAAATACAGGGATGAGCAAAGTCTTTAGATACATAATTTTAATTTCCATAAAGAAAAATGCCATAGGCCGGCTGGAGTATCTCAGTTGGTTGAGCATCGTCCTGTGCACCGGTTTGATTCCAGGTCAGGGCACTTACTCAGTTCACAGGTTCGAGCCCTGGTTGGGGCATGTATGGAAGGCAACCAGTAGATGTTTCTCACATTGATGCTTCTCTCTCTCTCTCTCTCCATCCCCACTCCTCCCTCTCTCTCCATTTCTTCTGTAAGTATGTTCTCGGGTGAGGGTTAAAAAAGAATAAAAGCCCGGACAGTGTGGCTCAGTGGTTGAGCATTGACCCATGAATGAGAAGGTCACCCCATGAATCAGGAGGTCACAGTTTGATTCCCTGTCAGGGCACATGCCTGGGTTGTGGGATCCATCCCCAATAGAGGCCGTGCAGGAGGCAGCCGATCGATTTTCTCTCTCATCAGTGTTTCTCTCTCTCTCCCTCTCCCTTCCTCTCTCTGAAATCAATTTTTGAAGATATGAAGAAAAAGTAAAATGACATACACAAAGTTATGAGACAAATAGGAAATAGTGGTGGGGGTGAAGCTGAGGATTTATGAACGCAAGAAAAAGGCTTAATGTTCACAATAGGAATCTTCCTGATGCATGAGGATGTGAGCAAATGAAGTGAACAGGCAATATGTAAAAAACATGTCCAAAGATGGTTTTTTTAAAAAATTGATTTCAAGAACCGGTTTGGGTCGGTGGATAGAGCATTGGCCTGTGGACTCAAGGGTCCCGGGTTCGATTCCGGTCAAGGGCATGTACCTTGGTTGCGGGCACATCTCCAGTGGGGGGCGTGCAGGAGGCAGCTGATCGATGTTTCTCTCTCATCGATGTTTCTGGCTCTCTATCCCTCTCCCTTCCTCTCTGTAAAAAAATCAATGAAATATATTTTTTAAAAAATTGATTTCAGAGAGGAAGGGAAGGATAGAAACATCAATGATGAGAGAGAATCATCAATTGGCTGCCTCCTGCACACCCCCCACTGGGGATGGAGCCCACAACCCAGGCATGTGCCCTTGACTGGAATTGAACCCAGCACCCTTCAGTCTGCAGGCTGATGCTCTATCCACTGAGCCAAACCAGCTAGGGCCAAAGATAATCTTTTAAAAAGTTAAGTAAATGGGAATTTTTAAAAAGAACTGTTTTTACCGTTGACTAAATTACCCAAGATTTAAAAAATAAGATAATGTTGAGTTTTGGCTGGAGTATGGAGAATCAGAGCACTTTTAATCTCTCAAAGGAAAAGTTAATTGGGATAATTGCATTATACTAGCAAAACAAAGGTGCATATTTTTTGGCAACACAATGGCCACTTCTTGGAACTGATCCTAAGGCAGCGGTTCTCAACCTTTGGGTCGCGACCCCTTTGGCGGTCGAACAACCCTTTCACAGGGGTCGCCTAAGACCATCCTGCATATCAGATATTTACATTACGATTCATAACAGTAACAACATTACAGTTCTGAAGTAGCAACGAAAATAATTTTATGGTTGGGTCACAACATGAGGAACTGTATTTGAAGGGCCAGAAGGTTGAGAACCACTGACCTAAGGGAAGACCAGACCAGCTGGCTGAGATCTATGTAAAAATATGTTGTGTGCAGCATTATCAATCATTTAAAATTTTACATTATTGCATTATTTGGTTGTTTGGTGTGGTTAAATATATTATAGATCATCACTTTTATGAAACACCTGGCAGCCCTGACTACTCATAGTAATAATAGTGATGGCTGACATTTATTGTGTACTTCATATGTGTCGGGTACCGTCCTAAATCCTGTACATAGCCTCATTAATCCTTTCCAGTGCCCTGTGATGTCCTGTTATACACATGAGGAAACTGAGAAGTTAGGTGACTTGTCCAAGGTGACAGAGCTAGTAGTGGACAGAGCCTTGGAGTGTGAACTGAGGCAGTTCGTCTCCAGAGCCTGTGCCCTTAACCTTGCCAGGAATGCTGCTGCTGTTGGCAGACCCAGCATGTTCCCAAGGACAGAGAATGCGTTACATACCTGCTCCAGAGGGGTCCTGGAAGCCTGTGCGACTGGCAGACATTGACGAAATGGTGGTACTACCCAGGGAGAGGAGGAGATAGGCTCTATTACGTACTGTTGGATCTAAATTAACTCAATTTTGTACAATATCTGGCACTGTCAGTCTAATTGTAAAACATGTGTATGCCATGATTTAACAGTGACTGTTCTAGAGGCTTTATTTATTTATTTATTTATTATTGATTTGGGGGGGGGGAGAGAGAGAAAGAGAGAAAGAAACATCAACTTGTTCCACTTATTTATGTACTCACTGGTTGATTCTTTTTTTTTTTTTTAAATATATTTTATTGATTTCTTACAGAGAGGAAGGGAGAAGGATAGAGAGTTAGAAACATCGATGAGAGAGAAACATCAATCAGCTGCCCCCTGCACACTCCCTACACGGTATGTGTCTGCAACCAAAGTACATGCCCTTGACTGGAATCGAACCTGGGACCTTTGAGTCCGCAGGCTGACGCTCTATCCATTGAGCCAAACCGGTCAGGGCACTGGTTGATTCTTGTATGTGTCTTGACCAGGGATTGAACCTGCAACCTTGGCTTTTGGGGTGATGCTCTAACCAACTGAGCTACCCGGCCTGGGCTCTAGAGGCTTCATTTAAGGACATAAAGGGCACCGTGTTAAATGTGCACAAGATTTTTTTATGTTTCTCTTAGTTTCTTCCTCTCCCTCCCTTTATGGTGTGATTGTGGAAGGGGAGGAGGAGAAACTCTACTAAAATGAGTTCTGGGTCCCGTAGAGTCTGGAACAACGTCCTACATATCTCCTCCACCTTCTCAGTGCTGCCCTCCTCCCAGATGGGAAACAGAGGTTACATGTGTTCGGTGTTGTAGGAGCCGGTGACGTTCAAGGACGTGGCTGTGGTCTTCAGCGAGGAGGAGCTGGGGCTGCTGGACTCTGTCCAGAGGAAGCTGTACCGAGACGTGACCCTGGAGAACTTCCGGAACCTGGTCTCAGTGGGTGAGGACAGGTGCCCTCTGTAACGTGGCTTCGTCCATTGAGCAGGGTTTCTCAGTTGACACTGTTGACACTGTGGGCCAGGTAATTGTTGTGGGGACTGTCTATGCATTGTAGGATCCCTGTTTGCTAGCATCCCTGGCCTCTGCCCACTACTTCACGGCTTCAGGACCCTGTAGAGACCAGTTCTCCAGTCTATTCGGAACGTAGAGACAAGACGTTTCTAGTCTTTGTTCCAAGGCAAACACTTGTCTTTTGTAAATTAACTATAAATGAACAGTTGAGCTTGTCTGTACCTGGCTCCTTATTTCACATATCTTTTTTTTAATCCTTACCAGAGGACATGTTTTTATTGATTTTAGAGAAGAAGCAAGAGGGAGAGAGAGGAGAGAAACATCAGTTGCACCCTCCCCACCCCTATATGCACAGTCTTGGTAATGCCCTGACCAAGAATCGAACCCGTACAAGACGACACTCCACCGGCCAGGGCTCATATATCTTTTCTTAAACCTGTGGGTCATGACCCACTGCTGAGTCATGAAATTAATTTAGTAAGTTGCATCAAAATGTTTGATAAACACTCTGTTGGAGGAGGGGTAGAGTCTTCCATCATAGGATTGGAACCCCAATTTGTTTTAGTACTTTTTACCTTTAATGTCCCACTTAAATCTTGTCTTTTCACAGGGCATCTCTTCTCTAAACCAGATGTGATATCCCAGTTGGAGAGAGAGGAGCAGCTTTGGATGACGGAGATACAAAGTCAAAGAGGTGGGCATTCAGCAGAGAATTGTGCAGCCAGAGACCTTGAAGGTAAGAGCCCATTATTCTGTCTCTCTTCTGGGTGACCTGTTCTCCACAAGGCGACCTGAAAGATCCTTTGAAAACACCAGTCACAGACCCTGGCCAGGTAGCTCAGTTGGTTAGAGCATCGTCCGGAAACAGCAAGGCCGTGGGTTCAATCCCAGGTCAGAGCATATGTAAGAATCATCCCATGAATGTCTACATGAGTGGAATAACAAATTGATGTCCCTCTCTCTCTGTCTCTCTCTAAAATCAATCAATAAAAAACAAACAAACATCAGTCACATTATGTCTCTCCTCTGCTTCACAGCCTCCACTGGCTTTCCGTTTCCCTCCAAACAGCACCCAATGTATTGAAGGGGCCAGGAAGGCCCTGTCGTGTCGGCCCATTCACCTGGCTGTACCACTGTACATTTTTCTCCTTTCATTTCCCTCCCTTTAATGCTGCCAACTTGACTTGTTCCTGACATTTGGCGATTATGCTTCTGCATCAGGGTCTTCTACTTCCTTTTCTCTGGCCGGAATGCTGCTTTCCCATAAACCCCCAACCACGCTCTTACTCACGTCTCTGCTCAGAAGCCATTTCATCCAAGTCCTTCTGTGACCACTCACTTCCCGTGTTCCACCCTGGCCAGTGTGACTCAGTTGGTTGAGTGTCGTCCTCCCAGTTCGATTCCCAGTCAGGGCACATACCCCAGTTGTTGGTTCGACCCCCAGACTGGGAAGCAACCTATTGATGTCTCTCACACCGATGTTTCTCTCTGTCCCTCTCCCTTCCTGTCTCTCAAATCAATAAAAATATATTTTAAAAATAAAATACTGTCTTCTCTTTACTCTCCACATCCTTAACTCACCTAAGCCATTAGTTGGACATCCCCCGAAGGCTTCCGGACTGCCAGGGGAATGTCTGACTGCCAGTTTAGGCCCCTGGGGGAGCGGGCCTAACCCGTCAGTTGGACATCCCCCAAGGGGTCCTGGACTGCAAGAGTGCGCAGGCCAGGCTGAGGGACCCCCTGAGTGCATGAATTTTCGTGCACTGGACCTCTAGTTGTATTATAATTACCTACACTATTCAGTACAAGAACATGCTGTGCAGGTTAGTGGCATAGGAGCAATAGGCTATACCATACAGCCTAGCTAGATTCCTGTAAGTACACTCCGTGATGTTTATATAAGGACATACCCATCTCTCAAAATATATCCTGTTAAGTGATGCCTGACTCTGGGTGTGTGTGTGTGTGTGTTTTCTGTTTACTTTGGTTTAATGTGCTCTTGTTTTTCTAGTTTCTTGGAGACCTGTGTTGCGTATAAATGTCCCTTTAAGTACTCTTTTAGTAGCAAGTCACAAATTCATTATCATTTAGTTCAAAATGCCCTTTATAATGTCTCTTTGTTTTGTGATGCAGTTTATTTAGTAGTGTCTTAATTCTGATTTAATTCAGTTGTGGTTAGAGCATAATTTGTATGACTTGAGACCTTTTGCAATTGTTACAACTCATTTCTTGACCCAAAATATGGTATCTTTTGGAATAGGTTCCATGTGCACCTGAAAAGAGTGTTATCTGATGTTGATTGATAGTATTGTTCAAGTTTTCTATATCTTCACTCAGTTTCTACTTATTTTGCTATTTATTGAGAAAGTGAATTTGAACACCAATTCCAGGTGTGCAAGTTATACAGTGAAGGACTGTAGTTGAGGCATATATTTAGCTGATTTGTGTAGGTACTACTCTGAATCAGTAGCTATAGCTGAAGAGGAGACTTTTAATTTACCATTTTTATAGGCAAGAAAATCACTTTCTCCTTTCTGAAAACTCTCAGGGATGTTTTTATGTTGCTCTGCAGCTGGCTGATATCTACCTCCTACCCTATTAGAATAGACCTGTGGTTCTAAATGAATCTCATCAATGCTCAGCCTGAGGTGGTTCCAAATTTAATGCCATTTTAAGTGTGGCTTTTTCTCAGTTGGATGCTCTCTTGTTTGCTCTGACCGGTTTTCAGGAATCTGGCAGTTGTTTTTGCTGGTCTCGAGTGGTTTTTTATTTCAGTGGGGGAACAAGGACTGGGGGCTTCCCAGCCCGCTTTCTTGCTGATGTCACTATCTGTCCTTGATTTTTTCAGGAGGCAGGAATGAAAATGAGATGGAGATTCTTGGTGAAGCAGGAGGAAGGTGCCTTTCTTTGGGAGAGCTCTCCTGCTGGCAAATCAGGAGACATGTTGTGAGTAAATTAACGAAAAGTCAGGTTTCCATGCTACATGTTCAAGAAAAGAGTTCTCAGCTCCCCAAACAACTTAATTCCCCCAGTCAGGTGGGGACAGGAATCTCCATTCAGGAAGACAGCTGTGTAATGAGTCTTACAGAGAATCATTCCAGTATTAATGAAAGTCAAGCGTTTACAACAGGGAGAGCTCAGAATTCTCGGAGTAACATATACCTGAACGAGACACAGAATTATCAGAGAAGTTGTAAGCAGATGCCAGTGAAAAACAAGTTATGTATATTTGCTCCATGTGCTAACATCTTCAGTTGTAATTCACACCACCATGATGATGATATAGTACACAAAAGAGAGAAAGCTCACAGCAACAAAGATTGTGATGAAGACATCGCAAATGTATCATCTCTTGCCCAGCTCAGTATAATCCACACAGGACAGAAAACCTACCAGTGTAGTGAATGTGGAAAAGTATTCAGTGATAGCTCCAGACTTGAAGTTCATCAGCAGTCACACTTGGCAAAGAAGTCCCTTAACTGTAGTACACGTGAGGATACCAGTTATAGCTCAGCCATTCCCCTTCAACAGTATGTTCACGCAAGAAAAAAACGTTATTGGTGTCATGAGTGTGGAAAGTGTTTTAGTCAGAGCTCAAATCTGCAAACTCATCAGAGAGTCCACACAGGGGAGAAACCCTATTCGTGCGTAGAGTGTGGGAAGAGCTTTAATCAGACCTCACATCTGTACGCTCACTTGCCTATTCACACAGGAGAGAAGCCCTATCGATGCCAAAGTTGTGGGAAGGGCTTCAGTCGTAGCACAGATCTTAATATTCACTGCAGAGTCCACACTGGAGAGAAACCTTACAAATGCGAGATTTGCGGAAAGGGCTTCACACAGAGATCACATCTTCAGGCCCACGAAAGGATCCACACGGGAGAGAAACCATATAAATGTGCAGATTGTGGTAAACGCTTCAGTTGTAGCTCAAATCTTCACACCCATCAGAGAGTCCACACTGAGGAGAAGCCGTACAGGTGCGATGAGTGTGGGAAGTGCTTTAGTTTGAGCTTCAATCTTCACAGTCACCGACGAGTCCACACGGGAGAGAAACCATATAAATGTGAAGAGTGTGGGAAAGGTTTTAGCTCAGCCTCAAGTTTCCAGAGCCATCAGCGGGTTCACACGGGAGAGAAACCGTTTCGATGCGATGTGTGTGGCAAAGGCTTCAGTCAGAGTTCATATTTCCAAGCCCATCAGAGAGTCCACACGGGAGAGAAACCCTACAAATGTGAGGTGTGTGGGAAGCGCTTCAACTGGAGCTTGAATCTTCACAATCATCAGAGAGTCCACACAGGAGAGAAGCCCTACAAATGTGAAGAGTGTGGGAAGGGCTTCAGCCAGGCCTCAAATCTCCAAGCTCATCAGAGTGTCCACACTGGGGAAAAACCATTCAAATGTGACGCATGTCAGAAGCGATTCAGCCAGTCTTCACATCTTCAGGCCCACCAGAGAGTGCACACCGGAGAGAAGCCCTATAAATGCGATACCTGCGGGAAGGCCTTCAGCCAGCGGTCAAATCTTCAAGTCCATCAGATCATTCACACCGGGGAGAAGCCATTTAAATGTGAGCAGTGTGGGAAGGAGTTCAGCTGGAGTGCCGGGCTCAGTGCCCACCAGCGGGTCCACACGGGAGAGAAGCCCTACACGTGTCAGCAGTGCGGCAAGGGCTTCAGCCAGGCCTCCCATTTCCACACACACCAGCGGGTCCACAGCGGCGAGAGGCCGTACGTATGTGGCGTGTGCTGTAAGGGCTTCAGCCAGAGATCGCATCTTGTGTATCATCAGAGAGTCCACACTGGAGGGGACCTGTAGGCATGCGAGGTGCGACATGGCCTTTAGTTTGAGTTCACGTCTTGGACCCCATGAGAGAGTCTGTGCTGGTGAACGTGGAAAGCTCCTTCAGGACTCAGGAGCCTCGAGGAATGGCCGCGGGAAAGCAGCTCTACAAGACATGTCTCAACAACGCAGTTGGGGGGATGGATTCTTTGTAAACGTCAGATTTCACATGAGAGAAACTGGTTTCATAAAATGGTAAATGGTTACACCAGAGTTTTCAATGTCCTGGTTCCGAAGAACACAACAGAAGGATCGTACATTTCATTGGAGTCACCCAGAAGAGGGCGTATGAATGGAGATCATGTGCAGCACTCGAACAAAAGTATATGTGGCAGATTTGACACAAATAAAATTTAAGCCAACTACAATGTAACCTCCATGTAATAGAGGTGTTTTTCACCACTACCAGTATGTCTACCCTGTAGAACTTGCTTGGCTTGTATGAGGTGCCCATCAAATACTGAACAAAGTAGAGAAAACCACTATAATGACAAGTATTTGAAAATTCTAGTCAGTTCCCTACCTTAAATTCATAACAGCATACGCAAAAAGAATCCTGTAATGCTGCCATAAACACAAGTTAATTTCAACAAGACTTCTGAATGGCTCCCATCCCCCATTCAGCCTCAGGTTTTTTACAGTGTATTATCTGTCTGTACAGTATAATACTTAATCATTGGTTTGTATTTTATAGACTGAAAAGTACTGGTTTTTATTAATCTATTAACATGATACTGAATTTATACAATTATAAATTTTGATCCCTAATTCATTAGGGTACAGTTTTACTGTAACTCTTTGAAAATGTTAAAAGTAGTTACTAATGACAGAAAGTTTTGGTGAACTTGAACTGTGAGTAATCTGTTTCTTCTCATTTTCATGCAAACTCAGGTCAAAGTGCCTATGCTTAGTTCTTCATCCATCGCGACTTTTAAGGCAGGGGCCTTGGCAGATTTCATGGACATCACTTTGTCACATTCCACCCTCATTCTTCCTGCTAAAATGGGGAGGGGGAAGCAGGATAAGAAAGTTTTTAAAAATTTTTATTGAAATTTCACTAACTGTAACAGTTTAGGTAAATTGTCATTTTCACAGCATTCCATGTTCAATGCTTTCTCGGTCGAAGTGGACAACATTAGCTGGTCAGTACGTATCAAAATACCCTTTGACCCAGCCACCCTAGCACTAGAGGTTTTGCTTAGGAGACTATAGAAAAAGTTAGATCATACACAACGATGTTTATACTGAATTCAATAAAAGGAAATAAGTATCTGTAAAATATTTAAATTTTGTATGAATATTATACAGCCACGAAAAATGTGATGTGATGGTGGTCTCCTCTTGAAGTTACAACATGCTGGACCCCTATAATTCACAAAGGATTTCCTGCTCAACATACTCATGTCTGAAAGCTGCGCACTGAAATGAGGGGACACACCTGAGTGAACCGTGGCGATGGTGCGAGGGGAGGGGGGCGCGAAGGTCAGGGACAGAAGCTGTGCCCAGTCTAGCACTTGCTGAAGCCCCCAGCAGACACACTGGCGTTCAAGGACGGGGGTCAATCCCACTGGGCAAACCAGAGGGGCAGGGACAACGATGGGGCCCGGGGGGCTGGCACACATTGAGACTGGGCACAGGGTCAAGATCAGAGAAGCAGTGCAGAGGGTGTAGCGCCCCACAGCCTGCCAGCACCACCAGACAGAGGACTTCAGACATGAAAACCCACCTACCCCACCCCCGTGGCCTGCTGGGTAGACAAAGTGCTAAAAACTTTCCATCCAAGGGGTCTGTCCTCATTGTGGCTAAACAGTGTCCTAGGAAGGACAGAGCTGCGGATGTGTGATCCTTCTTCTCCTGCCAACCCCTCCCCCACCTGTCAAGGTGCAGACTCGGGGGGCGGGGGGCATCCTGGTCCACTCAGTGTGGCTCTGCCAGTGGCTTCGGCCTAACAGGAAGGCAGTGCTGGGAATACACAGGAGGCCCAAAGCCCAAAACTTCGATCCACAGGAGTGGTGGGCTGTCACCTTGGAATGAGGTGACTCGATTGTAAAAGGACACCCCCTCCTCGGGGAGGACGGGGCTTGTTCCTTGGCAGAGCCACACGCCCACAGGGATCCCAGAAACCCCAGCAGAGCAAGTAAGAGAAAAAAAAGCTGTGCTTCAGCACCACCTCCTGGAATAGAAACTTCTTCCTATCAACCTATACACTGAAGTGTAAAATCCTTAAAGTTTCATTCCCACAAATGTCCAGGCAGAGAAATAATTCAGCACAATGAGTACATGGTACCTCCACCCTGGCCGGCTACCTCAGTTGGTTAGAGCATTGTCTCAGTACGCCAAGCAGCAGGTGGGATTCCCGGTCAGGAAACGTTTGAGAACCAACCAATGAATGCAAAATAAGGGGGACAACAAAGCAATATTTCTCTCCCCTCCCCCTCCCTATCACATCAATAAACATCCTCAAGTGGTGTTTACGAATAATAAACAATACGGAGATTTCCACAATACGGATATAATACGTTAATCCTCACCAGAGTATATGTTTATTGATTTTAGAGAGAGCGAACGATTGAGAGAGAAAAACATTGATCTGAGAGAAATGGATTGCTTGTCTCCTGTATGTGCCCCAAGCAGGGATCGAACCTGCAACCTTTTGGTGTACGGGACAACACTCCAACCAGCGGAGCCGCCCAGCCAGGGCTAGGATCCATATATTTTTTTTAATTAAATCTTTATTGTTCAGATTATTACATTTGTTCCTCTTTCCCCCCCCCCCATAACTCCCCTCCTCCCAGTTCCCGCCCCACCCTCCGCCCTCACTCCCCACCCACTGTCCTCATCCATAGGTGCACGATTTTTGTCCAGTCTCTTCCCGCATCTCCCACACCCCTTTCCCCCCCAAGAATAGTCAATCCATTCCCTTTCTATGTCCCTGATTCTATTATGATCACCAGATTATTTATTCACTTGATTCTTAGATTCACTAGTTGATAGATGCATGTTTGTTGTTCATAATTTGTATCTTTACCTTTTTCTTCTTCTTCCTCTTCTTAAAAGGATACCTTTCAGCATTTCATATAATACTGGTTTGGTGGTGATGAACTCCTTTAGCTTTTCCTTATCTGTGAAGCTCTTTATCTGACCTTCCGTTCTGAATGATAGTTTGCTGGATAAAGTAATCTTGGTTGTAGGTTCTTGGTATTCATCACTTTGAATATTTCTTGCCATTCCCTTCTGGCCTGCAAAGTTTCTGTTGAGAAATCAGCTGACAGTCGTATGGGTACTCCCTTGTAGGTAACTGACTGTCTTTCTCTTGCTGCTTTTAAGATTCTCTCTTTGTCTTTTGCTCTTGGCATTTTAATTATGATGTGTCTTGGTGTGGCCCTCTTTGGATTCCTTTTGTTTGGGGTTCTCTGCCCCTCCTGGACCTGTAAGTCTATTTCTTTCACCAGGTGGGGGAAGTTTTCTGTCATTATTTCTTCAAATAGGTTTTCAATATCTTGCTCTCTCTCTTCTTCTTCTGGCACCCCTATAATTCTGATGTTGGTATGCTTGAAGCTGTCCCAGAGGCTCCTTACACTATCTTCGTATTTTCAGATTCTTTTTTCATTTTGCTTTTCTGGTTGTTTTTTTTTGCTTCTTCGCATTTCAAATCTTTGCCTTGATCCTTGTACTCCTCTGGTCTGCTGTTGGGAGTCTGTATAGTATTCGTTATTTCAGTCCGTGTATGCTTAATTTCTAGTTGGTTCTTTATCATAACATCGAGGGTCTCATTAGATTTCTTGAGGATCTCACTACATTTATCGGCGGCTTCTAGACAGTTCTTAAGAGACCTTAAAAGTGTGGTTCTGAACTCAATATCCTCCATTGACAGTTTTGGCCTGTTTCTTTGTCTCCGCATTTTTTATGCTTTCTTGGTGCACCCCCTAGTGGTCTTTGTGCGCAGTCTTGTTGTAGTTAAGCCTTGATTGTTGGCAATACTGGGGGTGATTTGACGTCCAGGCTAACTGGCTATGAGAGTCAGCTGTGTCTGCAGTGGGAGAGCTTCTGTGCTGGATCTCTAGGGCGGTGCTAATTTAGCGTTTGCCTGAGGCTATCTGGCAAATGGCTCTGCGCAGGGCTTGGGCAGGGCGGGTCCCAGGGACCTACAGGGTGGGCCGGATTGAGCAGTTATGGCTGCTCTCAGTTCCATCCCTAGGAGCTCTGCCTCACAGAGTCCCAGCAACCACTGCAAACCTCGGAGAGAAAGTTGCCTTTGAGTTCCGACTGAAGCCAGACAGTCCCGCTTCTCCTGTTTGAGTCTGGGTCCCTAGAGACTCGCCCGGATCTGGAGCTCAGAGTCTGAAACTCCCTCCCGATTGAAAACAACAACCACACCCTCCGCGGCCAGCCCTCTCCGCGCACACTCCGCACCTCAGTATTTCACTTCAGCACTGCGCCTCCTCTGAGTCTGGGTATGATGTTCTCTTTCCTCCTAGTTGTAGAATTTCCACTCAGCCAGCCTTCCTGTGGTTCTGGATGATGTCCGTTCCGTCGTTTAGTTGTTTTTTGAAGTGGTTGTTCGAGGCAGCAATCTCCAGCATTAACCTATGCCGCCATCTTGGTTTCTCTCTAGAATCCATATTTTTTAAGTGAAACAATTGTATGTGGTTTATAGGGGAAGCTTTAATTATGATACAGGTAGGCAAGGCTACAGACCCTCCCCTCCTCTCCTGTTACACCCACAGCCCACACTCACAGCCCACACAGCCAACAGCCCACACTCAGCCAATAGCCCACACACAGCCCACAGCCCTCACAGCCCACAGCCCACACAGCCAACAGCCCACACTCACAGCCCACACAGCCAACAGCCCACACTCAGCCAATAGCCCACACTCACAGCCCACACAGCCAACAGCCCACACTCAGCCTACAGCCCACACTCAGCCAATAACCCACACACAGCCAACAGCCCACAGCCCTCACAGCCCACAGCCCACACTCAGCTCACAGCCCCTTTTCCCTCAGCCAGTTGACAAGGGCGGATCAGAACAGAATTTCCAGGATGACCTGCTGCTCTCCCCACACTGGTGGCATTATTGGAACAAATGCTCAGATATGATTCAGCCCCGTCTGTGCTTCATTTCACTCAAGTAGTGACAGGCAGCCTCGGACCCATTTAGTGTCTAGTTACTAGTATCAAAACTGGTGAAAGTTTTGATTATAAACCATCATCTATCACAAGACCACCAGGAGGTGGTTGTCCCTTTGTCAATCATTAGTACCTGAGTTATAGTATAAAAAAAGTACTGTAACAGGTCTGTTAGCAGAGATTAATCTGTGCAAAATTGCTGGGTCTTCTGTTCCCCTCCAACCCAGTCTTCCTGTAAGTAAATTACCTTATGATAAACTGTCATATTCAGTGGAGGTGCCTGCTTCCTTTGTCATTCCGGAGGCACTCACTCATTACCGTGGCCATAACACCTTTGCCCACTATCAGACACCATGCGAACATTAATCAAAGGCAAGCTGAGGCTGTTAGAAAAATGCAAATTAAAGCTATAAGATACCACTACCCAACCAGCAGAATAGATAAAACTTAAAAATACTGACAATATTGCCCTGGCCTGGCAGCTCAGTGGGGGGGCGCCATCCCACACACTGAAAAGTGGCCGGCACGTGCCTAGGTGGCGGTTTCGATCCCTGGTCAGGGCACGTACAGGAGGATTGATGTTTCTCTCACATCGATGTTTCTCTCTCTTCTTTCCCCCGTCCTCTCTCTAAAAATCAATAGAAACATATCTTTGGGTGAGGATTAAGAAATAAAAATGCTGACAATATCAAGGGCTAGTGAGAATGGGAAGCAACTGCATCTCTTACAAGTTACTGGTAGGCGAGAAAACAGTACAGTCACTCTAGAAGAGTTGGGGAGTCTTTTAAAAAACGAAACATACAACTACCATATGACCTGAACATCGTGCTCCCAGGAATTCATCCTGTAGAAATGAAAATGTATCCACACAAAAGCCTATAGACAAATGTTCACAGCAGCTCTATTTATAACAGGCAAAATTCCAGGAAGAGAGAACATATTCAGTGGTTAGGGTTGGAGGAAGGATCTGACTAGTACCAAGGAGGGACACAGGTGGGCCAGTTCTGCATTCTGACTACAGTCAGTTACCAGAATCTATACAAATCTATACAAGGGATATGATTTCATAGTCTCTCTCTCTCTCTCTCTCTCTCTCACACACACACACACACACACACACACACACACACACACACTCTGCATGCAAACACTGATGAAAATATGCAACTACCCTCTGACCTTCTGACTCACCATTTGCACTTCTGGGCATGCATCCCAGAGAAAAGGAAACCTATGTCCACACAAAAACCTACACACACATGTGCACAGCAGCTTTATCTGCAATAGCCAAAAATATAATCACACAAATGTCCTTCAACAGGTAAGTGACTAATCAAATCGTGACACATACATACGATAAAATACTACTCAGTAATAAGATGGGCAAACTAAACACAATTTGGATGAATAGCCAATTCCAAAAGGTGTAATGTGGTAAGGTTCTATTTATGTAACATTCCAGAAATGACAAAATCATAGAAATGGACAACAGATCAATGGTCCTAACAGGTTAGGGTTGGGGTGAGGGAGCGGCAGGAAGGTAAGTGTGGTTACAAATGGGCAAGAATTGTCAATATCTGTTCATTGACTGTTGTAGTGGGTAAATGAATCTACACAGGTGATAAAATTGTATAGCACTTAATTCACAACTGAGTACCAGTAAAACTAAAGAAATGTGATGAAGGTCAGTGGGTTGTATAAATGTCAATGTCTTGCTTGTACTATACCATCGCTTTGCAATGTGTTACCATTTGGAGAAAGTGGACAAAGTGTACACGATGTATGTCTTTATTATGTCTTACAACTGCGTGTCAACCTAAATTATCTCAATAGAAATTTCAATTAAAAGATGGGTGAAAGCAAAAAAAGATTTGTAGTTTAGTTGATAATATTGTGTCAATGCCAATTTCCTGGTTTTAAAACCAGAAATATACAATGGTGTGAAGGGTACTTGTGAGCACATTGTTTTTTGCAATGTCTTGTGTCTTAAAGTACTAAGAAAAGTCAAAATGGTTATATTAATATAAGACATAGTAAACTTCAGAGTAAAGAAAATTACCAATGATAAAAGGGTACATTATATAATGATACAGGATCAATTCATTAAGTGAACATAATTCTAAATGAATAAACACCTAACAATAGAATTTCAAAATAGTTAAAAGAAAAAGCTGGTGAATCTGAAAGGAGAAATAGACAAATCCACAATTACATATGGAGACCTCAGTATTCTTCTTTCAGTAATATACAGAATTATTAGGCAGAATATCAGCAAAGACACAGAAGAACTGAACTATGCCATCAACCAACTGGATATAATTTAATTGACATTTATGTAGAATATTCCACCTGGCGACAATGAAAATGACAACAGAACAGACATTCTTTTGAAGGACACATGTAACAGTCACCAAGATAGATCACACTCCTGGGTCATAAACAAACCTCAATAAATTGAAAATAATTGAAATCATATAACATATATTTTCAGAGCACAAAAGAATTAAACTAGAAACCAATAACAGAAAGAAAACAGAAACATCTCTAAACATTGAAAATTAAACAAAATACTTGTAAATAACCCATGGATCAAAGATGATGTTTCAAGGGAAATTAGAAAAATATTTTAAAGAAAACAGCCCTGCTGGATAGCTCAGTTGGTTTGAGTGTTGTCCATACTCCAAGGTTGTGTGTCTAGTACATGGTCGAGACATATACAGGAGTCAACCAGTGAGTGCATGGATAGGTGGAACAACAAATTGATCTCACTCTTTCTCAACAAATAAAAATTTTTTTAAAAGAAAATATAATAAAACTTGTGCAGTGCAGCTAAGCAGTGGCTTATAGCATTAGATGCTTCCATTAGAAATGAAGATAGGACTCAAGTCCATAAGTTTGCATTTTAGGAAAGTCAAAAGAACAAATATCAATGAGAAAAATCAATCAAACTGAAAACTGTTGTTTTTCTCAAGAAGATCAATGAACTTGATAAACCTCTACTGAGAATGGCCAAAGGAAAAAAGAGAAAAATAAAAATCAGGAACGAAAGAGAGGCTATCACAACAGACACTACAGACATTAAAAGGATATTAAGGTAATAATATGAAAAACGCTGTACATATAAATCAACAACTTAGATGAAAGGAATCAATTCCTCCAAAACCCAAAACCAATCTTTACCTAAAATAAAATAGATAATCTAAATAGTCCTTAAGTATGAAATACATTGAAACCATAGTTTAAAAAACACTTCAAAACAATATGCACACTCAGATGGCTGTACTAGTAAATTCTACAAATATTTAAATAAGAAATAACACCAGTTAGCTACATAATCTCTCCTTGAAAACAGGAGACACTTCCCAACTCATTATATGAAGCTAGCATTCCCCTGATACCAAAATCCAAGAGTATAAAATACAAAACATCACAGATCAATATCCCTCATGAACAAAATTAGTAAGAGAAATCCAGCAATCTGTAAAAATAATATACCATAATCACGTACGGTTTATCTCATGAATGAAAAGCTGGCTCAATATTTGGAAATGAATCAGTTCAGTAATCCACTACGTCAGTGATCTTCAACCGGTGTGCCACAGAACTTTTAAATCATGCAATACCTGACTATTTAGTCAGGGACACTGACCTCTTTTCCCTCAGATTGTCAAATTAAAAAAAAATGACAACAGCCACTCAGTGTGAAGGAATCAAAGTTATACTTTTTTTTTTTTGTCAGATTGGCAAAAAAAAAAAAAAAAAGTAATGTTTTTGGTGTATTGCAGAATTTTAGTAATTAGCTTTTGTGTGCCACGAAATGAAAAAGGTTGAAAACTGCTCTACTATTATTAACTGTCTAAAACAAGGGATGGCAAACGATAGCCAGTGGACCAAATTTAGCCAACTGTTTTTTAAGGCCTGCAGGCACAATCACTCTGAGCCATGGAGACCAAGCCAGGGTATCTTTTTTACCCTGGTTGCCCTCCCGACCCAGAGCCTGCCTCCCTGGCTGGCAGTTGTGTCTGAGTGTGAGAAATGCTCACCTGTCCAAATTAAAACAATGGACTCAGAGACAGAAGTATGGCGAAAACGAGACCTTTAATATGTTCTCAGAGCGGGTGTCTGTGGGCAGGAGGCACATAGGGAGTAGCGATCACAGGCTATTTATCCCTTAGGTGCAGGAGTCCTCCTCCAGTTCTGCATTGGCCGAGGACTATGGGGTTACTAGTTTCCTGATACATTGCCTCGGTCTTATTGTCTCCTATGGGTTATTTTTGACAAATGGCCTGAGTTCTTTTCTAGTTGTCTCCACCTCCCCGTCCAGTTGAGGCCTGCACCTCGGGGTTTCCACCACCACGCTGGCTCCTGTACACATCCAACTGTGAAAAGGGAAAGTCGTAGGGCCACTGGCTGCCTTGGAGCCTGGGCCCAAGACCACAGCCGCGAAAGGCTGCGCCGGAGGAAAAAGCAGTGTGGTGCAGGGGGAGAGAAAGCAGCGGTTTCATTGTTGTTTTTGTTTTGTATTTGTTTTTATTCTCTAAACCCAGAACACGGGACTTTTCAGTTGCAATCACTTCAGTGCAGGGAGGGTGGCAGGGACTTGAGGGGCCTGAGGAGAGGCCAGAGAGGGAAGCAGGGCAGGGAGCTGTGGCCAGGGGTCCTGATCCGGGGGGTGCTTAGGCTTCCAAACCTAAGCAGCCATTTCTCCCCAGAGGAGCTACCCCGCCCAGTAGCCTCAGGGCAGGAGACCCAGCCTGTCACACTCTGCATTTTGAGCTTTACAGAGGAAACAAAGGCAGAGGTCAAGTTTCCAGGTCTGAGCAGTTTCAAGGAGCCCTCAGTGACTGGGTTGGAAGAGAGGCCGTCCTCCCCACCATTCTGGGGAGAAGACTGATGAACTCCAGGGTGCCAGCCAACCCCACAGGTCTCCATACAAGGATCTCCGTCCAACCAAGGGTAGAGTAATATTTTGAGCCACTTGCAGAGAAGTAGCTCTGGGTCAGGGAAAAACAACCATCTTATTCCCTGAAACCAAAACAGCACCAACCCCACCTAAAGCCGTGTCAGAAACAGCCGCTTGAGTGATTAAGATTGACAGCTGGCAGACAGGCAAAGAGGATAGACTGGCCCCGCCTGCTGGCAGCCAAGGCCTGTGGAGACGGACACAAAGAGGATCGGTGGATGGCTTGGAGCTTCAAGCAGGGGCTAAAAGCCAAAAGACTGTGCCTGACAGTGGTTAGCACCTAAGTACCTAACAGGAAGCCCAGAATTGGCAGACAGAAGAGGAGGGTCCTAAACCAGCTCCCATGGGGCAGTAAAACTTGGCTGAAGTGAACAACACTTTTTTTTTTTAATCTAAAAAAGATTTTTATTTTTAGTTTCTACCTTTTCTTCTCTTTTATCCCTCTCATTTTTCTTCCCCTTTTTCTGTTTTAGTTTTTCTTTCCCCCCTTTTTAAAAATTGATCTTCTTTATATGCTTTATTGATATGTTATTATTCTAGTCTCTTGGTTTATTCATATATCTCATTTCCTCTTCCCTACTCCTACTCTATTTCCCCTTCTCTTTTCTCTTATTTCACTACTCAGTTTTTTCTTTCTCTTGTCTCTTGCTCTTTTCTTCCCCTAAATTTTTTTTTTTAATATATATTTTATTGATTTTTTACAGAGAGGAAGGGAGAGGGATAGAGAGTTAGAAACATCGATGAGAGAAACATCGACCAGCTGCCTCCTGCACACTCCCTACTGGGGATGTGCCCGCAACCCAGGTACATGCCCTTGACCGGAATCGAACCGGGGACCTTTCAGTCCACAGGCCGACGCTCTATCCACTGAGCCAAACCAGTTTCGGCTCTTCCCCTAAATTTTTAACTTGTCTCACTTCCTAATTTAGGCCTATATGCTCTCTCCTCTATTCTTCTATTCAAAAAAATAAACAAACACATCTTTTAAAATTTACATATTATCTTATTATCTTCTCATTTCTTTTCTCCCTCCTCTATTCTAAACCATGTTCCTTCCCCTATTCCTCCAATTCCTTAATCTTATTTTGTTTATTTCAGCTCTGCACCTGCAGATTCTGCCCCCCCCACCCCCACCCCTTTTGGGTGTTCTTTTTGTTTGTGCTTTTTTGGTTTATGTTTGTTTTGTTATGTTTCCTCTCCATATTTTTTTCCTATCATTCTTGCTCTTTTCTCTTTCCTAATTCTCTTTTCTCTGGTGGTCACTTTTATTAGGGTTATGTGTCTTGTGGATATTTGTGTTCTGTTCATTCTCTGTCATGTCTCGTGCTGTATTTTGTGCTTTTTGGTCAACACCTCCACAATGGGTGGCACAACATGGTAGGGAGCGAGCCACATAATCAGACACCTGAAAGGAGATTCCATTCACAAATGCGACAATAATATCCATGACCCAATACATCAGGAGAACCCAAATATCTCAAGTAGGGGGCCTCCCTAGAACACCCAGCTCAGGAGACCTGAGAGACTGCACCACTGGGTCCCATAAAACATCAACTACATAAGACCAATTCAAAAAATCTGGGTGGCATAGCAGTTTGATCAAATACATACAAACAATTACAAAGGAACAACAAAAAATGGGGAGATTAAGAAACAACCCTCAAATGAAAGAAAAGGAGGAATCACCAGAAAAGAAACTAAATGAAATGCAGTCAAGCAATTTGTCAGAGAAAGAATTCAGACTAATGGTAATAAAAGGATGCTCAAACGTCTGGGTGAGAAATCCACCATGTGTAAGAATTAAGAGGAAATGAAGAATGACATAACTGCAATAAAGAACACCATGGAAGGTTTCAACAGTGGACTAGAAACTGAGAACTGAATCAGGGAGTTAGAAGACAAGATAGAAAAAAACATCCAAGCAGAGGAGCAATCGGAAAAAAATTAAAAAGCAGGAGGAGAGTCTAAGGGAGCTTTGGGACAACATGAAACATCTATATAATAGGGGTGCCAGAAGGAGAGGAAGCGGAGCAAGGCATAGAAAGCCTGTTTGAAGAAATAATGACAGAAAACTTCACTGACTTTGGGAAGAAAAAAGTCACACAAATCCAAGAAGCACAGAGAGTCCCAAATAAGATGAACCCAAAAAGACCTACACTAAGACACATCGAAATTAAATTGGCAAATGTCAACGACACAGTAAGAGCCTTAAAGGCTGCCAGAGAGAGACAGAAAGTTACCTACAAAGGATTTCCCATTAGACTATTAACTGATTTCTCAATGGAAACACATCAGACCAGAAGGGAATGGAAGGAAGTATACAAAGTGATACTGAAGTATACAAGCAACTGAATCCAAGAATCTATCCAGCAAGGTTATCATTCAAAATTGAAGGAGAAATTAGGAGCTTTGCAAACAAACAAACAAAAAGGCTAAGGGAGTTTATTACCATCAAGCCAGCAATGCAAGAAATGCTGTTGTAAAAAGAAGAAATAGAAAGGGGCCCTAACCGGTTTGGCTCAGTGGATAGAGCATCGGCCTGTGGGCTGAAGGGTCCCAGGTTTGATTCTCTGGTCAAGGGAATGTACCTTGGTTGCGGGAACATCCCCAGTAGAGGGTGTGCAGAAGGCAGCTGATCAATGTTTCTCTCTCATCGATGTTTCTAACTCTCTAACTCTCTCCCTTCCTCTCTGTAAAAAAATCAATAAAAAATATTTTTAAAAAAAGAAGAAAAAATAGAAAGGGGAGAAAGAACACAGGCATAAAGAATAAAAATGGCAACAAACAAGTACCTGTCAATAATAACCTTAAGTGTAAATGGTTTAAATGTTCCAATCAAAAGACATAGAGTAGCTGAATGGATAAGCCATATATATGCTGTCTAAAAAAGACCCACCTTAGAACAAAGGACTCACACAAACTGAAGGTGAAAGGGTGGGAAAAAATTTTTCAGGCAAATGGAAATGAATAAAAAAGCTGGGGTAGCAATACTTACATATGACAAAACAGACCTCAAAGTGAAGGCCATAACAAGAGATAAGGAAGGCCACTTCATAATACTAAAGGAATCAATAAAACAAGAGGCTACAATTCTGATAAACATATATGTATCCAATACAGGAGCATCTAAATATACAATAAAACTTCAGGAGGATATCAAGGGAGAGACCCACAGCAAAACAATCATAGTAGGGGACTTTAATACCCTACTGACATTACTGGATAAATCTTCTAGGCAAAAAAAATCAACAAGGAACAGCAATCCTAAATGACACTCTAGGACAGACGGAACTAACTGACATCTTCAGAACATTCCACCCCAAAGCTACAGAATATATATTCTTCTCTAGTGCACATGGGACATTTTCAAAGATAGACCACATGTTAGGACACAAGCTAAGTCTCTACAAATTTAAGAAGACTGAAATCACATCAAGCATTTTCTTAGACCACAATGGCATGAAATTAGAAATCAGCCACAATAAAAAGGCTCAAATACATGGAGGCTAAATAGCATGCTATTAAACAATGAATGGGTTACCAAAGAGGTCAAAGAAGAAATTAAAAAAAAAACATCCTAGAAACAAATGAACATACAACAATCCAAAATCTATGGAACACAGTGAAAGCAGCCCTGAGAGAGAAGTTCATAGCTCTACAGGCCTACCTCAAAAAAAAAAAAAAGGAAAATTGGTAATAAGTTATCTAACACTACAACTTAAAGAATTAAAAATAGAACAACAAGAAAAGCCCAGAACAAGTAGAAAGAAGGAAATAATAAAGATCAGAGTGGAAATAAATGACATAGAGACAAAAAAAAATACAAAAGATAAATAAAATGGAGAGCTGGTTCTTTGAAAGGATAAACAAGATTGATGAATTTCTAGCCAGGCTCATCAGGAAACAAAAAGAGAGGACCCAAATAAGCAAATCAGAAACAAAAGAGGTAAAGTAACAACTGACCCTACAGCAATTTGAAGGATTGTAATAAAATACTAAGAATGAATTTACTCCAACAAATGGGACAACCTGGACAAAATGGACATATTCCTAGAAAAATACAACCTTCCAAAACTCCATCAGGAAGAATCAGAAAACCTGAATAGGCTGATAACTACTGATAAAATTGAAGCAGTAATAATAAAAAAAAGCTCCCAATAATCAAAAGCCCTGGTCCAGACGGATTCATAGGGGAGTTTTATCAAATATTTAAAGAAGAAATAACACCTCTGCTCCTCAAACTATTCCCAAAAATTCAAGGGGAAGGAACACTTCCAAACCCTTTCTATGAGGTCAGCATCATCCTAATTCCAAAACCAGAAAAAGACATGACAAAGAAAGAGAATTACAGGACAATATCCCTGGTGAATATAGACACTAAAATCCCCAATAAAATTTTAGCAAACCAAATTCAGCAATACATTAAAAAGATCATACATCATGACCAAGTGGGATTTATTCCAGGGATGCAAGGCTGGTACAATATTTGCAAGTTAATAAATGTGATACAGCACATAAATAGACTGCAAGACAAAAATCACATGATCATATCAATCAATGCAGAAAAAGCATTCGACAAAATTTAACACCCTTTTTTTTTTAATCCTCAATTGAGGATAATTTTTCCATTGATTTTTAGAGAGAATGGGAGAGGGAGAGACAGAGAAGAATATCAGTGTGCCAGAGACACATCGGTCAGGGCCAGGAGCCTGCAACCAAGGTATGTGCCCTTGACCAGAATCAAACCTGGGACTCTTCAGTTTGCAGGCCGATGCTCTATCTACTGAGCCAAACTGGCCAGGTTCCAACACCCTTTTTTGATAAAAACTCTCAGCAAAGTGGGAAGAGAGGGAACAAACCTCAACATAATAAAGGCCATATATGACAAACCTACAGCCAACATCATACTCAATGGGCAAAAACTAAAACCATTTCCCCTAAGAACAGGAACAAGACAAATTTTTTTTTACCGTTTCACTTCATTACTGCTGTGTATGTGCTCCACATGAGTGATGTAGGTGCTTATGTAGGTGGGTTCCGACTTATGGCGAAAATCGCCTTAGGTCGCGCCATAGGAACGGATCTCTGATGTAACCTGAGGACCTACTGTAGTTATTCTATTTATAATAGGTATTCTTCTCCATCAAGTTAGACATTTCCAGGCACCTTCTACTTGTTAGGCAGTGGTTTGAGGTCATGGTCATTTAGCGGAAATAAACTTCCTGACCCCATAGAGCAGTGGTTCTCAACCCTCCTAATGCTGCGACCCTTTAATACAGTTCCTCATGTTGTGGTGACCCCCAACCATAAAATTATTTTCGTTGCTACTTCATAACTGTAATTTTGCTACTGTTATGAATCGTAATGTAAATATCTCATATGCAGGATGTATTTTCTTTGTTACAAATTGAACATAATTAAAGCATAGTGATTAATCACAAAAACTATATGTAATTATATATGTGTTTTCTGATGGTCTTAGGCGACCCCTGTGAAAGGGTCGTTTGACCCCCAAAGGGGTCGCGACCCACAGGTTGAGAACTGCTGCCATAGAACTTACGCTCTCATGGACATGGATTTCCATCATTTTACCTTTGCTAAGGTCCTGGTCTTTATTTTTAAGGCCTCTATCCTATATAGATTTTAGTGAAAGTGGAGGTTCTGACAAACAGTATCACTCTTATAGGGTTTCCCTGGGGTGCATTCTCTTAAAAACTGACATTTTAAGCTCTGCTAGAATACTGACCACATTCATGTAACCAAGAGGTTTCTTCCAATGGGATGCAGATGACTGTAAACAAAAAAAACCCAACTCATGCCTGAATTCTTAAAACAGAACTTTCTATATCTAATCTCTGCAGTGTAGGTTATCTCATGGAAGTCCGAAGTCTAAGTTCCGAAGAACACTGTTATCACACTCATCACTAGTAGTGACATATCTCCATTATATATACTATGATGAACCTGAAGACTTGAGGTCTGACTGGAGCCTGACCCACACACAGCACATTTGCAGGATTTTTTCCGTTGTGCACTTGTTGATGTTCTTGAAGACATGAACTGTGACTAAAGCCTGTCCCACATGTCTCACATTTCCATGGCTTCTTCCCACTGTGAACTTGCTGATGAACTTGAAGACTTGAGGTCTGACTGAAGATCTTCCACACATAGCACATTTGTAGGGTTTTGCTCCTGTGTGGTTCCTCTGATGAACATGAAGACATGAGCTCTTCATAAAGCCTTTTCCACACTCTTCATAAGTAAGACTTCTTGGCAGTGTGGACTTGCTCATGGTCTTGAGGATGTAACCTCCAACTGAAGCTCTTTCCACACAGCACATTTGTAGGATTTGTCTCCTCTATGGACTCGCTGATGGGCTTGAAGATGTGAACTCCGCCTGAAGCTCTTCCCGCACACAGAACATTTATAGGGTTTCTCTCCTGTGTGGACTCGCTCATGGTCTTGAAGATGTGAACTCCAACTGAAGCTCTTCCCACACACAGCACATTTGTAGGGTTTCTCCCTAGTGTGGACACGCTGATGAGCTTGGAGACTTGAGATTCGACTGAAGCTCTTCCCACACACAGCACAATTGAAGGGTTTCTCTCCTGTGTGGATCCTCTGGTGAACATGAAGACACGAGCTCCACATGAAGCCTTTCCCACACTCATCACATTTGTAGGTTTTCTCACCAGTGTGCACACGCTGATGGTACTGAAGCTGTGAGTTCCAACTGAAGCTATTCCCACACATACCACATCGGTAGGGTTTCTCTCCAGTGTGGACTCGCTGATGAACTTGAAGATTTGAACTCCGACTGAAGCTCTTATCACACACAGAACATTTGTAGGGTTTCTCTCCAGTGTGAACTCGCTGGTGGGCTTGAAGATGTGCACTCCGACTGAAGCTCTTACCACACACAGCACATTTGTACAGTGCGTCTCCTGTGTGCACTCGCTGATGATCTTGAAGAAGTGAACTCTGACTGAAGCCCTTCCCACACATAGCGCATTTGTAGGGTTTTTCTCCTGTGTGGATTCGTTGGTGAGATTGAAGAGTTGAGGTATGACTGAAGCTCTTACCACACACAGCACAATTGTAGGGTTTCTCTCCAGTGTGTACTCGCTGATGGACTTCAAGTTGTGAACTCCGACTGAAGCACTTACCACACACAGCACATTTGTAGGGTGTGTCTCCTGTGTGGACTCGCTCATGGGCTTGAAGATATGAACTCCGACTTAAGCCCTTCCCACAAACACTGCATTTGTAGGGTTTCTCTCCTGTGTGGATTCTCCGATGAACATGAAGCCATGAGCTCCACATAAAGCCTTTCCCACACTCTTCACATTTGTAGGGTTTCTCTCCCATGTTGACTCTCTGATAGATTTGCAAATGTGAGTTTTGACTAAAGTCCTCACCACACTCATCATTCCTATTGCATTTCTCTTCTGTGGAATTACTTTGATGAGTGCAAAGCATTGAACTATAACTGACACCCTCCCCGCACTCACTACAAATATGGGGTTTTGCTCCTAGGTGCAACTGCTGATGAACTTCAAGACTGGACCCAAGGCCTTTTCTATTCTCATCAGAGGTTTGCTTTCCTGAGTTGATTACACTATGGTGGAATGATTTCTTCATGAAGTCTTTCCCACAATTCTTGTGGCTACAGGACTTCACGCCTTTCTGTACTTCCCGATCATCATCGTGGTCATGAGAGGTCCTTCTCATAACACAACGATCACACTTGTACAGTTTACATCTTCCATCAATCTGCTGACACCTACTCTGATCATTCTGTGACTCTCTGAGATACATTTTCTTCCAGAAATTCCTGTTGGTCTTAATTGGAAACTCTTGAGTTTTTATACCATTAGAACTTTTAACTTTCCCTGGAAACTTAATTGTATAGTTCTCATCTTCAGAAACTTGAGTAGTTTCTCCAGCCCACAACTGAAAGGAGGAATCACCTTGTTTGGGCAAATCAGATGTCTTGCCTTGAAGATTTTTTATCAAGTCTTGATTTCTGGTTAACTTACTTATAAGTTGTTCCCATATTTGCCAGCACACAAGGTCTTCATGGAAAAGATACTGTAATCCAACTCCTTGAAGAGTTTCTATCTCATTTTGATTCCAGTGTCCTGGAAGGATAGAGAACTCAGAAATGAAAATGAAGACAAATGGACATCTGTTCAGAGATAAAAATATTTCTCAGGTTAACTACTTTGGGAGACCCTGGACTTTGTCATTGGCTTTTTCATACCTATGAAAACAATGATGTGATGAACAGGCACCTAACTGCTAGGTGTTAAGGAGAATCGTTTGGAACTATACCAAGACTTACATATGAAGTCAAAATGAGAAATATGTGGCCTCAGACCAGGGGATTTTCTCAGCAAAAGGGAAAATATATAATATTCAACTAGGGAACATTATAACTGGAAAAAGCTAGAAAATTCATTCCCATAACTGACACATCTTATGGGAATAAAAATCCTATGATAATTGTTGCCACTTAATTTGGCTGAGTTTTACGATAAATGTAAATGCCTACCATTATCTTCTAGGTTTCGTATATACGAGAAGGTGCTGTGATAGCCAGCCTACAGGATGGTTCCCAATGATCCTGCCTCCTGACATCCGTCTCCTATCAAATATCAGTCCTTTCCCACATATATCAGGATTGGTCTGTGAAGGCAACAGAATATGGCAGAAGTGAAAGGACATCACTTCCAAGGTTAGTTCATAGAAGACTTTGTGGTTTCTGCTTTCCACTCTCTTAGGTGTAAGTAGTTGGGGGAAATCAGCTGCCATGTTTGAGAACACTCAGGAACTCAAGGGAGAGGCCCACTGGCAAGGAACTGAGACCTTCTGTCAACAACCATGTAAATGAGTCTATCTGGTAACTCAATACTTCAGTCCCATTAAGCCTTCAAAGGCCTGAACCTCTGCTGGACTCCTTGACAGCAACTTTATGAGATCCTGACCCTTATCATCTAACTATGCTGCCACCAGATTCCTGACTCACAGAAGTATAAATAAATGCTTGTTGTTGTAAGTTGCTAAGTTTAAGAATAGTTTGTGATGCAGGTATAAGTAGCTAATACAAGTACCATAAAAATTATAATTAGGTTACAAATTCAGAGTAGTAATGTTCTGAGATAATCATTTTGCTACACTGTTTTCTCCTCCACTTGTGAGCTGTCTCCAGGAGGAGTGAAAATGAGATCCACCTAGCAACGTTCTCAGTGAGTTTTTGTTTATAAGAATTCTTAAGGGAGGAGAAACCCTTTAGTTTGTGTACCTGTGGAGTGAAAATAGACCTCTGTTAGGACATTCTTCATGGATGGAGCAGGGCAATTAGATGGACAATATGTAAAATCTTGGGATATTTTGATATTGCCAAAAAGAACTTTTTAAAAAATATATTTTTATTGATTTCAGAGAGGTAGGGAGAGGGCGAGAGAGAAACATCAATGATGAGAGAGAACCACGATCAGCTGACTCCTGCATGCCCCCTACTGGGGATCGAGCCTGGAACCCGGGTATGTGCCCCTGACTGGAATCGAACCTGGGATCCTTTAGTCCGCAGGCCAATGCTCTATTCACTGAGCCAAACTGGCCAGGGCCAAAAAGAACTTTTAATAAGGGAGATGGAGTTGAATATGCTATAAGTTTTGTTCAGCTTCCTGAGAGGTGTATCAATTTGTCAAAATTCATCAAATTGAGTGCTTAGGTGTGCATATGGAAATGTTACTTCAATAAAAAAAGTTAAACAAATAAGAAGTCATTTCAGACCCTGAAAATTCATGGAGGTATAAGTTTATAATCTATGCAGTTTTCTGTTTATCTACACTAATAAAAGAGAAACATGCAAATTGGTGTCACTCTGCTACGCCCACCAGCCAATTAGAGCGACTACGCAAATTAACCCAACAAAAATGGCAGTTAATTTGCATACGCAGGCGTGGAGTGAAGACTGAAGACTGAAGACTCTTGGCTTCTCTGCTGTGGCCAGACCAAAGGCCTGGGTTCTGGGTACTGGAGGAAAACCAGTGCCAGCAGCCAGGGGAAGGAAGGCCTATTGCGTGAATCTTCGTGCAACAGGCTTCTAGTATTTCAATAAAATGTTAGCCCCAAATTTAAAAATAATAGTAAAGATTTTTTCAAGAAGGCAAAGCAGCCCTGGTTGGGTAGCTCAGTTGGTGGTTTTGAATCCTGGTGAGGACACATACAAGAATCAACCACTGAATGCCTAAACAAGGGGAACCGAAAATCGATGGTTTTCTCTCTTTCTTACTCTCTCTCTCTCTCTCTCTCTCTCTCTCTCTCTCTCTCTCTCCTTCTTCTCTTTCTAAATCCAATCCTATATAATAAAAGCCTAATATGCTAAGTGTCTGGTCGCCTGTTCAACCAGTCAAAGCGTAATATGCCAATGATATGCTAAGGCCACTCAACCGCTTGCTATGTGCACTGACCACCAGGGGATAGACAGTTAACTGGTTGACCAGTCACTGTGATATGCACTGACCACCAGGGGCAGATGCTTTGACCGGTAGGTTAGCTTGTTGCTGGGGTCCGGCAATCGGGACTGAGTGAGATGGGCTGGACACGCCCTGGGGCCCTCCTGTGGTCCCTCTCCTGCTGGCCAGCTCCCACATCCCTCCCTGGCCCTGATCATGCACTGGTGGGGTCCCTTGGCCTGGCCTGCGCCCTCTTGCAATCTGGGACCCCTCGGGGGATGTCAGAGAGCTGGTTTTGGCCCAATCCCGCAGGACAGGAGAGGGACCCCACTGATGCACAAATTTGTACACTGGGCCTCTAGTCAATCAATAAATTAGAAAAGAATATCCTCCCTTAAAAAAAAAAATTTAAAGGCAAAGCAGCTGGGAAGTTACCTGGTAAGAAATAAACAGACAGCAGTCGTAACTGGGATGGTAATTCCAAGGCAGGTATGTACAGAAAAATAAGAGAGCGAGTCAAATGGAGACGGCACCACACTTCCTGACTGTGAGACCGTCACCCAGCACGAAGACACAAGAACAGAAAAGATAAAAGGACTGAGCAGACACTTCCCCACTACTCACCGCAGGCAGGGCCTTGTCTACGAGAAAAGCAGCTAGAATTTCCAGGTGTTTTTTGTTTGTTGTCTGATTTACTTTTTTATTTTTGGTGCTTACATCCAATAGGGATGACTGTGATTGTTGTATTTGAGGCAGGGTTTACCTGAGGGATATGCAAAGTAAAGATAAATGAAGGACGCCTGGCCCGTGTGGCTCAGTGGTTGAGTGTCAACCCGTGAACCAGAGAAGGTCATGGTTCGATTCCTGGTCAGGCACATGCCCGGGGTGTGGGCTTCATCCCCAGCAGGGGGTGTGCAGTCGGCAGCTGATCAATGTTTTCCTCTCATCATTGATGTTTTTCTCTCTCTCTCTCTCCCTCTTCCTTCCTCTATGAAAAATATATGTGAAAAAAAAAGATGAATGAAGGAAGAAGGAAGTGAAGAAGTGAAGGGGAGGGAAGGAGAAGGGAGGGTGGCAGGCAGAGAGGATGTCACTGGGCAAATGGATGGGCCACAATGATCAGCGTTTCCTGATTTACTCACAGTTCTGGTTACACTCTCTGAGGTTCCGACAAGGAGCTATGCTGTCTCTATTCTATTTTGTTCAATACAATAAAGATGTAACTAAACAACTGATTTTAAACGCCACCAAGATGTCCCTACTGCAATCTGCAAAAAAAAAAAAAAAAAAAAAAAAAAAGGAAAGGTACAGACAGGATATCTCACAGGACTTATAAAACTGAGATCCCAGGTTTGGGGACACATTTCAAGAGTCCCAAAGTCTTAAACATTTGAAATCAAAATACTCCTGGGAGCTGACATTCAGTGACAGAGGGCGCCTGTTCTTACCCACTGAGACCAGGTTCCGGAAGTTCTCCAGCATCACGTCCCGGTACAGCTTCCTCTGGGACGGGTCCAGCAGCCCCAGCTCCTCCTCCGTGAAGACCACAGCCACGTCCTGGAACGTCACCGCCTCCTACAACCCAAACACAGGAAACCTCAACTTCATGACCAATGAGCAGGGGGAGAGGGCAGCACTGAGGGACAGAGGGGATGGGGGGAAGTTGACCTGGATTCTGCCGGCCCCGAGTCTACTTTAAGGACCTTCTCTCTCTTCTCAACCCAGCACGTCAATTTCATACACTAATTTTCCACAGTCCCGTCCAAAGTGTGTGCCATTAACAAACAATCCCTGTTCATTTCACTTGGTGTCATCTGTGAGTATTTCTACAGGAAGCCCCCTGAGCTGTAAGTCTTCACTCATGGGGGAGATACATTTCATACAGTGATTAATGCTACCCAATTGTTCCAGAAATGTTAGGTCAATGTACTCCCAACGGGGTCTGACAGCCTTTCTCTCTCCTTGCTCACTCACGCGTCCACTAAGCCTGGGTGCTGTCACTGTGTTACTCAACCTGACCAACCCTTACTGAGAGCAATGAAGTTGGTCCTCCGTACTCTGAAGGCACACGCCACCTACCTGTGACACTCCTGATGGCAGCATTCAAAGCGACCGTGCCATGAACACCTCAGTTTAAATCCCAACGCGCGCCCCTCCCAAGCTGCATGACTTCAGGCAAATGCCTGAATCTATTTCCTCACCTGTACGATGGTGCTCATACCAGAGGTACAGGGTGGCCCATAAGTCACGTTACCGTTTAAAAATGCCGTAACTCTTTTGGCAGTAATTAAAAAAAATTGTTTCAGCCCAAACCGGTTTGGCTCAGTGGATAGAGCGTCGGCCTGCGGATTGAAGGGTCCCAGGTTCGATTCCGGTCAAGGGCATGTGCCTGGGTTGTGGGCACATCCCCAGTAGGAGATGTGCAGGAGGCAGCTGATCGATGTTTCTTGATCATCGATGTTTCTAGCTCTCTCTCTCCCTTCCTCTCTGTAAAAAATCAATAAAATATATTTTAAAAAAAAATTGTTTCAGATTTTTAAAAATGTGTTTTGTGGAAATCTATTATGGAAAATTTCACGATGGTACAACGCGTAAAAATCATTGAATTTTATTTCGGAAACCGGCGCTCCATTGTTCTAACACAGAGAGCAAGCACGCACTGTTTCCACGTCAGGAGTCCACCCACAGCGTCAGCCATACCTCACTTTGCTCAGCGTTTGCAGCAGCAGGTTCTGTTAGCGATCTCCGCAAGCCAGGAGGTCATGTTTGGTACCTAACACAACGGGATGTCGTGCGGCAGTGCCTTCGGGAAGAACCAAGAACGTCCACCTGAAGACGTTCTGGCGAACTTGGAGTCTCACAGACTTCGCTGCAGCGCATGCAAACAAATTTACACATGGACCGCCCTGCCAGTGTGGCTCCGTGGTTGAGCACAGACCTTTGAACCAAGAGGTCACTGGTTCGATTCCCCGTCGGTGCTCTTTGAAACGACTTTTTAAAAACCTTAAATCAGTTTTGTTTTGTTTTCCCTCCCTGGCTGCTTGAAGATTAACTTTCATCATGAATGACACAGTAACTATCTGGACCAGGAAGTTCATGACCAACAGACTACTTCAGCGGAAGCAAATGGTCATTGAGGTCCTTCACCCAGGGAAGGCAACAGGACCCAGGACAGAAATTCGGGAAAAGCTAGCCAAAATGTGTAAGACCACACCTGCTGTCATCTTTGTGTTTGGACTCAAAATCCACTTTGGTGGTGACAAGACCACTGGCTTTGGCATGATTTTTGACTCCTTGGATTACGCAAAGAAAAAGGAACCCAAACACAGACTTGCAAGACATGGCCTATATGAGAAGAAGAAGACCTCAAGAAAACATAGACAGGAACGCAAGAACAGAACGAAGAAAGTCAGGGGGACTGCAAGGCCAATGCTGGTGCTGGCAGAAAGGAGCCAAGATTCCTGTGACTTTATCTGTGGTTATTGTGCAGGTTTTTCATGAAAGGATTAATAAACTGAACCTTTATGTTTTAAAAAAAAAAACCCCACAAAAACCTTAAACCACATAAATACATAGAAATAGGAAACTTTTTAAGACACATTAATTTATTGAAATAAGATGTAGTCATTAAAGATGCAGGGGAGAGAGACTTCTGATTGCGGCTAGAACAGGGGAACTGGTACTGAACATTCCCTCTTATCACAAGTAATTGCTGCTAGTATTAGTGGAGAGAAATGGTGCGCCTGCGCTTAAGGTTCATAAGGGAAATGAATGCAACACGATTATAGTAATTAGTCATTAACACACGTTGTAGTTTGTTATTAATAATTATGTGCAACAGGATATTGTAAAAATTAAGTTACAAAAATTTTATTAAAACGTTTCTTAAATAGTGTTATATTGGCTGGGCCGCAAGAATATTCGCTGTGGGCTGCGAGTCTGACATGCTTATTGTACACGGTTAGTGCTTCTATCCTAAACTGTTCTAGCAGTTCCGGCCATGCAATAAGAGAAGAAAAAGAAGTCAACACAATGGGAATGTGGATGGGGATGGGAATGGAAGGACAAATCTTTACTTACCATCAATGCAGAAAAATCTGTGACATACAAAATGTTACTAGAACTAGCATGCAAATTTAGTAAAGTCAAGATACAAATATCAATTAAATAGAAATTGAATTTCAAAAACAGTATCATTTAGAATAGCCAATCCAAAACATCACTTAGGGATGAATATAACAAAATATGTATAAGAAATCTATACATTCTAAACCATAAAACATGGCAGAGAAAGGAAGTAAGACTCAAATAAATGAAAAAGTGGTAAATGAAAGATCTAAATGTTCATGGGTCAGAGGGACTTGTATCCAAAATCTAAAAAGAACTAGTAAGAACACAACTTAATTTAAAAATTGAACAGGAGAGCTGAACAAACAATTCCAAAAGAGGATATACAAAGGGTCAAAAAGAAAACAAGATATTCAAAATCCACAGGCATCAGGGAAATGCAGATGAAAATCACACTGATGAAAAAAAAAGGAAGAAAATCACACGGATATACCACTATACGCCTGCCATTACAACAGCTAAATTAAAAGGTGGAAAATATCTAACACTGGAAATGATGTGGAGGCAACGGGAACTCTCACATGTTGCTGGTGAGAACGTGAAATATACAACCACAGTGGAGACTGATTTGGCAGTTTCTTAAAAAGCTAAGCATATGACCCAGAGATTCGCCTGCTAATTATTTACCAAAAAAAGAAAGAAAACCCGTGTTCATCCAAAAGTCTAGTACACAAGTCCTCATAGAACTTGATTAACAACTAGGGGCCCAGCACGCGAAATCGCGCGGCCCACCGGCTGCCTGGCCTTGACACCTAAACCTCTCCACGCAGAGCTCCAGGGTGCCTGACCCACCCCGCCCCCTCAACCCCTCTGGCCTTCTCTGGCCCCTTCAAGCCCCACCCTCAGTCCCTCGAGTTGCCTTGGGCTGGTCCCACCTTCTCCGGGCACCTCCCCACTTCTGCTCTGTTTCCGGAGCAACGCAGCGGCTCCGCCCTGTCACGGCGGAGGAGAGCGTGGAAACCTCCCACCTGCTGCACTGTGCTCCTTCCCCAGGCAGGTGAGCAGCGGGGCGCTCTGAGTGCAAGGGGTGCATGGTGAAGGTCTGGTCATGGGGCGCTACGGGCTCTCATCCCCACCGTCCCGGGCACGGGCCTCCTCCGGGCACCTCCCTGCTGCCACCCCGTCTCAGGGAGCAACGTCCCGCCCGCACACGCAGGCAGCCTCCTCCTTAGTGGTCATGACTGTGACACCATTAGGACCAATTAGCATATGACCTCTTTAGATAGGTAGATAGATAGATAGCTAAATAGCCAAAAACTAAGAACAGGTGATTGGATAACCAAATTGTGGTATATACCCATACAATGTAATACTACGCAGCAATAAAAACTATTGATATGTGTTCAAAACCGTAATGATGAACAAATGTATAATTCATGCTGTATAATTCCATTTACATGCACTTTAGGAAAGATGAATCTGTCGTGACATAAAGTTAGTCAGTGTTGTCTACAGCCAGGGGTGTGGCCAGGGGCACGAGGGAACCTTTCGTGGTGATGAAATATGTAGAGAGCTCCTTCATTTAACAATAAAAATTAGAAGCCCATTGTTAAATTATATTTCGTTTTTAAAAGCCCATGCAAAAGTGTGATAAATAAAAATAAATTTTTTTCAGAGGCACAGTGGAGTGTATGGTATGCTTGTTTGTAGCTTCTGAAGTTCACACACAAACAATAGAAACCTTCTGAAACGAGTATATAAAAGAATGTCGAATCACAAAAAACTCAAGTGATAACATTAAGTGAAAACATAAGATTGAAAATTGTTCAAATACTCTGCCTGTAATTATATAAAATACAGCCTAGGGGAAAACAGCTGGCGTAGCAGTGTAGTGGTGTGGCTTTTAAAACGTTTTTTTATATCTATGAACCTCTGCACCAGTATTTGTGAAATGAAGACGGTAAAATAAAACCAAAACAAAAACAGAACCAATACAAAAGGCCAGCTAGTCACTGGCACATAACAAACACACACCTGTCTTTTATCCTTCCCTAGGGAGAGAAAGATGCTGTGTCTAACCTTTGAGGAGAGATCTTTAAGAGATCAAAATCAAAACTCAACTCACCTGGGACTTGGCCATTTTCTCCTGCTCCTGGAGAAGCACAGAACCCTGGGAAGGCAGAAGTGGCAAAAGAAAGAAGCCATGAGACACAGGCCCTGGCACATATGGCTGCTCTGTGTGAATTTTAAAAAGTGACCTCCTCCGCCAAACCGGTTTGGCTCAGTGGATAGAGTGTCGGCCTGCAGACTGAGAGGTCCCGGGTTTGATTCCGGTCAGGGGCATGTACCTTGGTTGCGGGCACATCCCCAGTGGGAGGTGTGCAAGAGGAAGCTGGTCGATGTTTCTCTTTCATCGATGTTTCTAGCTCTCTATCCCTCTCCCTTCCTCTCTGTAAAAAATCAATAAAATATATATATTTTAAAAAAGTGACCCCCTCCTTTGGCCCTTAGCAGTAGCCTCTCAGCCAGGGGCCCTAGTGCAGCGAACTACCTGCCCAGCTCCAAGCAGTAAGGCTACTAGCACAGAGTCCAGGGTCATCGCTCTCATCCTGGGGACTGTGGGAAATGAGAGGCCCTGGAATGCACCGGCCATGACCACAGAGTAAAACTCAGAGGCCAACAGGTCTGGGTGGGGCATATCGCCAGGATCCCACTACTGATCCTTCTGACCCACTACCCTTTGTGCCTATTCCACATCTACCAAGTGGGGATCGTACCACTGTCTAGCTCACAGCTTTGTCAATACGTTCAAATACGCATGCAGCACCTGAGGGCTACTCATGTTCATGGGCCTTCCTACTTCCGGCAGAAGGACTGTGGCGGGAATGAGAGCAATGCATCCGCTTCTCAAAGCCTGAAAGCAATTCCCTTTATAACGTCCAATTCCCTTGCTCTGCCTCTTCATTTTGCTGCACTCTCCTGCTCGGCTCAGTCATGGAGCTTTGCAAGGAGACCTGACATTTCACAGTATTTAGTGAGAGAAAGCAAGTGGGGTCTGGGGCGCCTGGCTAGCTGGCCACCTGCCCACCGCCTGCCCGCCACCTGCCTACTGTCTGCCAGCCACTCTGAGAAGCCCTCCATCACCTGGGCACGTTGGGGGATAATTAGAGGGTAAACAACCGGTTTGCCTGTGTCAGTGGTTCTCAACCTTGGCTGCACATTAGAATCACCTGGGAATCTTTTTTTTTTAATATATATTTTATTGATTTTTTTACAGAGAGGAAGGGAGAGGGATAGAGTTAGAAACATCGATGAGAGAGAAGCATCGACCAACTGCCTCCTGCACACCCCCTACTGGGGATGTGCCTGCAACCAAGGTACATGCTCTTGACCGGAATCGAACCTGGGACCCTTCAGTCCCCAGGCCGACGCTCTATCCAGTGAGCAACCCGGCTAGGGCACCTGGGAATCTTTTTAAAATCCTGATTTCTGGGCCTCGTCCTCCGGAAATTCTGTTTCTTTGTTATGGGGTGAGGCCACAACATTAGTAACAAAGAAACAGAATTTCCGGAGGATGAGGCCTAGAAATCAGGATTTAAACAAGATTCCCATGTGATTCTAATGTGCCGCCAAGGTTGAGAACCACTGGCCTATGAGATCATTACCACATCATTTAATCCTTAGAATCTAGAGTAGAGTGAGTACTCAAAACCCATGGAATCGAAGACTGTCTGAAAGCACACTCCACTGGGTAGTTGGTGAAGGGCTGGACTAGTCAATGTCTGAGTTTGCTTTGAGTCGGGCCATTCTAAACCTGTAGTTCCCAAATGGGAGGAGGAGAGGATGAACTCCGTTTCCAATTTCTTTTTCTGGGTTTCTTATTTTACTTGCTTTGCTCAAACAACATCAAGGTCATCCGTAAAAGTGACATATTCACTTGTGGGGTCATGGGTAATGTTTGGCTTCCTTCAGCTATTTCTCAAGTTCTCTACGATGAGCACAAATTAACTCAATAATCAGAATATGCCTATAGTAAATATATATGTATATATGTATATGTATGTATGTGTGTATGTATGTATGTGTGTGTATATATATATATATGGCCAGGGTCTGTAACGTCCACAATGACCAAGGCTCGACCGAACACCGGAAGTCAGTGCTGGGTTGCCCAATAGAAAATTTTTTTCTAATGAGTGAAAGAAGTCTGCTTCCCTATTGAGAACAGAAATGACGCACAGCTTGTTAAATTTTCCCACGTTGGGACAGTGTTACCAGGAGCCAGGGGGTCACTCCCTCCTCCTCTCTGCATCCTCCTTGAGAAGTCACAGCTGAAAGAGGAAAAGAGGTTGGAAGATGGCACAACTGAATCTCTGGTCCAGGATGAAGCACAGTGGACATCCTCCAGGCACCAGCTGGGGAGGGGACCCACTTCTTCCTTTTGAAAAGGGTGGGTAGTCATTAGCAATCCAGGAGGAGCTGCACGCCCCTGGGGGCAGAGAAGGGCCAGTGGGCTGCAGCTGGAACTCAGGCTCATCGCAGAAGCTCTCAGGGACGGAGTGCTTCTCCAACAGAAATAATAGATGGATAATGTCTAAGCATTTTTACATCTTTTTATTTCACCTGAATCTCACAACATCCCTCCTAGGGAGGTACTACTGAGGCAGGAGAGTAGTGGGAGGGTAGGAAAACTCCTCGGCAAGTAGAATGGGGATACAGACAGATAACTCAACAAATTATGGGCCAAAAGGAGAAACACGCTAACCTGACAAGCTCAGGAGAGGCCTACATGGCAGCCTTGCAAACTCAGAGACCTAAAGTAACCACAAAGGATGGTCTGAAATTAAAACCTTTTTTAAAAAAATATGTTTTTATTAATTTCAGAGAGGAAGGGAGAGGGAGGGAGAGAGAAACATCAATGATGACAGAGAATCATTGATCGGCTGCCTCCTGCACACCCCCTACTGGGGATTGAGCCAGAAACCCGGGCATGTGCCCCGGAATCAAACCTGGACCCTTCAGTTCTCAGGCTGATGCTCTATCCACAGAGCCAAACCCGTTAGGGCTGAAATTAAACTTTTTAACTAAAAGCAGTTTATAGCTTGTCCTGGGCTAGAATCTTTCCTGACAAAAGTCTATCTTTACCTCAGCAGAGTCTAAGATAACATACCTTTGAAATGCCAGGGTCACTTCCCTTTTTCCAGACCCTGCAGGGTTCAGCCTACGCACCAGAGCAGAGACTACAAATCCTCACTGTTATTTTTATCCTGTTAATTGCTGACTGGTAGGTATCCTGCACCCACCTATGAAAAGATGTGTCTATCCTTTTACTTTTCATCCAATCCCAGAGGTTTCCCCGCCTTGCTTTCTCTCACCTCCTTAATCCCTCACCAATGCATTTCATGCAACCCACTTGCACCTTCTCTTGATTGTAATGTAGTAATTACAAGCCGTTGAGATTTTGCTTCCTGACAATTGTCGATAGTTTGGCTCAGATAAGCGTATATTCTCTGTAAGTTTGAGTGTTTCTTCTGTTGATAAAACTGATACCGCAATTTACAGCCCGATCTAGAAGGTCACCCAGGCGGAAAGCAGCGTTTACCTCCCCCCTGACCTTCCCTCTCTAGAGAGAACATACAGGATTCAGTTGTACTTCAGCTCCAGGCCCAGAAAAGCTGCAAAACCAGGGCAGGGAGGCCAGGGCCAGCGGCAATGACTGATGACCCTGCCCTGGCGCTGACCAAGCAGTGCAGTGGTTCTCAACCTTCCTGATGCCGAGACCCTTTCATACGGTTCCTCATGTGGTGGGGACCCCCAACCATAAAATCATTTTCGTTGCTACTTCATGACTGTAATTTTGCTACTGTTATGAATCGCCATGTAAATATCTGATAGGCAGGATGTATTTTCATTGTGACAAACTGAACATAATGAAAGCATAGTGATTAATCACAAAAACAATATGTAATTATATATGTGTTTTCTGATGGTCTTAGGCGACCCCTGCGAAAGGGTCGTTCGACCCCCAAAGAGGCCACAGGTTGAGAACCGCTGAAGCAGTGGCGCCCTCACCCTGAAAGGCACACCTGGAAAGCTGGTGAATCTTCTATTGAGACCCTCAGCGAGCCACCCCCCGTCCCCCCTAAAAATCCCGCCTCTGGAAAGCAGCTAAAACCCCCCAACAGAAAGGAAGCCAGCCCCAGGCCCTCTGTGGAGCGTGCCCACCCCTTATATCTGGCACGGACTTTGTATTTTCTTTCTCCTGAACTCTTAACGGTCCCCAGCATTAGTCAACAGACTCTTAAGGTAACCCCCACTCCTGCTGTGAAATCTCCCCGCAGGAAGTCAGGAACCCGCACACTACGGGCTGGGGGTGACTGGGCCGGTCCGCCTGCAGCGCCCTACTATTAACTGCACTCCAGGTGGGAGAAATGGAGCAATTAAATAACTCTTCAAAGGCATCAGCAGGAGGCGGCAGAGCGCGCAGGAGTAAGGGAGGCGAGGGACCCGGGCCCCCCCGAGACCCTCAAACCTGGAATCGGGGACCCCGGCCCGCCCCCAACTCCATCCGAGGGGCAGGCACAGACCTGCCAACGCGGCTTCCGTTCCTCCGAGCAAGAGGCACCCGCGGGCGCCAGGCCCAGGCGAGCCGGGAGGGGACGGAGCCGCGCTCACTCCCCCCGGAAGGCACAGCGAGCGGCCGGCGCTCCGCCCAGTCCCGCAGCGAAACCAGGGCTGCGGCTCCCCCTCCGAGAGCGGAAGTGGCTCGGCCTGCCTGGCGCTCCGGGACTACAATTCCCAGAATCCTCCACACGGCGCGCTTTCCTTAGGTCACCACAACAACTACAAACAACTGTGGCCTGCCTGGCCGGTTGCTCAGTGGGTCGAGCGTGGGCCTGCGAACTGAAAGGTCCCAGGTTCGAATCTTGTCAAGAGCAGATCCCAGGGTTTGGGGATTGATCACCAGTGGGGGACTTGCAGGAGGCAGCTGATCCATGACTCTCATCAAGGATGTTTCTATCTCTCTCCCTCTTCCTTCCTTTCTGAAATCAGTAAGAATATATTAAAAAAAAAAAATTGTGGTGTGGGTTGTTCTTTTCCTTAATCCTCACCTGAGGATTTTTCCCCATTGCTTTTCAGAAAGAGTGGAAGGGAGAGAGGGCGGGGAGAGAGAAACATCCACTGGTTGCCTTTCCCCAGCGCCCTGAGGGTGGGGAGCGAACCACAACCTAGGACATGCCCTTGACCTAGAATGGAACCCACCACCCTTAGGTGCCTGGGCCAACGACCTAACCACTGAGCCACCGGCCAGGGCTAGGTTGCCACTTGTTTAAAAAAAATGCATAAGATGGTTCACTTCAGTCAGTTCTCAGGCACTATTAGCACCTGACCTCTTTTTTTTTTTTCTTTATCTTTTCCTTCTTTCCTTTTCCCTGATTTTTAAAAATCAGAGCACAAATAAGTGTGACTGAAAAGTAACTGTGGCTGTGCCGTGGCCAGTGTCGTCAGTAGTTAGAGCAGCAGCCCTCGAAGGAAGGGTCATGGGTTCCATTCCCAGTCAAGGGCTCTCCCTGGATGATAAATTGGATCTGCAGTGCGGGAGGCAGCCAATCCTCAATCTCTCTCTCTCTCCCTCTTTCCCTCCTTTCCACTCTCTCTCTCTCTTTTTTAAATTTTTTGTTATTGATTTCAGAGAGGAAGGGGGGAGAGAGAGAGAGAGAGAGAGAGAGAGAGAGAGAGAGAGAGAGAGACATTGATGATGAGAGAGAATCATGGATCAGCTGCCTCCTGCACGCCCCACACTGGGGATCAAGCCCATAACCCCGGCATGTGCCCTGACCGGGAATCGAACCGTGACCTCCTGGGTCCTACGTTGACGCTCAACCACTGAGCCACGCTGACCGGGCCTTCCACTCTCTCTTATTAAGAGTCAATGGAGCCCAGCCAATGTGACACAGTGGTTGAGCATCGACCCAGGAACCAAGAGGTCTGCTCTCTGATTCCTGGTCAGGGCACATGCCCTGGTTGCTGGCTCCATCCCCAGTAGGGGGTGTGCAGGAGGAAGCTGATGGATGATGTTTCTCTCTCATCCATGTTTCTGTCTCTCTCTATCCCTCTCCCTTGCTCTCTAAAAAATCAATAAAAGAATCAATGGGAAAAAATCCTTGCATGAGGATTAACAAACAAACAAAAACAGTAACCGTGGCTGAATATCTTACTGCCGGTTTGATGTTGTTGCTTTCTTTGGTCTACTTGTGCCTGGATGCATCCTGACCTCTGACAGTTTATCTTCTGGGAGCTATTCATTCCAAAATGCTGAAGACACACAAATAGGAAAAGTAACCTCTCACCACCCCACAAAACAAATACCTAAAGTTTCTCATTTTTCTTCATTTTAAATGCTGGTTTTGAAATTAGTTTTCTGGCAAATGAAAGAAATGCACTGTCAAGAAACTGAAGGAAATACTACACTGTATTTGAAAAAGAAAAGCCAACAATAAACATTGAAAATGTTTCTTTCTTTAGCTCACACTTCAAATGTCTTATCATTTACATCCAGCCTGCTCTTGACATCGTAAATGTGATGGGATGTTTTATTTTTATACAAAGTGGTTGAAATGAGCCATGATTATTCAAAAAGTAGGTGTGGAAGTCTGGGATTCTGCTCAGATAACTGTAACAAATTGAATCCTTTTTTTTTTTTTGCACATTTATTGAAGTATAATTGACAAATAAAATTGTAATATATAGTTAGGCCTAGGCCAGAAGTCTCATTGTTGAGAGCACTGCCCCAATACACCAGGGTTTCGGGTTCGATCTCCTGTCAGGGCGCATACAAGACACAGCCAATAAATGCATTATGGATGGAGGAACAAGTCAATTTCTCTTTCTCTCCCTCTCTCCCCCTTTATCCCCTCTCTTTCTAATATTGATAAATAAAAAAAATTAAAAATTATAATATACTTAAAATGTATGTGATGAATTTATATGTGTAAGTACATTGTGAAAGAATTCCCACAATCTAATTCATCCATCACCTCACATTGCTTTTTTGTTTTGTTTTTTATGGTGAGAACCTTTAAGATCTACTCTGTCAACAAATTTCAACTGTAGTCAACATAGGTTTGCACCCATTCACCAATCTCTCCCCATTCCCCCACCCCACCTGCATCCCTCAGGCAAGCACCACCATTCTACTCTGTTTCTGGGAGGTTGGCTTTTATTATTTCCCCCGAGATTTCACATATACTTCTACCATGCAGTATTGGCCTTTCTCTGTCCGGCTTATTTCACTTAACATAACGCCCTGCATTTTCATTCATGTTGTCGCAGATATTTCTCCATATTTTTTGAAACCAATGGTTGGGATTAGAGGCTCAATTTGAGTCTCTTTTTTAAAATATATTTTATTGATTTTTTACAGCGAGGAAGGGAGAGAGATATAGAGAGTCAGAAACTTCAATGTGAGAGAAACATCGATCAGCTGCCTCCTGCACACCCCTGGCTGGGGATGTGCCCACAACCAAGGTACATGCCCTTGACCAGAATCGAACCTGGGACCCTCCAGTCCACAGGCCGACGCTCTACCCACCGAGCCAAACCAGCTAGGGCTCAATTTGATTCATTTTTAAGAAAGAATACCTTCTGGGTGTTTCTTAAGCTGCCAAGAAACCTTAAGAGAGAGCAAGACCTCTTCTACCAAATACCAAGACTCCTTGCAAAGCTATGATAACTAATGCACTATGGTATTGGTAAGAGTATTGAGAAATAGACCAATCAAAGAAAATTGAGGCCAAGACAGACCTGTAATTATGTATAGACTAGAGGCCCAGTGCACAAAATTCATGCACGGGATAGGGTCCCTAGGCCTGGCCATCGATTAGGGCCTATCAGGGCCTCTGGCTGCCGGCCAGGGCCTTCCTTTGTTCCATGCTGCTCCCTGGTGGTCAGCACACATCATAGTGAGCGATCAAATTCCCCATCTCTCGGTGGAACTCCCAAGGTGACACTTTGCATATTAGCCTTTTATATATATAGATTACTGATTTTCTTTAAAGGTGGTACTGCAAAGTAGTGGGGAATGAGGAAGAGTTTTGATAACTGGCATAGGAACAACTAGATATTCATATGGAGAATAATTAAATTCCGCCAAAGGCAATATACACCTCGAAGATTCCATAAATTGATTTTAATTGTCACCTACCAAAAAATAAATTTCAAAAAAAGGAAAGGAAAGGAAGGGGAAGAGGGTGGAAAGAGATTAACTAGGCTTTGAACTGGAAAACTTTTGGTGCAAAGGACAATGCCCAACCATCTGAGCCACTCTGGCCAGGGCAAATGTTCTTTTATATATAATCTGCAGCAGACAAAAATTTACTTCTGAAGAGCCAAGATTCACCTCTGGGGATATATTCCTTAATTTTAATCCAATATACTGTATGATATAAAGGAATCATGAGTTCTTGGCCACAGGAAATATTTAGTCAGTTACTTTATTCATTTCATTTTTCATAGCTTTTAAACTGTAATAAAAATAATGGTCACTGTAAATACACAAAAAAAGTGGAAGTTAATGGGGAAATAATCCAAAACCTTCCCTGATCCCCTCAAAACTAGCTAATATATGGCAAATATTCTTTTCACACATTCTCTTTTGGCATGTACTCACTTTGAAAGATCATTTATATCAGCCCGGCTGGTGTGACTCAGTGGTTGAGCATCGACCTATGAACCAGGAGGTCACGGTTCAATTCCTGGTCAGTGTCCATAATAAAGTTTCATTGGAACACAAAAAATGCCAGATACCACTATTTAGAGATTACTAGAATATACATATATCCTAGTAATATATAATATTGCCAATAAAAATATATATATTATTAAAATATATATATTTTTAAAATATATTTTTATTGGTTTCAGAGAGGAAGGGACAGGGAGAGACAGAGGGAGAAACATCAATGATGAGAATCATTGATCCGCTGCCTCCTGCACACCCCCTACTGGGAATGGAGCCCACAACCTGGGCATGTGCCCTTGACTGAAATCGAACCTGAGACCCTTCAGTCTGCAGGCTGATGCTCTATCCATTGAGCCAAACCAGCCAGGGCAATAAAAATATTTTTTAAAAGAAAGATAATTTATATCAATTGGACTTTACCAGGAGGGTTACAACATATTTCTCTCTTGAATATCAGTCCTATTCCTGTTACTATGGTTTTATATCATCATTTTTATGGATTTGTTAGATTCCAAGTGATGAAGAAACCCCTTTCCACTCACAAAACGTTATAGTGTTTTATCCCCAGCATGGACTCTCCAAAAACTAGATGTACAACCTGACGGGAAGCATGAACACATTTCTCATTCGTAACGATTCTTGCCAGAGTGGACTTTCTGATGGTGCGTGAGACGTGAGCGGTGACAGAAGTCCTTCCCGCATACGTCACACGTGTACGGTTTCTCTCCAGTGTGAACTCTCAGATGGGCCTGAAGACATGAACTCTGACTGAAGCCCTTCCCACACTCCTCACATGTAAACACTTTCTCCCGAAGGTGAACGCTCAGATGGACTCTAAGATTTGAGGGGAGACTGAAGGACTTTCCACACTCCTCACACTTGTGGGGCTTCTCTCCAGTGTGCACCCTCTGATGATGGCGAAGATTCAAGCTCCTACCAAAGCCTTTCCCACACTCCTCACATGTGTAAGGTTTCTCCCCAGTGTGGCCTCTCTGATGGTACAGAAACTGTGAGCTGTACCTAAAGCCCTTGCCACAGACACCACATGTGTACGGCTTCTCCCCCGTGTGGACTCTCTGATGGGACTGAAGGCCAGAGGACTGACTGAAGCCCTTCCCACACACACCACACGTGTACGGCTTCTCCCCCGTGTGGACTCTCTGATGGGTTTGCAGCTTTGAGGACTGACTGAAGCCCTTCCCACAAGTTTCACATTTGAATCGTTTCTCCCCCGTGTGGACGTTCTGATGGACTTGAAGGTTGGAAGCCTGGCTGAAGCCCTTCCCACACTCCTTACATCTGTAGGGTTTCTCTCCTGTGTGAACCCGAAAATGGATGTGAAGATCCGTATTGCGAGTAAAGCCTTTCCCACACACTTCACATTTGTATGGTTTCTCTCCAGTGTGGAGTCTCCGGTGGCATATTAATGGTGAATTGTGGCTGAAGACTTACCACAGACATCACACTTATAAGGTTTCTCCCCAGTGTGGACCCTCTGATGGATGTGATAGTGGGCGGCCTGAGTGAAGCCCTTCCCGCACTCCTCACAGATATAGGGCTTCTCACCCCTGTGGACCCTCTGATGAACACGAAGATTAACACTCCAACCAAAGCCCTTGCTGCACTCTTCACATTTATAGGGTTTCTCTCCAGTGTGAGTTCTGCAATGAATGTGAGACTGTGCTGCTACAGAACCCCTTGCCACAGCTGTCACACCCACAGGACTGTATAGGTCTTTATGGCGGCGTTGCTGCATGGGCATCGTGGTGGAGTAAACCATCAGCCATTGGTGACTGAACCCCCCGGCCCCCTCTCCCTCCTCAGAGTTCCGGGGTTTGCAACTGAAAGTTCCAACTCTCCAGCCACAGGTGGTTCATCTGACAACCAGCCCCCAACTTTCTGACAACGGTGCTTTCCAAAAGTAACCTCCTTAACAAACACTCGGGCGTGGTTGCAAGAAGCTTATCATGAATAGCATGACGCCCATTTCCCCTCTATGTCTCTGAAGCCATTTCAGGATTTGAGGATAACAGACCAAATATTGTAACAAATGATGTTCCTGCTGCTCTCTCCCTTAGGATTTGGGAAGCTATGAACCAAGAACCATGGACAGAGGCCAAAATGTACATTTATTATAAACCACAAGTTCACATTTTATAGTGTTTGGTATATAGGAATTACATATTTTAATTTTTAGAAGTGTTTTTAATTTTTGATGCTACATAAATGGAATTATTTTTTAATTTCATTTTTCAATTATTAGCTTCTACCATCTAGAAACACAATTGATTTTTGAACATCAACCTGCAGCCTGTTACCTTCCTATAGTCATCTACTCTAAAAGCATGTCTTCACATTCCTAAAGATTCTATGTATAAAATCATAACCTCTGCAAATACATACTTTTACTTCGTTCCAATCTTGTTTCCTGAATGCAGGTGACAGCGTCAGACCTCCACCACTGCACACAGTGGTGACACCACTGTAATTAACCCGGTTATTAATTCACTGGAAAGGAGCAAAGGAAAGACCAAATAGTATGGGTGTACCATTTGTGCAGCTTTGCCAGGAAGCTGCAATTTACTTATTAAAATATATTTGTATTGCCCTAACCAGTTTGGCTCAGTGGATAGAGCGTCAGCCTGCGGACTGAAAGGTCCCAGGTTTGATTCCAGTCAAGGGCATGTACCTTGGTTTGTGGGCACATCCCCAGTAGGAGATGTGCAGGAGGCAGCTGATCGATGTTTCTCTCTCATCGATGTTTCTAACTCTCTATCCCTCTCCCTTCCTTTCTGTAAGAAATCAATACAAATATATATATATATATATATATATATATATATATATATATATATATATGTTTGTATTGATTTCTGAGAGGGAGAGAGAGAGAGAAACATCAATGATGAGAGAGAATCACTGCATGCCTCCTACTGGGGATCAAGCCTGCAAGCTGAGTATATGCCCCTGACCAAGATTGAACCTGGGACCTTTCAGTCTGTAGGCCAGCGCTCTATCCACTGCGCCAAACCAGCTAGGGCAAGAAGCTGCAATTTAGACGCATACCCATTAAGTATCAGTGAAATAGGGAAGGTACTTGTCAGTCACACCTGGGAACAGGTCATTGGCCAGAGTAGGCATGGCCACTGTAATCACAGGAAGACTTAAGATACTTAAGCTCCTAAACAAAGCATATTAAATTCTAACCATTCAAATTAACAGGGAATACTTGTCTTTTTTTTTTTTTTTTAAGGGAAACTGTCTCATGTTAACAAGCCTCTTACGGGACCGAGGGTGTTAAAAAAAAAGAATATGAAAGAGCGGCAGGTGACTAGCCCAGTTATTAGAAGCCAGAAAAAAAGGAAATGACATCTTCCTATCTCAGGCAATGGAGATAATAGACATCCCGTGTCCAGACAAACAGGGTGAAAGGCTCCAGTAAGATCAGAGGCCACCAGAATCACCCGTGTGGATGAAGTTAACTGAACCCAACTGAAAAGGTAGGACCTGATCAACACCGATGCTGGTAACCTCCGCACCAGGGCACAGTGGTATTGCCATTTCTGGAAGGTCTCTGCCCCCGTGCAGGAGGCGCAAGACAGCAGTCTCTGGATGCAGAGTGGCCGCGGGAGTCGTGTGCAGATCCTAGGACCTGGTGACACGACAGGAAACTGGGGAAAATTGGGGAGGCTCATACTTTCCCCAGCTATCCAAACTCTTTCCCCAAGGAGGCGATTTTTCTCTCCCCAAATCAACAGTAATACAATTTCCGTTCCTCAAAAGTGCCTACTTTGGCATAAAATTTTATTCACACCATGAATTTGAGAACCTATCCTTCATTGAATACAACTATCTTGGAGCCCTAGCTGGTTTGGTTCAGTGGATAGAGGCCTGCGGACTGAAGGGTCCTGGGTTCAATTCCAGTCAAGGGCACATGCTGGGGTTGCAGGCTCGATCCCCAGTAGGAAGTGTGCAGGAGGCAACTGATCAATGGTTCTCTCTCATCATTGATATTTCTCTCTCTCCCTCTCCCTTCCTCTCTGAAATCTCTCTCTCTCTCTCTACACACACACACACGTATAAAGAAAACAATTATCTTGGAAATTTTATTAGAATCCCACTGTATTTATGGATTAATGTTGGGAAAACTAGCTGCTGTATAAAACTGAGAGTTATTATATAAGAACAGTTGGTATTGTCAAGTATTCTTTATGCCCCTCAATTGTTTCAAGTTTTATTCACATAAATCAAATTTATTCCTAGGTATTTTACCTTTTGTTGCTATTATAAATTTGGTCTTTACTATCATTCTATTTTCTAACTGCTTAGTTTTTGTGTCAGAGCAAAATTTATTTTTATTATAAAAAACTCTTTAAATTTACTATAATTAAGAATATCTACTAGTTTTTTTAATACTTGACATGCGATATTATATTATAGGTGTACCACATAGTGATTAGACGCTTATATACCTTATTAAGTGATCACAATGAGCCTAGTACCCATCTGACACCATACAGTTATTAGCATATTGTTGACTATATTCCCTATGCTATACTTTACATCCCCATAACTATTTTGTAAGAACCAATTTGTACATTTTTTCTTTTTTTAAAAAAAGTATTTTTATTGATTTCAGAGAGGAAGGGAGAGAAATATTGATGAGAATCCTTGATTGGCTACCTCCTGCACGCCCCCTACTGGGGATTGAGCCCCGCAACCAGGGCATGCACCTGGACTGGAAATCGAACCATGACTTCCTGGTTCATAGGTTAATGCTCAACTACCGAGCCATGCTGGCCAGGCCCAATTTGTACTTCTTAATCCATTTACCCTTTTCACCCCCCCTAACCCCCCCTCCCATCTGGCAATAGACAAAATGTTCTCTGTTACGTATTTCTTCTTCAGGGAACTTTTGTATCTTTCAAGGAATTTGTTGATCACACCCAAATTGTTAAACTGATTGGCATAAAGTTGTTCATAATACAGTATTCTTTTATTAGTCTTTTAATGTATGTGGAACCTGTTATGCTGTCTCCTCTTTCATTTCTAAAATTGGTAATTTGTATTTTCTGTCTTTTAATTCTGGTTAGAGGTTTATCCATTTTATTGTGTAGCTTTTGGTTTCATTAATTTTCTCAATCACTTTCCCATTTCTTATTATTTCATCGATTTCTGCTCATTTCCTTCTTTGAGCATAATTTGTTTTAGTTTCTTTTTTAAAAAAGTACATTTTTATTGATTTCAGAGAGGAAGGGGGAGAGAAACATCAATGATAAGAGAGAACCATCAATTGGCTGCTTCATGCAGGCCCTCCACTAGGGATTGAGCCTGCAACCAAAGCATGTGCCCTGACCAGTAACCAGTCACCTCCTGGTTCATAGGTCAACACTCAACCACTGAGCAATGTCACACAGGCTGTTTTAGCTTCTGGAAGTGAAAGATCTGAGACCTTTCCTCTTTTCTAAAGCCAGAATTCAATGCTATAAAATTTTCCTTAGTTATTGACTGCATCCCACAAATACTGGTATGTTGTACTTTCCGTTTTGTTCAGTTTAAAATATTTTCTAATTTGTCTTGCAATTTCTTCTTTGACCCATGGGTTATTACCAAGTGTGTTGTTGACTTCCAAAATATTTGAATTCATTATGAGAGACTCGAGAGGACTCATCTGCATCTCTCTGCAGTCACAAATTCTAGTTTCCTTGGTCTCTCTGCACTCTAGTATCTGTCTTCTCAACTGAGTGAAGACTGCTGTCTTCTCTATGGTCTGAGAACTGCCTCTGAATCTTAACATTTTTTATTGATTTTAGAGAGAGTGAGGAAGGGAGAGTGAGAGAGAAACATCTGTTTGTTGTTCCACTTACTTACGCATGCATTGGTTGATGCCTGCATGTGCCCTGACCGGGGATCAAACCCCAAACCTTGGCATAGCCATACAATGCTCTAAGCAACTGACCTACCCAGCCAGGGCTGCCTCTAGACTTCCCGCTGGTAAATCACTTGTTTCATTCATTTCCTTTCTCTTAAGGGCCAGAAAGAAGCCTGTTCTGCCTATTGTCTAAGGTCTGAAAACTATTATTCCATCTATTTGGTTTGGGTTTAGAATTGTTTGAGATAAAAGTGTACATCCAGCCTCTGTTACTCCATTGGGGGGGGGGGGGATAAAAATTATTCACTGTGTTGTACCATCCCCGCTGAACCTGTCCTAGAATTTGCTAAAATTACATTGCTGCCCTCCAGACAGGACTACCGTTCCTTTTGGTTGCAATGGACTGGAAATGTTTGGACACAAAGGCAGAGCCCTGCCAAGCACAAGCCCAATATGTGAATATAACCTGCCCTGCTGGCTCCCGCTCTCACTTAAGGTAATGGAACCAGCAACATTTTAGTGCTCAGGACAATGCCCAACCAACTGAGCCACACCGGCCAGGGCACCCCCTCCCGCCCCCCACTTAAAAAAACTTTCTGAGAGCCAAGATCTAGAACTTATGGTGAGAGCTAATGATATTTTTCTCAAAAGATCTTCTCCCATGTCAAATTCCATCTCGCTTTCTTTTACTTGGGAAACATTTCTCCATGAACATCTAAGAAGAAAGGTACATAACAAGAAGCAAAGGGATTTTCTCAAACAGAAGAGACACGGAGGGGAGGCCACAGGGCCACGTTCTGGTGCCTTTGGTTAAGGACAATGGCTGTACCTCTCCGTAGCTTCTGATGCTTTGAGAAGTAACTTGGTGGCAGAAGCCATTTTCCCATGTGGAGTCATCCGAACTGCCTACCTTCCATAATCAGAGCTGAAATGTCAGATGTTCACTTCCCCAACCCCACCTACTTAGGTCAAGTCTTCTGAGGGATTGTGGGGGAAGAGCTTTCTCCAAGATGAAAAATAAAAGCCCCTCCCTTCCTTCCCGTTTAGGATGTTCACTATATGAAGAAATGCTAGTGGAGGTATGGCAGCAACCGTGAGGAACAGGCAAGAAGAGCAGAAAAGTAAACCCCAAAGTGAGTCCCTTTACCCTACCAGTGGTCAGCAAACTCATTAGTCAACAGAGCCAAATATCAACAGTACAACAACTGAAATTTCTTTTGAGAGCCAAATTTTCTAAACTTAAACTATATAGGTAGGTACACTGTCATTAACTTAATTAGGGTACTCCTAAGGCTTAGGAAGAGCCACACTCAAGGGGCCAAAGAGCCGCATGTGGCTCACGAACCGCAGTTTGCCGGCCATGGCTCTATCCGGTTTGGCTCAGTGGATAGAGTGTCGGCCTGTGGACTGGGAGGTCCTGGGTTCAATACCAGCCAAGGGCACATGCCCAGGTTGCAGGCTCAATCCCCACTAGGGGGCGTGCAGGTGGCAGCCAATCAATGATTCTCTCTCATCATTGATGTTTCTATCTTTCCCTCTCCCTTCTTCTCTGAAATCAATAAAGAAATATATATATTTTTTTAAAAAGTGAGTCTCTTTGCTCACTGCCATCCTGAGAAAATCGTGGAAACACCGGCCTTTAGAGTTCTTGTAAGCAAACCCCTACAGTAGCTGGGAACTCTGTCTGCTGTAGCTGGTGATGTCCCACTCGATGAACAAGAATCAGGTGAGACTGTCCCCGAGAGCCCTCCATAGGGCCACTCCTTGCATCTTCCTATAAAAAATAAAAATAGAAAGCATACTTCTTCAGGCAGAGTACATGGAGTCGGCCTTTCCTTAAGCCAAAGTTAATGGAGAGACCCGTTGTCAGACTCCTCTGACAACCTTGTAAGAATAAATTGGTGACATCTGGCACAATGATTACAAAAAATAATAATTTTATTACATTGGTGTGGAGGCTCCCTCTCATAAGTAACACTGGTACTAACTTGGGAATCTATTTGCCTTGTTCTTGATTTCCAATCCTCATGCGTCTCACCATGTGTCTGGGCTTGATTTAGCTCAGAATAATACTTTTCAACCAGTTTGATACAGGTTAATAAGTAAACTGACAAGTATCTCAGTTTACCCCAGCCCAATGGGCCTAAAAGTATTTCTAGCTTGTAAGTGTTCCAATCCTATTGTAATATACTTCTCAAATACATCCCAATCCCTTCATTATCGAGTTACTTTCATTAATAAGAGTTTCAGCATCATGACTGCAGTGGCCCTTAAAGGAACTGAGAAATAGCATTATTGGTTTATGTAGATTAACACATACAATTCTTTATAAAAACATCCAGTCTTTTCTCTCCCCAGTAACAATATTCAGGACCTTTTAGGGTAAAGTCAGATGTCTTTCTGAATGCTATGATAACATAGATTCATAAAGTTCAAATCTAACCAGTAAAATTACACCCACTGAGTGCGAGCTGCACGGAAAGAGCTACTAACAAATTTATGGTCGCATGGTGATGCTCCACCAAGGGGTGGGGTGGCAGGAAACCAATTATAGTCTAATTTATTGGACACGCGTGGCAGATGGAGTACTCTTTTCCACAGGAGAAAGTGAGCCCATATTTTCAATCAGTTTCCAGCACATCTGCTGAAAAATCCTGAGTGGTGTGCAGTTCTACAACCTTGAACAATGGGAGCAACTGTTAGAAGCAGGAGGATTAAGGAAACGAAACTGGAAAAAGAAATACCAACTAAACTCCTTAGACATTTGGTTCCTAAACCTTGCTTGAGAGTTGTTCCTTACCTTTCTCCCCTTTGTGGTCTGTCTCCTGGATAATTTACACTTTGCCTGCCCCACCCCCATCCCCACGTGATGAGCTGGGCCATATTCATTTAAAATGTTGTTTCCTTCCTAAGCTTTAATAGAGAAAATGAGGTCTCACTTAAGGTGGATGGTCAATAATCCCACTTTAAAAAATCGGCTCCCGCCCTGACCAGTTTGGCTCAGTGGATAGAGCGTCGGCCCGTGGACTGAGGGGTCCCGGTTTTGATTCTGGTCAAGGGCATGTACCTTGGTTGCAGGCACATCCCCAGCAGGGGGTGTGCAGGAGGCAGCTGATCAATGTTTCTCTCTCATTGATGTTTCTGGCTCTCTATCCCTCTCCCTTCCTCTCTGTAAAAAAATCAATAAAATATATTTTTTTAAAAATAAAAAATCGGCTTGCTTCAATGATAAACGTGACCAAATATGTCTGAGGATGGACCCATTTATTAATGGCATCTTTATGTGTCATTTCCCAGCTCATGGCCTACTCACCAGAGAGGCAGCTAATGAAGAGGCCATGTTCTGAGTGCCAGTGAGGGGCCTGAGCTAGAATTTAGATGCCCCTTTTCAATCAGTGTGGGATGAAACCTGTAGTTTCCAGATCATCATTCCAGTAAAGGTTTTATTTCCTGTATTAACTTACGTATGAGCCTATTTTATCATTTGTCATAAACTCAGATGCTGAACAACACTGGCCTGAAGGACAATTTGGACTGATCAATGAGCATTTTCTGTGAAGAATGTTAGAAGCTGAGTTTGGGCCTATTAGGGACTGCATGTTTGTGTGCTCCCAAAATTCCTATGTTGACATCCTAACTCCCTATGTGATTGTTAGGAGGTGAGGGCCTTTGTGAGGTAACTGGGTCATGAGGGTAGAGTCCTCTGAAGTAGGATTCATAGCCTTATAATAAAAGAAGCCCCAGTGACCTCTCTCCACTATTCTCCCAAGTGAGGACACAGCCAGATGGCCATCTGATAACCAGGAAGTGGGTCCTTGGTGCCGAGTCTGCTGATGCCTTGACCTTGTTTGCTGGGGGGTAGAGGGTAGAAGGTAGGGGGAGAAGGAAAGGGGGTGAAGGGAGGGGGAGAGGAGGAGAGGAGGCGAGGGGAGAAGAAGGGAGGGGAGGGGGGAAGACCACCTATCCTTACACTGCCTATGCATCTCAGTCTCGATATATAAAATCCTTTCTGGCCTCAACTTCCAGTACCACATTCCCATGAAAGTATTTTATTTTCAATGAGGAATATTCCTGAGAATTCTAAGTTGTACCCAAGTGTCCTAATCATACTAATCCAAATGGAAACTACAGAACCCTGAGGAATCTCTGTTATCTGGCTGTCTAGCCTCTCCTAAATGGTCAAAGGAAATGAAAATCTTGCTTGCTTTTGACTAATTTTTACTCATCATATCACTTATTATGTCAAAATAGTATGTATTCAAAAAGACCAGGCATAAACCTAAAAGTCAAATAAACACACCTAAAATCCCTTTTAATTCTGATCCACACACAAATATCTTATCACAATGGTTCTAGAAATAAATGCTCCAAACTCTTGTTCTGCATTTTTCACTTTGCATCATAGCCATTTTCCTAATTTTTACAAAATCCTCTATATAAGAGAAAGTGCTGCATGAAAGAGAATATAAAGTAGTTAGTGAAGAAATCATGTTGTAAGATGATACACTGAACTGTTTTCCAGCCTAATTTCTAATAACCACGGCAATTTTTCAACCTTCTCAACACCACCCCCAGTGATAGCATTCTCATTTACTCTTTATTGGAAAAGAGGTCAATATCATTGGCAATCACTCCACAGCATATAGTCCATTTAATGGCAATTCTCTCTAAGTGCTTTCTGCAAGGGAAAGTGCCAAAATGTATTACTTTTGCTCAGAATGTTTCATAAAGACTGTTTGATTTTGTACACAGAATTATGAAATAAAACGTGAGATCCTGACTGACCAGAGTGGCTCAGCTGGTTGAGTACTGCCCCATGAATCGAAAGGTCACCTCTTCAATTCTAGGCAGGGTGCATGCCTGGGCTGTGGGCTCAATCTCCAGTAGGGGGTGTGCAGAAGGCAGCCAATCAATGCTTTCCTAAAATCAGTAAAAACATATTGGGGGAAAAAGTGTGATCCATAGTCCCTCCTTTCGTCTCCAGAACAAATTTCCAGATACATAATAATAGGGCTAATGGAAAGCTTTTCTGCATACATTAATCTTATCCATGTTTTTCTAACACATATGCTTCCTTGGAAGGGAGGCAGGGATGAAGGAATATACTCTGGCTAAAAAATTTCCAAACTAGTTACATTCATAGGGTTTCTCTTCAGTATGAGTTGTCTGATGCCTAATAAGTTTAGAGCTGTTAATGAAAGCTTTCCCACATTGATTACATGTAAAGGGTTTCTCTCCAGTATGTGTTCTTTGATGTACAATAAGTCGAGCACTCAAGCTGAACGTTTTCCCACATTGATTACATTCGTAGGGCTTCTCCCCAGTATGAGTTCTCTGATGTTGAGTAAGGCATGAACTCTGCCTAAAGGACTTTCCACACTGACTACATTCATAGGGCTTTTCCCCAGTATGAGTTCTCTGATGTACAACAAGAACATAACTCTGGCTGAACGACTTCCCACACTGATTACATTCATAGGGTTTTTCTCCTGTATGAGTTCTCTGATGCATAACAAGGTGTGAACTGCGGTTGAAAGATTTCCCACACTCGTTACATTCATAGGGTTTCTCTCCAGTATGAGTCCTTTGATGTGCCACAAGCTGAGAACTCCAGCTGAAAGATTTCCCACACTGATTACATTCAAAGGGTTTTTCTCCTGTGTGAGTTCTCTGATGGGCAACAAGTTTATAACTCTGACTAAAGGACTTTCCACATTGGTTGCATTCATAGGGTTTTTCTCCAGTGTGAATTCTTTGATGTGCAATAAGTTTATAGCTCTGGATAAATGATTTCCCACATTGATTACATTCATAGGGCTTCTCTCCCGTATGAGTTCTTTGATGTGCAATAAGCTTGTAGCTCTGCCTGAATGACTTTCCACACTGACTGCATTCATAAGGCTTCTCTCCAGTATGAGTTCTCTGATGCACAACAAGAACATAGCTCTGGCTAAAGGATTTCCCACACTGATTACATCTATAAGGTTTCTCTCCAGTATGAGTCCTCTGATGGGAAACAAGGTGAGAGCTCCGGCTGAAGGATTTCCCACATTCATTACATTCATAAGGTTTCTCCCCTGTGTGAGTCCTCTGATGTGCCACAAGATGAGAACTCCAGCTGAAGGATTTCCTGCATTGGTTACACTCAAAGGGTTTCGCTTCAGAATTTTTCATGTTTGGATTAAGAAATGAATTCTCAGAGATTTTACTACAATTATATTCAACAGGAATGTTCTGTTGTTCATTATGGGATATGCTATGGTTTAAAACTTGCCCACATTCCTTAACATCAAAGGGTTTTTCTCTTGCATGTATTTTCTCACGTATATTTACGGGTGTACCATGGCTAAAAGATTGAATATTGTTGCTAAACCCATAGGATTTAGCTTCTGTTTGAGTTCTTGTAAATTGAATAAGGTGAATGCTCTGGGTTTTTTTTCCATATTCATTATTTTCGCATAGTTTCTCATTGTCACTAATCATCTGGTGACTGTCCACAACAGGATGATGTAATTTTTTAACATGAGAGACATGTTTATGGAAATGGTTTCTTATGGGTATCATCTGGGGTGAAAGAAAACTGGAATTCAGACCATTCTTTTCCTCAAGTTCATCACTTTTGCAGACTCTTTCATGAATGAATGCCACTTTCTTAAAAAGTCTTTCTTGCTTTTCCTGTTGCTTCTCCAACTGATCCTTACAAATCCAAACTTCTTCACATGAAGATAACCAAGGATCATCTCTTGTCAACCTTTCTAATTTCACTCCATGGGATGGTTCATCATCAATAATTCTCTGCTTTGATGTTGATTCTCTTCTTCCAAGTGCAGTTGCCAAGTCTGGAAGAAAGCAAAATAAAATATTCTAGCCAAAAAAATGTTGGAATAGTGAAATAAAGCTGACAAGAAAGGATGCAAAATACATGTAGATTTGTTTTCAGCTATTATAATCTGGATTGAGAATCAAGAGGATGGGATGAAGCAATAAGCAGAAAACTACCACAGCCCAATAGTATAACACTGCATTAAATGGAATAATTTAATTATAATTTCACTGAATATGTAAGACTTTAGACACCAAATCAAAATCTCCATGTTCCAAAATAAGATCACTTATATAGACTAAAAGAATCATAAAACAATTTTGCAATTCTTAGCAAAGTAATAAAGGGTCCTTTCTACCCTCTTTAGTGCTAAACACATGTTCAATGAAGTAGAAATTAGTGTCTACATTCCTAGGAATTTCTGAAAGCATGAAACTTGTTAGCATAGCCTATGTCAGTAAGACATGAGCAAACTACAACTGTGAACCAGGAAAAAGAATTGAGACACTGTTATCCCAGCAGTCCCTAGATGCCTTAAGGTTAATATGGCCCCATGGATTCCTGTGATTCTGAGAGAGAATGGAGGTTAGCTCATAAGCATAAGCCTCGCTGACTAAGCCAAGTATTAAAGAGTATCTGGAAAAGTGGTGATGTATATAATCCACTAGGAGATGGGAAGTGAAGAAAAATGTGGCATGCCCTATGGGGATTTTTCAATCTAACCTTCTATACCTATGATGACTCCTTCGTGTCTGTTTCTCACCAGGATATGTGTGTGGGAAATTCTTTTTATACTCATCCCATTGCTCCAACTGGGAAATTGTGTCTGGTTTGAAACGCTGGTAGGGAAAGATATAGGACTTTGGGTGCCTGGGCTGGAGACCAGGAAAATTACTGCAGAATTTGGTCCTAGTTTTTGGCCTTTGGGAATCATGAAGATTAAACAAGCTCAAACCAAAGAAACTGTACCTTTTCTACCTTACAAATTTAAATTAAATTAAATTTTCACTAGGGAATAAAAAGCACAAACAAAATCTATGTGTGGCCAAAGCCATTTTTACCTCTGAACTGCAAAATTCTCAATCAATAAGAAATAATTTCAACATACAGACTTCATTAAAGGGGACCATATTCTTACCCCAAGAGACCAAGTCCCTGTGGTTCTCAAGGATCGCATCTCTGTCCAGGGTCCTCTGGGCAGGGTTCAAAATGCCCTCTTCCTGAGTGAAGTCCACAGTCACAATTTTGAAGTTTACGCCTTCCTAAAACAGTATACACATTCCTGCTCAGCTGGGCATCATTTCCCTTTAATGTTTATAGAGGAAGAAAAGTTTGACAGATGGAAGAAAGGAAACTTGATGTCGCGGAAGTTGTACTGAGATAGTCAGCATTAAAAGAATTCTAGTCAAGGAGTACATGTGTCTTCTAGGTGAGCCCTTTTGGGTTTTGGATGCTGGATCTGTTTTGTAACCCCAAAGAGAAACACCAGATAAGAACTAATATACAATTTCTCTCTTGATCACCTTGAAGAAAACGCTTCCTTCTATTTTTTCACTGGTATATAGAATTCCCACATAGGAATTTCCTCCAAATTACCAAGAAACTAACAGAACAAGGATCAGTAATTTTTTTCTATCAAAGGCCAAAGAGTAAACGTTTTAGGTTTTTCAAACTATACAGTCTGTCACAACCACTCAGCTGTAGCAAGATAGCAGCCATAGAAAATAAACAAATGGGTGTAGCTGTATTACAATAAACTGTTATTTACACAAACAGGTAGTAGGCTGCATTTGGCTCCAGGCTCTACTTTGCTGGTGCCTGAAGTAGAAGACGAAATGTGGACCTTAATGAAGTAGAGGTTAAAAGCACTGGATTTGGAAAAAAAAAGAGACTTGGGTTTTCTCACCTGTAAACAGTATATGACTGAATTAAAAAAAAAAAAATCTAATGTGACAATCTGTGTATTAATGGTGAATTTATTAGGCTTAATCATACCCAACTCATTGGGTTGTTGAGTTAATTGTGATGATGAATATAATCACATTAACAATTATTGTCTGAAAACTCTGAGAAATTAAATGACAGCCAATGTGACCTTTAGTCTTCAGATGACGGTTCTATTTGTCTACACTGACCTGCACTGTACAGCCTTTAGATGTTCAGGCATTACTGCCATATAAAAAGCACTGCCTCCTCTGAGCAGGAAAGGACCTATTTCCAAAACTACTGGGCAGGAATTCTGATCCAAAAAAGAAGTGCTGAGGGTGACCTGTCTTTACCTAAAAGCAGCAAAAGTCAGGAAAGCTGAATACCACTGGCCACTAAAGGTTTTTAAAATAGACCAGATTTTATTAAGCTGTAATTCATGAATGGGAAGCAGGGTCTGTGAATCCCAAGAAACTCCAAGCGAAATGCTGCTATACTGCATTTTTCTATGTTGGAGCCATAAATTTCACCAAAATCTCAAAGGTTTTCATGATTAGCCCAAAATGGAATTGAGAAATGTCGTTTGCAAACTGTAACCTCTGTTGAATATGGATCTATTCTATAGTTCTGTTTTCCAACCTCTAATCCATGCTTCCTTTGAATAAAGATGTACTCCTTTTTGCTATTTAATGTGGGTACCTACATTAAGCTTGTTCAAATATCAAATAAATAATACTAGACTAGCACCTCCCACTCCATCCCAGCTACATGTTCTCAAAGTTCCACACTTTCTTATCATCTGCATAATGGTCATTTTTTGTCATTAGGCTACAGTCCATGAAGGAAAGTAGAAGGTATTTATAGTCTGCAACTGTTACTCCAGTGCTTAGCACAGTGTTGGTATACAGTAAATACTAAATATATATTTAGTAAATTATGTCAATACATCAATAAATAGAATAAACTTTATAATATATCTGAATAATCCTGGTCCAAAGTCTATTTTTTAAAATCTTTATTGTTGAAAGTATTACATATGTCCTCCTTTCCCCCCCACTAACCTTTTCTAGCCTGCCCCAGGCCTTCACCACCCTATTGTCTGTGTCCATGGTTTATGCATACATGCATACAAGTTCATTGGTTGATTTCTTCCCACCTACCCACCCTCCCCTACCTTCCCTCTGAAGTTCAACAGTCTGTTCATGCTTCTATGACTCAGTCTATTTTTGATCAGTTTATTTGGTTCATTAGATTCCACATATGAGTGAGATCATGTGATACCTGTCTTTTTCTGACTGGCTTATTTCTCTTAGCATAATACTCTCCAGGTCCCTCCATGCTATCTCAAAGGGTAAGAGATCCTTTTTTTTTTTTTAACTGCTGCATAGTATTCCATAGTATAAATGCACCACAACTTTTTTATCCACTTATCTGATGGGCACTTGGGCTGTTTCCAGATCTTAGCTATTGTAAATTGTGCTGCTATGAACAGTGAGGTGTATACTTTCTTTCTGATTGGTGTTTTGGGTCTGGTCCAAATTCTGATTTAGGTCTTCTCCTCTCATCTGAAACTCAAAGGGCCTATCACATACCCATTTGAAAAAAAGTCCTTCAATATGTAGATACTGGCTTTTCTGAACTTCTATCCCCACTTACTCTATTCTGCTTCACCTGCCCCAAATGCCCACTCCTCCAAGTCCTTCTCAAACCCTTCAACTGTGTCCTTGGGAACTCATCTGCTATAATAATGAAATCTTACAGCCTCAACATCTTCACCTAATATTCCCTCTACATCCCTGTATTAATGGAAACATACCTTCCCCCCTGTGGACTCCTTCCGCCACAGACATCCCAGGCTTAGGGTGGTCATGCTCTCCCATCCAAGGGGGAGGGTGTGAGTCCTCCCAGTTACATTTAAGCCCTTATCACTTACCATACTTCTTAGAGTTTTGTCCTACCAACCTCTGGAACCACCACGCCCATCCCCTGAAGACTTACAATACCCATGATTCATTTCCCATTTCAAGAACTTAAATTGTTTCACCTTCCATTGTCCAATGCGTGATTTTCAATATTTTTCATCTCATGGCACAGACAAACTAATTACTAAAATTCTGAGGAACACCAAAAAAATATATTACATTTTTGCCAATCTGACAAAAAAAGGTATAATTTTATTAACTTACAAAAAATAATGATAATTACCTACCCTTTTTGCTCCAAAGTGACTTTTTAAAAAAAACCAGGTATATATATGGATTTCTGGTACCAAGAATTAACCATCGCAACCTTACTTTGCGACTTGACCAATAAGAAAAACCCTATTATATGACCTATATATTTATGGTACAAGATAGGGCATTCACACTGGATGGCTATTGTTTTGGCTGTTGTCAGTTTTTAATTTGACAATCTAAGGAAAAAGAAGTCAGTGCCCCTGACTAAATAGTCAGGTATTGTATGTTTTAAAAATCCTTACAGCACACCTATGAGCCTGCAGCAGCACCCTGGTTGAAAATGACTGGTCTACTAGTATAGCATCCACTTGCAGAGTTCTCTGATAATACTATAAAAGTAACTGACTTTAAGGAAGCACTTGCTGTGTAGTGCCAGGCAGTGTGCTTATCTATGACACAAATTACCATTCAATTCTCACAAGGTCCCTGTGAGAAAATTCTATTAGTAGCACCATTTTTCAGATGAAGAACTAGAGAAATGAACATATGCCTAAAGTTGGTAGCGTCTACAACCTCACAGTTGCTTGACATCAGAGGCTGTGTTCTCAGTCATCAATTCACATGGCTAGCCAAACTCCCAGACCCTAAAATTGCTCTTCAGCGCCCCACTCTTAGGGTGACACCCCAGACTTAACATAAAGTACTCTACCTCTCAAATCACACACATAGAACTGCCTACTCTTTGATTACATCACATTATTTTTTATTACAACAACAGATTAAAAAAATTTTTTCAATTACAGTTTATATTCAATGTTGTTTTGTATTAGTTTCAGGTGTACAGCATAATAGTTAGACAATCATATACTTTTCGCAAAGTAGTCCCCACAGTATTTCCAGTACACACCTACCTGGCACTGGAAATACATAATTGTTACAATATTATTGACTATATTCCCTATGCTGTACTTTACATCCTGGTGACTATTCTGTTAACTACCAATCTGTTCTTCTCAATCTCTTCACCTTTTTCACCCAGTCCCCCAACCACATCCTCTCTGGCAACTTCTCCACTTTACTTGTTCAATTACTCTCTTTACCTTTCTCGTCCTTAGATGGTCTGGGGCCATTACTCTATTGAAATGTCTACTATTACTATCTATCAGTCTATATTCTTTTCCTTTCTAGTTAGTGTCCTCTTTATCTTTTCCATCTTAATTATTCAGTTTAGAGTCGAGATCATTCATTTTAATCCCATTTAATATATAAAAAATTCTCTTTCAAATATTACCTTGACCTATGGGGCTTCCACAGAATGCTTGTGGCTACAAAAGCTAAACCAATCTGAATGTCAATCTACCGTCTATGGAAAGTAGGTTACAGAATGCTCGCTTTGGGAGATGGGAAATCCGCAGAAGCAGCTGGATAGCATCTTATCAATTAATGGTCACTCCTTGGATAATCCCGTCAGATCCTCCAGCAGCACTGCTATGCCTCCTGGAGCAGCTTGTTCTCCCATAATCCAAAATTACTACTCTAAGACTTCTCTACACATGTCAAACGTCTCTCCATTCCGACCCCCACCCTTATAGCCAACAGTTAACTCTGTCTGCTTGTTCAGAGGCAAATCTAAGCTTTCATGTAACTCCCTCAACCTCATTCGTCCTTCATGCGTCCTTCTTCCTCTGTAGAGCCATTTATTCACATACTAGTGGCGCTGTGCATGAATCTGTGTGTGAGTAGCTCGCTGCCGCTTGCCTCAGCTGGCGGCCCCACCCACCGCCGCTCGTAGCTCTCCACCGCACACAGCTCACTGCCCTGCCTTCCTTTAGCTCTCCTCCGCTCATAGCTTGCTGCCATGCCCTCCTGTAGCTCGCTGCCCCGCCCTCCTGCTGATGGGTCGTTACGTGATGGCATCCTGACCAATTTGCATATTACCCTATTATAAGTATAGATACTCTGAATTAATTCCCCTGGAACTAATCAAGGACTCTGCTTTATAGTTTTATCGTCTCTCTCTCCTGACTATTAACTTCTTTTTCCCCACTAACTCCTTCCTGCAACCACTTGTGAGTCATATCTTTTGAATCCTTAAGGAAATTTTTAAAAAGCCCTTCAACTTCAAATGTCCTGACAGCTATCACTCTCTTCAATCTTTCACATGATCACCCAATTTCTGTAAAAGTTGCCCCCTCTTACCTCCATTCCCATCACTTTCTACTCACTTCCCAGTTCACTTCAATCTGGCTTCCACCACCAACCAGCCACACACATTTCTCAATGTAAAGAGGCCATGTGTCCAACTCACCTGGGATGGGACAGCCACTGGCCCCGAATCTTCTCTCTCGACCTTGATGATAATCTCTTGAGGAAGGAGAGAGTCCTGAGAAAGCAAAATAGACGAGAGAAGGGAAATTAAAGGGAGCTCTGTCACAGCTCAAAACCCTCACTGTGCATAGGCTAGGATCTGACGTACCACCTGTTTTAAGGCATCCCACCAACCAGACTCCTGCTCCCTCCTTTGTAAGCTCAAGTGAGCCATGGGGGGGGGGGTGTGTATCTGGAGGGTCACTGAAACATCAGACATGTGTCTTTGTGGACCTTCCAGGCCAGCCCAGCTGCCAGCCGAGTGAGTGACCACAGGCACTTTGTAGAAGAAAAGAAATGTACAGCTGAATCCCTGGACCTCAGAATTGTAAGCAAATAAGACAGAATACAGCATGGCCAAAGAATGATCAAGGAGGGGGAAATCAGTAAGTTAACTTCATGAAACGTTTGGCATAAAGCACCACCAATAAAGGCACCGGCAATAGAAAATCTACTGTTAGGACTTCTTCGGAATCAGTAAGAAAAGGGTAGCCTCCACAGAAAAATAGACAAAGGAAAGTACAATACAGCTCAACTATGAAGCAATAAAACGGCCAGTGAAATACAAAGAGATGCTCACCTCTTTAAATCAGGTAACACTAAACCTCTATTGCTATAATTATCTCTCTATATGTTAGAGACCATCGATTCACACTGGTACCTCCAATTATAATTCAACACACTTTATTCTAGCTTTCCTGTTTTCCATATTTGCACCTTCCTTCTCCTGCATCCAGTATTCACTTAAATTTACTGATTTGCTCAAAGCCCCTGTATGTAACCAACCATGTGGAGTGTTTCTTTTGCCTGTTGCTTACAATTCCTCCTGTGGTGGCCCACTGGTCAAGAGCTTCTTATACTCTTAGTGGAAGTTTAACTTGACCCAACATTTCTGCACTGGCTACATATATATATTAAATCCTCACTTGAGGATGTGTTTTTACTGATTTGAGAGAGAGAGGGGAAGGGGGAGAGAAAGAGAAACATTGAGGTAAGAGAGAAACATCAATTGGTTGCCTCCTTTCACACCCTGACCACGAATCAAACCCATAACCTCGGTATGTGCCTTGACTGGGAATCAAACCCTAAACCATTTTGGTGCACGGGACAACGCTCCAACCAACTGAGCCACCTGGCCAGGGCTGGACTGGCAATATATATTTTTTTATTCTCTTAATGTTTTTATTGATTTTAGAGAGAGAGAGAGGAAAGGAGAGGGAGAGAGAGAGAAACATCAATCAGTTGCCTCCTATATGCACCCTGACTGGGGATCAAACCTGCAACCTGGGTATGTGCCCTGACTGGGAATTGAACCTTCCACCTTTCAGTACCATGCTCAACCAACTGAGCCACACCAGCCAGGGTAGCAATATATTTTTTAAATAACATTTTATTTGGAAATAGTTTAAGACTTGTAAGAGGTTGCAAAAATAGAACAGAGAATTCCTATGTACCCTTAGCCCAGCTTCCCCTGATGCTAGTATTAACAAAACCACAGTACACTGTCAAAATTAGGACACTGATACTGGTACAGTATTTTTAACTCAGGCACAAACTTTTTTCAGATTTTGTCAGTTTTTGTAGATACTCTTTGATTTTTGTCTTTTTAATGGGAATATTTTTAATATAATATACTATCCAATAAGTCTACTTGTATTTCATTGGCAAATAATAGAAAATACACTTAGATGTATATATGTACAAGAAAACTCATTAAAGGGTTACATTATCCTAGCTAAATGGGAGGATGCTGCCAGGGTTCTTGTTCCAGCAACAAGAAGGGTTCAGCAATCTGGAGAAGGGCTGTGTGTAACTTAATAAAGAGTACAGAGATGAAACATAATTTTGAAAGGCATTATAGCAGTGGTTCTCAACCTTCTGGCCCTTTAAATGCAGTTCCTCATGTTGTGACCCAACCATAAAATTATTTTCGTTGCTACTTCATAACTGTAATGTTGCTACTGTTATAAATCGTCATGTAAATATCTGATATGCAGGGTGGTCTTAGGCGACCCCTGTGAAAGGGTCGTTCGACCGTCAAAGGGGTCGCGACCCACAGGTTGAGAACCTTTGCATTATAGGGAGTCAGAGAAGCCTAGCTAAAGAAACTAAGATCTCCTCGTCTCAGGACCCCTTGCTTTTTATTAGCACAATTTGTCCTAAGGCGAGGTGGAGATATACCCTTCAAAGGGTCATGTTTCGTATACAGAGTCCATTGTCAGATTATCAGGTTTTGGAGAAACTGCCTACGGCTGTTCAGGTGTTTGGCCAGTAGGAGGCAATAATATGTAGATTAAGATGCCCTGAGCTGTCTGGTAGCAAGCAATCATCCCTTTTCAGGTTTGGGGAAATGCCTTTGCTACTCCAGATGATTCAGCCCTGCTGAACATGCTGGAATTGGCTTCAGGCAGGATGCATTAAATAATGTCCATCAGTAAGTGCCTGGTTAAATAAATGATGCTTCATCCCGATAAATGAATACTATGTAGCAGTCGAGAGAAGAGACAGATTTGCCTAAAATGATGTGTATAAATGACAGAAAGATGTTTATAATACATTGTTGAATGAAAAAACTAAGAACAATCTATAAAATATGAACAGATTTTTATAGAATATAAACATACACAGAAAAGTCAGGACAGTCTCCAAAGCATTAAAGCAGTTATTTTGGGGAGGGAGAGAATTGAGGAGCAGGTTCACAGTCTGTTTTAATACTGTATCTATTTTTTAATAACACTTATTTCCCTTAATCAGAAGCCAGCAAAAATATTTTTCTCTTGAAAAATCACTTTGAAACCAGATAATTCCTAAAAGTGTTGTGTGTGTGTGTGTGTGTGTGTATTTCTTATACATATATGCAGGGGTGGGCAAAAGTAGGTTTATAGTTATAATATCTATGTATATAAAAGCCTAAGCAACTGATCAGTAGCTATAATGTGCACTGACCACCAAGGGGCAGATGCTCAACACAGGAGCTGCGGAGGGACAGCAACTTTGCAGAATGCCCCCTCGCACTCCGGCACACCTTGGGGGATGTCAGACTGCCGGTTTCGGTCCGATCCCTGCAGGCCAGGCCGAGGGACCCCACCTGCTGGAGGGACTCCGCTCACTCCACAGATACCCTTTGAGCCCCAGTGCTGCCCCAGGTGCGGCCGGCTGGGGAGGGACCATGGGAGGTTGGCTTCAGGGCGTGTCCAGCCCGTCTCACCCAGTCCCGCCCCGCGGGCCACCTTCTAATTAATTTACTTTAAGTGTGCACAAATCCATGCACCAGGCCTCTAGTATACATATATTTGGTCACCCAGGGGACCAAAATGCATGTCTCAGATATAGCTGGTCTTCACCCACCGTTCCCAATTTGCGCTCCTTAGGATTTTCTCTCTTGCTCTGTTAATGAAATGAGTTTTGAATCCCACCCAAGGGTGGGGGCTGGTTGCCAGTAGGAGCCAACAATGTCATTAGAGAACTAGAACTTTCAGTCCCACCATGGTTTCCGGGGAGAGGAGAGGGGCTTGGGGTTGGATCAATCCTGACTATGTAATGAAGCCTCCAGAAAGCCCCCAAGAGCAGCTCCCCAGCCCCCGTTTTGGACAGCTTCCACCCTGGGAACTAGAGCGCCTCCGTGAGTCCCCGTGCCAGGCCCAGGGGCCACGAGGACAGCAGCTCTCCCTCAAGACCTGGCCCTACACGTCTCTTCATCTGGGCGCCGACTCATATCCTTTAGCATCCTCTGCAATAGATCGGTAATCTAGGAAGTCAATGGGTTTCCCCATCCGTGAGCTGTTCTAGCAAAGTAATTGAACTCAAATTACATGGGAACCTGTGGTTTATAGTCAGTCGGTCAGAAAAGCACAGATAACAATGTGGCTTGCAGCTGGCATCTGAAGTAGAGGGTGGTGCTGTGGGACTGAGCTCCTTACCTGTGGAATCTGATTCTATCTCTGGATAGATGGTGTCAGAACTGAGTTGAATGACACCTTGCTGGAGTTAGAGAATTGCTTGTTGGTGTGAGGAAGCCTACACACACACACACACACACACACGTTGGTATTGGGTCTGGGAACCCCTTTCAACCTCAAGCTGCTAATGGACTCAACCATATCGTGGAAACTCACTGCAAAGAGAAATCACATTCATAACATGTGACAATGCAGACACGGCTTTTCTTGCCACAAAAGTGCTTTTCTGACCGACCAACTATAAATCACAGTGGGTCTGTGTGACCAAGAGATTGCAGAGGAAGGGATGGGGTGCCACTTCCGAGATCAGATGACAAAAGACACTGTGGGTTCCATCTTGGGTGTGTGTGCATTTAAACTTTCGGTCTCTCTCTCTCTCTCTCTCTCTCTCTCTCTCTCTCTCTCTCTCTCTTTTCCAAATCATGTGCACTGGGAGAAACCAACTGCTGTGTTAACAGCCCTGGGGAGATGTCTACCTGGTGAGGAACTGAGGCTTCTCGCCAACAGCCACATGAGTGACCTTGCAAGTGGGTCCTCCGACACAGCAAGCCTTCTGGAGGCAGGGGCCCGGCCCAGCCAACACCCTCGCCAGACACCCAGCGTCTGAAACACACAGACAAGCTGCTCCCAGGAGCCTGGCCCTCAGAAAACGTGTGAGATGATAAATGCTGGCTGTTTTCAGCTGCTAAGTCCTGGGGTGTGCAACCATAGGGAGCTAATACAAGGGAAAAAAGATGTTTTTGCTTTTCCTATGTAACCTTGGGCTCTAGAGGAAGCACAAGTCGCTCTATGAGAACGAAATCCTCTTTCTCCCCAGTGCCTCGCACAGGGCTTTACATGGGCCAGGCAATAAAAAGCATGCGATGAAAGTACAAATTATAATGAACAGATTGCTAATTCAGTTGTATGACATAGAAGAAGGACCATTTAGATTCCCAGGGCCCTGGCCGATGTGGCTCAGCTGGCTGGAGGCCATCCTTGCACCGAAAGGCTGTGGGTTTGATTCCCGGTCAGGGTACATACCTAGGTGGCGGGTACGATCCCCAGTTGGGACACGTGCGGGAGGCGATCAATCCATGTTTTCCTCAATCTCTCTCTCCCTCTCTCTCTCATACTCCCTCCCCCTCTCTCTAAAATCAGTAAGTATATCCTCGGGTGAAGGTTAAAAAAAAAAAAAAAGAAAGATTCCCAGAAAACACATGAAGTCACTAGCTTATAGTAGAATGCCAATGGTCACATCAAAATGCCTTGTACCCGTAATTTTGATAAAAAATGTGAATGTAAATTTATATTTGTTTGACTCTTTTCAAAAAACTCTTGTGCATGTGTACAAGGAAGCATATGCAAAAACATTTACAGCCGTGCTGCTTGTAATAGCAAAAGATCGAACACTAAATAGCCATAAAACCCACAGCATTCATGTTGAAGTCAAAATCTGGGCACCAGGTGTGCACAATGGTATCAAAGTGTCACTGCTCCCAGGCCCTCAGAGTGGCCACAGTTAGGGAATATAGGAGTATGTGTCTGTACACACACACAAACATGTCACACACACACACACACACACACACACACACACACACACACACACACACACACTTCTCTGTATTTCTACATCGACAGACTGAAAGCCATGAGCCACATCAATACCTCTAATACCACAGTTCATGCCAGTGTTTTCTCTTTCCGTATCTGACCGAGAGACTCTGCTACATGCTCCTGGGCCCACTGGGCTCTGCAGCCCCATAGGAAGCCACCCTGTGCCAGGGGGCCCTCCCCACCCTGCTTGGGCTCTGACTCTGCAGGCCAGGTGGCCCCTTCTCATGGACCCACGCTCATGCCCCCAGACTTGGCTCTGAGGGGAAGCCCTCGCCATCCTGCTTGGGCTCTGATACTCCATGCCAGGCTACCCTCATGCATGGGTGACCTCAACCTGCTCAGGCTGTGACACGCCATACAAGATGTGCCCCTCCCCAGGCCCAACATGGTGCACATGTCACCCCGCTCTGGCTGTGGTACCCACGCTGGGCACACTCACTGCACTTGGGCTCCTCTCTCTGGATGCCCTTCTCACTTGCTCGGGCCCCGTCACCCCAAACGAGATCCCCTCTTCCACATGGACTTACCTCACCTATTTGGGCTCTGACTCGTAACACCCGTTCCTTGCCCCGCTTGATGCTTCCACACAGAGATGCCCTCCTCACCCCCATCCGGCCGTGACACCCACAGCGGGGAGCCCTCCCTCAGTGCAGAGGCCTGCCCAGCTCTGCCCCACCTACTGGCTTCGGGGCTGCATTGTTCAGGAAGGCGAAAGCGAAATCCTAATTTAACATTTTAAAGAAATTAAATGTTTTCAAAGAATATTTGCTGTAGGAAAATGATTTAAATTAGTAATATCTTAACCTTAAAATGGGCTGTACAAAAGTACAAGTGGATAAAATAAATGAAAACACAAAGTCACCTGGGAAGTAACGTAACAGTACAGCTAATCTTTGTTAACGGGTGTATTTCCTGTCTTCTAACATATTTTTTTTCTTTTTTTAAATCCTCGTCCAAGGATATGTTTTTATTGATTTTTTTAGAGAGAGAGAGAGGAAGGAAGAGGGACAGAAAGAGAGAGAAACATCGATGTGAGAGAGCAACAACAATCAGCTGGCTCCCATACACGCCCTGCGGCCCTTCGGAGCACAGGGCGATGCTCCAACCAACGGAGCCTCACCGGCCAGGGCCTAACATATCTTCTATACACACACACACTGCACCCCTTTTCAAAAAGGTGGTCATTTCTAAATGCTAGTGACTTACCACAGATCATACATAAACATCCCTTTACGTTGGTAAATATGCATTATCACATCAATGCCTACAGTGTATTTCATGTCATGGTCTTACCATAACGCATCGAACTCTCCTAGTGCGTTGCATATGCTCAAACATTCTTTGAAGCGCTCATTCTCAGGCAGAGCCAAGAGTTGCTGGTCAAAGGGCATTCCGTATTCTAAGGGCTTTGGATACAGGGTGCCAAATTCCTCCCAGAAAGAGTTAGCGTCTGGGTTAGAAGAGTGAAGGAATGCAGGGAGCCTCATTGAATACATCGTGTGTAAGTGTTAGGAGCCTGCAAGTCAGGAGGTGCCAAAAGCCCCCCAAACACTGCAGAGAGCGGGACAGCTCCCAAGTCCAGAGGGTTGGGCTGTGGGGCCTGGGTGGGCTCCAGCTCTGGGTCTCCAGGAGGAAGGGGAGGGAAGGGGATGGGAGGGGAGGGGAGGGGAGGGGAGGGGAGGGGAGGGAAGGGGAGGGAAGGGGAGGGGAGGGGAGGGGAGGGGAGGGGAGGGGAGGGAAGCTCACTCACCTGCACACAGGCCTCCGTCAGGGTTCCCGGGGGCTTTTCCTCCTGCTCTTCCATGCTCTCCTTCCCGCACGGGCAGGGGCCTGGGGTCCTGAGCTGCAAGGGGAGAAACCCTGAGTACAACCACCTCCTGTAGGTCCACCTTGGCATCCCGTCCCTGGTTAGTCTCTGCTCCCGGGATGCATGTCCCATGAGAAGTGTGCTTCTAGAGCAGCGGTTCTCAACCTGTGGGTCGTGACCCCTTTGGGGGTCTAACGACCCTTTCACAGGGGTCGCCTAAGACCATCAGAAAACACATATATAATTACATACTGTTTTTGTGATTAATCACTATGCTTTAATTATGTTCAATTTGTAACAATGAAATTGGGGGTCACCACAACATGGGGAACTGTACTACAGGGTCGGGGCATTAGGAAGGCTGAGAACCACTGCTCTACAGGGTCCTGCCCGGATTCCAGCCTGGAAAGCTGTGCGTGAACCTGGAGATCCTTGGTCCCTCTCCCAGGCCAAGACTCTGCAGCTCCAAACTGGGTCCTCCACGATCAGAGGCCTCTGGATCCCACACCAGGGAGCCCACGTCATGCACAAATGCAGCCTTCACCACCACCACCATCTGCAGCACAAATCAGTCCCTCCCTTCCCCCCTGGGTCCTGAAATTCCTGCAAACACCTAACGCATCGAGGACCCCTTCCTCCCCAACCTGAAATCTGTACCCCAAATCAGCATCTCTTCCTCGGGCAAGCAGCAAGGCTCTGGGATTCATGGCCCCAGGTCACACTCCCTGACTACATGCAGAAAGCCAGCAACCTGTCATGATTGCTTCTAACTTCCTGCTCAAAAAGCCAAGCACATGCACAGAGCTCAGCTGCACCTGGTCCTTCCACTCTTCTGGGATTGGCCAGCCCCTACCAGCGCTAGCCCAGGTTCCCATCCCAAAACCCTCCTACGCCCTGAATCTGTAGCTCTGACCTGGTCCCTCCACCACCCTGGATGTCCTCCGGCCTGAACTGGCAACCGAGACGGCCTGGCACTGGTGGCCTCCTGACAGACCCCAGCACGTGCCAGCCCCTCCCAGGCCCAGAATGTGTGCTTGAGTTGTCTTTGTACCAACTAGGTGTTTCTGGGCTGGAGAACGGAACAGCCCCTGGCAAATCCCACCCTATGCACCCCACTCCCACCCTATCTCTCCCTCTCACTCACCCTCTCACCCCTACTGGGTTCTCATTCAAACATTTCAGTACGGGTCACAGTGCACCTGCACCCCAAACCTGCACCCAAACCGTTTCCTCCACCCACCTCCACAGGCCCCTCCTTGAGCCGCACCTGCCTAGATTCCTGCCCAAACACCTCCATGGGCACCTGCAGCTCAGAAAGATCCCATCTTTTTACCGACCTAGGCATCATCAGGCTCTGATCGGGGTGCCATCTGCACAAAGACCCCAGCACCCTTCATCTAATACCCACCTCCTGCCTCTTATTTCCTACCCACACACCTGTGTGTGTGCCGAGACTGTACAGCCCTACCCCTCTGCAGCCCAGAACCTGCAGCCGCTCCCTCTACCCACCTGGGCATCCTCAGGCAGTATCTGGGCCTTAAGGGCTGCCCATGACTCCCCACTCTGCCCCCAGGCCAGCGCACGTGCAGAGTTCCAAACCAGAACTCCAGTTCCAAAACGGGACACCCAGGCCTCTGCTCCCAGGGCCCTGCCCAGGTTCCCTCCTCTCTTCCTGCTGGCATACACAGAGCAGGCTCATGCCCAGAGCCTGCATCCAGGACCTGGGCCCTCTGCCAGCCTGCAGGTCCTGTGCAGTCCCTGCTCTTCAGATGAGAATCTGTGTCCCCCCAGGCTGTGCTTCAACCTACCTGAGACCTGCGAGTCTCTGTGAGAGTTCTGGGGTCACCCGTGTCCACTGCCTGCTTGCCACCAAAACAGCAGAACACACCCACAGTAGCTCAGCACAGAGCCTCGAAGCAGTCCAGGACTTGAGCACTGGCCTGGGGTGGTCAAGCCCATGAGACCAGCTCCCACGGGAACTGGGACCTCCCACTTCCCTCCACCCAAACATGAGCACCGAAGTCTGCAGCACACGCCTCATCCCTCTACCAACCTGGGCCTGCTCATGCCTGCAAGCAGAGTAGCCCCTGAGCAAAGGCCCCAGGAACACCTACTTCATAGTCATGTAGGCAGCATCCTGCTTCCCCCCTCTCCTCCCCCAAGCAGCTGCCCATCTGATGGCAGCAGCTGCAGCTCTGTCCTTCTTGGCTCCGATTCGGTACTTCCAACCCAGCGTCTCCACCCAACCTGAGTGTCCTAGGGCTCTGCACCATGCTACAAGGGCCCCAGGATGACCAGTCCAAAGTCCTGCCTCCCACTCAGAAACTGCCCCCAAGCCCAAACCCAGCACGTGCAGGGAGCTCTCTGCCTAGATTACTGCCTCTAGGCCAGTGGTTCCCAACGTGGGGCACGCCCCCCACACGGGGGCAATTTCATTTTTTTTTTTAAATATATTTTATTGATTTTTTACAGAGAGGAAGGGAGAGAGATAGAGAGCCAGAAACATCGATGAGAGAGAAACATCGATCAGCTGCCTCCTGCACATCTCCTACTGGGGATATGCCCGCAACCCAGGTACATGCCCTTGACCGGAATCGAACCTGGGACCTTTCAGTCGGCAGGCCGACGCTCTATCCACTGAGCCAAACCGGTTCCGGCGGCAATTTGATTTTTAAGGGGGGCAATTGGAGAATGAGTTATTCACAGTGAAATTTTTTGCATTTCTTATGGTTCTAGGAGCCTCATACACAGTATATGAACATATATTGTGACATATTTATGGATTTCAGTTCTCTATTACATGTTTTGAAACTTTTTTGCTATTTTTTCACATCACTTCATATTATTATTATTATTTTTAAACAACTTCTTAGTGATTTCTTCCTCAGTCCTTCAACTATCCTTTCGTTCTTTTATTTTTCTCTTTGTTGGATGCCATGTTCTTTGGAAGCTTGTTTAGACCAAGTTAATGACCTTTTAGGCTTCCTCACATGAACAGGAGTTCACTTTTTGAATAATAAGAATTATATGTCACGGGGGGCGGGGGCAATCAGGATTTTAGAGATGCTTAGGTGGAACATGGCCAACAAAAGTTGGGAACCACTGCCCTAGGCCCTCCACCCTCCACGAGCCATTCCCACTGAGGGTCGGCTGAAGCGACAGTGTCTCTCCAGGGGCAAGAATCTGCAACTCCCACCCAGTCTCTCCACTACCCAGGGCACCCCCAGGCCTGGGAGACGGGCAGTGTCTGCTCCAGGGTCCCGCGCCAACGGCCCAGAATCTCACTTCCCACTTGGTGCTTCCGACTCAAACACCTGCTCAAGGGTATGGAGACCATGACCCAGGCCCTCTCCTCCAGGAACCAGAATCTGCCAGTGAGCCCCTGATCCACCCAGTGGTCCTCCGGTCCCCCACTACACAGGCCCAGCCTCGCAGGAGGGGGAGGAGGGGCTCTCCTGAGGCCCCATCCGCAGCACCCGGGCTCAGGGCTGGTCTTCCATCCACCTGATCATCCTCAGACCCTAGACAAGAGCACCGCCTGCCACAGCGCACGCGCACGCGCGCAGAGCACGGTCCGGAACCGGCGGCGCCGCCACCAGTACCTCCAACTTTGGCGACCTGAGGCTGAAGGGCCGCCCGCGCAGGCCCCAGATCGCCCACCCACACCCCCAATTCCAGCTGCCCGCAGGGACAATGCCGCGCGCGCACCAACCGCGGCGTCTCTGGGCTCGCCGCCCAGGACAGGCCTGTCCCAGCCTCAGGTGTCCGGGACAACCTCGGAGAAGCAAACACGTACCCCGATTCTGCACACAGCGAACTCCGGTGACGCTAGTTCTGTCCCCGCCCCATCTTGGTATTCGCAAGGCCGCTCCGGGAGACCCTGGGAAGGGCCGAGGTGCGCTGCAAGTGCGAGCGTCCGAGCCTGGGGACGGGGGTGTGTGTGTGGGGGGGAGACAATGGCTGCGCTTCTGGCCGAACCCGGAAGTGCATGTGGGCTGGGGAGGGGGTCCGAACTACAATTCCCAGAAGCCTCGGCGGCGCGGGCTCCAGCGCCTCCAGGCAGGTGGACTGGAAGGGGGCTTGGAGCTTAGATCCCGGCGTGGGGCTGCGGCTGTGCGTGTCCGAGTTTGTGCGTGGCGCCGAGAGAAGCGGACCCGAGGCCGAGGTCGAGGCAGCCATGCGTGGGGAGTGGCTGACTTGGGAAAGGCTGGCCCTGGGCCTGGCTTAACGCCCAGGAGTCGCGGAAAAACCTCGATCCCGTGGAAACCACCCGCACCCCTCCCCGGCGCCTGCTAGTCCCCAGCTTGGCGCGCGCCGCCTCCTCTGGTCCTGAGGCCGAAGGTAGTTGCTACAAATCCATTATACAGTCGGGGGAACGCATATTAAGCCCTTCAAGAATTTGATACGTTTTGTACCTTCCCCTCCCCTTTTCCCTTTGCCTGCATACGAAACCCTGACCCTTTGACCCTTTGAAGTGTATATATCTCAGGACCCCATACTTTTTTTTTTAAAATATATTTTATTGCCGAAACCGGTTTGGCTCAGTGGATAGAGCGTCGGCCTGCGGACTGAGAGGTCCCGGATTCGATTCCGGTCAAGGGCATGTACCTGGGTTGCGGGCACATTCCCAGTGGGAGATGTGCAGGAGGCAGCTGATTGATGTTTCTCTCCCATCGATGTTTCTAACTCTCTATCTCTCTCCCTTTCTCTCTGTAAAAAATCAATAAAATATATTAAAAAAAAATATATATATATATATATATTTTATTGATTTTTTACAGAGAGGAAGGGAGAGGGATAGAGAGTCAGAAACATCGATGAGAGAGAAACATCGACCAGCCGCCTCCTGCACACCCTCTACTGGGGATGTGCCCGCAACCGAGGTACGTGCCCTTGACCGGAATCGAACCTGGGACCTTTCAGTCCGCAGGCCGAGGCTCTATCCACTGAGCCAAACCGGTCTGGCAGGACCCCATACTTTTTATTAACACAATTTGTCCTGAGGTGAGGCTGAGATATACACTTCTAAGGGTCAGGGTTTGTATACACAGTCCATTGTCAGATTGGGGAGAATTAGCCTACAGCTGTTGAGGTGTTTGGCCAGTAGGAGGCAATAACGTGTAGATTAAGATGCCCCGAGCTATCTGGCAGCAAACAATTTAATGGATCCTATTCAGGTTTGGGGAAATGCCACCAGCCATTCCCAGATTCAGCCCTGCGGTCATGCTGGAATTGGCTTCCGGCAGAATCCCTCTGGATACATGTTGAGGAAAGGCCAGGGGGAAAGAGGGCGGGAGCAGGAGACCAGGGGGAGGTGGCTGCCGCCATCCAGACCACAGGTGACAGTGCTCGGACCAGTTTCTCAGAACTGGAACAGTCCGGGACTGGCGTTGTATCGCAAATCAGCGAGCTGGACAAGACGCCTAACAAGCCAGTTAGTTCGGAGTCATCTTTATTGCGCTCAGGTTCAGAGCAGATTACCTCTGTCAAATTCTGGACAAACGCAGGAGGGAGTTATTTCCTTTTTATATCCTTCTTTATGTAAGACAGCTTGTAACCTTGAGTACATATCTATCTAATCAAACACCTGTCATAGCTATACAGACAACTTGTAACTTTGAGTACATAGTATATCTAATCAAACATCTGTAACCTTGGGTGAACAAACACTTGGCAAACTATGTGAATTAATATTAGTATCAGTGTATCAGCCCCTTTAGATGGCTAGCTTGCAAGGTCAGACAATTAAGTTTATCTTTTCTATTCAAGTAAAAAACAAAGTTATTTTACAGTTTTAAAATAACGGAGTTGACCTACAGAATAAGAGACTGCCTAAGAATAGCAGAGTAGTTCAAACAGCAGTTTCCCTAAGGAGGGATTCTTACCATGCTTCACTGGATGAACAAATTGGGGGACATCCACGCAAGGGACTACTAGGCAGCGATGGGAGGGAATGGCTACTGAGGAGGCACCCACATGGCTCAATCTCAAAAGAATTCTGCCGAGGAAAAGAAGCCAGACAAAAGCAGAGCGCCTGCAGTGTGACCCGTTCCTACAAAAGATGACAACGTGCAAGCTAACCTACCTATAGTGAGAGAAGGCTGACCTGTGGCTGCCTGGGAGAGGGGCGGGATGAGGCAGGGAAAGCCATGGGCAATTTGGAGACATTCCGGATGTGCTGACAGATTGGATGGGGGTGTGAGAGACCGAGAGGAGTTGGGGACGATGGTGGTGTGGGGAGGGCTGAAGGTGACAGGGTGAGTGGCAGAGGCAGGGGTCACCACAGAGCTGCTGGGGGCAGGGCAGAGTGGAGGTGGCACAGGTGAGTGCCCAAGCGGGGGTTAGGGGGCCTGCGGGTGTGCACATGGGAACGTGCAGGAGACAGTTGAATGGATTGTTCTGGGTCTCGGGAGGGAAGTGGGGATGAGAGAGGACAACAGGGATGCACGGAGCAGGGGGCAGCGGTGTGCAGGGGGCAGCGGTGTGCTGGCAAGCCCGTTCTCTGGGGGCAGAAATAAAAGCCCTGATTTGTGCTGCTTGTCCATTTCTGGGGTGTGACACTCCTACCACTGGCCAGTTTCAAGAAAGAACCTGGAGAGAGCCCTAGCTGGTTTGGCTCAGTGGATAGAGCGTCAGCCTACTGACTGAAGGGTCCCAGGTTCGATTCCGGTCAAGGGCACATGCCTGGGTTGCGGGCTCAATCCCCAGTTTGGGGTGTGCAAGAGGCAGCCAATCAATGATTCTCTCTCATCATTGATGTTTCTGCCTCTCTCTCCCTTTCCCTTCCTCTCTGAAATCAATAAAAATATATTTAAAAAAAAACAAAACCTTGAGAGATACACTTGCCTTGACCTCATGCGTCCTGCGTGTCTTCCTCCTGAGAGCGCATTGTGTCAAGACCGGGTTCAGCGGCAAGTAATGGAAAGACCCAAAGTCAAATGGCGTAAACAAGATGGAAGTTTGTTGTTTTTTAAATATATATTGATTTCAGAGAGAAAGGGAGAGGGAGACAGAAACATCAATGATGAGAGAGAATCATTGATTGGCTGCCTCATGTACATCCCACACTGAGGATCGAGCCTGCAACCAGACATGCGCCCTGGCCGGGAATCAAACCACGACCTCCTGGTTCATAGGTCAATGCTCAACCACTGAGCCATGTCGGCCAGGCAGGGAGTTTAATTTGCTTTTACATAAACGGAGTCTGGAGTTAGCGTGTCAGGGCTAATGCGGCACCTTCATGATCGTGGGGACCCTGCCTCCTTTCATATTATTGCTCTGTCATCTGTCCATAACTTGTGACCCAAGGTGGCTGCTGACGCTCCAGCCATCAGATCCATATTCCACCCAGTCAGTAGTGAAAAGGAAGAAGGGCTTAGAAAAACTCTAAGGCCAATCCCTGGATGTCCCATGCAACACTTCTAATTGGTATCCATCGGCCAAAATGTCACATGGCCACACACAGCTCGGGGGCACATAGAGAAGGTAGCGTTTGCTGGGCTCCAATGCATCCATTTAAAAATCAAGGTTTGTGTGAACGAGAAAGAGAGGAGCGTGGAGATCAGGGGAAGCTCTGCCAAAATCCCGTTCCTTCTGCAAGAAGGCTGGTGGTCTGGAGCTGCAGACCCTGAGGCTCTCTCACCTGAGAAGGTTCTGGAGAACTGATTCCACCAAGAAGAAACTATCAGCAGTGCGCCAGGGGGGACAGCTCGCCTGGGAGCCGGTGGCCTGGGGAGCTGTCAGTCTCTTGTTAGAGCCCAGCCTTGACCTTTCTTATCGAGAGAGAGCCCTGCCCTGCCCAATGGGCGCGGACACTCATAATTCATTCTTATCATTGGAAGCCACGGGGGTGCTTCCCTATGATCCCCAGAAGCTGTAAATGGGGTGGGGCTGTGATCTCCTGCACCCCTCTCCTCCCAGAGACCAAAGGCCCATCCCACCACTGTCCTCGGCAAAAACACGCACCTCCACCAGGGCCGGGTGGCTCAGTTGGTTGTACCCCGAAAGGTCTCTGGTTTGATTCCCAGTCAGGGCACGTGCCCAGGTTATGTGTTCAGTCCTGGGTCGGGGTGCATATGGGAGGTAACCAAATGATGTTTCTCTCTCACATTGCTCTCTCTCTCTCCCTCTCCCTTACCCTCTCTCTAAAATCAATAAAAACACATTAAACAGAAAAAAGAAATTTATTTTTAAAATAATTTTTAAAAGGAACTAGATGGAGAGGGTGTATCCCGCTGTATCAGCGGATACAGAGAAGAGTGTGGCAAGGTGGAGCAAGACGGGGTGGAATACACGGGCCCCTGCACGAAGAGGGGGTCAGGGGCACCGACCCCCACACCATCGAAAATCCAGGTATAGCTTCTGTCCCCACAAAAGCTTAACTACTAACAGCCAACTGTTGGCAGGAAACCTTACTGATACCATGAACAGTTGATTAACACATATTTTGCATGTTATATGTATTATATACTGTATTCTTACAATAAAGCAAGCTAAAGAGAAGAAAATCATCTCCCTATATAAAACCCTAATATGCAAAGAGACCGAACAGCAGAACGACCGAACAAACAATCTGTTGTATGATGTGCACTGACCACCAGGGGCCGCGCACAGAAAGCAGGTGAGCTGGGACACCAGACCAAGGCAGGGCACGGGTCACTGTCATCAGGACGAGCCTCTGGTGGTTACTGAAAATTCTTTGCTCCCATGTGACGCGGTCTCCCCCGGCCATTCGCACCTGCTGCTGGTGCCAGTCCCACTCGCATTCGCTGCTGGCACCCAGCACTGACCCTGATTCGTCAGCGCTGTAAGCGGGTGGGAGCTGTGGCTGCCGGCCCCAATCACCCCTCAGGGCTTCTCCACCTCCCCCTGCTCCTGAGGGGCGATTGGGGCCAGCAGCCTCCTCTCGCACCCACTGCCAGTGATGGCCCTGCTCGCACCCCCTGCCTGTGCCCTGCACCGGTCCCAATAGCTCAGCACCATCAGTGGGTGCAAGCAGTGGCTGCAGGCTTGATTGCCCTGAGGGCCTCTCCACCTCCCCCTGCTCCTAAGGGGCATCGGGGTAGCAGCCACTGCTCGCACCCACTGCTGGTGCTGGCCCCAATCCCTCTGCGCCATCAGCAGGCACAAGCGTGGGAGTGGAGGCAGCGGGACGGGGCTGCCTGCAGACAGGGGACCAGGGGCTGCAGTGGGAGGGGCCAGGCAGGGGCGCAGAGGATAGGCCGAGACCCGCCCCTGTGGCCAGCGCAGCCTTGTGGCCCACAGTTCCTTTCAAGGTGCATGAATTCGTGCACTGGACCCCTAGTAAGGAAGAGAAAATACATTACGGTACCATAGGTATTTACCACCCCCTTCCCCCCCAAAAAAAAACAAGTATAAGGGGACCCACAGAGTTCAAAGCTGTGTTGTGTTGTTTGCGGGTCATCTGTAATAACAATAGCTTGATACTGTTACAGCCCGAAGCACAGGGCCATGGCCAAGCCACAGAAGAGTTTGGTGGAAAGTGGAGGATGGACTAAGGATGGAGGGATGGGGAGACCAGGTGGAGACCTCTGAGCCGCTGGGGAAGGAGCCACTGGGGAAGGTGCCAAGGGCTGGACCCGCCAGCACATCCTGAGCTATCAGAACTGACTAGTGCAGTGATGGCGAACCTATGACACACGTGTCAGAGGTGACACGCGAACTCATATTTTTGGTTGATTTTTCTTTGTTAAATGGCATTCAAATATATAAAATAAATATCAAAAATATAAGTCTTTGTTTTACTATGGTTGCAAATATAAAAAAAATTCTATATGTGACACGGCACCAGAGTTAAGTTAGGGTTTTTCAAAATGCTGACACGCCGAGCTCAAAAGGTTCGCCATCACTGGCCTAGTCCGTGGCCACATTTGTTAGCGTTCTGACCAGCTCTCTCGGGAGGAGGGATTGGGGGCTGAGAGCAGACACCACTGGGGTCCTGCAGATGCTGGAGAAGGGGTGAAAGGTGCTCCAGGCAAAGGGGGCAGCGGGGGCACGGGCATGGCTGCGCCCTCTCATTGGTACCCCCAGCCCATCAGGCAGGCACAGGCTGAGAGCCCTATGTTCCTAAAAGCACAGGCTTGGTCTCCTCACTCCTTCCCGTCTTTCCCACACTCAGCAGTTGAGGTCATCAGTATGGGATTGTATTTCCCACTGGACAGCACGGCTTCAGACTGGGATGATGTCCACTTGCCAAGGGCCGGTGCCTGGCTCAGCTCAGCCTAAGTACCAGGGAAAAGGACTGATGCTCAACTGTCGGGGGCAAAGGTGGATAAACTGCAGTGAAAATTAAAACAGTCATAATGAGGCAGGATAGGAGAAAGCTTGGGAAATTCCTGGACGAGTGGAACAAGGGAAACTGAGACAAAAAGAATTAAACAAGGCCAACCAATTTGAGCAATTTACATCCAGCTAGTGCAGTGGTTCTCAACCTCCCTCATGCCGCGGCCCTTTCATACGGCTCCTCATGTCGTGGTGACCCCCAACCATAAAATTATTTTCGTTGCTACTTCATAACTGTAATGTTGCTACTGTTATGAATCGCCATGTAAATATCTGATAGGCAGGATGTATTTTCATTGTTACAAATTGAACATAATGAAAGCATAGTGATTCATCACAAAAACAATATGTAATTATATATGTGTTTTCCGATGGTCTTAGGCGACCCCTGTGAAAGGGTCGTTCGACCCCCAAAGGGGTAGTGACGCACAGGTTGAGAACCGCTGATCTAGTGAATCACAAGGTTTTATCTTCCCTCACCAAGAACACTTAGGAGCCAATTGTTTACACATTTAATTGTGATGAAAAGAAACCAAACTTACCTCCTTAACGATTTTGGAAGAACAGTCAGCCGTGCTCGGTATCTTCATGTCGTTGTGCAGCCGACTGAGGCTCCTTTGCTTTTGGTGACACAGCAAGAAGTCTTGCACCGTTACGTAGACAGAGCTATTGTATTTTTATCATGATGTGCTTGTTTTTATCTGCGTGCATGTAATTAGCATACCGAATTTATCTTCTCTTTTCCATCACCACTTGTCCCCTCTATGCCCTCCGCCCCCCTTCATCCCACAATCACACGCTGTTGTCCACTCCATGAGTCCTCACATTCTCATTTTTTCCTTTTTTGCTGAATTGCTCCATGCCTCCCAAACATATACACCACCACCAGAGCTGTCTTCCTGCTGTCTGTCTATGAGTCTGTCTCTATTTTGCTTGGTGTGTAATTAGCATATTAACATATCATATTGTGGATGTTATTGTTTAGAAATTGCTTTCAGCCCTACCCGGTTTGGCTCAGTGGATAGAGCATCAGCCTGCGGACTGAAGGGTCCCAGGTTCGATTCCAGTCAAGGGCATGTACCTTGGTTGTGGGCACATCCCCAGTAAGGAGTGTGCAGGAGGCAGCTGATCGATGTTTCTCTCTCATCGATGTTTCTGACTCTCTATCCCTCTCCTTTCCTCTCTGTAAAAAAAAAATCAATAAAATATATTTTAAAAAAAAGAAAAAGAAATTGCTTTCAGCCCTAGCCAGTTTGGCTCAGTGGCTAGAGCGTCAGCCTGTGGACTGAAGGGTCCCAGGTTCGATTTTGATCAAGGGCACGTGCTACAGTTTCGGGCTCAATCCCCAGTAGGGGGTGTGCAGGGGGCAGTCGATCAATGATTCTCTGTCATCATTAATGTTTCTATCACTCTCTCCCTTCCTCTCTGAAATCAATAAAGATACACTTTTTAAAAAAGTCCTTAAAATAAAATAAAATAAAATAAAATAATAAAAACTGATGTCAGGCCCTAGCCAGTTTTGCTCAGTGGATAGACCGTTGGCCTGTGGATTGAAGGGTCCTGGGTTCGATTCCGGCCAAGGGCACATGCCCAGGTGGCGGGCTCTACCCCAATGTGGGGTAGGCAGGAGGCAGCCGATCAATGATTCTCTCTCATCATTGAAGTTTCTATCTATCCCTTCGTCTCTGAAATAAATTTTTTTTAAAAAACTGATTTCAGCTTATTTTAGACGAGTTGTATTAAAAAATATTAAGTAAATATGTAAAAGTGTAGGTGGAGTGTGCGTACAGGAGGAATTATGATGTGGTGTGAGAAAGACTGAGGTTTGGAAGCACCAACATGCTAAATCCTTCTCTCAGGGTCAGTTTAACCGACTCCTCCCTGGGGGGCATCCCTTTCCCCATTTTCAATCTTGGCTGGATGCCAAGTCATATGCTCTCCAAACTCTGTTTTCCACCGTCCTTTCTAGCAAAGTTATTTTGGAGGCAAGTAACTGAATCCCAAATCACACTGTTCTGGGAAGCGCAGTGGGAATATCTAGACCAGCCGTGGGCAAACTACGGCCCGCGGGCCGGATCCGGCCCATTTGAAATGAATAAAACTAAAAAAAAAAAAAGACCGTACCCTTTTATGTAATGATGTTTACTTTGAATTTATATTAGTTCACACAAACACTCCATCCATGCTTTTGTTCCGGCCCTCCGGTCCAGTTTAAGAACCCATTGTGGCCCTCGAGTCAAAAAGTTTGCCCAACCCTGATCTAGACTCTCATAGCCAGCTTCAGGCACAGCTGGATCTAGGTGTTTAAATTATGTCATCAGACATCTCTGCCCATCAGCTGGCTACCTTTCCCATGTGTTGGTCTCATTCTTAGGAAGTCTCTCTACTCATGGTAGAGAGAGGGCCTCCGCAGCTCCACACTTAGATTCCTTAGCAAACCCAGCAGAAGGAAAATGCTTTAATCCCCAGAATTCTGAGGAGCAGTCCTCAGAACGTTCCTCCTTGGTCTGCTTTGGGTGGTGTGCCCAGCTCTCAAGCAATCACTGAAGGATGGGATTGAATGGCTCTGATTGGCCAGACTTGGGTCACATGTCTAGCCCTCGCTCACTTGGGTGGCTCACTTCTCTGGACCCATGAGGAGGTTGGTTTCGCAGAAGCCCTAGGAGCTGTTAGCTGAATAAAAGAGATGAATGCTGGGTGAGCAGAAACCACAGTCCGCATCCACAGGATGGATGGTAATTTGTAGGGCCGGCTATAGGGTTAAGCCTCGGACTGACCCGTTGGCAAAGCCACAAACAAGTCCCAGCTTAGAGGGCACAGTCCTCTTAGCATAATTAAGCTTGACATTATGACGCTGCCTAGATCCTTCCTAGGCAGCTAATGGGCTGGGGGAGGTGCAGGAAGTGCTGCCAAAACAAGTGAAACTCACAAGAACATTGTAACTATGGTGACCACTACCTTGTTTACCTCTGGCTATAAAGTAAAGGCTCTGCTTGCCTCTGGATCTCTCTCTGTGGCCTCAGCCAGGCACAGGAAGATTCACCCCCTAGACCCAGCTTATTCTCTTTGTCATTTCTTCATCCTTCACCGCCCTCACTCAGGCTTGCAGAACCCTTGACTGAGCTGGCTCCGCCCAGTAATTAAATGTGTTGTAAACATTTGCTTATCACCCATCAGTGGTCCCCTGGCCTGACTAGTCACCCCAGCAGAGGCAAAATCATAAAAGAGGCAGGACTGCTAATACCAATAGAGGCATAACCAAGTCCCTTGACATGGACCCTTTTAAGAGGCTCGTGGATGGAACCTTGCCCCAGGGTGGAGCTTGGGCCTCTCTGGGAAAATCATGACCTTCTGAGTCAGATCTGCATTCAGTGCTCAGTCCTCTCATTATACACACTCGCTTATTCATTCACTAGGAAGATATTTATATAGCACTAACGGGGTGCCAGGTACTTACAGTTCTAGACGCTGGAGACACCGCTGTGACCGACAAAATCCCTACCTTCCCGGATCGGAGGTGGCCCTGGGGGAGGGGAGAGAGATCATTAAGAAGAGAATAAAGAAAGAATTTCAGGTAGTAATAAATACAGTAAAGAATATATATAAAACAGTGTATCTTGCTAGTGTGGACGAAAGGGGCCACATGCTAACCTGACAAGCTCAGGGGAGGCCTGCATGGCATCTTGCAAACTCAGAGACCTAAAGTAACCACAAAGGATGGTCTGAAATTAAACTTTAACTAAAAGCAGTTATGGTGGGCAGTTACGTCCTAGGCCGATATCTTCACTGACAAGGTCAACCTTTACCTTAACTGAGCCTATCTGTCTTTTTGCATCTATGATAACATACCCTTGAAGTGTCTGGGTAACTTGTAACTTACCTTTTTCCAGACCCCTTGAGACACAACCTAATGTGCCTGGGCGCCTGGACAGATACCACAAATTCCTTCATTGTTATCATGTTAATTGTTCCTGCACCCACCTAAGTATGTGTCTATCATTTTACTTTTTATCCAATCCCGAGGTTTCCCCACTTTGCTTTCTCCCACCTCTCTAGTCTATCACCAATGGATTTCATGTAACCCACCTGCGTCCCTTCCTTTGCTTGCAATGTATAAATACAGATGTAACCCGCCATTCTCCGGAGCATTATCTCAATTCGTTGAGGTTTTGCTTCCTGGCAATGGTCGACAGTTTGGCTCAAATAAACTCACAAAAATTCTTTACAGGTTTGAATGTTTTTTTTTACATTAACACTAGCAAGGAGCTGGGGGGGGGGGGGGGCTGCCTTACAGCCAGCCTTGGGGACGGCCTCTTGGAGGCTTGAGACTGGACTGTGTCAGCCATGCGATGCTTTGTGTGCAGCTCTCAGAAGAGGAGCAGCAGGTGCCAAGGCACTGTGGCAGCTCCTCAAGAACAGACACACTCAGTCTCTGGGGACCCCTGGGGAAGAGGAAGATCACCCCGACCCCTCAAGTTGCTCTGAGGCTTCAATGAGACAAAGACTGTGAGAGCTGGTGCTGTGCCTGTCCTACGGCAGGTGCTGGGCTCCGCAACCACCAGCTATTTGGGCAACACAATTGTTAGTGTGAGGAGGAAAGAATGGACTTGGAGAATCAAAGGATGAGAGGGCGGTGCTTTCGTGGCTTATCCTTCCAGAATCCAAAATGCAAGGTGCCGTGTGAGCGAGGCCCTGACACTGGGCTTCTGAGCAGCCTCGGGGCACCCTGGAGACCAACAGGAAGAACTATGTTGCTGCCCTGGCCGGTGTTGCTCAGTGGATAGAGCGTTGGCCTGCGGACTGAAGGGTCCCAGGTTCGATTCCGGTCAAGGGCATGTACCTTGGTTGTGGGCACATCCCCAGTAGGGGGTGTGCAGGAGGCAGCTGATCGATGTTTCTCTCTCATCGATGTTTCTAACTCTCTATCCCTCTCTCTTCCTCTCTGTAAAAAATCAATAAAATATATTTTTTTAAAAAGAATTATGTTGCTGTAATAGCGGCCACCACTCACTAGCACCTACACCTGGCAGGCCCTCTGCTGGGTACCTGATATCCGTGGGCCCCTCTGGCTCTGGGGTGGACACTAGGAGCGACACCCCCATTCGACAGAGAAGGGAAACCGAGGCTCAGAGCTGATATCACAGAGTCTGGAGCAAAGCCAGGAAGCAGCCAGGCCTCCCCACACCTTACCTGATGACCTTTGGCCATGACTCACCTCTGAGTTGGGGTGATCATTGTGCCCCGCCCTCTCTCTGCCTTTATTGTTCTCCCAGCGTGGAGGGGGAGGGTGTGCAGAGAGGGAGGGAAGCAAGACCTCGGAGCCCCTTTTCCAGGAGCCCTGCCCCCCAGCCTACTCCCCACCCACCCCTCCCACCAACCCCCTGCTGAGAAGAATGCGGGCCTGGAGGTGGCTTCCCAGCGGGCAGCTGGAGGCTGGGACTGGTGGGGAGAGGGGGTGTGGCCAGGGCAGGGCAGGGCCAGGGCCAGGGCAGAGTACTTGACTGTGCGGTCTGGGAAACCCCACTCCTGACAGGGCGACCTCCCCGCTGTGCCCCTGAACAGAAGTCGGCATGAGGCGCCCCCTGAACGCCGGCTCTGCCCACGGCCCTGCCTGGAAGGGACTGCTGCTAACAGGTGCGTGCGGGACAGCGGCTCCACCACGGCCTAGGGACCAGGAAAGGACGCCCCTCGGAGAGTTTCTATCCGAGTTAGAGTCGCCCCACTCAGAGCTGCCGCTCTGGTCAGTGCCCATGGGGCACAGGCCTGTGCCATGGACCCCTCTTATGAAGGAGGAAAGGAGGCTCAGACAGAATCAGAATCCAGGGCCCCACCCCAGCCCCTTTCCACGAGCACACCCTGTCTCGCCCAGCTGGCCACCTCTAATCACAATGCTAAAATAGTGATAGTGTCAATAATATAACAACAGCAACCCTAATACAAAGGGGTCATTGTGACAGTATTTCTCCAAGCCGGCCGGTTCTACGAGCTTTCACTTAGCAACGTTTCATTCTTAGCCCCATGAGCAAGGGCTGCGTGGATCCCAGTCCACAGAGGGGACACTGAGGCACCGGGAGGTTATGTGCCCTCCATGGGCCCCGCAGCTTGGAAGTGGCAGGAGGAGGATTTGACCCACGTGGAGATCCACACGCATCCACCTCTCAGATAGTAAGCGATTTGCCTCCTCCCCCAGGTCTTGTAAAGCCCAGTTCCGTGTCATTTCAAACCCCAAACTTCGCCCGGTTTAATGCTTCTGTTTGTCCCCAGCCAGGCCTGTGTCAGATGGTAGTGGGGACAGCATGGGACATGGTGGGCCTTGTCGCACGTCCTTTCTCCCAGCCCAGAGCTGTAGTCTGTGCAACCTCTTCCCCCCCGCTCCACCCCCTACCCCTATCCCCCCCCACCCCATTTCAGGGCCATAGGCAAAGGGGAAAGGAAGTGGGAAGGTTTCTGTTTGCTGATTATAGTTGTAAGAGGGTGGGGGAAGGCGTTCTGTGTGGCTGAGGCACTGTTTGTTACTGGTACTCTCTGGGTGAGGATACTCTCTGGGTGAAGGGTACTCTCTAGGTGAGGGGTACTCTCTGGGTGAGGATACTCTCTGGGTGAGGGGTACTCTCTGGGTGAGGGGTACTCTCTGGGTGAGGATATTCCCTGGGTGAGGGGTACTCTCTGGGTGAGGGGTACTCTCTGGGTGAGGATACTCTCTGGGTGAGGGGTACTCTCTGGGTGAGGATACTCTCTGGGTGAGGGGTACTCTCTGGGTGAGGGGTACTCTCTGGGTGAGGGGTACTCTCTGGGTGAGGATACTCTCTGGGTGAAGGGTACTCTCTGGGTGAGGGGTACTCTCTGGGTGAGAATACTCTCTTGGTGAGGGGTACTCTCTGGGTGAGGATACTCTCTGGGTGAGGGGTACTCTCTGGGTGAGGATATTCTCTGGGTGAGGGGTACTCTCTGGGTGAGGATATTCTCTGGGTGAGGGGTACTTTCTGGGTGAGGATACTCTCTGGGTGAAGGGTACTCTCTGGGTGAGGGGTACTCTCTGGATGAGGGGTACTTTCTGGGTGAGGATACTCTCTGGGTGAGGATACTCTCTGGGTGAGGGGTACTCTCTGGGTGAGGGGTACTCTCTGGATGAGGGGTACTTTCTGGGTGAGGATACTCTCTGGGTGAAGGGTACTCTCTGGGTGAGGGGTACTCTCTGGGTGAGAATACTCTCTTGGTGAGGGGTACTCTCTGGGTGAGGATACTCTCTGGGTGAGGGGTACTCTCTGGGTGAGGATATTCTCTGGGTGAGGGGTACTCTCTGGGTGAGGATATTCTCTGGGTGAGGGGTACTTTCTGGGTGAGGATACTCTCTGGGTGAAGGGTACTCTCTGGGTGAGGGGTACTCTCTGGATGAGGGGTACTTTCTGGGTGAGGATACTCTCTGGGTGAGGATACTCTCTGGGTGAGGGGTACTCTCTGGGTGAGGGGTACTCTCTGGATGAGGGGTACTTTCTGGGTGAGGATACTCTCTGGGTGAAGGGTACTCTCTGGGTAAGGGGTACTCTCTGGGTGAGGATACTCTCTGGGTGAGGGGTACTCTCTGGGTGAGGATACTCTCTGGGTGAGGGGTACTTTGGGGACACTAGGCCCCGGACAGGGTGTTGCTAAGGCTTCCATGAAGTGGCCCTCTGGAGGCTCACGGCCACCTCCCCGCCCCCTCCCGCCTCATTCTGCCACAGTCGGTTGCAGGGTCGCAGGCCAGCAAGCCCTGCCGGTCAGGGTCTTTGCCAGGACAGCCTGCAGCTGGCCCTCCGCGCAGGCCCGCCCCTGGCTCCTGGGAAACAAACGCATGGACATCTTTGTTGTTCCCTCAGTCGTTGCAGGTGGGCCATGTCCACCCGCCCTCTGTTCCCCCCGCCCCACAGGTCACGCCTCACCTGGAGGCCTGGAGGGCTAAGTTCCCACATGCTCCGGGATGCTTCCCTATCTATCTCTCTAAGAGGCCCCTAGGAGCACCCTCCCCTCGCCTGGGGGGCGGGAGCCCAGCCCGCACCCTGGGAAGGAGTCAAGTTCATTCTCAACTCTCCCCTTCTCCCCATTCTCAGCTCTGCGCCCCTTCTCTCCATGAGCTCTTTCCTTGTTGCTGTTATTCTGCTAGTTTCAGGTGTACAGCACAGTGGTTAGGCAGTCGGATACTTTACAAGTGTCCCCCGATATGTCCAGTAGCCACCTGGCCCCGTATATAGTCGTTACAACATCATCGACTCCCTTCCCTGGGCTGCACCTGGTGGGTCAGGGCGTGTCCCTGACTCAAAGGTTAGAGATGAAATAAAATCTCCACACGCCCGTGAGGGAAGAGCTCGGGAATCAGGTCCGTGGCTCAGCGCTGAGATGCCACCCTTCATCTGACATACTTAAATATTTACCCACTGTTTTATTTACTTACTGAAATGTATAGTATACAGGGTGGGGCAAAAGTAGGTTTACAGTTGTTCATGTTGAAAATAATACAATAATTAATAAATAATCTATCCTAATAAAAGGGGAATATGCTAATTAGACCGGGAGACCTTCTGGACAAAGCCATGATGGTGGGGCTGAGGCAGAGGTGGTTAGGGGTGATCAGGCCAGGAGGGGAGGGCAGTTGGGGGCGAGCAGGCTGGGGGGGAAAGTTGGGGGTGAGCAGGTTGGCAGGCAGACTGGTTAGGGGCGATCAGGCAGGCAGGCAGATGAGCAGTTAGGAGCCAGCGGTCCCAGATTGGAGAGGGTGCAGGCCAGGCTGAGGGACACCACCCCCTCCCCCCCGTACATGAATTTCATGCACCCGGCCATTAGTAAAGAATAAAGTGTGTTTCCTTTACTCACAACAGTAAACCTACTTTTGCCACACCCTTTATAGAAATACATTTTAAATATATGTAAAATATAGTTTCTGTTTATTAACATAATTTATACTTTTCTTTATATTTATGCATTATTAAATTATAAAATTGATATATCATAATCATCTATAACCAAGTAATATATGCATAATTATCTATTAAATTAATTACATGTTATATAATGTATAATTATATAATAATGTTAGAATACTTATGTATAATTATTAATTTTTTGTTTATGAATAGATTTTAATTTATGTATAAAATACCAAAGTTAGACTGTCCTCAGCCCTGAAAATTCATGACCTCACTGCATCTCAGGCACTCCTGTGAAATGGTTACTAATCTTGATAAGTGGAGAAACTGAGGCTCGGACCCCAGAAGTAAGGCGTGGCAAAGTCAGGGCTATAAACCCAGGTCCAGAGGCCTCCGAGTCTGCAAATGAAACCGGACTCCGCATCAGCTGGAGGGAGCTGCTCAGGTGCCGGGTCTCCTAAAGATGCCTGGGCGGTCCCCAAGTCACCGGGTGCCTCGACGCCCTCATGTTCAGAACTGCTTCCAGCACGGAGGCAGCAGGACTTGAAATCGGCCCCTTTGGTCACAGATTCAACAAACCCCGTTCTGTGCCCAGCCTGTGCCGGAGACAGAGCCTCCTGGGCTCACAGCCCAGAGGGAAACACACCCTCGCAGACAGAATGACCCACAGTGTGGGGGGCAGGAGTGGGGTGAGGAGGGAGACCGGAGCCTCAGGTGTGAAACTGGGGAGACGGTGATCAGGAGGGAACCTTGCAACGCTGTCAAAATCGAAATATGGCCTCAGACAGGTGTGACATCAGTTATGCAGATGGCTTCCTTGTTTCATAAAAGCCTAAGCATGCAATTTGTTTTCATCAAGACAAGAAAGCAGAACCCTGGCCAGGCACTTGCGGGTGACACCTTATTCCTGTCACTCCGTCCGTGGCCAGGGCTGCCATCATCCCATCCAGTCAGGTGAGGTCTCTGCCCAAACACGGTAGCACCTGTTTCCAAGCACAGCTGATGTCAGCGGAGGCGTGAGGAGAGGGTGCCTGCGCTGACGCTCGAACCACAGCTAGGAAAAGAGTCGGAGGAGAACAGCATTCCAGGCGGGGGAGCAGCGTGGCGAAGGCCTGGCGGCCGGAGCACGGTGTGGAGATCGGTGTGACGGATGCAGAACGTGAGGGAGGAACGGAGAGAAGGGCAGAGGATTCTGAGCAGTGTCCTGAGGCACTAGGGAGCCAGGGAAGGCTTATGAGCAGGGGAGTAGATAAGTCACAGCAGCTGCCAACTCAGAGGTAAAATCAGTGAAAGCAGGAAGTGAGAGCCCCCTAGATCCTCGGGCAGGGGGGGGCAACCTTTTTGTGAGTGCGTGCCAAAACCAGCAAAATCTCTGACTCAAAATTCTTCTGCATGCCAACCCTAATTTTTTGAGAACATGTTATGCCTACTTGATAAGGTGTACGTACATGAAGAACCTTGAAGAAATAATATAATTCATTCGAGCGACATAAACACAGTATATGATGATGAAAAATACATTTATTTTTTAATGTATACATGTACACTGATAGTCCGACAGAAAACTTTATGACTCCGTTTGATATTATCAGTGGGACTTTCGCTGCTGCATCACTGATGACAGAGATTTTGCATCAGGTTTATATTTCGTGACCTTCAGAGATATGCACGAGCTACTACTTTCATCCGTCAGACTACTCCTATTACGAGACTTAATAAAATTCATCACTGAGAACAAAGATTCATAATTGTAAATGGAAGATTATAATAGAGGGTTTTGCGTGCCAACAAAAGTTACTGGCGTGCCATGTTTGGCACGCGTGCCAGGGGTTGCCCACCCCTGTCCTAGGGCCTAGAAGCCCTGTGGTGGGACTGCTCCCAGCTCTACACTCATGGCCTTGGGGCTGAGGGGCAAGCTTACTGTGCTCAGTTCCTCAGCCTGTGAAACAGACTAGAACAGTGGTTCCCATCGTGGGGCACATGCCCCACAGGGGGGCAATTTGATTCTTAAGGGGGGCAATTTGAGGATGAGTTATTAACAGTGAATTTTTTGCGTTTCTTATGGTCCTAGGGGCCTCAGATATAATATATAAGTATATATTGTGACATTTCTGCATTTAAGGTCTCTATTATGTTTGGGGCAATCGGATACTTTACAAAGTATTTGCTATTTTTTTCATATCACTTCATATTATTATTATTATTATTATTATTATTATTATTATTACAATTTCTTGGTGATTTCTTCCTCAGGCCTTCAACTGTCCTTTTGTTCTTTTCTTTTCCTTTTCCATGGATGCCATGTTCTTTGGAAGCTTGTTTAGACCAAGTTAATGGGCTTTAAGCTTCCTCCACATGAACAGTTCACTTTCTGAATAATCCTACATAATAAAAGGGTAATATGCAAATTGACCCTAACGGCAGAACAACCACTCAACCAGTCACTCTGAGGCGCACTGACCACCTCTCGGTCCCTTTCCCCGGCTGGCAGGCTCCGATCGCCCGATGGGAATGGGGGTGGGTGGCAGAGGACTCGGGCGGCGCCAGACCAAGGTCCCCGCTTGCCAGTTGCCCCATACACAGAGGGCGACCCGCGGCAGGGGGCAGGGCCAGCAATCAGGCAGAACGGCCAACCTTTCAGTCCCTCCCCGCGGTGGGCAGGCTCTGATTGCCCAATGGCGAATGGAGAACCGGGGATGGGTGGTGGCAGGGGGTGGGTGATCGCAGGCCAGGCCTAGGGACCATACCCGCACACGAATTTCATGTGCCAGGCCTCTAGTAAAAGTTATATGTCAAGGGGAGTCGGGGGAGGGCATCAGGATCTTAGAGATGCTTAGGTCGGGCATGGCCAAAAAATGTTGGGAACCACCTGACTAGAACCAATCCCAGTGGTTGAGGGGCTCAGTGAGGTGATGGTTGGGAGAATGTGGCACAGTCCCTGGCACTAAGCCAGTATCTGGTGTCAGATCACCTGGAGCCGCCCCTGCGACCTGTCACACCCCTTCCAGGGCGCAGTGCGGTTGTCTGTGACGATGCTGCCTGCCCCGGGAATCATTATCCCCAGCCTCTACTTCTCATCCACTTTCCCGGAAGCGAGCTGATGTGTCAGCATTTGTGCTATAAGTGGGCATTTCTGATCCTTAAAATGTAACCACTTATTTTATGGCTTTCTATCTTTAAAAGGCATATTTCCAATGCACCCAGTACTTGTAATTGTGGGGGCAAGGAGAATAATAATGATGAAAATTACAGTTCGAACGTCAAGCGTTTATCTGGCAGTCACCTTGTTGGCACACCGTTGTAAGCACTTTACACACATTAGATTTGGGAATTTTTTTTAAAAATATATTTTATTGAGTTTTTACAGAGAGGAAGGGAGAGAGAGAGCTAGAAACATCGATGATCAAGAAACATCGATCAGCTGCCTCCCGCACATCCCCCACTGGGGATGTGCCTGCAACCCAGGTACATGCCCCCGACTGGAATCGAACCCGGGACCCTTCAGTCCACAGGCCAACGCTCTATCCACTGAGCCAAACCGGTTTCGGCGATTTGGGAATCTTGAAAGACTTGGCCAGTCTGCCCTCTGCATGGGGTTGGACCAGCGTGTGAGAGCTTCCTGTTCCCTCAGTCTCACTGACACAACATCAAACTTTTGGACATTTGCCCGTCTGCTAGGTGCAAAGCATTACCTATTACCTCAGTTTGTTTTCATTTCCATTTATCTTGCTGTGAGTACAGTTGAACATTGTCCCTATGTCAAGAGACATTGGATTTTCTTTTCTAGGAATCGCCTACCCATATCTTTTATATATTTTCCTGTTAGGTTGTTGATATTTTTCTTATTGATTTCTAGGAGCACTTTACATATTAGTGAAATGAGCTGTTTGTCTGTGATATCAGTTGCCAATGCTTTTCCCTGTAGGTCATTGTTATATTGACTTTGAGGGTGGTGGGTTTGTTGTTGTCTTTTAACTTTTGTAGAAGTTTCTTTTGATTTTTGTCAAACTTTTCAGTCTTTGTTGTTGTTGTTAATCCTCACCCAAGGATATTTTTCCATTGATTTTTAGAGAGTGGAAGGGAGAGGGAGAGACATAGAGAAACATCGATGTGAGAAAGACACATTGATTGGTTGCCTCCTGCATTCTGGTCAAGGTACGTGTCCTTGACCAGACTCGAACCCAGGACCCTTCAGTCTGTGGGCTGATGCTCTATCCCCTGAGCCAAACCGGCCAGGACAAACTTTCCAGTCTTTTATGGAAGGAGCTTGTGTTCTTACTGCAACAGTCACCATTCCAGTGAGAGGTAACAGGTGGGGCTGGGCAAGAGCAGAGGGTCTGGAGCCAGACTCCCAGGGCTCGGCTTCAAGCTCTAAGCAACGCGGACATTTAACGAGAGGAAGTGAGAGGAACTGAGAGCGGGGGACTCGCCGCACAACGTACTTTAGTGGTGGAGAATCTCGACTCCGTAGGTGCTGCCTACCACCTATAACACCCTGGAAAGATGTCTTACATTCTCTGCATCTTTGTGTCTTCACCTCAAATAGGGGTGGAATAGTTGGATCAGTAAAGGCGGAGGCAAGAAGGAGATGGTGAACTCAAAGGGAGTAATGAGCAGGGTTTGGTCAAGGGACACTTTGCAGAGGTGAAGGCAGGGGATTGGTTAAGCGACATGGGGCTGTGCAGTACCCAGGGGCTGGCAACAGTGGAAGCAGTTACTCCCCGCGCCCCGCCTCCCCGCCTCCCCAGGCTAGAAGTTGCCAGAGGGAGAGATAGATGGCCACCCAATAGGAGCTTAGTAGAGGGACACAGCCCACCTGTGCTGATGGAGCAGGGAGAGAGCTGTGGGACCATAACCACAAGGTCACTCCCACGGTCAGAAGCAAAGGGCACGGGGGACACCAACAAGGGAGCTCAGAGAGGCCAGCCTTTCGGGACACAGCAGAGCAGAGGTTAGAGAGTGCAGCCGACCGCCCAGTGGAAGGTGTGCTTTGTGGGGTCGATGTATAAGGAAGACGTGAGCTAACACATGTTCGGTGCTTAGAACGGTGTCTGGCTGACAGGAGGTTCTCAGTGAACGTTCCCTTCCATTCCTACAATATTTTTACCATGATCACTGTTGTCCACGTCAGGTCTCCCTGTGCCGGACTCATTCTCCCCGGCGCGGGGAGGGCCGCTTGGGGCAGCACCTCACCTTGGGTCCCACTTGCTCCCCTCTTCTCTCCTCTCCTCCCCACCCCTCCAGGCACCCTGCTCGCATCCTGCATCTGCCCTGCCTCCTCGGAGCTGCCCTCCTCTGCGCCTCCAGACATCTTGACAGAAGGAGCCAGTGCTCACCTTCCCGTCCCCAGGAACCTCGATGGCATTCTCTCCACTTCTTGGTTCCGAGGGCACGGGGCCCAGCAAGAAGCCACGGTCTTCTCCCCCGAGGGCCGCCCGGGGCCCGGCCACACTGACGCGGGCAGCGACGCTGTGATGCTGGACACCAGCAGGGGACGCAGGAGTGTCAAGGGTGAGTGGGGTCCCAAAGCTGGGCCCATCAGCACCCCTTCTGTGCCAGCAGTCACTTGCTCCCTAACAACCCCCCTCCAACAAAACCTTAAAATGGTAACCATTTCTCGAGCTCATGATTCCTCTGGACAGCCCTGGTCTCACTCATGGGTCAGCCAGGGAGTGCCAGGGCCCTGACGGGTCAGGGTGGCCTCTTTCATAGGCCTGGCAGTGGCCTGGTGGCAGCTGGGGCAGCCGGGGCAGCCGGGGCAGCAGTGATAAATGGGCCTGGTGGCCTCTCAGCCTCCAGCGGGCTGGCCTGGGCTTGTTCTCTCGGCAATGGAACGACAACAGGGGCAGTGGTGAGGCCCTGGCATGCCATCACTTCCACCATCTTTGATTGGCCACAGCAAGTCACACGACTGGCCCAGCCTCCTTGGCAGGGGGGCGGGGGGGGGGGGGTTGTTGAGTGTTTCCTTCCACGACCCGCGTGGAGTAGGGTTCAGTATCTGAAAGAGGAGCTGCACAACAAATGAGAGAAAAAGACACGAGATAATTTTGCAATATTGGGGGACCAGGCGGCAAGTCCCAAAGGACTTCCCTCATGCTCAGACCTCACCAAGCTTTTATTGATCTGGGATGCACCCATAGCATAGCCCTTAGGCAGGTGACCCCCTAGTAACAAGCAGACTAGCCCATCAGCAAGGATTTACATAATAATAAATGGGGGTGTAGTTTCAGCTACCACTGTCTGGACAAACAGAGGTGGCGCCTAGTTCCGAGCTTTGCTAGGGCTTCAAAGGCACCCAGCCTTTGGGGGGGGGGTTTCGGGGAGTTCTCTGTCTATGCTTATCAGATAGTGAAGGCAATAAACAGTTTCCCACATCGGGGCGGGATGCCGGGGGGTGGGGCAGAGAATAGGCTTCACCACTTGAAGAAAGGCGTTGCAGTGTTGTGACCACTTTTTGTCCTCGGTCACACTTTCCAACTGAGAGTCATTAAGCAGTCGCTCCTCGTCGCTTAGGGAGGGGCAGAGGTCTCCGGTGGCGGCCTTCAAACTCACCTCTGTCCTTACGAGCTATGCAGCTCTGAGCTTGGACTTTTATACCTGAACCAGACGAAGAAAGCCCTGCGGCTAGCCAGACCCCTGCTCTGGAGAAGGTTCGGAGGTGGTTAGCCTGCTAGGACTGCCGTAACAAAACACAACAGGCCGTGCGGCCTCAGCAACAGACCGTTACTTCCCACGGTGCTGGAAGATGGACGTCCAAGACCAGGGGGTCGGTGGGTTCGGTTTCCTTTCAGGCCTCTCTCTTTGGCTTGCAGACGGACCCCTTCTTGCTATGTCCTCGCATGGCCTCGCCTCCGTGGGCGCACCACCCGTGTCTTCCTGTGGGTCCTGTAAGGACAGCGGTCAGATTGTATCAGAGTCCACCCTAACAGCATCGTTCTCACTTAATTATTTCTTTGAAGCTGTGTTCATCCCCTCGGAGCAGTGATATGGAGTTGGGGGGCTCTGGGTGGGACCCCATTGCTATCCATGATTTCGACAAACCATCAGCACCTGCCCTACACCTGGCCTGTGCTGGGCAGGATGGGCACACAGCAGTGGCTGAGGGGGCCCTCCTCTCCTGCACAGCCTGAGCTGTGTGGCCGAGGACCGATGCCCCTTTACCCTCACACACCAGAGCCGTGCGGCCCTCCTTTCACACGGCCATAGCTTCGTCTGCTTGGGCCCGATAAGCTCTGCTGGCCTACCCTGACGACTCCCCGAGACTCTGTTGGACCACAGAGCTGTGCGAGCACCCAGCAGGTGGCAGCTAGACCCAGCACTGGCACCGAGTCTGAACCTGTGTCCATCTGGTGAACACCACTCGCCCCTACCTGGCGACAGACGGAGACCCTACCTCATGCAACTCGAGTGCTGCCAGAGGATCTTTCATTGCCTGAGCCTAACAGGCAGCAGGCAGGCGGAGTTCAGTGGAGGCAGGCCAAGGTGATATCAGGGTGACTTGAGACGTTTGCTGACCTGCCCCCAGACCTGGGGCTGGTCAAAGCAGCCTTGGTGCTCAGCGTGGTCCTTCTATGCACACCCGGGCTTGGCAGGGGCAGCCACAAACTGGATCGCTCTGTAGCTGCAAACGGATTGCTCAGGGCCAATGACAGGAGGCATATGAATTGGCCTGCACCCGAGTCCCTCCCAACAGGCCCCAGTGGCCAGCTTCAGACAACAATAGAGCGAGATCCCACTAGTTTCACAAGTGGCACATCCAAAGGAAGATCTTGGCAGGCACCAGACATGCTGAGGCAAATTCTGCTTTGTGTGGTTGGCAGCTGCACAGCAGCTCAGACACTGTGGCCAGGGCTGACTCCCACAGTCAGCCAGCTTGAAGGTTGATCCCACGTGCAAATGGGCCTGTAGCAATCAGGACTCAGTTACAACAGAAGGGCCCTCGTAACCCATACAAGGGACATTCCTGGAGCACCCAGCTCAGGTGATAAAGGTAACGGCACCACTGAACCCCACAGGATACCTATTACATAAGACCACCCTACCAAGACTGGGAGTCATAATGCATAAAAACAAACACAAAGAGGCAACCAAAATGGAGAGACAAAGAAACATGCCCCAAATGAAGAACAGAAGAAATCTCCAGAAAAAAAGCTAAATTAAATGGAGGCAAACAATTTATTAGATATAGAGTTCAAGAAATGGTTATAAGGATGCTCATACGGACATAAAACCCATAAAAAAGAACCAGTCAGAAATGAAGAACACAATATCTGAAATGAAGAATGCAGTGGAAGGAATCACCAGTACATTCAATGGAGCTGAAGATGGAATCACCGATTTGGAAGACAAGGTAGCAGGAAACTACCTTGGGGGAAAAAAAGAATTTTTAAAAATGAGCATAGTTTAAGGGGCCTTTGGGACAACATGAAGTGTAACAACATCCACATTATAGTGGTTCCAGAAGCAGAAGAGAGAGAGCAAGGCATCAAGAACATATTTGATGAAATAATGAAAACTTTCCTAACCTATTGAAGGCAGAAGACACACAAGTCCAGGAAGCGCAGAGTCCCAAACACATCATAATTTAAATGGCAAAGGTTAAAAACAAAGAAAGAATATTAAGAGCAGCAAGAGAACACAGTTAGTTACCTACAAGGGAGCTCCCATAAGACTGTCAGACGATTTCTCAACAGAAACATTTCAAGCCAGAAGGAATGAGTATAACATATTCAGAGTGATGAAAAGCAAGTTCCCACAGCCAAGACTACTTTACCTAGCATGGTTATCACTTAAAATTGATAGCCACACAATTTCTATCAAAGTACCAATGGTGTATTTCAAAGAAAATAGAACAAATATCCCAAAAATTTACCTTGAACCACAAAACAACCTAAGTAGCCATAGCAATCTTGAGAAAAAAGAACAAAGAGGGAGGAATCACACTACTTAATATCAAACTATACCTCAAGACCACAGTAATCAAAACAGCATGGCACTGGCATAAGAACAGGCATATAGATCAATGGAACAGAATAGAGAGCCTGGAAATAAACCCATTAATATTAATTAATATTTGACAAGGAGGCAAGAACATACAATGGGGTAAAGATAGTCTATTCAATAAATGGTGTTGGGGAAAATGGACAGATACGTGCAAAAAAAAAAATGAAACTAGACCAACTTCTTACATATACACAAGAATAAACTCAAAATAGTTTAAAGACTTAAACGTTAGACTCGAAGCCATAACAATCCTAAAAGAAAGTATAGGCAGCTCTAACCGGTTTGGCTCAGTGGATAGAGCCTCGGCCTGTGGACTGGAAGGTCCCAGGTTCTATTCCGGTCAAGGGCATGTACCTTGGTTGCGGGCACATCCCCAGTAGGAGGTGTGCAGGAGGCAGCTGATCGATGTTTCTCTCTCATCGATGTTTCTGACTCTCTATCCCTCTCCCTTCCTCTCTGTAAAAAATCAATAAAATATATTTTAAAAAAAAGAAAAGAAAGTATAGGCAGTAAAATCTCAGACATTTCTTGTAGCAATGTTTTTTCTGATATATCTCCATGGGGAAGGGAAACAAAAGAAAAAATAAATGGGAATACATTCAACTAAAAAAGTTGTACAGCAAAGGAAACCATCAACAAAATGAAAACCCACTCAATGGGAGAACATATCCTCTAAAGATACATCTGATAAGGGGTTAATATCCAAAATTTATAGAGAACTTATAAAACTCTACACCAGCCCTCGCTGGTAAGGCTCAGTTGGTGGGTCATCATTCTGTACACTGAAAGGTTGCTGGTTCGATTCCCAGTCAGAGTCCGTGCCCGGGTTATGGGTTCAATCCCCAATTGGGGACATGCAAGAGGCTGCTTATCATGTTTCACTCGCATATTGATGTTTTTCTCTGACTCCCTTCCTCTCTCTATATAAAAAATCTTTAAAAAAACAACAACACCCCTAACCAGTTTGGCTCAGTGGTTAGAGCGTTGGCCTGCGGACTGAAGGGTCTCAGGTTCAATTCCAGTCAAGGGTACCTAAGTTGAAGGCTCCATCCCCCGACCCCCCTTGGGGTGCATGCGGGAGGCAACCAATCAATGTGCCTCTCTTACATCGATGTTTCTCTCTCTCTGTCTCTCTCCCTCCCTTCCACTCTCTAAAAATCAATGGAAAAATATCCTCAGATGAGGGTTAACAACAACAAACCACACACAAAAAAAGAAAACGAAATTAAAATTAAAAGACAAAAACAAACAATCCAATTTAAAAATGAGCATAGGACCTGAATAGACACTTCTCCAAAGAGGACAAACAGATGGCCAGTAGGCATATGAAAAGATGTTCAACATCACTAGTCACTAGAGAAATGCAAATTAAAGTCACAATGAGCTATTACCTCACACCTGTCAGAATGGCTATCCTATATAATAAGAGCCTAATGTGCAACTTGTCCCCTTGGGTGGTCATTCAACCAGAGACCGGGAGTTCGACCACTCGCTATGACGTGCGCTGACCACCAGGGGGATGCACGGAACACGGTGGGCATCGGTGACACTCTTGCTGGGTACCAGGGGGCAGGGGTGATGGGGACGGGGGTGCGGTAAGAATGCGGGGTGTCCACCAAGCTCACTCTCACTCCCCTGCTACTCTCCCCTGGGGCACCAGGGCTCACTTTCCCGGAGCACCCTCCTCCCCCACCCCTGCACTGCAGTCGCCCACCCAGCACCTGCACAGCCTCTTCCGGGTGAGCCAGGACCTCAGGGGCTGGTCAGGCTCCCCGTGGGTTCGTGCGGGAGCTGGTCTGCGAGGCCGGCTGGGAGAGAGCACGCTGCCCGCCCAGCTTCTGTGTGACACCACTGGGCAGCCCAGGGGCCCAGCTGCACCCTGACCCGCAGCATCCAGCCGTGCTCACTGCATCTCCGCGCGGGGACTCGGGCACCATGACGCAGGCAGAGGGGAGCATGTGGGGGCCCAGGGGCCCAGGTGCTGCCCAGGACCCAGGGGTCAGCTGGGATCTGCTCTTCCACACCAAACGCTCGCACTTCGATCACTGGCCAGGCCTAGGGACCGCACCCGTGTACAGATTTCGTGCACCGGGCCTCTAATTATAAATAAATCAACAAACAAGTATTGGCAAAGATGTAGAGAAAAGGAAAACCTCATGCAATGTTGGTGGGAGTGAAGATTGGTGGAGGCACTGTGGAAAGCAGTATGGGGTTACCTCAGAACACTAACAATGGAACTGCCTTATGACCCAGTGACTCCACTTCTGGGAATGTATTTGAAGAAACCCTAAATGCTGATTTGAAAGGCTATGTGCACCCCTTTGTTCACTGCAGCATTATTTACGATAGTCAAGATTTAGAAGCTGCCAAGTGTCCATCAATAGAGGAATGGATAAAAACAAAAGCTGTGGCAGCCCTGGCTGGGTTGCTCAGTTGGTTGGAGCATCATCCCGTACACCAAAAGTTGCGGGTTTGATTCCCAGTCAGGGCACATACACAGGCTTCAAGTTCTATCCCCATTCAGGGCGCATACAGGAGGCCACTGACCAATGTTTCACTCTCACACTGATTCATATTCTCTCTCTCTCTCTCTCTCTCTCTCTCTCTCTCTCTCTCCCCTCCCAACCCCCCATCCTCTCTCTGAACCTCAGGTGAGGATTTTAAAAAGTTAGTAAATCATGACTCACAGTAAGAAATGCATTTCAAATATGACCCAGTGTGTTCGTATACACACACCACAAGTAACTAAAAGACAAATGTCATAAAGTAGCCATCACTGCTATGAGCAATGCATTCTGCCATTTCGCATTATGTTTCATTTTGAGTTTTAAATGCTGATTGCAGCCTACTGAATGGGTCTCCCTCGCAGGAACACACTGGGAGTTAGCAAGTGTGTAGAATGGTGTTTGGCTCATGTAAGAACCCGGTCTAGGCATCTGTGACATCGATTCTTGTTTCTGCACCTGGTGGGCTCCCTCTCCTCCGGCAAGGCTTAGCGCGGGCACCGCCGGCTCCAGGCAGCTCCTGTGAGCTCTCCGCTGGGCTGCAGCTTTTCACTTGCATTGCACTGAAAGCGGAAATGAGCTGCTTGTGGAGATTGCCAGCATTCACCATGGCACCACGCTCCCCAGGTTCAAATCCCAGCTGTGTCCTCCTGGCCCTTAGACCTGACCCTAAGACACCCAAACCTCAGTCTTTCAGCTATAAAATAAAATAAAATAAGTAAATAAATTAAATAAATAAATAAAATAATAAATAAAATAATAAATAAAATAAAATAAGTAAAATAAATAAATAAATAAAATAAGTAAAATAAATAAATAAGTAAAATAAATAAATAAATTAAGTAAAATAAATAAATAAATAAATAAAATACAATATAAATAAAATAAAAAAATAATAAATAAAATAAAATAAATAATAAGATAAAATAAAATAAAATGGGAATTGGGCGAGGGGGAGAATTGTGGGTGTGCCATCTGTAAAGAGCATCCCCCAGGAGCCGGTAGCTCAAGCCCCAAGCCTCGGAGGCCCCCTTGACTCCTCTCTTTCTCCCCCACCCACATCTAGTCCATCAGCAAATCCTGGGGCTCTGCCTTCAAAACAACCCAGACTGCAAGCACTCCTCCCAGCTCCTCGCCTCGCCCTGGCCCAGCTGGGGCGGTGGGGCTGGGATACTTATATAACTCCCCTGTCACCCGCTGCGGAGGCCCACTCCCGGCGTACCCGTTCCCCAACAGGCTGACCTGCTGCCTCGATGGGAAGTATGGGCTCTGGCCACCAGCAAAAGCCCTCAGGGCACAGAGGCTGGAAGTGGGATGATTGGGAGCTCTGGCGGGGGCACCAACAGCTCCGCTATGCCCAGTGCCTGGAGCAGTGCAGGGCATGGACCAGGCACTCCACGTCCATTTGTTCGTGAATGAATGAATGAATGAATGAATGACTGCCTCTGTGGTGGGCAGAAGAGGGGCTCAGTCTCTCCAAGTCCTGTCCGCCCACATGGCCTTACGCCCTGTTCACACAGCCCAACAGATGCTGCTACACACCTTCCCGGAGACTTTGCGGGGCGTCGTCCAGAGTGAGCTCAACTACTCGGTGATCCTGAGCTGTCTGACTACACTCACGCCCACACCCGTGATTCACTGGACCTTCAACGGGCAGCCCCGAGGGACAGGGGAGAAGCTGATCATCCGGCGGCTGTCCAGGGAGGACTTGGGTACCTATGTGTGCGTGGCCAAGAACAGCCAGGAACAGCACTCCTCCGAGCCTATAAAAGTCTCCCTGTCCGGTAAGCCCCCCGGCCCTACCCCAAACCCCTGCACCCTCGCTGGTCGGTGGCCAGTTTTCCTGGTTCCCCTGAACCCCCTTCAGTGAGCAGTCTCCTCTGAGACGCTCTGTAGCCAAGTTGTCATCACATGCACATGGCCGATTGGGCATGATTAGCCCATTTTACAGATGACAGGCTATGGAAGCTCAGCTCATGATCTGGAGCCAGCTGCCTGGGTCCCGGCTCCCACCACTTGCCGGGTGTGACTTCTGGAGCCCCTTCGCCTCTCTGAGCCTCAGCTTGTGCCAGCGGGAAGGTGCAGGTGCTCATGTGACACGTGGTTCTGAGCATGGGCATGGAGTTTGAATTCTGGCTCCACTTCCTGGCCATGGGACTTGGGACCAGCTCTGTGCCTCGGTTTCCCCACCTGTAAAATTGGAAAAATAAGAGTGCCCACCCAAGGTATAGTTGTGAGCATTCAATGAGATAAGCAGGCGAACAGCTTAAAATAACAGTGCCTCATACTACTGAACACTAGTGAGTATTCGATGCACACTAGATAGTATCGTTGCTACAATTAGCATTGTCAATATTATCAACTAGAGGCCCAGTACACGAAATTCGTGCACTGAGGCTGTCCAGGTGGCAGAGCCCTTGAAGGCCATGCTTCCTCCCCAGATCCTGGGGAGTCACGGCGAGCTTTTGAGCAGAGGAGGTACGGGGTCAAGTTTGGGCTTCAGAGGGGACACTGACTTCCGCATGGTGGGGCGATGGGTGGGGAGAGACTGGGGCAGGAGAGCAAGGAGGAGGCCTGGGCAGAGGCCTAGAGGATGGGGAGGAAGGGAGGGATGGAAGCGACACAGAGGAGCTGGGATGGTGGGAGTGGGGGTTGTGGAGGGAGGGCGGTTGCTCCAGTCTCACCCATTCTCGGTTTCCAGAAGTCGACATGGATTCCACAGACGAGCCCATCGATCTGGACCCCATTCTCACGGTGTCAGGAGGATCTGCCATCGCCCTCCTCCTGGCCGGAAGTGCCGGGTTGGTGGTCGTGATGGTAGGAATTGGCTCCGCCATCGCCCAGACCCAAAGGTACTGTCTGTCCCTGACCCGTGTGCCTGGACTGACCTCCCCACTCAGCAGCAAAACAAAACAAAACGCCTCGTCCCAAGGAGCTTTAGGCTCATTCAGAGAGGATGGCATTGACCCCTGATGTGGCCATCTGCCTCCTCAGTTCCCACAGTGACCACAAGAGTCAGAAGAGGGTTTTGATGCTGGTCTGTCTGGTGCAAATTCCAGTTCCATTACTTACCCGCAGGGAAGCCATGGGCAGGTCACTTCCCCTTTTTGTGCCTCAGTTTGCCTATCTGCAAAATGGGGATGATAATCATAATGCCTGCCTCACAGGACTGTTGTGAGGATTAAACAAGCTAATATTTCTAAAGTGTTTAAAACAGTGTCTGGGATACAGTAAGCATCGTATTCATTCCTTCTGCACATATCTATGAGCCAGGCGCTGGGGATACTGTGGGAATGAATGGTGCAAAGTCCCTGCCCTCATGAACTTTCATCCTAGGCAGGTACCAACAATTATGTGGTGACTCAGTGAACTATAGGTCGTATGTTGAGGGATGATGAGTGCTAAGGAGAGGAATAAGGCCGGAAGGGGGACAGGGAGTGTGGGGATGAGGAGCAATTGAGCTAAGTCAGTCAAGACCTCCCCGGAAGAGTAACATTTCACAAAGACATTGGGCAAAGGAAAGGAGGGAGGGAGCCCGTGTGTATGTGGGGAAAGGACACACCGGGCAGAGGGAACAGCAAGTACAAAGGCCCTGAGGTGGGACTTGCCTGGCATGTTAAAAAAAAATTGCAAGGAGGCCAGTGTGGCTGGAGTGGCGTGAGGAATGGGAAAAGAAGCAAGACCTGAGATCAGAGAGGGAAAGGGCGGGGCACCAAACAGTGGAAGGTGTGCGGGTCATGTCCGTACTTGGCTTTTGTTCTGAGTGAGATGGGGGTCATGTGGGTTTAGAGCCGAGGAGGGAATGGATGGATGGATAGATGGATAGATAGATGGATGAATGGATGAATGAATGAATGAATGAATGGGTGACTGCCTCTGTGATGGGCAGAAGTGCTCAGTCGTTCTGACTTACATTTTAATCCTAGCTGTGTCAGCTATTATCATACTATAATAACTTTCCCTGTGTTGAATGCCTATTACATGCTTGCTAAACTTTATTCTTTTTTAAATATATTTTTATTGATTTCAGAGAGGAAAGGAGTGGAAGAGAGAGAGATAGAAACATCAATGATGAGAGAGAATCATTGATCGACTGCCTCCTGCACGCCCCCTACTGGAGATTGAGCCTGCAACCCAGGCATGTGCCCTTTACCAGAATCGAACCTGGGACCCTTCAGTCCGCAGGCTGACGCTCTGTCCACTGAGCCAAACCAGCTAGGGCAACATTATTCTTTGTAATCCCACAAGAGAGAGTAGCAGGGTGGGGTAGTGATGAAGATCTCAGTTTTGTCAGAGAGGAAACGAAGGCCCAGGAAGAAGTGACTGGCCCCAGACCCCATAGCTGGAGAGAAGGGATTCCAACTCAAAACCCTGCCTCACTCCCAGTTCCAGCCTCTAACCCACGCCGCCTCTTTTTTCACCATTAACAATGCACACCTTCGTACCTTATGGACCGAGGAAGAGAAATCTGCAAGTTGAAATGGTTTGACAAGGCCTTACCCAGATCTCTGGTCTGTGAGTACCATGGGGAGCCTTCTGGAGCTGCTGCCTGAGTCACCCACATCCTCTTCACTGTGGCATTTCCTGGGTCCTCACCATGAGCCAAGATCTCTGAGTCACAAGAACTCTCAGGGGCGGGTTCTGTTCTTGTCCTCATTTTCAAAATGAGTGGAACCAGAGCTCAGAGAAACTCGTCAACTTGCCCAACGACAAAGAGCTGACAACTGGCTGACCCTGAACCAGATCCAGATCTAATTCCAAAGCCAAGTTCCTGGGAAGGAAGGGTGAGAAGTCCAGCTAGCATAACCCTACTCGCCCAGACCACCCGATTTCCTGTCTCCGTGAGTGGGTTGGAGGTGTCACTTCTGGTCCTCCCCACCATCTTGGCCAAGACCCATTTACTAATAGTTTCAGACAACAGATCAATTCTGGTGTCCACCAGAAGGAACCAGCCTGGGTGAATCAGCGGTGACCTTGGAGATGAGGTCATGGGAACAGGCATGACTGGACGCTACCATTGGGGAGGGGTGGCAGCCCCACACACATCGACCACACCCACCAAGGGCCAGCAGAGATCCCTGTTGTTTGCCGTTAAGGCCATGGACCCCAAATGAGGGTGCTTAGGTTCATCCCAGCTCTGCCAAGTGCTAGCTTATGTGTGGCTTTCGGTGAGTCCTTTAATGCTCTGTGCCCCGTCTGCAAAACAGGGATGACGGTAATACTTACCTCAAAGTGTGGGTGTGCGAGCAGCTAAGACAACGGGAGGAAAGCGCTGTAAAGAGTGCCTGGTAGCCCTGACCGGTTTGGCTCAGTGGATAGAGTGTTGGCCTACAGACTCAAAGGACCCAGGTTCAATTCCAGTCAAGGGCATGTACTTTGGTTGCGGGCACATCCAGGGGATGTTTCTGATTGATGTTTCTCTCTCATCGATGTTTCTAACTCTCTATCCCTCTCCCTTCCTCTCTGTAAAAAATCAATAAAACATATTTTTAAAAAAAGAGTGCCTGGTATATGGTCAGCCTTCAATAAGTGTATTGTTATGGTGACTGTGATTATAATTTCTCTTTATTTCATTGCAGGACTAACAGGCGAAGAATACGAAGATGCTGCTGAAGTGTGAGTACCTGCCTGTCAGCCTGGGAGCTGATGCCACGAAGGGCGGGAAGAGAACCCTATGTTCAGGGATGAGATGAAGTTCCTGGGGGCTCCAAAGGCGATCTCCTCCCTCCTGGCTTCCTGATCACTTGTTTGTGGGATGTTCCCCTTTTGTTGAGAGCCCTGGAGACCGATTGTACAAGACACCCCATCTGCCCATCTCACCAAACTCCTGGAGACCACCTCCACAAGCAGTGTGTATTTCATAAAACTCATGGGATGCCAGCAAAAGAAATGCACTGTAGTGGCTCAATAAAAAATACAAGGAGCTCTAACCGGTTTGGCTCAGTGGATAGAGCGTCGGCCTGCGGACTGAAGGGTCCCAGGTTCGATTCTGGTCAAGGGCATGTACCTTGGTTTGCGGGCACATCCCCAGTAGGGGGTGTGCAGGAGGCACCTGATCAATGTTTCTCTCTCATCGATGTTTCTAACTCTCTATCCCTCTCCCTTCCTTTCTGTAAAAAATCAATAAAAAATATATTTTTTTAAAAAATACAAAGAAAGCTTTGATATTAGGATCCAAGAAGATTTTCAGGAATCTGAGCATGTATCAGTTAGCACTTGCTGTGTAACAAACTATACCTTCCCATACTTAAGCCTTGAAACCACAGCCATTTATCTAGCTTCCAATTCTGTGGGTTATCCATTTGAGCTGAGGTTAGCTGGGTCATTCTTCCGGTCTCCGTTGGGCTCACTCATGCATCATGGTCAGTTGGCAGACTGCCTAAGGGGTGCCTGGCATAGGATCACCTCACCTGGAAACACCAGCCTCTCTCTGCATCATCTCTCATACCCCAGCAGGCCGACCCAAGCTTGTTCACATGACAGAGGCAGGATTCCAAGAGTGAGAGCAGAAGGGGCCATGCGTGTTAGGGCCAAGGTTCCCTAACATCACCACTTCCGCCACATTCTATTGGCCAGAGCAAGTCACGTGACCAGCCCCGATTCGAGAAGTGGGGAAATGGACTCCACCTGTTAACGGGAGGGTGGCCATCAGTGCTTGGACCAGGGCAATTGCTCGCTGCCTCTCTCTGCTGCCCACCGCTCCCTTTGCAATCCTCTCCTCCAGGAACATGGATTCACAGTTCTCTCTCTGTCTCTTTCTACAGACGGCTGCTCAGTGCTTCTCCCTCCACGAGGAGAAAACACCATCCCTCAGCTTCTACGTCTGTAACTGCGCTGTTTCAGGGAACAGCCCAGCTTAGCCCAAACCCCTTTGCCTTGTTTCTGAAACAGTGGGAAAGGCATCTGATTGGCTCACTTGGGTCAGGTGTTAACCTTGGTCCCACCACTGTGGCTGGGGAGGGGGCAGGTACAATCAAAGCCTTGGGAGCTCAGCGCTACCTGTGGGGGCTCAGGACTCAGAAAATGGGGGAGTGTGGCCTTGCTGGGCAGATATCCCAAACTGTGTCTGCTACAGAAGAAGAAATCTTCCCAATGCAGGGAAGTGGGGCGGTGTTCACCACCCCCAGAAATCGCACTGGCTTGACCACTGGCTTCTGAGCTGCTGGAGAATCCTGGCAGATGGCAGGCAAGGGGGAAACTCACACTCTGTACCTCCTGCGAGTCCTATCTTATATCATCTACCCAGGTAGCTGGTCTCCGCGGCAGTCTGCCTGAAATTTGTTTCTAATCACCCCACTCTCCTGTTGCTCCCTCCCTGAGGCCAGAACCCCTAACCCATCTCTCTGGGGTCCCGCCACCTCTTATGCCAGATACATATCACTGTGCGCATGCACAGAGGGTGAAAGTGAGGCTCAGAGGGGGCAAGTGACTTGCCCGAGGTCACACAGCTACACGTGATGCCAACTCAAGTGCGCCCAAAGCCCGTATCACAGACCAGCGCTGTCCAATAGGATTCAATGCGGTTATGGATAAGTATATATCTGCACTGTCCAATACCTGTGGCTACTGAGCTCTGTAAATGTGGCTAGAGTCACTGAGGAGGTGAATTTTAGGTTTTATTTCCCTTCCATTAATTTGAGTTTTAATTTATAATACCACCCGGGGCGGTGGGCTGTGGGCTGTGGAATCAGAAGGTGCAACGCTGACTCCTTATTGTTTAAAAATAAATAAATCACCCTGCAGCCCTATGCACAGACCCCTGGCTGTGTGGCTGTTCCTGGGTCCTGGCCCTGTTCTGTCCAAAGATCCAGCTGTGATCAGGAGCCCCTGATATCTAACCAGGACCTTCCCTATCTGAGGCATCCTTCCGACCCCTTCCCTCCTCCCGCTTACCTCGCTGTCAGGGAAGAAATACTTTCCCGCCTGGGTGGGTCCTCAGGGAGCTGCTCCCAGGCTGGCTGTGTGTCCGAGGTGGCCCTGGAGCCAGCAGCCGCGCCCCCCCCCCCCCCCCCCCCGCGGCCCAGGACGCAGCAGGACCCCATGCCCTCGGGAGCAGTTGAGCACCACTAGCTTCCTCCCCTCCAGAAAGAAACTGGGCAGAGTTCCTACGAGAAGCCTGCTGACCACCCTCTTCTCAACCTGTCCCGGGGCTAAGCTCTCTCCTAGCACTTTCTGCTTGGCATCGCATCACTCATCGCATGGTGCCATTAAGCACTTACTGGTGTAATGATTGAACAATGATCTCACCCATGAGGCTGTCAGCTCCATACCTGCAGGACCCATGTGTGTCATACGATGTGTGCTCGGTACATGTTTGTTGATTCCAGGCTCAGGCTGGGAGTGCCGCGTGCCCCCCCCCCCCCCACACACACACACCCACAGCTGGAGCACCTGGGGCCGGAGGCAGAGGCACCAGCTCCAGAGAAAACTCTGAACCACCTCAGGAGCTGGTGCCGGCCCCAAGGCGACTGCCCGCCAAAGCCCAGAGCCAGTGGATGCTGCAGCCGGCTCTCTCTCAAGCCCCAGAGCCAGGGCCAGAGCAGGCTCAGGCCGCAGCTGTCAATCCAACTCGGGAGCCAGAAGGAGCCCTGCACTGGCGTCAGCTTCGCAGCCAGAGCAGGCCAGGCAGCTGCTCTCATCCAAGTTCAAGAGCTAGAACAGCCCCCTGTGCAGGCCACACTCCAGACCCACACGAGGTTCAAACAATGGCTCTCATCATCCCAAGTATGAGTCTCGGTGCCTCAGTTTCCTCATATGTGGCCTGGACATTGCTCCGAGGATGCATACAGGCTGACCTTTATTTTTCACTTCTTGTGGGAAACCGCCTATTGTCTTCACTAGCAGAGAGGTGTGGACAAGGAACCCGGAAGGCTGGTGATCCTTGAAGCCCTTGCAAAAGTCAGGGCTGTGCACCCACTGTTTGTCCAGACAATGGTAGCTGAAGCAACTTCCCCAGTTATTATTATGTAAATCCTTGCTGATGGGCCAGTCTGCCTGTTACTGGAAATGGCCTGCCTAAGGGCTATGGGTGGATCCCAAACCAATAAAAGGTTGGCTCGGCCTGAGCACCAGTGGAAGTCCTTCCTCTTGAGTTGGACTTACCCGCCTGGCCTCTCAATATTCCCAAATTATCTCGTCTCTTCTCTTTCATTTGTGTGCGGCTCCTCTTCCAGATCCTGAACCCTGAACCACGCAGGACGTGGAGGGAAACATTTACAACAGCTTCTGAGCCAGGAACCGTTCCAGGCTGTGCCAGTGACTCACGAAGGGCCAAGTGCTTGGATCAGGGCCAAGCACAGCCGTGGACAAACCACGGCCCGCGGGCCGGATCCGGCCCGTTTGAAATGAATAAAACTAAAAAAAAAAAAAAAGACCGTACCCTTTTATGTAATGATGTTTACTTTGAATTTATATTAGTTCACACAAACACTCCATCCATGCTTTTGTTCCGGCCCTCCGGTCCAGTTTAAGAACCCATTGTGGCCCTCGAGTCAAAAAGTTTGCTCACCCCTGGCCTAGCACCTGGCACCCGGCACCTGGCACCTGGCACCCGAGCCAAGCAGCTCTGGTCACTTCCGCAAACCTGGGGCTCGGGTCTTACGGTTTAGGATGAGGGTGAAGCAAAACCTGTGAGTCAAGGTAAAGAGGAATCTTCGGCGAATACCCAGGAACGCCGGGGAAGGGACAGACAGGAGCCGGGTTTGGGAAGAACAGAACGATGGTTCCCAGACAGACCCTGAGTGAACGCCCAGTTCTGTCACTTACAACCTCAAGCCAGGCACTTCCCCTTGTAACCTTCAGGCACAGCTCAGCCCTCCTCTCCCCTGCAAAGCCCTCCGCAACCCCTGCCCCCCACACACTCAGGCCCCCGTGGGTCCTCACTGTCGGGGAGGAGTCTGTCTTCCATTGGCTGTCCAACCCAGGAAGCAGGGCGGGGCTGTCTGGACCATCCTGGGTCCCCAACATTGCCCGTCCCAGAGCAGGCTATGCATTCAGTCCCCAATATTAGCCAGTTTGTTCAGCATTTACTATGTGTCAGGTACCACGCTCAGAGCGTCACGTGCCTATTCTCATCGCCTGTGGTCCTGTCATCTCCAGTTGACGGAGAAGGAAACTGAGGCACAGACTTGCCCGAGGCCACCCAGCTGCTCAGGGCCAGGGCTGAGATGCGAACCTGCCTGCCCTGTACCCGCGATTAGTCACCTTTCTCTGCGGCCGAGACGTCGGTTAAATGACGGCAGGTGAGGAGTGACCTGTCCCTTTTGCCCCTCTCCCCAGCCAAGCCCCAGAGCAAGGCTGAGACCCAGGAGGCCCCGCCCCGCCCGCCAGGCCAGGAGCCTGTGCCTGAGGCCCGCCGCATCTCCACCGGAGGTCGCCCACCCGCCCGAATCTCCTGGTCCCTGGATGGGAAGGTCAGCAAGAGCCGGTGCCAGGACCCTGCCCGGCAACTCGCTGCTTCAGCCTCTTAACCTCAACACCCTCCAGCCAGGTGGACGGCCAGGCTGCCACCTGCACAGGGGAGCACGGGGGCCTGGAGGAGCCCGGCCAGCTGCCCGTGCCCCTCACTGTGCCCTGTGTCTGTGCCCACCTGTGAGCGCACGTGGCAACCACTGCCAGCCGGCCCACAGAGCACGGCTCTTCACTAACCTGGCCAATGTGGAGAGCGGCTACAGCAGTGGCTCTCAGCCTTGGCTGCACATTAGAATCACCTGGGAATCTTTTTAAAATCCTGATTTCTGGGCCTCGTCCTCCGGAAATTCTGTTTCTTTGTTACTAATGTTGATCAGGTGCATGTAATTGAGTAGATTCGAAACCCACGAGAACATTGTAAACATCTTGACCACGCCCTTCCTTTAGAGCCAGATCGTGGGATCAGACTCTAAAATAAAGACTCCGCGTGCAGGCTGTGGCGCTGTCTCTCCATCAGAGAGGCGCGTCCCACCTAGCCCCAGCTTTATTCTCTTGTCTGTCTTCTCCATCCTTCACCGCCCACCCCCCTCAGGTTCACCCACGGCCCACAGCCCATGCTGCTCCCCAGGTGGTCTCCCCTAGGTTCCCTGGCCCCTGGCTACACAGACACCCACACTGTCTACACGGCTCCCTTCAGTACAGTCCTCACACCGCCCGCACCCGCTTTCCTGGGCAACTGCATACACTGACCTGGCCCTATTGCTAAGCCGCCGTCCCATTATCTACACCACCTTCCCTGTCTGCTTTCCACACGCCTTACCATCGTCTACACTGGCTCCTCTGGGCCACAGAGAGCGCTGCCCCCATCGTCTACACAGTCCCTTCGGCCACCAGCCCCGGGGAGCTGTATTCCCCGTGTCGTCCAGGCCGCTCCTGTGACCGCCGTCTGCATCGACACCCTACATTTCCTACCCTGGCTCTCGGAGGCACTCCCTCCACTGCCCCCAATATTGGCTGCACTGGCTCCTCCAGGGTCTGTGTCCTCCTGTCATTGTCTATACGGATGGGCAGTGGCTACGCTGATTCCCTCACGTGCGACCTACACTGGACACTCTCGATATTGTCACTGGGTCTGAGGAAGGAGGGGTGTACACTGACCGCCCCCAGCCAGCAAAACCACCGTCTCAGGGGCCTCCCTCTGACCGATCCCGTTTGGGGTGGACAAGCAGCAGGCTGACCCGCTCATCCCGGATTCTCTCCTGCAGGACTTGTCAGAGCCTTGACGATGGCCTGTGTGCCGTGCGTGTCCAAGTGCCCTGATCTCCCGGGACTCGCGAGGCAGGCCGGGGCCTGGCTGCCCAGGAGAACAAGGAGAGGGAGGCAGGTCCGGAGCCGCTCTGGGTGCTGCCTCCGCCCACGGCCAGGGCTCCCGGGGGAGGCATTGCCCCAGGCGCCTCCCAGGCCTCTCCATCTCGGGCTGTTCCTGAAATGCGCTGAGGCTTCTCCTCTTCCGGCGTGAATCTCGCATATCTTTAGGCCCCTCCGAAGGCTCCCTGTCACTGAGCTTGCGTGTCTGTTTCACCCTGAGGCGCCACCCTCACCCCGAGGTCTCCATCTCTGGCTATGACGACAACTGGCACCTCGGCCGTAGTGAGGCCACTCGGAACTGTGATGTTCGCAGCCACCCGGAGCCCACAGGCTATGTCTGGAGCACGGGAGTCCTGGGTGGACCTGGACCCCTGGTTCTGAGGAAGGAGGGGCTGGGGCCTGGACTCCTGGGTCTGAGGGAGGAGGGGCTGGAGGCTGGACTCCTGGGTCTGAGGGAGGAGGGGCCGGGGGCCTGGACTCCTGGGTCTGAGGGAGGAGGGGCTGGGGGCTGGACTCCTGGGTCTGAGGGAGGAGGGGCTGGGGGCTGGACTCCTGGGTCTGAGGGAGGAGGGGCTGGGGGCTGGACCCCTGGGTCTGAGGGAGGAGGGGCTGGGGGCTGGACTCCTGGGTCTGAGGGAGGAGGAGCTGGGGGCCTGGACTCCTGGGTCTGAGGGAGGAGGGGCTGGGGGCCTGGACTCCTGGGTCTGAGGGAGGAGGGGCTGGGGGCCTGGACCCCTGGGTCTGAGGGAGGAGGGGGCTGGGGCCTGGACTCCTGGGTCTGAGGGGGGAGGGGCTGGGGCCTGGACTCCTGGTTCTGAGGGGGGAGGGGCTGGGGCCTGGACTCCTGGTTCTGAGGGAGGAGGGGCTGGGGCCTGGACTCCTGGGTCTGAGGGAGGAGGGGCTGGGGCCTGGACTCCTGGTTCTGAGGGGGGAGGGGCTGGGGCCTGGACTCCTGGTTCTGAGGGGGGAGGGGCTGGGGCCTGGACTCCTGGTTCTGAGGGAGGAGGGGCTGGGGCCTGGACTCCTGGGTCTGAGGGAGGAGGGGCTGGGGCCTGGACTCCTGGGTCTGAGGGAGGAGGGGCTGGGGCCTGGACTCCTGGGTCTGAGGGAGGAGGCGCTGGGGGCCTGGACGCCTGGGTCTGAGGGAGGAGGGGCTGGGGGCCTGGACTCCTGGGTCTGAGGGAGGAGGGGCTGGGGGCCTGGACCCCTGGGTCTGAGGGAGGAGGGCTGGGGGCCTGGACTCCTGGGTCTGAGGGAGGAGGGGCTGGGGGCCTGGACCCCTGGGTCTGAGGGAGGAGGGGCTGGGGGCCTGGACCCCTGGGTCTGAGGGAGGAGGGCTGGGGGCCTGGACTCCTGGGTCTGAGGGAGGAGGGCTGGGGGCCTGGACTCCTGGGTCTGAGGGAGGAGGGGCTGGGGGCCTGGACCCCTGGGTCTGAGGGAGGAGGGGCTGGGGGCCTGGACTCCTGGGTCTGAGGGAGGAGAGGCTGGGGGCCTGGACTCCTGGGTCTGAGGGAGGAGGGGCTGGGGGCCTGGACTTCTGGGTCTGAGGGAGGAGAGGATGCAGGAAAGTAAAAAGAAAGACGTCGGCCTGGGGCCCTGAGAGCATTTCTGCGTGGCATACACGGTGTTTAGGAGGGTTAGTCCACGTTCACTGACACGCCTGCTCGGTAGGACACGCCTGCTGTGCCTGGTTCTTAACTCACCCAGTGTGATCCCCAAGCTCTAAGTGTGCTCAGCACTGTGGCCATGCCTGGGTTAAAGGTCAGCTGGGCCCTGAAAAACGCCTTGTTTGCCAGTCACACAGCCATGGGCGCCGTGCTGGCTCTCCAACGGGCGCCTGACCCTGACTTCTGGGCTTTGCTCAGTCACCTCATCACTCCGCTCAGTCATCTCTGACGGAGTAAGTACTGTCCCCATTCTCTAGATGAGCAAAGAGAGGTGCAGAGCAATCAGAAAACATGCTCAAATTCATACCGATAGTGGGGTTAAAGGGAGGGGGCGGAAAAAAGCAAAGGAGTAAATTTGTGTGACATAATTTTTATTGGGTCGTTTTCTTTTCTTTTTTCTCACTGATTTTATTTGTATTTTATTTTATTTTATTATTTTATTTTATTTATTTTACTTTATTTATTTATTTATTTTAATTAATTAATTTTATTTAATTTTATTATTTTATCTTATTTATTTTATTTTATTTATTTTATTTATTTATTTTATTTTATTTTATTTTATTTTATTTTATTTTATTTTATTCCTTTTTGTTAATCCTCTCCTGAGGATATATTTCCATTGACGTTTACTAAGAGTGGAAGGGATGGGGAGAGACAGCGAGAGAGAAACATCCATGTTAGAGAGGCACAGCGACTGGCTGTCTCCCCCAGTTACTGTGACTTGCAGAGGGGAATTGAGCCTACAGCCCAGGTGTGTGCCCTTGGCCGGAATCAAACCTGGAACCCTTCAGTCTGCGGCCCGAGGCTTTATCCACTGAGCCAAACTGGCTAGGGCTGGGCCTTTTTCTTTGTTGCAAAGATAAGGTAGGACCACTCTGGCCGGTGTGGCTCCCCTGGTAGAGTGTTCTTCTGTGCATCGGAAGGTCAAAGGGTCAGTTCCCAGGGGGGGCCCATGCCCAGGTTGTGGGTTCGGTCTCTGCTGTTAGGATGCATGCTGGAGGCAACCGATCAATGTTTCTCTCTTTCCTTCTCCCTTCCTCTCTTTCTCTCAAAAAGCAATAAGCACACATTTTAAAAAATATATAGGACCATTGTGGAAACCTCAGACAGTTATGAACAAAAATAATATCGCACACTGGCTGGTGTGGCTCCGTTGTGAAAGCATCAGCCCACACACCGAAGGGGCGCAGGTTCGATTCCTGGTCAAGGACACGTGCCTGGGCTCTAGGTTTGATCCCAGTCAGGGTGTGTATGGGAGACAACCAATTGGTGTGGCTCTCTCACATCAATGTTTCTCTCATGCTCTCTCTCCCTCTCCCACTCTTTCTCTTGGGCTGTTCCTGAAATGAAGAAGAAGGAGGAGGAGGAGGAGGGGGGTGGGGGAGGGAATCAATGGTAAAATATCCCGGGACTCCAGCTTCTAGAGCAGCCTGCATTTCTTGGCTGCAGCCCACGAGGCATAGCCTTGCTCCTTTGACATTCTCGCTCTCGTTATGAGGGAGAAGAGACTGCCTCCCTCTTTCCTGTAGGAGGACCCTTGTCATTCAGGACAACCTCCCATCTCAAGGTCCTTACCGTCATCACAGCTGCAAAGTCTCTTTCCCACGTGAGAGACCAATTCATGGGTCCCCAGCATGAGGACCCGGATATCTTTGGGGACCCATTATTCTCTCTGCCACCCCCACCCGGGGTCCCTGTTCCACCGCAGAGAACCACGGCACTGCTTTACGGTGAGTTCATGCACCGACAACAAATGTCTAGTCTGCCGCCCACACCAGGCATCCTCTCACGCTCCGCTCTGCGCCTTGCTTCTATCACTGAGGGTTTCTGGAAATTCCGAGAGCGCCTCTTTAGCCTTTTACAGCCACATGGAACTCCACAGGGGGGCGTCCAGGGCTTTTTCTACCAGGCCTCTGGGGGCGGACATTCAGATTGTTTCTGCCCTTTTGTTACCATAGAGACGGTCAGCCTGGGCACAGGCTGCCTGGCCACTTGGGAGGGGCAGGCCACGCCGGGGCTGCGCAGAGGAGGCCAGGGCCCCGGGATCCAGGGGCGTCCTGCGGACTCCAACCGGGAAGCCAACTGAAGGCTGTGGCATCTCCAGGCTTCCTGGCAGCAGATGGGAGGGAGAGGGTCTGGTGTGGATCCTAGAGAAGCTGAAACACCCTGCCACCCGCGCCCCCACCCCCCTGCCCCTCACTGCGCTGTGTGGAGCAAGGGGGGCAGGGTTCAAGCCGATATGATCCTGCTTCTAGCTGCTGGGGGATGCCAGAAGCCTCTGTGCTGAGAATTGCCCTGGGTGAGGATGCCTGTGCTACTGAAATCTAACTTCTCAAAAAACAATGAAGTAACCCAAGAATACCACTCCTAGGATTGGGAACAGGCCCCCAAACAAAAACTTGTTCAGAAATGCTCATAGCAGCACTATTCACAGTCACCAAATCCATCCGTGGATCAACAGAGACACAAAATGTGGTACAGCCACACAATGCAATACAACGCAGCCACAAAAGCCAAGCACTGATTCATGCTGCAACATGGAGGAGCCTGAGAACATGATGTGCATGAAAGAAGCCAGACCCCAAAGCCTCTTATTGTAGGATCCCTTCATAGGAAATGTCCAACAGTGGCAAATCCACAGAGACAGAAAAGAGATTAGTGGTTGCCAGGGCCTGGGGAAGGGGGAACGGGGAGTGACTGCTTAATGGGTCCAAGGTTTGCTTTGGGTGAGATAGAAACGTTCTGGAAATCGACAGTGGTGATGGTTGCACAACATTGGGAATATGCTAAATGCCACTGAATTGCGCACCTAAAGTGGTTAATATGGTAAGTTTCCTGTGTGTTTTGCCACAATAAAAAAAACCAAAAACTTAAAATTCTCATAGAAAATGTTTTGCATTTCCCCACTCTTCCTGGCAGAATTTTCAGGAACCAACTGAATTCATGAAGGGAAAGATGGGTGCATTGTTAAAGAAAAAAAATATTCTAACTGTTAAAAACTACAGGGGGGCTTGACTTACGAGTGTCCCAACTAACGAGTTTCTCGAGATACGAGCCGTCTCTCGGCCGATTTTTTGCTTTGAGTTGCGAGCTACAATTCGGGTTACGAGCCAGCTTCAGATACCCCACCGCTAGTTGGCGCAGCGAACGTCACAGTGAACGCCACAAAATCAGCCCAGCATCACCTGTCTCACTTGTTCACTTTTTGATTTGACATACGAGTCATTTGAGTTACGAGCTCCGTCATGGAATGAATTAAACTCGTAAGTCAAGGCCCCACTGTAGTACAATGACACTTGCTAGTGCATGGGAAGGGGAGGGGCCCATGGGGGTAGGCATGGGCACCGCTGCCATGGGGTTTTGCTGTAGAGAGAGATTGGGCTCAACTCCAAATACAGCTTGAGCAAATGGGAATCTGTAGCCTAGGAGCAGGTGGGGCAGTGGATGGAAAATTACTGAGAGGGAACATCATGCGTAAGAGAGGATTCTGGGTAAACGGGCCTAGCAGGCCAGAGTGATCAGACTTTACCCCGGGACGGTGGAGGATGAGTGCTGGAGGCTAAGACCAACAAGTAGTTAGCATAATTATGTGAAATGTCCGCTGGAAGGCTAATGGACTTTGATATTCAGCAAGGGCTGAAAATCAGCATAATATTGCCCTGCTTTTGTCTGAATGGCTGAAGGCAGTCCTCTAACCTGATAATCCTTTATTGTTTACCAAACTTTACCATTGATATGCCTGTTTGCTTTGCTAAAAGGCAAATGTGTATTCTAGTAAATAAAAGCTAATGGATCCGGGCATTCAGAGAGCCTCTCCAATAGAGAGTAAGGTCTGCGCCTGGCTCCCCGTGCCTTCTAAATTTATACTTCTTGTCTAGTGTATCCGTTTCTGCGGAGCCCCTTCTCCAGACCTTGAACCTTGGCCCCAAATGGATGCGGTGTTCACAGATGAGGTACCTGATCAGATGTCGAGGGTGGGGAGTTCTCATTAACCTGACTTAGGAGGATTCTTGCTGAAATTTGGACAATGCAGAGATGAACACAGAAGTCCAAAACTCAGAACCTAGTTAGAAAAACGTTCAGGGGATCCTGAGCTGAGTTCATCCAATGAGAGAATCCTTGTCAGTATATAAAAATGCTAGAGGCCCAGTGCATAAAGATTTGTGCACTTGGGGTGGAGGGGGTCCCCTCAGCCCAACCTGCACCCTCCCACAGTCTGGGAGCCCCTGTGGGAGCACACTGACCACCAGGGGGCAGCTCCGACTCTGCCCCCCCATCGCCCCTCCACCACTGCTGCTCATAGCCATCCCCTCCCTCTACCTGCTGGCACCCACCTTGGCTGGCCTGGCACCGCATGCTGGCCGGCCCGCCTCCTTCCCCCCCCCCGCCCTCCCCCCCCACATGCTCCCAACCGGTCATTCCACCATTCAGCCGATTTGCATATTAGGCTTTTATTATATAGGATAATGATCAGGATGCTTCGAGCACCAATAACAGAAAGCACACACCACCACCCCCCAGCCAGGGATTAAAAACAGGGCACTGGTTCCCTGGTTTTCATCCAGACGCCATGTGTGGAATTCAGCTCTGCTCCTCTGCTGTGTGTTGTTTTCGTCCACATATTGGCATCATCCTCAGGCTGGTGCCAAGAGAGCTCTGCATTCCAGGCCTCGCAGCCAGATCTGGTCCTGGAGAAGCAGCCCACCCCACCCTGAGGGAGCTGCCCCAGCAGCCTCCCCTCAGGTCTCATTGGCCAGTGTGCCCACTGTTCAACCAATCCCTGGTCAGAAGCAGGGGACCGCCTGAGAGGCTTGGACCAATCAGGAGATGGGGAGAGAAGGGGATGAAGGCTGCGGGACAGGAGATGGAAGCCCCAAATATTAGCGGTGACTTTCTCTCTGGTTAATTGGAAGATGGATGAATTTTACTTTCTTCTTTTTGAGTCTAAGTTTCTATAATAAATCTATTCTTTTTTTAAAATTGGAAATGGAACCAAAGTCATTCTTGGGACAGAGAGAGAAGATTCAGCAACTGAAAATCCAGGAAAAAAATGGCTTTATGCACAGCCGGGCACTGCTTACAATGGCAATAGGGCCGCATTGGGGTCTGTGTTCAGACACCTGGACACCCGGGGCCACACCGCCCCTCCAGGTGGTTCAAAGTCTAGATTTCTCTCTCACTCCCACCTGGGGATTAGGAAAGGTGCTACGACCTCCTACTGTCTAATGTGTGTCAAGGGGACACCCCCCCTCCCAATTTGGTGTTCTCTCTTCTTGCAACACAGAAATCTCACCTGGCACTGCCCTCCCCTCCACATAGCCTTTCCGCCCCTTAATCCTAGACCAGTGGTTCTCAACCTTCTGGCCCTTTAAATACAGTTCCTCATGTTGTGACCCAACCATAAAATTATTTTCTTTGCTACTTCATCACTGTAATGTTGCTACTGTCATGAATTGTAATGTAAATATCTGATATGCAGGATGGTCTTAGATGACCCCTGTGAAAAGGTCGTTCGACTGCCAAAGGGGTTGCGACCCACAGGTTGAGAACCACTGTCCTAGACAAAAGCTGTTTGACAGAACTTCTACGGCAATGATGGAAATGTTTTATATCTTCTCTGTATAATGTCACAGCCTCGAGTCAAGTGGGGCTATTGAGCACCTGAAAGTGGCTGGTTTGGGGGAACTAAGTTTTATAAGGCATCAGATTTTAATAAATAAACATATATATATGTAGTTTTGTTGTTGTTAATTCTCACCTAAGGATATTTTTCCCATTGATTTTTAGAGAGAGTGGAAGGAAGGGAGGGAGGGGGAGAGAAAGAGAGAAACATCAATGTAAAAGAGACACATCGATTGCTTGCCTCCCACACAAACCCCAACCGGGGCCAGGATCAAATCTGCAACACAGGTATGAGCCCTTGACAGGGAATGGAACCGGAACCCTTTGGTGTATGAGCCAATTCTCTAACCACCGAGCCACACCTTCCGGGGCTAAATTTATATTATAATAGCCATATGGTATTAGCACAACCCTGGACTCTCTGTCCCAACAGAGCTCAAAACTATAACTGACCCCTCCCACTTCTCCAGCCACACGCCCCCTCCCACGGGGCTGCCCTCTCCCACGGGGCTGCCCCCAGCTTGTCCAGGATTTAGCAGCTTCCTCAAAGCACCTCGAGGGCGTGCAGCCACTCACCTCACCCCCCACCCCCACCCCACCCTGCCTCATCCCTTCTCCTGCTCCAGATCTCAGCTGTCCCCTCCTCCAGGAAGCCCTCCCTGCCCCGCAAGCTGAGTGAAGCATCCCCTTGGGTCCTCCCAGCCCCCGAGCTCCTCCATCCCAGTGCTGATCACTCTGCATCATCCTTACCTGGCGTGTCTGTCCCCCCCACACACAGACAGGTGAGCCCCACCGTGGGCTGAGAGCAGGGCCGGAGTTGTCTAATCATCACTGTCCCCAGCACCATCCAGCGTGGAGCTGGCATAGGGAGGTGTGTTGGGATGAATGAATGAATGAATGAATGAATGAATGCTTTTGAAAAACCATGCTAAGAGCTTTAGAATGAGCCAGCCCCACATCAAATCCCACCTCCGCCTTCCGGTAGGCCTGCCACCCTCCTTATCCTCAGTTTCCTCATCTCTGAAATGGGAAAAGTGACTCATGGCGGATGCCGCATGAGGCAGTAGTGTGTGTCAGGCCTGGGGACAGGGGGCATTGCTCAACCAGAGGCCACGGTCACTGTCGTTGTAATTACTGCGGCTGCTCCAGACAGTCAGGTTGAGTGGGAAAGAGAGTGAAGGGGCCCAGGGAGGCGTGCTGGGAAGCCCCAGCAAATTCCCCAGTCGCTGGAAACAGGTCCAACCGGTGTCTGCACATTCATCGCAGGGAGCACAGGTGAAGCTCCGGGGTTGAGGACAGGGTGCCGGCTGGCTCGGCGGCTCCCCCGGGGTCCTTGCTGAGCTGGCCCCCTGCAGACCGCCCGGGGCCGCCCTCCGGCCCCCTCGGTGCCCAGCAGGTGGTATCTCCACAGGACGCCAAGATGGAGATTCCCACGGGGACCCAGTGCCACTTCTCACAGGGCCTCCTGCTCTCAGGTAAGGAGGAAATGCCCCCCAATGCCCAGGCCAGGCGAGCAGGTGAGCCTCAGCCCCGGGGTGGGGTTTCCCCTTGGAAGAAGGAAAGCTGTCAGGGAAGAGGAAAGTGTCAGAGAAGGAAGAAAAGGGGAGGAGCAGAGTCACAACCTATCACCACTTTATCTACGGAATTTTCTAGAATATTAGGACCACGAGGGCAGGAATGGATCTGTGTATCCAGTTCCCTGCTGCATCCCCAGTGCCTAGATATCGAGGGAATTTTAGACATATCCTGTATAATTGGCATTTTAGCATAAATAATATATGTGCTTATAAGTATTGGTTACCAGTGATGGCGAACCTATGACACTCGTGTCAGAGGTGACACGCAAACTCATTTTTTTTGGTTGATTTTTCTTTGTCAAATGGCATTTAAATATATAAAATAAATATCAAAAATATAAGTCTTTGTTTTACTATGGTTGCAAATATCAAAAAATTTCTATATGTGACACAGCACCAGAGTTAAGTTAGGGTTTTTCAAAATGCTGACACGCCGAGCTCAAAAGGTTCGCCATCACTGGGTTAGACCAAGCATGTCAAACTCAGGCTCACATGGGCCAAATAAACAAGGTTTAAGTGTATGTGGGCCACAAAAAAACAAAAGCTTCAATTTTCATAGAAATGTAGGTTTATTTCAATAGAGACATGCTGAATACAAAGGGCTGAAATAAATGAGTCATCGTTAACATAAAAGAATAGAACATTTTAATAAAAATTAATATTTTATTTTGAACATTAACTTACCAGACACTGAGTAACTGCACTAATTAATAAGTGTAACACAATAAACCTATTTCTCTTGTTCTCCGAGAGCAAAATATTTCCGTTGTGCACACCAAACAAGTCAGTCCAAGACTAATGACGTGGAAATCGGCTGCTAAAATATTCGCTGCGAGTATTAGTGGAGAGAAATGGTGCGCCTGTGGGTAAGGGAAATGAATGCAACATGATTGTAGTAATCAGTCATTAGCGAACGTTGTAGTTCATTACTAATAACTAGTGGCCCGGTGCACGAATTCATGCACATTGAAAGGACATTAATTAGAAGAAATATTTTAATATTGCTCTTCGCCCTTTCTCTATAATAGAAGTGTCAACCAAATTCACGATTGACAATGACATTGAAACACACGCATGCGATTGGTGTCAGTGAGAGCTTTATATGTATCATGCATGTGCAAGTCAACTTAGCCTTTTATAGATATAGAACAAACTTGCTTAATTAGACCTGCTTTCTGATGTAGCTAAACTTTTTCCAGCCCAGTGAAGCACCCCAACTTCTCTTTCAGGTAATTGTCAGCAACACCGCAGTGAATATCAACAGGAAGCAGGTTATTATTGTAGATCACGCAGGGAGAACATAGGGTGAAATATTTAACTGCAGGAGTGTTTGACTATATTCTGCGCAGTGAGAAAACCTGAAGTCATTTTCAAGGTCCACCATTTCTTACTTATTTTCAGTCGGGTCAAGTTTCTAAGCTTTCTAAATCTCCGTTTTCTGGCTAATGAAAAGAAAATAGGATTCCACCGAGTCTCCTATCTACCTACTCCAGGACTTCTGTGAGGATCAAATGAGATGAGGCACGGGAAAACGCTTCACAGACATTTGGTTAAAGTGTGAAATGTTTCCACCTGTGTTCCTGGGTGGAAGAAATTGCAAGGGGGCTAGTCATCACTAGGGAGAGGAAGCTGGGCATTGCTACGTGATGGCATTACCCGGCACCCACAGCGACCCATTCAGGGCTGGGCTGGGCTGTGGGCTGCATTTTGCACCATTTCGGCAGCATCGGCTGTGATTTGGTGGGCTGTCACTCCAGGGTGGTGGTGGGGCCTGTGTCCCACTTGGGGGAAGCCGAGTGTTGCTTTGTGGGTGCCAGGTCCACGGGGCCATTTCTCTGTGCGCATCACAGCAACTCCTGCATTCTGCCCCCTGGTGGCCAGTGCACATCATAGCAACCAGTCAGAAGGTGGGAAGGACACTTAGCATATTAGCCTTTTATATAGATAGATGATGTATAACAGGATACTGTAAAAATTAAGATACAAAATTTTTATTAAAACATTTCTTACATACAGTTATATTGGCTGGGCTGCAAAAATATCAATTGCAGGCCACGAGTTTGACATGCTTGGGTTAGATGAATGAAGTAATGAATTCAGAGATTCCCAGGGCTTAGAAGCAGGCCACACAGCATCTCAGGGCAGAAAACCTTCTGGACCAATGTAATGGCAAATCTGTGGCATCCATACCCAGGTTTCCACTCCTGAACCCAGGGCAGACATTACTAATCAATTCCAGCACTGTCCCCAAAGAACAGCACTCAGAGAGAGCTCTTACCCTCCGATGAGGACTTACAGTGCAGAGAATGCTATGGTCCCTGCCCAACACACCTCTGATCTCAGGCCTCCCTGAAACTCCCCACAGCCTCATTCCTGGCCCTCTGGGTCCCCCACGGCTCCTGGGCGGCCCTCCGCATCCAGAAGATTCCAGAGCAACCTCAGAAGAACCAGGACGTGCTCCTGTCTGTCCAGGGCATCCCAGACACCTTCCAAGACTTCATCTGGTACCGGGGGAAGGAGACAGATGGTGGCACAAGGCTGTTCACCTACATCCCTGACATACAGCGGCCCCAGAGAGACGGCATCGCCATGGAGCAACGAGACATCGTTGGCTTCCCCAATGGCTCCATGCTGCTGCGTGACGCCCAGCCCAGAGACAGCGGCACCTACCACGTGGAGGTCCACATCAACCCTTCGTTGACCATGCGGGCCAAGACTGAGGTCCAGGTGCCCGGTGAGTGTTGGGTGCTGGGGGCGGAAGTGGGAAGGCTCATGCACCCTGAGCAGCTACTGCTGGGGTCCAACCCCAGCAGGTCCAGGGGTCCCCTAAGGTGTGGACGGAGTCGGCGAAGAAGGAATGACATGGAGACAGCATTCAGTTGGTCAGCAGCCTAGCCAGGATCTCTAGCCAAGTTCTGGTCATGATCTCCAGCGAAGTTCTGGTTAGGATCTCCAGCGAAGTTCTGGTTAGGATGTCCAGCCAGGTTCTGTGTCCATGTTCTCTTGCTAGGTTCTCCAGCCAGGTTCAGTAGCCATGTTCCCTCGCTAGGTTCTGTCCAGGTTCTCCAGCCAGGTTCTGTAGCCATGTTCTGTCACTAGGTTCTCCAGCCAGGTTCGGTCGCCAGGTTCTAGTCAGGTTCTCTTGCCATGTTCTATCCAGGTTCTGTAGCCAGGTTCTGTCTCCTTGGTAGCCTATGCCCCTGTGGCCTCCATGCCCAGAAACTGCCTTGGGATCCCCTTGCCTGCTGGCGGGGCCCCGGCATTGATCACATATCTTGGGGAACCCAGGTTTCTTCTCCAGGTTCTCCAGCCAGGTTCTGTCACCAGGTTCTCTTGCCATGTTCTATCCAGGTTCTGTAGCCAGGTTCTGTCTCTAGGTTCTGTGGCCAGTTTCTGTCCAGGATCTTTTGCCATGTTCTCTCCAGCGAAGTTCTGTCTCTAGGTTCTGTCTAGGTTCTGTGTAGGTTCTGTGTCTAGGTTCTGTGTCCTGTTGTCTTGTTACATCTGTATTTATACCAGTTGATTCCAATCCTATCAATCTCTATTTCAAAGGTTAGGGCGTTTCTTATCTCCATTCCAGGGAGTAAAGATTATGTAGCTTAAGCATGATTGTTTGTAGTTAAAGTGATTAATTACCCGCCCGGCACTTAGTTAAGGGGTTTTATTCCCTCCCTAAGTTCAGGGGGAAATCCCTACCTGGGGAAACAACCTTTCTCAGAGAGGTGACCTTGGTTAAAACACATAGTGCCAAGAAGGTGAGCAAACATATTAAGAACAGTGTGCCATATATGCCAGGTCCCTTGAAACAGCAAGGATGGACCGGCTCCTGGCAAGCTACCACGTGCTGGGCCCGGTGCAAACACTTCCTCTATTTCACACACATTGATTGAGCACTTCCTGTGTGCCAGGCTCCGAAGATATTTACTCCCCGCATGCATTAGCTAATGAAATATCTATTGAATGACAAACACAGAGACAGACCTGGCGAGTGGACCATCTCACTTACTCCTCACGTACACTCATTAATGAAACACTTATTGAGCACCTAGTGTATGCCTGGTCCAGAGGGATACACTATATCACTCAGTCTCCATGTTCATACATCAAGTGTTTTTTGATTAATCCACTCTGGACCAAACACAAGAGGCGGGGTAGTGGACAACAGCAACGGCTACCATTTCTTGGACACTTGTTATGGGCCAGGGACTGTTGTAAACATGCCCTAGGGCAGGGGTGGGGAATGGCTGGCCCGAGGGCCGTATAAGACCCGCGAAATCATTTGGTCTGGCCCTGCCAAGGCACTAGGGGTGAGTTAATTAAGTGATTGACAAAATACAGCAGGCTATTTTTTTAATGCATGGATCTTTTTATTAAATATATTTTTATTGATTTCAGAGAGGAGATGAGAGAGAGAGAGAAGCATCAATGATGAGAGAGAATCATTGATCGGCTGCCTTCTACACACCCCCTACTGGTAGTCGAACCCAAAACCCAGGCATGTGCCCTGACTGGGAATCGACCTGTGACCAGCTGGTTCATAGGTTGAGGCTCAACACTGAGCCATGACGGCTGGGCGCTAATTTTTCAGTTGATGATTTCGTATGGCCGCAAGTGATGTTATAAATATCCAAACGGCCCTTGGAAGAAAAACGGTCCCCCACGCTTGCCCTAGAGCATAGCTTCTCAACCAGGGCACTGTTGACATTTTGAACTGGTTAATTCTTTTTTTCTTTTTTTAATATATTTTATTGATTTTTTACAGAGAGGAAGGGAGAGGGATAGAGAGTTAGAAACATCGATGAGAGAGAAATATCGATCAGCTGCCTCCTGCACATCTCCCACTGGGGATGTGCCCGCAACCCAGGTACATGCCCTTGACCGGAATCGAACCTGGGACCCCTCAGTCCGCAGGCTGACACTCTATCCACTGAGCCAAACAAGTTTCGGCTGGTTAATTCTTTATAGCAGGGGCTGTCCTGTGCCCTGTGGGCCACTGAGCACCATCGCTGTCCTCTCCCCACCAGATGCCAGAAGCCCCCCTGCCAGTCGTGACAACCAAAAATGTCTCCAGACGTTGCCAGATGTCCCCCAGGGGCAAAGTCACCCCCGTTGAGAACCACTGCCCTAGAGTAACTCACTTTTACCTGTAAAACACTCCATGATATGTTATAGTCGCCCTCGCCTGTTTGGTTCAGTGGATAGAGCGTCGGCCTGCAGACTGAAGGGTCCTGGGTTCGATTCTGGACAAGGGCAATGCCTGGGTTGTGGGCTCCATCCCCAGAATGGGACATGCAGGAGGCAGCCGATTAATGATTCTCTCTCATCATTGATGTTTCTCTCTCTCTCTTCCTCTCCCTTCCTCTCTAAAATCAATAAAAATATATATTTTTAAAATGTTATATGTCAATTATATTTCAAAGAAGCTGGTGGGGGGTGGCCCATAATAACCCGACTCAATCACTCATCATCTACGTCCCCAAAGTTATCTTTGCAAATTTAATAATGAATTCTAATTTATCAGTTCACATATTGGTCTCACTAGGAGAGTAAGCCTTCAAAATGAGAGAAATAGAACGTACTCATCCTTTTATCATCCAACATCTACTGCCATGTGTGGAACATAATAGGTTCTCAGTTAATGTTTGTTGACTAAATAAATAAATGAATGAAAACTTTAATTAAAAAAAAAAACAAACTCCCACGAGGCAGGTGCCATCATGGTCTCCATTTTACAGTTGGGGAACTGAGGTACAGAGAGGTTACGACTTGCTCAGTAAAAAAAAATTAAACAGAATGATGCGATCTGGGATGGGAGGTTATCGGGAAGGCCTCCCTGGAGACGGGACATGGAGCAGAGATGACAAGAAGGCCAGGGAGGCAGGAAGCCGGGCAGATTTCTGGGGTCAAAGTTCCTGGCAGAGGGAACAGCAAGTGCAAAGGCCCTGAGGCCAGGCTAGTTTGGTGTGTTCGACACTTAGACGGCACAACGCCATGGCTACAGGGCGGTGAGCAGGTGGGGTGTTGGTAGGCGAGTCTGAGAGGCGCAGCAGGCTTGTCGGCCGTGGGGAGACTGACAAGAAGCCCCACCGGGTTTAAAAAAGACAGTGATCTGAGTCACAGAGTAGCCCATCCGTGGGGCCAGTGCGGGTTGGATTTCTGTTTTATCCAGGAGGAGCCTGAGCCAACGGGAGACCAGCGTGACGAGGCAGGACAGCGAGTGGGGCCTCCGCAGGATGTATCCGCGCCGAGGCTGAGGCTGTGAGGACAGTGGGGCGCACAGTGGGGCGATCTTGTCAAGCCCGGGAGGTAGCCCCTGGGATGTGAGGGCCGGGAGGCCTGGGTCCACAGCTGTGTCCCTGGAGCCTAGAGCGGGGCAGGACTCACTGTTGAATGAATGGGTGGGGCCCACAGGGTCTGGCGGGAAATGAGCTGTCAGGAAGGCAGGTGCTCCCTCCTCCTCCAGGGGGCGCCATCGCTGGTCTCGTCTCTGCTCGGGGCTCCATTCTCCCCTCCGGCGCCTGGGATTCCCATCCCGACACTAAACAGTGCGGGAGCCCAGGCCTCTCTGCATATTCTCCCTCTCCTCTCCCAGGATGCGGAGATAAAGAGAAAAGGAGCTGGACAGACAGGCAGACAGACAGACGGAGAGAGCCTGGCTGGCCCACCTGGCCTGTGATTGGCTTCCCCTTGAGTTGAGGGTCCACCCCTTGTCCAAGGGGGTGGGACCAAGTAGGGCAAACAGGATGGGGAGCTGGGGACCAGGGCTGGGAAGATGAGCCAGAACTCAGCACCTATAATTGTCATAATATGTATTTATTGTCGCTTCCTTCACCATTAATCCCCGGGTGCCTAGAGCTGTGCTGAGCACACACCAGGCACTGAGGAAATCATGGCAATGCCATCTCCCATCTAAGGGGCACGTACCCCATACCACGCACCTCCAGCTCAGAACTTTGCTGGCCTCAACTCATTTCATTCCCACACAAACCCTGTTGGGGAAGCCCTGGGGTGGTCCCCATTTTACAGAGGGGTAAACTGAGGCCCAGGGAGGGCCCAAGACCACACCATTGGGAGGAGGGGAGCCAAGGCTCCAGGTGGGACCCAGTCCATCCCCTGGTGCCTCTGCCACCTGGCTCTTTCTCTATCACAGGGACTCCAGGAAGCACCAAGGGGTCCCGTGGAGAGAGGGGCCCCATGGAGAACAGGAAGTAACAGGGCCTGGCAGGACCTGCCTTGACTAAGCATAGGGGGTGGGGAAGCAGAGGGGTGCAGCTCAATGGAAAAGGAAGAGCAAAGCAAAAGGCAGAGGCTGAATTCATGGGAATTAGGGACAGAGCTGGGACAGTCACCTTGACAACCGGGGCATTTATTTTTGAGGGCCGTTGTGGCCCCACGTTCAGCCCCTCCATGGTGGGGGATGGAGAGGGCAGGGTGCACTCCCTGCATTCCGTGTAACTCGCAGGCTTTATCTCTCCTAATCATGCAGGGATTGGGCTCTAAGGGAAGCCCCCGCAGTGGGCCTGTGCAGAAAGGGGCTTAATATGCCCTAGCCCAGGGGTGGGCAAACTTTTTGACTCGAGGGCCACAATGGGTTCTTAAACTGGACCGGAGGGCCAGAACAAAAGCATGGATGGAGTGTTTGTGTGAACTAATATAAATTCAAAGTAAACACATTACATAAGAGGGTACGGTCTTTTTTTTTTTTTTTTTAGTTTTATCCATTTCAAATGGGCCGGATCCAGCCTGCGGGCCGTAGTTTGCCCACGGCTGCCCTATCCGGTTTGGCTCAGTGGATAGAGCATCAGCCTGCGGATCAAAGGGTCTCGGGTTCTAGTCCGGTCAAAGCTTGGTTGCAGGCTTCTCCCTAGTCTGGGCCCTGGTTGGGGCTTGTGCAACCAATCGATGCATTTCTCTGTGTTTCCCTCTCTCTTCTACTCTTCCTAAATATCAATGGAAGAATATCCTTGGATGAGGGTTGACTAAAATAAAGAAAGAACAAAAGAACAAAAGCACGGAAGGAAGGAAGGAAGGAAGGAAGGGAGGGAGGGAGGGAGGGAGGGAGGGAGAGAGAGAGAGAGAGAGAGAGAGAGAGAGAGAGAGAGAGAGAGAGAGAAAGAAAGAAAGAAAGAAAGAAAGAAAGAAAGAAAGAAAGAAAGAAAGAAAGAAAGAAAGAAAGGCTTAATAGAGTCCTGGGTGCTCACGGGGCCTCCAGGCTGGGAACCATGAACCAGAAATTCCTCAGCAAAACTGCACCTGCCCGCCTGCCTGCCTGCCTGCCTGCCTGCGGGGCACTGGAAAGCTGCATTCATTCGTTCGTTCATTCATTCAACAAACATCCATTGCCCACCTGCTGTGTGAGAGGCACCGAGTTCATGGAAGGAACAGGACGGAGATCTCTGCCCTGGTGGCGTTTATACGTCCGTGGGCACGTCCACCTCGTCCTCCCCATCAAAGGCCTGGTCCGGGGCCCTGCCGAGGTCTCTAGCTTCTGCAGCCTAGCCTCACGCGGGTGCAGCAGAGCCTGGGTCACATGACGGTGGGAGGTTGGACAGGAAGCTAAGAAGGGGAGTCTCTGGAAGGAGTCGAGGCGAAGGATTCGCAGGCCCAGGGCGGCCTGAAAACACAGTGTGGCCGCGGGTCCTGAGGCAGAGAGGGCAGGTGGAGAGTCAGTGTTCCAACAGGCCAAGGCAGGAATGGGGGCCTCTCCTGACCTCGCCTTGGAACTCACACCGTGCCACCTGAGGACATGTTTATTGATTTTAGAGAAAGAGGTGGGGGGAGAGAGAGAGAAGCATCAATGGGTTGCCTCCTATACACACCCCAGCTGGGGACCGAACCCACAACCTAGGTATGTGCCCTGACCAGGAATTGGAGCCGCAACCTTTTTGGGGAGCGGGGAGAGGAGTACAGGACGACACTCCAACCAACCAAGCCAGCCAGCCGGCCAGGGCTCCGCTGCATTCATCCTTTGTATTACAAGGGAGTCACCGAGATTGGTCCCGATTCCAGGCCGGGGTGTCAGCGCCTCCCGCTGGAGAGGAGAAGAGCAAGGCCGGATCACAGAAGCGGGTCCCCTCCCAATCAACTCTGGAAAATACAGTGATTCACAGGCTCCCTGTCTGCTTGCTCACTGTCTATAATAAACGGCAGAAAATGCAGCGAGTTCTAAAAAGAGGACATCGTGCGAACCGGGCAGGGTTTTTGATGCAGCGGCGGAAACTGCTTCCGGCTGATGGAAGCAGCAAAGGGGCAGATGGAGAATCCAGAGCAGCTCAAGGGCTCTGCAGGTGCCAGGCAGCCAGGCGGGCGGTGCTGTGTATGGAATTAGGTCCCATAATTCCATCAGGAAGATACGCTGTCCCAACCCGCAGTCCTCAGAATGGGGCCCTCTTTGGAAATAGGGTCTTCACAGAGGTGCCCAAGTGATATGAGGCCAGGAGGGTGGGCTCCGACCCAGTAGGACTCGTGTCCTTATAACGTGGGCAATTGTGGACACAGAAATCTGGATATGAAATTGCCCGGGGTTTCTAGGTCAGAAGCAATGTCGCGTTTTGTTTGCTCATCACGGTGCTTTAAGGCATAAGCTGTTCACGCACGAGGCTGGAAAAATGTCTTTATTTGTGGCAGACTTCTGCCCAGCAAAAACTCAAGGTTCTCTTTCCAAGGAAGGAGGGGGCATGGGTAATGCCTTCCTGGTGGCAAAATGACCCGTGTTCACAGGCCTCACAACTCCAGGACTCCGGGAAGAAGGGATGTCCTGTTCCCAGACTCCAACCACAGCCCTTCCCCTCGCTCTGGCTGGCTCCGCCTGAACCAATCACTTAGGCCGAGTCAATGAAGGGTTCTGATCGGCTTCCATCTGGATTGCTGCCCATCCTGATCCAATCAACTGTGACAAGGGGTGGGTCTATACTGATTGGAATAATGTTAATGAGGCCCGAGGCAGAACTGGGATTGGGGTCAATCCCTCCAAAAAAGCCTGTGAATTACTGTTTTTCCCAAAGTTGATTGCAGCGATAGGCTCTTCTGTGATATGACCTTGCTACTCGCCTGTCCACAACGGTGGCATGATAGAGGTGTTGGGGAGACACCCACATGCCCATTCTCCCAACATGAAGACACTAATTGCGCCCTAGCCAGTTTGGCTCAGTGGATATAGCGTCGGCCTGCGGACTAAAGGGTCCCAGGTTCGATCCCAGCCAGGGGCACATGCCCGGGTTGCAGGCTCAATACCCCCCCAGTGAGGGACGTGCAGGAGGCAGCCAATCAATGATTTTCTCTCATCATTGATGTTTCTATCTCTCTATCTCTCTCCCTTCCTCCCTGAAATCAATAAAAATATATATATTTTTAAAAGACACTAATTGCATAACTAAGTGAGTAAGCTAGGAAGAGAAGGGGTATCAGGAGTCTCCTTGTCCTGGGTTATCCGAGAAAGCTTCCAGAAGAGCTGCGCATGGGAAAATGAGGAGGAGTTACAGCACGTGGGGAAGAGCATGCCAGGCAGAGGGAACAGCATGGCAAAGGCTGGACAACCAAGACAGTGAGGAAGGGAGTCGGGAGTGATGAGAGTGGGTCGGTGGACTGGGCAGCAGGTGGCAGAGCAAGCAGGTCCTGGCCGAGGGGACTCTGGATATTGTGGGAAGATTGGGCAATTAGTGAGGGGGCGGGAGGACAGGCGCTGGGAGGTTCCCTGAGCCAGAACACAGCCTCAGCCTTGCCCCACCTCCTGAGTCACTCAGGGAAGCCACTGAATTTTACCTGCTGTTGTGGGGATTGGATAAGCTAGAAGGTGCAAAACTTGCTGGTGCAGTTTCTGGAAAAGGGACAGCTTTCTATCCTCTGCCCAAAGTGACCCCCTGGGCCTTGGTTTGTACATCTGCAAAATGGGTGTAACTTAGCCAATTCCCTGGGAATGGAGACTACTACTGAATATGCCCAGATACCAGACAAGTCTGGACACAGGCTATCCCCTTCCCCCCAGTGACAAGATTAAAGTTTAAAATGGGTTTTGAGCCCTGGCTAGTTTGGCTCAGTGGATAGAGTGTCGGCCTGTGAACTGAAAGGTCCCAGGTTCAATTCCGGTCAAGGGCACATGCCCGGGTTGTGGGCTCAATCCCCGGTGGGGGACTTTCGGGAGGCAGCCGATCCATGATTCTCTCTCCTCATGGATGTTTCTATCTCTCTCCCTCTTTCTTCCTCTATTAAATCAATAAAAATATATTTTAAAAAATAGAATGTATTTTGAGCACTGTGAACAAATAAACTTTTAGGGAGATGGATGGAATAGGCAAACATTTATTAATTTGAATATGTATGTATGTGTGTGTGTGTATACACACACACACACACACACACACACACACACACACTAGAGGCCTGGGTGCACAAAATTCGTGCACCAGTAAGGCCCCTAGGTCTGACCGGCAATCAGGGCTGATCTGTGGGGCAACTGTCGGGGCAATCAGGGGACCCCTGCTGGCAACTGCCTTGGCCGGCCTGGAGCTGCCCACTCGCCAGCCCCACCCCACCCCCACCAGCCACCTCCCTCTATGGGGTGACAGGCAGGGCAATCAGGGGGCCCCCACTGGCACCTGCCTTGGCTGCCCTGGGGCCTGCAAGCAGGGGACAGCTCCTACATTGAGCGTCTGCCTCCTGGTGGTCAGTGCGTGTCATAGCAACCGATTGTTCTGCCGTTCGGTCGATTTGTATATTAGGCTTTTATTATATAGGATATATATATATGTGTGTGTGTGTGTGTTTATGTGTATGTATATGGAGAGAGAAAGAGGCTCTAGTCCAGTGGTCAGCAAACTGCGGCTCTCGAGCCACATGCGGCTCTTTGGCCCCTTGAGTGTGGCTCTTCCACAAAATACCACATGCGGGCGCATATTAAAACTTCATGGCCCATGCGCAAAAGTTGGTATTTTGTGGAAGAGCCACACTCAAGGGGCCAAAGAGCCGCGTGTGGCTCTGGAGCCGCAGTTTGCCGACCACTGCTCTCGTCCATTTGGAAATAACAGTCTTTACCTGTTCTGAGCCTGAAATAGCTCATTTCCACCATTCAAGCGCTCTCGGGACTCAGTCATCTTTTAGAAGCCACACAGAGCGGCTATTAGTTCCAGTGGCCCAGGTGTGATCACTTGGGCCCTCTGTGAGCCCTCAGGGAGGTCAGTTCACCTCTCTGTGCCTCATCTGTACAATGGCATAGACTCTACTTTGTTGGAGAATTGAGAGAAGTGTGTGTGTGTGTGTGTGTGTGTGTGTGTGTGAGAGAGAGAGAGAGAGAGAGAAACCTCATTCAATCTTCACAACAACCCTATAAGGTAGGTATTCTTATTATCCCCATTTCTCAGATGGGAAAACAGGCTCAGAAAGGTTGAGCAATCTGCCCATGTTCAACATAGCAAGTAGGAGGCAGGGACTAGAACCCAGTATTCTGATCTCATAATCTACGAACTCAGCTGCCAGCAAGGGTTGGGACATAAGCGTCCAACTTGAGATTACAGGCTGGGGGTCCTCAGGGTGGGGGTTGGAGGTCAGGTAGGCTTTTTCCCAACTCTGGCATGCTGAGGTCGAGAACCCTTCAAGTTGAGTGCCCGGTAGTCCCCCAAAGAGAGAAACATCGATGTGAGAGAGAAACACCAATCGGTTGCCTTCCATCCTTGCCCCAACGGGGAATCGAACCCACAACCTTTCGGAGCCATTCCGGCCGGGTGACGCGTTGGGTTTTATGTGCAGTGGAACCAACTCAGGTCTGAAAAGCGGGAGAGAGCTCTGGGGCGGGAAGTGGCAGTGACACATCAGTGCTCTATGACCTCTCTCATTCTCAGAAAAGTTTACGGAGCTGCCGGTTGCACACCTGCCCGTGAGCACTGGGATCGTGGCTGCCATCCTCATCGGGTCTCTTGCCGCCGCGTCCCTCCTCGTCGGCAGCATTGCCTACCTCCTGGTGACGAGAGGCTGGAGGAGCCAGAGGCACAGGTACGGGGCCCCAGGCCACGCTGCATCCCTTCTGTCTCCTCCCTAGCCCCCGCTCAATCCCTCCCACTCATTGATTCTTCCACAGGCCACATCATCTGGCTCATTCGCAATCTCATCCAATCTTGGGACTCCTGAGGAGACAGAATCTTTCTGTCCTGTCTTAGACAGGATTCTGCTTTGACAGGGACTAAAACCGGCCTCTTAAACTGGCTTCCAGAGAATTAGAAAGTGTTTTGGTCCTGCATGAGCTTCAGGTGTGGCTGGATCCAGGGACTCAATTTTGTCAGGAAACTCCTCCATGCATCTCTCACCTCTGCTTCCCTCTATGGTGCTTTATTCCCAGGCAGGCTCTTTACCTTGCCCTGTGACAAAAAGCCCCTGGTGGCTCCAGGTTTAGACCCCACCAGCTCCACCGCTGCAGGGGAAGGACCGTACCTTGTTCCTGGTAGTTCCAACGAAGCCAGAGGGCTGCCTTCAATCACAGGTCCTTGCACGGGCCAGGCACTGTGGCCGGGTGCTGGGACGCTCCAATTGGCCGAACATGGGCTCTTCGTGCAGCCCTGGAGCTGGAAATAGACCCAGCTTCACATGATCAAACGGACTGCGAGTGGGGAGGGGTTCCCCAAAGGAGAGCCAGAAGCTATGGCCAAAGAAGTGGAGTGGGTGGTGGGCAGGCAAAGCCACCAGATGTTGCCTACCTCTGCATAGCGGGGGGCGGGGGGGGGGGGGGGGTGAGGGAGGGAAGGGGGTTGGAGCAGTCTTCTCTCTCCCGCAGCTCTTCCTTACGTGCTGTGCTTTCTTGACCTTCATCATTTTACTTGTCTTTCTCCTGATACGTTTTATGTAGGGGTGGGAAGGAGCCATAAAACATAATATAAGCTGCCCTAGCCGGTTTGGCTCAGTGGATAGAGCATTGGCCAGTGGACTAAAGGGTCCCAGGTTCGATTTTGGCCAAGGGCACATGCCTGGGTTGCGGGCTCGATCCCCCCCAGTAGGGGGCGTGCAGGAGGCAGCCAATCAATGATTCTCTCTCATCCTTGATGTTTCTATCTCTCTCTCTCCCTTCCTCTCTAAAGTCAATTAAAAAAATATTTTTTAAAATAATAAAATAAATAATAACAATAATATAAGCAGAACCACCTGAAAATGTAGCCAGAGCAACAAACAAAATAGAAACAGGTTCATAGATACAGAGGACAGACTGACAGCCGTCAGAGGGCAGCGGGGAGGGGCGCTGGGTGAAAAAGGCGCCTTGAACATTTCCTCCCTCAAAGCTTTGGATGTGAAACAGCGCCAGGTGACCTCTGGGCTGGGATTAAAGCCGCATCGTGTCCAAAGTACTGTTTGCAAAATAACAAGGAGGCAGTATGATAACGATGACTACGGGCTGATGGCGACCTCTAGGCTGGCCACCTAACGCAGTTTTTAGAATGAAAATCACTGTGCTCCCGTCTCCGCACCCACAGAAATGCCCCCTTCTATGGATGTCGTTGTATCCCTGCCCTTTCTCAAGATCCGCCTCCTAATCGGGGCGCGATGTGGACTTCTGCCTGAGCCAGTTGTTTCCTGAATCGCTCTTCTTCTTTTATCTCAGATAAAAGCTCGTCGCCTGGCAATTTGGCCTCAGATAAAAGCTTGTTGCCTCTCGGTTCGGCCTTTTATTTTTAGGCGAACACAGCCCAGGGGGCCTGGCCCTGGGCGGGTCTGCCTAGGCCAGTGGTTCTCAACCTTGGCTGCACATTAGAATCACCTGGGAATCTTTTTAAAATCCTGATTTCTGGGCCTCATCCTCCGGAAATTCTCTTTCTTTGTTATGGGGTGGGGCCACAACATTAGTAACAAAGAAACAGAATTTCCGGAGGATGAGGCCCAGAAATCAGGATTTTAAAAAGATTCCCAGGTGATTCTAATTGCAGCCAAGGTTGAGAACCACCGGCCTAGGGCCACCCAGAGTGTGTGGGGGCTTGACTCCCTGCAGAAGTTTCACAGCACGAGTCCGGGTGAATTTTATTTTTTAAACTCGAAAAACATTTATTTACATGGCCACATCACCCATCATTGAAATGAGTAGCTAAACCTTCTGTCTCCTCGGGAAGACACAGCACCGTGGATGTCTATTACATCCTGTGGAGGACTTCGGTCTTAGGTCCCAGGCGAAGAGCTCCTGGTTTTGGTCCCATGAGCTCTCTTTGAAACGACCTCTCAGGAGAATTTAGAGGATGTTTATTAACGTGGGGGTCAGTGATGCGAGAAAGGGCTGGGGAGTGAGCCTGCTGGGCTGCTGGGGGCCTTGGGACAGGTTCAGGGGGGCGTCTGGGATGAGCTGCTGCAGCCCATTGCTGCCCTGGTTGCAAGCCTCATGGGGTCCCTTAGAGTTGAGGGGATGCAGGCCTGTGGGGGAAGAAGCAGGCGGCACCGGCATGCTCCTGGGAAGGAGAGGGTGCTGGGTCCTTTGTCTTGAGGCTTTTATTTCTCTCTGGCAGCAGGAATTTCAGGGGAGACTCGGGGAGGTTTCAGCAGACTATTCATCACTTTTCCAGGTCTGCTCCTTCAGGGGCCTGGTCTCCAAGGACTGGGCAGTGTCAGGGCAGGGGCAGTCCGTCATGGCAGCTGGTCCTGGTGTGGCCCACCTGGTTTTGCTGCTTTTCTGGGTCTGGAGCTGAAATACAGCTGAGGCAGAGATGTTATCTGTAGGGGGGTGGCCTGTATCTGCTGTAAATTGCTGTCAGTTTGCTCAGCCATCTGTCTCCCTGCGCAGGGGAGTTAAGCTACCCTCTGTTGGGGAGGAGCAGTGCAAGCCATTTACCCCTCTTAATTGCAGACCAGTAGTTTTATTGCCAGCTTTACCCACTGGCCACATAAGTTTCAATAAAATAGATAGATGATAGATAGATAGATAGATAGATAGACAGATAGACAGACAGATAGATTTTTTTTAAACAGTCAGCTGGGGTCCCTCAAAGTCAAGGCCATAATCTTCACTCACCGTGGGCATAAGATCTGATCAATCTCCAACCCCCACCTCATCTCCCAGAACCCCCCTCTTCCCACGCTCACAGTCCCTCCTCCCAGCCACACTCCTCTCCTTGCTGTTCCTTTGCTGTTCCCGCTCCTGCCTCCGGGCCTCTGTACAGACTGTTCCCTCTGCCTGGAACTCTCTGCCCGTGATTTCTGCACAGCTGGTCCCCTTGGTTGGTCCGGGCCTTTGCTCAAGTGCTACCTCCTCGGGGAGGCTCCCAGACACCCAATGGAAACTACCCGTGCACCCCCTCCACCCTCTGCTCCCTTCCATCTGCATTTTCCTTCATAATACTTTTCTCTCTACTGCTGATTGTTTATTCGAATTCTCTATCTATCATCTGTCTATCAATCATCTGATCAATGCTATCTCTATCTCTCTTTCCCCGCTAGTGTGTCCACTCTAGGGGTCTTTGTTGCCCTGTGTCCCCAGTGCCTTCAACAGTACCCTGCTCATGGGTGGTGGCCCATAAATACTTATTCAGCGGATTTACAAATTTGTGGTAGTGAGGCCAAGTGTACTTTTTAAATAAGAGCATTCAAATGAGCCCATTTAAAAAGAAATTTTGTTTACAAATGCAAGGGAAAGTTTATTTAGAAAGTCACAGAGGTAGAAAGAGTGAGCCAGCTGGGCTGCGTGGGCTCAGGAAACAAATTACAGAGGCTAACGAAGGGCTCTTGGAGCTTAGGGGAGGGACTGAGGGAGGGAGGGAGAGAGAGAGAGAGAGAGAGAGAGAGAGAGAGAGAGAGAGAATGCCTAAAGAGAAATATTAAGGAAATCATGAGCAGGTGAATGGAGCAGAATTGCTTAGATAGTCTGCTTAAATGGTGACTTTGGAGGAACATTGCTCGTTGGCATAAGGTGGAGACTGGGGGAACTGAGGAAGGGCTGTGTGGCCGGGGATTATGGGAGAAGAGACGTGGGCAGGGACAGGCCTCGTCCTGGCTCACTCTGAAGTAGGGACATGGCTCTCTGGGGCCTGGTGGGCTTTCCGGCTCCCCTGGGCCTCTCTCCACCCCCGGATGTCGCTGTACTAATGCTGGTTCCCTCCCCATGCCCCCAGGATGGCGGCCACAGGGAAACCGGAGCTGGGCCCCAGTCACAACACTGGTAAGCCAGGGGCCCTGTCCTGCGACCCGGGCAGCCTCCTGCCTCCTTCCTCTTCTCCCCCAGCAACAACCCCCCCGGCCTTCCCCTACTAGGGGCCTCCCAAACATTTGCCCCCCAGACCTCTCTGGGGTCCCCAGGCTCAGCCCACAGATTCTGAGGGCATCAGCACTCACCCCAAACCTGTTTTTCTCCTCTGCTCAGTGACTACCACTCCCTGACCCCAGGCACCACACTCACCCAGCCACCAACAGCCACTACCCACCTCGGGCTCCACCTCCCAGATCCCCACACCCAGCTCCTCGCCTCCGGCCAGCCTTCACTCCTGGCAGCCGTCCTTCTAAAACTCTGACCATGTCACTCTACTCAAAGACCTTCCATGGCTCCCCAGTGCTGTAGGATGAAGTTCGGGCTCCCTGACATGCCTCTCAAGGACTCCCACAAACCAGCCCCCCCCCCCCCGCCCCGACTTTCCTGGCTTCATCTCTCACACATTACATTCCCATCCTCAAACAAACAAGCAAAACAAAACAAAAATAGCTACATCCAGACCGAACAAACCTATTATAGTTCCTCAAACATGGCAGCTTGCCCTGGTCTGGTGGCTCCGTTGGTGGGAGCGTTGTCCTATACACCTAAAGGCTGCAGGTTCGCTTCCCGGTCAGGATGCGTACCTCGGTTTTGGGTTCGATCCCCAGTCAGGATGTGTAAGGGCGGCAATCAATCGATGTTTCTCTCTTCCTCCCTTCCTCTCTTTAAAATCGATGTAACATGCCCGCTGGCGGGCTCAATCCCCAATGTGGGGCATGCAGGAGGAAGCCAATCAGTGATTCTCTCTCATCATTGATGTTTCTCTCTCTCCCTCTCCCTTCCTCTCTGAAATCAATTTAAAAAATTAAAAATAAAATCAATGTAACATATCCTGGGGGGGCAGGAGGAGGATTTTAAAAACAAACAAACATGGCAGGGTCTCTCACTGTCAGGCCTCTGCATGCACCCCTCTGGCCTGGGCACAGCTCTCCCCTCCCTGACAGGCTCAGATGTTCCCTCTTCCAGGAAGCCCTCCAGACACCCCTCCAGGAGCCCTCTGGGCTCCCCCCTCCAGCCCTGCCCACTCGGGGTCGTCCCCTGTCTGGGGGCAGGCCTGTCCCCCCACCGGACTGTGAGCCCGGCTGCCTCCCTCACTGCTGTGTCCCTGGCAGAGCGCTGGGCAAGAAGAGGGGTTTGCACAGCTGACCGCTGAGTGCATCAGTGGGTGCCGGCAGCAGCCGGAGCGGCCTCGGGCATCTGTCAGCTGTTCCTCCCCTCGTCCTCTGCTTCAGGCGACAACATCTATGAGGCCATGCGGTCCCCGGGCCTCCCGGCGTCCCCCCTCCGCGACACGGGGTCCCTGAGCGCCGCCGCGGTGAGCCCCACCCGCCCGCCCCCGCCCCCGCCCCCGCCCCCGCCCCCGCCCCCGCCCCTCCGCCCGCCCCCGCCCCTCCGCCCGGCCCCGCCCCTCCGCCCGCCCCCGCCCCTCCGCCCGCCCCCGCCCCTCCGCCCGGCCCCGCCCCTCCGCCCGCCCCCGCCCCTCCGCCCGCCCCCGCCCCTCCGCCCGCCCCCGCCCCTCCGCCCGCCCCCGCCCCTCCGCCCGCCCCCGCCCCTCCGCCCGGCCCCGCCCCAGCCTGGCGCCTCCCCGCCAGCGCCCTCCGGGTCTAAGGGCCAGAGAAGGGGCTGGAAGCAAGCAGCCCGTGGGCTCCGTTTCCCTCCGGCCTCTATTTCCCGCGCGGAGCATGGACGCCCTTTACCCTGGGGGGTGGGGGTCGGGGGAATAAGAGCGGCATTAAATGAGTGGAGAAACCTCAGAAGCTCAGACTGAAAGCATGGAGCCCCGGAGCTGGCGGGAGGCTGGGCGTACGGGGGTGATGGTCGGGCTGCCCGTGAGGCGGTGCCCTCATACCCACTTCCCAAAGGAGAGCACTGAGGGCAGGGAGGGGCCACGGGGGCGGGGATGACACCACAGGGCAGAGGGGGCAGGGGGAGGGGGAGGGAGGGGGCCTGGCTCACCTGTGTTCTTCCCTTGCAGCCCCCGCTCCTGCCCCTGCAGCCCCCACCCCCTCCCCTGCAGCCCCCAACCCCTCCCCTGCAGCCCCCACCCCCGCCCCTGCAGCCCCCGCCCCTGCAGCCCCCGCCCCTGCAGCCCCCACCCCCGCCCCTGCAGCCCCCGCCCCTGCAGCCCCCGCCCCTGCAGCCCCCACCCCCTCCCCTGCAGCCCCCAACCCCTCCCCTGCAGCCCCCACCCCCGCCCCTGCAGCCCCCACCCCCTCCCCTGCAGCCCCCAACCCCTCCCCTGCAGCCCCCACCCCCGCCCCTGCAGCCCCCGCCCCTGCAGCCCCCGCCCCTGCAGCCCCCACCCCCTCCCCTGCAGCCCCCAACCCCTCCCCTGCAGCCCCCAACCCCGCCCCTGCAGCCCCCGCCCCCGCCCCTGCAGCCCCCACCCCTGCAGCCCCCGCCCCTGCAGCCCCCGCCCCTGCAGCCCCCGCCCCCGCCGCACGTGCCGGAGGACCACCACTACCAGGTGCGAGGCTGGGAGGCAGGCGGGGCGGCGGGGACCCCATGGAGCTGGGAGCGGAAGGGTCAGGAAGACCGCAGGGCGGGGCTGTCCACCAGCCCCCCGCTCTCCTCTCGGGGTCTGCAGCCCCCGGGATGCCCGTCACAGCCTCCGGGGAGCCCCTGGGCAGGCCCTTCCCCTCCTGAGGCTGCAGTTCCCCTCGGTCACAGGGTCCAAGGCTGTGAGTGTCACAGGAGGAAACCAGCCCAGAGAGGGAAGGGCCTCGCCCAGGGTCACACAGCAGGTCAAGGCCCATCCCTGGGCCTGGATCTCAGCCCCTTCGGCCCCGCCTGTCTGCCCCTGGGTCTCTGTCCCCCTCTGTGTGCCTCTGAGTCTGCCTGCAGACCCCTGTGTGTGTCTCCCTACCCCCTTCTCTCTCTCTCTCTCTCTCTCTCTCTCTCTCTCTCTCTCTCTCTCTCTCTCTCTCCCCTCCCTCCCATTATCTTTCTCTCCTAACTCTTTCTCTGTACTCCTCACATCTCTTGTTTCTCTGTGTCTGTCTCTCCAGTTCCTTCATCTCTGTCGCCCTGTCTGCCCTTTTCCTGCCTCTTCCCGTGCCTCCGTCTCTAAGCCTCTCTCCATCTCAGGCTGCCATTCTCTGTTTGGGTGTGTTTTCCGCTGTGTCTCCCAGTCCCTAGCCGGTTCTTCTGACTCCCCCGACTCTCACCCCAACAACACCCCCTCTCTCTCTTTCCCCAGGACCTGCTGAACCCCGACCCTGCCCCTTACTGCCAGCTGGTGCCAACCCCCTGAAGGGGTCCCAGCCAGGCCGGCGGGAGAGGGAAGGCCTCAGACCGCCCCAGGGACCTGGCAGGACCAGGCCGGCAGGGCTGTGGGGCTGACGGGTGGACTCGCTGAAGACACAGCAAGACCCCAGCAGGTGTCCAGCGGGGACAGGGGACCCGGGCAGGGCCCATCCTGTCGCTCAACCTCTGCGTGTGCCACCCGCCCTTCATCTGGTCCTCCCAGCAACCTGACCTAAGCCATGAGCCTGGGAAAAGCAGTCTCTTCCCTCCCCTCTCCTCTTCCACTGGGGTATTTGGGGGTGAGGAGGGCGGTCTGGGCCTGCCTCCAGCCAGATCTCACAAGCGCCCACTTGGGGAGACTCACGACTGACTGTCAGCCCACAACGCCCCCATACCCGCCCCCTCCCTGGTTGCCTTCCCAGCCCCTTCCCCTGGGGACAAGGCAACCCCCCACCATACATGCAGGGAGGGCTGGCCTCACATTTCTGTGGCCCAGAGGACAGTCCTGGTCAGTTACTCTGGCTGCCTCACCCCTGCCCTCTCAGGCAGAGCCCACCCTCTCTAAACCCATCTCTCAGAACCTGTGGCCCTCTTCTGCCTGTTGTCCCCACCTGGATCTCGCCAAATCCCTCAGGGTAGGACTCCCTTCTCTACCCCACCCCACCCCACCCCCACTCCCAATGGGAGCCCAGTCTCTGGCCCTTAATTCACTCATTCATTCATCCAGCAATAAGCAGGCTGTGTGGCCGTGCACAGTTCTAGATCCTGCAGCTTTGGCAGTGAATGAAGTGGAGGAAATGCTCTCCTGGAAGGATACTCTGACAGGAGAGAGTCAGGAAACTAAAAAACTAATGTAGCCCTGACGAGTTTGGCTCAGTGGATAGAGCCTTGGCCTGCAGACTGAAGGGTCCCAGGTTCGATTCCAGTCAAGGGCACATACCCAGGTTGCAGGCTCAATCCCCAGTAGGGTGTGCAGCAGGCAGTCAATCAATGATTCTCTCTCATCATTGATGTTTCTCTCTCTCTCTCTTTCTCCTCTCCCTTCCTCTCTGAAATCAATAAAAAATATATTTTTAAGAAAAGAAACTAGAGTAGGTCATTGGAAGTGTGTCAGTTGTGGATGTGTAGAGTTGTAATCTGGTATGGTCTGAAGCCGTCCCCGGGGTGCACTGGCTCTGGGGCCTCCCAGGAGGTGGCAAAGTCAGCCACGGCCTGGGACCACCCGGCAGGAGCTACAGAGAGATCTGCAGATGGCTGCTATTTGTATTGGACTTGGAGGTGCCCAGGCAAGGCTCAGTTGTGAAGCAAGACAGGCTGGTGCTAGTTTGGGGTCTTGGGCCTCTTATTGATAGGTTTGGGGCACACTGATATCAGCTACTGCTTGTTTGAGAGATTTTAGAAAAGTCTGGAGCCTGAGCTGGGACAGGCCGTTCATATGGAAAAGCTGCTCAAACAGCTTGGGTGGGGCTGCAAATTGGATGGGGTGAGGACTCAGGGAGTCACCAGGGTGGAGCAAACAGTGTGGTCCACGCTGATGGAAACTCAGATATCCTCTGCCACAGGGGAGGTCCCAGCACAGAAACAATGACCTCCTGTCAGCACCCCATCTGGAAGAAAACCACCCCCAAGTTTCTGCCCTGATGCCAGACAATCCAGTTCCTCTCCGTATGTCTCTGGATCCCTGAAAGCCTCCACCCAGCACTGGAGCTCAGAGGAAGCTGGACCATGTAAGAACTGCTGGGTCTCCAGCAGCCTCCGTGTCACTCAGCCGCAGTCCCTGCTGGTTTTTTCAGCCCAAAGTTACAGGGATGTCTTCCCAACTCTGGAACCCTGAGGTGTGGGGCTGGGACCGCCTGCTTCTCAGAGGAGGCCTCTGCAGCCAAGATATCCGTCCCGATTCAAGACTGTCCTTTCCGAACACGCAGAACAAAGACCGGTGTGTACACATACACTAAAATGTAAAAACATGTATGAGAATGATAAAACACCAAAATCTGGCTTGTTTCACCTCTGGAGAGCTAGGAGGGAAATGGGGTGGATGTGTACACAGGGGAGTCTGGTATCTGTAATGTGTCCATTAAAATATATCATATGTGAAGGGGAAAAAGTTAAATGAGGTTACAGGGAGGGGCCCTAATCCAACAGGACTGGTTTCACACGATGAGGAGGCAGCCGTCTGAAAGCCAAGAGGAGTGGCCTAAGGAGAAACCACACCTGCTGACACCTTGACTGTGCACTTCCAGCCTCTAGAGCCGTGAGAAAATAAAATATTTGTGGTTTAAACCACCAGGTCTGTGGTGTTTTGTATGGCAGCCATAGTTGACTAATACAGGCTCCTCCTACCACAGCCCCAGGAAATGCGTTACCAAAAGGTGGTGGGGTTTTTTTTCCCCTTCATTACTATGAAACCAGAATTAAATATAAAAATAATGATAACAATAGCTCCAGTGGGAAAGCCTGGCCTCTACACGTCTGAATGTTTTGAATTCTCAGATTGGCCTTGGGAGGCTGGGATGATTACAGTCCCATTTTGCAAATGGAGAAACAACCCCCACAATCTCCATGACTAAAACATCAAAGACTTATTTCTTGCTCATGCTACGTGCTCATGGCAGGTAGGTGGGTGTGACCAGGATCAGGAGAGCTCTGGTTCACATCTATTCATTCAGGAGCCAGTGGGCAGAGCCCAACATGGCACAGGGAAAGGGAGGGACCGTGGCAAACCACACACTGGCTTCCAACCCGGAAGTTACACTCCCACTTGCATCTCATTGGCCAAAGCAGGTCACAGGGTCCACTCTCATGTCAAGAGGGCTGGGCAGGTGCAATCCTACCAGGTGCCCAGAATGAGGAGAACTGAAATGCGTATTGCTGGGTGCGAGCTCCTCTGCTAGGGGCTGGACCTCCGAGGGCGCTGGGAACTGGAAAAAGACTCGCGTAGCCGAGGTGTATGGGACACGCTTTATTGCACACACAGCAGCCGCTGCAAACACGGCAGCCACACGCAGGCTGGTCAGCGGCGCATTTTACACTAACTCGGACAAAAGAGGCTTCTTGCCAAGGAGTGACATCAGTGTCACACACGATAAAGGTGCGCCTGCGCAGTGCGTGCAAACTGCCGTGTCATTGCCTTTGCACGTGTGTGTGGCGCACGGGCCTTTAACATCCGGCGTACTCTGGTCAGGGTCCCCACGTGTATGAACAGCTCAATCGACACACCACTGAGATTCACACTGGAGCCCACACTCTCAACCACTATGCTTTCCTGAGAGAAATGTCCAGGCAGGCCTGCCCTCCTCCGTGGATTCATCCAATGGCTCATTCATTCACTTGGCAGGTGCTGGGCCCGGGTGTTGGGGGAAGAAGTACAGAGAGCCAAGAGATATTTAGAATGAAGCGTTGGTAGAATTTGGTCCTGGGTTAGCTTTGGGGGGTGGGGGGGGCGTGTCAACCATTCGTCCATTCATCCATTCCGCATCTATTGAGCACCTGCTCGGTGCAACTGTTCTAGGTTCGGGGCAGACAGCTGCCGACACCCAGAGATCCCTGTCCTTGGGGAGCTGACAACAAAGTGTCGCATGTGCTGTCCCCGGGGAGCCAGTGTTATGAGGGAAAATGAAGCAGGTGCTGGGAAAGCTGAGGTACGAGAGTCAGGGAACCCCCAGATATCTGGTTTGTTCAACAGGATGACAGGGGACAGTGATGGGGTTCACACTGCCAAAGGGCCGGGCTTGCAAGAAATTAAGACATACATCCACACAAAAAAAGCGTGTACACAAATGTTCACAGCAGCATCCTATATAATAAAAGGCTAATATGCAAATAGACCAAACGGTGGAACAATCGGAACAACCGAACAACTGAACAACCGATTGCTATGACATGTGCTGACCACCAGGGGGCATGTGTGGAACATGACGGGCGTTGGCTGCAGCGGGATGGTGGAGCAGGTGAGCAGGGGTGCCAGACCAAGGCAGGGCACCGGTTGCTGTCATCGGGGCGAGGCTCTGGTGGTTATTGAAAATTCTTTGCTCCCATGCTCTGTGTTCCTGCCAGGCACTCACACCTGCTGCTGGCACCGGCCCTGCTCACACCCGCACCCACTGCTGGGGCCTGGTGCCGGTCCTGATCACTCGGTGCCATCAGCGGGTGCGAACGGGGCCAGCGCCATCAGCGTGTGGGAGCCAAGACCCGCCCCTGTGCCTACCGCAGCCTCGAGGCCCACAGTTCCTTTCAAGGTGCACGAATTTGTGCACTGTGCCCCTAGTTACTCACAATAGCCAACAGGTGGAGATAGTCCAAATTTCCATCAGGGATGAAAGGATAAACATAATGGGGTCTATCTGGACCATGAAATATTAGTCATAAAAAAAGGAATGAAATGCTACCACAGGGATGAACCTTGAGAACGTTGCGTCAGGTGAAGGAGCAGACACAAAGGGCACGTGTTGTAGGATCGCACTCACATGAGATGTCCAGAACAGGCAAATTCGGGAGACCACCTAGGTACAGACAGAAAGCAGACAGAAGGTGCCCAGGGGCTGCGAGCGAGGAGAGGGGAGTGTCTGCTAATGGCTACAAGGTTTCTTGTGGGGGTGATGGGAAGGTCGTAAAACTGATTACTCTGCCCTGGCCAGTGTGGCTCAGCCGGCTGGGCAGCCTCCTCTGCATCAACAGGGTGTTGCAGGCTTGCCCCCAGTAGGGGGCGTGCAGGAGGCAGCTGGTGGATGCTTCTCTCTCCCTCTCCCTTCCTCTCTCTCTAAAATCAATAAAAACACATTTTTAAAGATAATACTAAAAATAAACTTGATTGTGCTGACAGTTTCATAGCCCAACGAATATGCCGAAAACATTGACCTGCGTACTTAATGTGAGTGAATTATATGGAAGGTGAATTACATTGTAATAAAACTGTGTTTGTTTTTTACATATGAAACACTTCACGCCTTTGCCTGTCATCCTTGCGCAGGGGCCAGGCTAGTCTTCTCTGTCTGTTCCGATTGTAGTATATGTGCTGCCTCCCGGCGAACCCAATAAAACCGGGGGGGGGGGGGGGGGGGGGTTTGCAAAAGAAAGAAGAGGGCGGGGTTTGGGACGCCAGTTGGAGTTCAGTTCGAGGCGTTGGCGGGAGAAGGCAGCTGGAGACCTAGGCCCGAGGTGTGGGCGGGATTCGGGACAGTGAACACGGCCATCTTTTACCCCTGGTTGGGGTTGGGGCTTTATTGGGTCCGTTGGGTTTTTTTGTTTTGTTTTGTTTTTGCTGCCAGACTTGCAGGCAGCATGGGAGCCAGGAGGGGGCAGCAGAGGACCGTGCAGACCCGCAGACAAGAGTGGCTGCTTGAGGCCGGCTCTCCATCACCTGCCCCCTCCACACACTCCCGTGAATCTGCCCCTTTCTCCACCTTTCTAGGTCTGCAGAGAGTTCACCCAGCTGCACAGACCTGACATAGGCACCTCCCTCCCTCAGTGTCCCTGGGGCAGATACTGGAACCTGCCACCTAGGTCTCCCGAATTCAGTGTCCCGTGGTCTCTACAGCCCAGCCCGGGGCCAGGCTGTTCCTCCCCAGCCTCTCCCCAGCCTCCTACCTGGTCTCCTGCCCCCTGCCACCCTCCCAGCACAAGACAAGACAATTCATCTTTCTAAAGCCCAAGCTCAGCCCTGCCCTTTCCTGCTCAGAATAGAACCATCCATGGCTCCCCAGTGCCCTAAAAAAGTCCAGACTTTTCACCACAACCTCCAACTCCCCACAAGGTCTGGCTCCTGGGGGCCCCTCAGTCTCATGTCTCAGCACCCCCTGCCCCTCACCCCCACCCTGTGGTCTTGATCCCCAGTAGGGGCCGTGCAGGCGGCAGGTTCACTGAACTGAACTTCCTCCAAGCCCTTGCACATTCTGTTCCCACTGCCTGGAGCATGTCCACAGGCACACCACTCTGCTCTACCTGCCCTACCCCCATTCATCCTCCAGGTCTCAGCTTAGACGCCTCTTCCTCCAGGAAGCCCTCCTTAAACCCCGAGCTGGGTCAGTCTCCCCTGAGTTCATCCACCTCAGCCCTGCCCGCTCTGGGTCGTTACTGTCTGAAGACAGGTTTGTCTCCCTGCTGGACTGTGAGCCCTGAGAGAGCAGAGACTGTCTCAGTCACCAATGGGTCCCAGCACCACCCAGCATGGGGCAGGCACAGGGTAGGGGCTCAAGAACTGTATGTGGACTAAGTGAATGTGGGTAGATTCTCAAAATCTAGATCCTTCTCTTCGGTACCTAGCAGTCTCCATTCATTCACTGACAAACGTTTATTGAGCAACTACTGTACACCAAGCTCTGTTGAATGAGCTCAACTGGGCACCAGGAACATGAAGAGAAACCAGACCAGCTCCTACTCTCAGAAAATTTGCAGTCTAGTGGGGAAGGCAATCTGGGACCAATGTAATAATAAATAATAAACATTTATTGCTCTAGCCGGTTTGGCTCAGTGGATAGAGCAGTGATGGCGAACCTATGATACGCGTGTCAGAGGTGACACGCGAACTCATCTTTTTGGTTGATTTTTCTTTGTTAAATGGCATTTAAATATATAAAATGAATATCAAAAATATAAGTCTTTGTTTTACTATGGTTGCAAATATCAAAAAATGTCTGTATATGACACGGCACCAGAGTTAAGTTAGGGTTTTTCAAAATGCTGACACGCCGAGCTCAAAAGGTTCGCCATCACTGGGATAGAGCGTCAGCCTGCAGACCAAAGGGTCCCGGGTTCCATTCTGGTCAAGGGCATGCACCTTGGTTACAGCACAATCCCTGGCCCAGCCCTGGTTAGGGCTCATGCAGGAGACAATCAATCTATGTGTTTCTCTCACATTGAAGTTTCTCACTGTCTTTCTCTCTCTCTTCCACTCTCCCTAAAAATCAGTGGGAAAAACATCCTTGGGTGAGGATTAACAAATAATAATAATAAACATTTATTGAGCATGTACTGTATACACCATGCACTGTGCTAAGTGCTGTACATTGAGACCCGGTGCACGAATTCGTGCACATTGAAAGAAAATTGATTAGAAGAAATATTTTAGAGGCAGGGGAGGGACCACGGGAGGGCGCCAGAGCGTGTCCAGCCCATCTCACCCAGACCTGATCGGGCCCATCAGGGCCGGCCGGGGAGGGACCGTGGGAAGGCTCCAGGGTGTGTCTGGCCCATCTTAACCTGTCCCGATTGTCAGGGTAGAAGTGGACAAACTGGGAATGGAACCAACGTCTTTCTAACTCCCAAGCTTTACCCTCCTCTTTTTCCAGCCTGAAGGGAGAAGATATAGCCCACGCTGGGGTCTGTGTGTCCTGCAGGGGGCCCTGCCTTCCACAAGAGGGGTGGAGGAGAGCGCAAGGCTTAGCCTGGGCGCTAACCGGAGGGCGGAATTTCGGGCCTGGGGCGAAGTGCTCGGCCCAATGAGGGAGAGACCAGGGTCCTCGGCTGGACCTAGGAGCGCAGGAGCCCTCGCTCTGCCCACTCACGCTCTGCCCACCAGAGGTCACTGCCTGCCACCACCACCCCTTCCTCTGAGTCCAGGGCGCCCCTAGATTCTCAGGGCTGTGGCTGCTCATTTCGCAAATGAGGAAGTGGCTGTTTGGGGAAGGAAGCGGGCTGGGCCGTGACCAAGAGTGATTATGATTCATGGGGAAAACCCTTCCTCGGAATCCAACCCCTTTGTGAGCAAAGGGCATTGCCCTCTGAAACAGTGGCTGGGCAGCTGGCTCAGGGGGAGCGGCCGTCGAGGGGGGTGCAGGCTCTCTCCTGTGCCGGGGCGGGGTGGCGGGTGGGTGAGTCTGGAGGGAGGGGTTCCACAGGGGACTTGGAGGCCAGGAGGCCACTGCTGAAGCAAAGAGGTCGAAATAGCTAACCATTTTGACCCCCTCCAACCTGCACTGCCCGCCCCCCGCCCCCAGCACCCATCTTGCCTCAGACCTTCAGCACCCTACTGTCTGTGTCATGGGTTATGCATATATGCATACAAGGTCTTCGGGGGTCAATGGGGGAGAGAGGGGGACATATGTAATATTTTCAACAATAAAGAATGATTAAAAACAAGATAAATCAATGAATGACAAAACAATCATAACACATTAAAATAATAATAATAATTAATAATAATAATAATAATCCTGCCCCGAGGAAGCGTTCAGGGTGATAAAAGTGCCCTGGAGCTAGATGTGGGCGACGGCTGCCCGAGATGAATTTTCTGGGAAGGGACTTATGCCCCCGTGAAGCTGATAAAGAGATTATATTGTTCCGGAGACAAAAGTGAATTTGAACACTGGCTGGGCATTTGAAGAGACTAGGGCAATGCTTGTTTTCACTTTCTTTTCACTTTTGAGGTGAAATAGTGACACTGTGGATGTGGTTTTCTAATGAGTCCCTCACATTTTAGGGGTGCAGGCTGAAGTACCTACGAATAAAGTTAGAACACGGCTGGAATTTGCTTTCAAATGATATGGGAGGGGCGGGGGAGGGGAGGGGAGACCAGATGCTCTCTCTCCAGCCACCTCCCACTGCCCCCTCCCCCATCACTCAGCTCCAGCCACACAGCCTCCCAGCTGCCCTCACAGGGCCCCTTCCTGCCCCAGGGCCTTTGCTGTCCCTTCTGCCAACCCCTTTCCCTGCGACGTTCCCTCCTCAGAAAGCCCCCCCGCCATTCCCCATCCTCTGGCCCCGTGTTATGTTTTACAGCACTTATCTCTCCCTGACGTGATCCGCGGTATCAGTTGTTTGATTATTGCCCATCTCCCTCCAATAGGACTTAGCCTCACAGGGAAGCGATGTGGCCTGTATCCTTGACGCAACCTGGCGGATAGTCAACGCTCAATAAATATTTGTTAAATGATTGAATAGCCTGGAAAACCCCAGGTAAATGAGGTGAGAGGGGAAGGAGGAGGGGGGCAAGGTGAATATCCGAGCGAAGGGAACAGCCCGTGCCAAGGCCTGAGGCGGGCTCCCCCGCCCACTGTCCCCTCTCGCACGGGGGTCTGCGTGCTCTTTCCCAGGTTGAGGAGTTAAGGGGACATGGGTCCCTTCTCCCCAGGAACATGACCAAGCCGGGATCTGGCCAGGTGGCACAGGAAGCCACACCCTGAGGTCAGATCCGTGAGTAAATATTGCAGCAGCCTCAGCCTCACCCTGGTGAGATACTGGGAGGGGGAGGGCGTCTCAGAAACCTGCCAACCAACCCCTCAGCTCCAAGGTCTCTGCCCGGGGAGGACAGGCCAAGAGTCCTGCCAGGGGACACAGGCCACCCACCTTATCTACGTAGCAAACACTGACTAAGCCTGGTAGGTGGGGCCTCAGCCAGGGGGCTGAATGCCGTGGTCCCAGTCCGCCTGGGCTCCCCAAGGAATGAATGAGGTGGCTGGTGAGAGGAGAGGGCTGGGAGTGGGGGAAGGGAGCTGACAAAACAGGGTCAGAGAACCTTGTCCCCAGCTGGCCATGTGGAAGATGAGACATAGCCACTCCAGCTTCTCGAGGCAATGACCCTGAACCTCCCGTTTCCTTGTCTGCAAAACAGGCTCCAGCCTCAGGGCCTCACACTTACCAAAGCACTCCTGCCCCAGGGCCTTTGCACTGGCTGTTCCCTCTCTGCCAGGAAGGCTCTTCCCCCAGAATCACGTGGGTCCCTTCCAGAGTCTAAGGAACACATAAAATGGAGTTGTTTTCACCAAGCTGCTACAAGTATTAACGTGATGAGGGTCCGGGCATGAGGAAAGACTCCATTCCTGTTCTCACTAGCCCGGGAACTTAAACTTTCTGGGACGTTCCAGTCCTGCCTGAGTGCCTGGCCCTCCAGGTAGCCCTCTAATCGTGCCCTGAAGGACTCACATATCCAGGCCACCTGACACCCATTATCCAGGCCTTGGCACAGCGTGACCAGACCTCCTGGCACCCAGCTCCCCGTCTCCCTGAATCTGACTGATAACCGTCCTGGACCAGCCCAGGGCTAAGAATGCAGGATTGATCATTTTCAAGAATGTACTTTCAGCCCAGCCAGTGTGGCTCAGTGGTTAAGCATGGAGCTATGAACCAGGAGGTCACAGTTCGATTCCCAGTCAGGGCACACGCCCAGGTTTCGGCTCGATCCTCAGTGTAGGGCGTGCAGGAGGCAGCCAATCAATGATTCTCTCTCATCATTGATGTTTCTCTCCCTCTCCCTTCCTCTCTGAAATCAATTATTTAAAAAAAAAAAATAAAGTACTTTTATTTGCTTCTTCAGGACACGTCTGGGTTTTTGCCTGGCTGTGTTTCCAATTTGCAGACTCCAAGACCTTAGAATAAATCTCTGTCATTTATTTCTAGTAAAGCCTCACTCTTCTTCTTTTTAAAAAATATATTTTTATTGGTTTCAGAGAGGAAGGGAGAGGGAGAGAGAGATAGAAATATCAATGATGAGAGAGAATCATTGATCGGCTGCCTCCTGCACACCCTCTACTAGGGATGGAGCCCGAAACCTGGGCATGTGCCCTTGACCGGAATCGAACCTGGGACCCTTCAGTCCACAGGCTGACGCTCTATCCACTGAGCCAAACCGGCCAGGGCTCTAGAGTCTTTTTGAGTTTTTCTCGACGGGTCTCTACGCCTCCTGTGACGCCTTCTCGCTGCCCTCCCTGAAGCCGCCGTGGCCACTCCGGCTTCCCCAGCTCCACGGTGCAGGGACTGGGGTCTGTCTGATTCATGGCTGCGACCCAGGGCCCAGCAGGGAGCCCGGCACAGGGCAGGTCTCAGCACGTGTGAGCTGCGTGGTGAATGAAGTGTCCACACACGTGGGCCCTCCGTGCGCCGCTCACCTCCACCCTCAGAGGACACCCAGGGAAGCCAATGCCATGGTCCCCCACCACCCACTCTACAGAGAGACAACGGGCCCTGCCCGGCGCTGCCTGCTCTACTGTCAGGCCTGGCACCGGTGCTCAACAAACTGCAGCTACTGGACCGAGCATTTGGGCTCCTGTCGTGCCCAGGAGCACCGGAGGAGGGCCAGGGAGGAGGGCCGGGGAGGAGGGGCTGGAGCAGACCGCAGAGAAGGGTCCGGGTGTTGCTGTGGGCGGCAGGGAGCATGGCAGAGTCTGGGCAGGAGCCGGTTCCGCCCTAAGCCTCTTGGAGCCAAGTCCTTGTCATGCTCCTCAGCCAGTTCACCAGAAACCAGGGCCTCCCTGGAGACTCCGGTCTCTGTGAGTCATCCACACCTGGTGTCCGGTTCCACAAACACTCCCTGTGCCCAACCCTGGGCTGGGCTGGGCAGTGCGGGGGACACAGTGGTGACCCCAGCACCCCTGGTCCTCCCCTCCCAGGACTCACCGTCCAGTCGGGGAGACCGACCCAGGGGGTCAGGGTTGGGATGGGATCCCAGGGCACATTTGGCCCAGGCTGAGAACCCAGGAGGGCTGCCTGGAGGAGGAGAAGTTGTTAGGCAGGTGAGGAAACAGTAGAGGGAAGCAGGGGACATGCTGAGTGGAGGGAGTGCACATGAGACAGAAGAACTGGGGCAGGAAGTTCCACAAGAAAGGGGTGTCCCAGGAGGCTGGGGAGCCATGGCAGGTTCTACCCACCACGGTGGGTGGGGGGCAAAGACCACAGAAGAGTTGGGAGGGGCAGCCAGACAAGAGATAGGAGGTACCTGGACCAGGGCCCGGGCCACAGGGCAGAAGAGAAAGGAGCTCATGGAAGAAACATTTAGGAGGCAGGTGCCATAAGGCATGGTGTGTTGGGGGGTGGAGAGGGGGAGGGGGGCGTCAGGGGCTCGGCCTGTCTCTCTGCCCCAATGACAGTGGACGGTGGCGCCGTCCCTGACAAGAGGACGGGGAGGGGCAGCAGATCTGGGGCAGATGCCAAGGTCAGTTTGGGACGAGGTGAGTGAGAGGTGCCCAGGGACACGGGGAGGCATCCTGAATGACACTGGGATGCGGTCCCGGGGCGCAGGGGAGGGGCTGGGCCAGGACAGAGAAGGGTGAGGTGAGGTCACAGCGGGATGGGGAGAGCAGGCGGCGCCAGGTCACCCACACCTCTCACTCCCCCTGCAGAGCCCCGCCCGGCAAGGGCAGCTCGGGACAGGGCTCTGGAGGAACAAACCGGGACAGGTGAGCCACGGTGGGCCCTGCCCCGGAGCCGGCCCCTGGGGCCCCGGGGGACCAGGACCCAGCGGCCACCAAGACATGAACATCACACGTCCGTCAGGAATGCTCTTCCCCCAGGACCCCCCCCCCCCCGCGTCCCTGCCCTCCCACGTGACCTCGGCCCAACATCACCTTCTCAGGGACCCCCTCCCTCGCCCCCTGCAACCCCCCTTCCTGGTTTTATTTTCCTAGACGTCACTTATCTCCATTCCACATGGAACAGATTTTACATTTGATTTGTTTACCCCACGAGGGCAGGGACTACACCTCCCAGCACCTAGGACAGTGCCTGCTCCTTCCATACTCGCTGAACACGTGAGAGAGCGATTTACGGAGCATTTACTTGCTCTGTGCCGGGCACTGTTGTAAGCCTTCCACGCGTGCTTACTCATTTAATGCTCTCAGCAGCCCTAGGAGAGGGGTGCTGTCATCATCCCCATTTCACAGGTGAGGCAATTGAGGCCCCGTGGGCTCCATAGCGTGCCCAGAGTCCTGGAGGTAGAGGACAGTAGCGATAGGTCCAGGCCCCCATTTTCAGTAGCAGCCACACCAACCGACCTCGTCTGTGGGGCCCCCTCTGCCAGGCGCCGGCTTAATTCCTAACGTGCGGCCTCTCGCTGACGGCTCGCCCCAGCCCTGAGCGGGGAGGGCTACACCCCCGTTTCTCGGTCCTGAGCGGGAGGCCAAGAAGCACAGCCCCAAAGGCGCTGTGCAGCCACCCGGCCTCGGGCCCTTCTGTGCGGCTTTGAAACAGAGCAGGGTTCACATCCCTTTCCTGCCGGAACGGAGGCCAGTCCGAGCCCCTGCCCGGTGCCTCAGTTTCCCCAGCTGCAAAGGAACGGAGGCTCTGACAGCGCCCGCCTCGCAGGACACCCCCGAGGTGACAGCTGAGGGCCACCCGCAGCAGCCAGGCCGGGAAGCCGCAGCCTCGGTTGCTGGGTTTTGCTCCTCACTTGACCCCAAAGCGCAACAGAGAGGCCAGGCCTGGGCCGTGGGTAGGAACTGGCCTGAAACCTTCCCCCGCCACCCGCCTCCTCCCCGGCGACCTGGTTCTTCTCCCGGTACCAAACCCAGGCCCTCGGCACAAAGAAGGTTAGGCAGTGCCCCAGGAGGCCTGGCCAGGTCGTGGCCCCTGGCCCGTGCCCGCCACGCCTGCTCCGGGACCCAAACAGGGCCTCCGATCCTTGGTGACTCGATCCCTCCAAATTCAGGTGATCTCCCCGGCTCCAAATCGCCGAGCCCTCCCAGGTCCGGCGCCAGACGGAGCCAAGCCCCAACCAGGAAGGGCCTCGGGGAGCCTCGGGACGCCAACGCCGCTGCCTCCAGGAGCCAGATCGGGGGCGAAAGATGGCGCTAGCTGGGTGCAGCTGGCTCCTCCTCAGCGGTGAGCGAGAGCGGTGCCCCCTGCTGCCCCCGGACCCTCAGCCCCGATGGCCTCGGGGAGGGAGAGGGACGGTGTGAGCAGAAGCCCAGCAGGCTGGGTAGGGAGGCAGCTGGGCTCCACACAGGCGCAGGCTCTTCCCAGAGGCACGGGGTGGGCCATGCAGCCCCGTGGGGCCGGCAGGGTGGGCCCCGGAGGTTCCCACGGCCGCCCGTGCCTGAGCCTGGGCGAGGCAGCCCCTGCTACTCCTTGACTCCCATGGCAAGCCCTGACTGAGGCGTGGAAGCTGGAGCAGGGTGCGTTCTCACCAGCAGCCGGCCCCTCCCCGAGGACCTGGCTGTGGGCAGGTGCCTCCCCCTTCTCGGCCTCAGTTTCCTCATCTGTGAAATGGGCCTCACGCACAGCGTGGTCTGCAGGTCACTTGAGCAGCATGACAGGGCGTGCTCCGCACCTAGAGCTGCTCCGAGGCCCCCTCCTCACCCCCCCTTCATAGACCAGAAACCTGGGGCGCAAGAAGGGAGGTCGCTGCCCAGGCCCCACAGCCAGGAAGCGGCGGAGACCCGCGCCCTGCCTCGCAGCCGGGCTCTACCCGCCTGGAAAGTCCCGGAAAGCAGGCCAGGCGCGTGCGTGCCTCTTGCGTGAGAACCACCGTCCGTGGCTACCCATCCCCGGGAAACACACACACCGCAAAGCCGAGCAGCCCTGACCAGCTAGTCGGGTTGGGAGGTTAGCTGTTGGGTTGAGAAGAAAAGGGGTGGAGTGTCTTCGTCGTGGGGAGGCGAGGGCAGAGCACTGGCCTGGGAGTCAGGGCCGAGGGCCGGAGGAGCCAGCCCCGGCCTGTAAGCCTCCGTCTGGTGACTCTGTCTCAGTCCCATGAAATGCAAGGTCCCCGGAGCTGCCGGTGGGCTATGCGCTTGGCACAGCCCATCACATTCAGTTCTCAGAGCACCCCCCTCCCCGGGACTGACTGCGCCTGGCTAATATGTACTGGGCACTTATGGCATCCCAGGAGCCCAGGTGCCAGGAGCCCAGGTGCCAGGAGCCCAGGTCTCCTTCTCCCTCCGATGAGGGGACCGGCCACACCAGCCTCATCCCGCTTCTCTGGCTCCTTCCCCAGCCGCGTTCCTGAGCACCGGGGCGGAGATCTCCATCACCCCAGAGCCCGACCAGCCGGCCGAAGGGGACAACGTCACGCTGGCTGTCCGCGGGCTGTCGGGGGAGCTGCTCGCCTACAGCTGGTATGCGGGGCCCACGCTCAGCCTGGCTTACCTGGTGTCCAGCTACATCGTAAGCACAGGCGACGAGACCCCCGGCCCGGCCCACACGGGGCGGGAAGCTGTGCGCCCCGACGGCAGCCTGGACATTCATGGCGCCCTGCCTGGGCACTCGGGCACCTACATCCTTCAGACTCTCAACAGGCAGCTTCAGACGGAGGTGGGCTACGGACACTTGCGAGTCTATGGTGAGATAACCCCCAGCCCTCCTCTTCCCCAGCCAGGCCTGGCCACCTCCTTTCTAATCCCTCTTCTAAAAAAAAAAAAAGAAGAAGAAGAAGAAGGAAAAAAAAACCTCTAAAAAAATGTTAAAGCCATAAAAAGCCTTGAAACAACATGAAAATGCCCGCCTCCTTCAGGATGGCCTCCAGGATTACACCTGCCTCTTACCCCATTCTTTGCCACTGTGGCTGGGGTTACAGGGGCACCACCAGGATGCAGCCATGCCCCCTGCCTGGGAGTGGGGAGGCCCCGGGAGCAGGCGGTGCCCGGGGCCCTCCCCCTCTGTCTCTTGCCCCACAGAGATCCTGGCCCAGCCCGAGGTCATCGCCAACAGCACGGAGCTGGTGGAGCGCCGAGACACCCTGCGCCTGCTGTGCAGCAGCCCCAGCCCCGCCGAGGTCCGGTGGTTCTTCAACGGCGAGGCTCTGCCCATCGCCCTCCGCCTAGGCCTGTCCCCCGACGGCCGGGTGCTGACCCGGCACGGCATCCGCCGGGAGGAGGCGGGGGCCTACCAGTGTGAGGTCTCGAACCCGGTCAGTGTGAGCCGCAGCGAGCCCATCAACCTGAACGTGTACTGTGAGTCCTCCCGGCCCCGCCCGAGACACCCAACCTCATAGCTGGGGAAACTGAGTCCAAGGCAGGGCGCCCGAGGGCAGACAGCGTGTCCGCAGGTGTCCTGGGGTTAGGAACCAGGGACCCCTCTGAAAAGGTGTCTGGCCCATCTCCTGAGGATTAAGCACACTGTTGGGATGGAATAGCCCTCCAGTGTGAAGCAATTCCCTCAGGGAAGGGAGGGCACTGGTTTTTGAAAAGGAGGCGGGAAGTAAGTGGTGGACTGGGAAGGGAGATGAAATAAAAACACTAGCAAGGCCGGGAGTCGCTGGAGTCCGAGGAAAGCTAACCACGGAGGCACTCGAGGGCCGGGGGCGTAGGAAATCCTAGAACCCAGAACTCTCCGACCAAGGACTCTGGCCTTGAGAAGCACTGAATTCTAGACTCTGAGGATGCTGGTAACGCTAGAAGCAGAGATTCTTAGACTCTTAGCATCTAATTCTGCAACCTTAGAGCCACCCGACCCTAGAATCTTAGAAAACCTAGATTTCCAGGCTCTGACCGACCATCCTAGCACCTGAGCCATCACCCGTGGAGCCTTAGCGAGCTGGGCTTCTAGAATGGCTTGTCGGGAACCAGCCGCGTAGACTTGTGTGTTTTTTTAATGGAGCCGTCGATTTCAAGTCTACTTGAAATGCAGTCTGGCTCAACACCCTCTTTTCCCAGAAGAGACACTGAGATCCCTCCCCTGAGAGGGAAAGTGACTCAAGAGCCTTCCTAGAGCGAGTTAGAGACCCGTGTGGCATCCGGAAAGGCAGGAGCTCTTTTTCCCTCCACGAGGCCCAGCTATTCCCAGGGGCCCAGGCCGGTGGAAAGAAAGCCAGGGGTGCCCACCTCCCCGCCCCGCCCCTCCCCGCCCCCCTCCACTGCCCCGTGTCTCTCGCTCCTGCCCCCACAGTTGGCCCGGAACGCGTGGCTATCCTCCAGGATTCCACCACCCTCACGGGCTGCACCATCAAAGTTGACTTCAACGCGTCCCTCACCCTGTGGTGCGTGTCCCGGTCCTGCCCGGAGCCCGAGTACGTGTGGGCCTTCAACGGGCGGGCCCTCAAGAACGGCCAAGACCACCTCAACATCAGCAGCATGACGGCGGCCCAGGAGGGCACGTACACGTGTATTGCTAAGAACCCCAAGACCCTGCTCTCCGGATCGGCCTCGGTGGTGGTCAAGCTCACTGGTGGGTCGCCCAGCCGGACCCCTGCCCCTCTCCCCCGCCCCCCGCCCCCCCGGGAGGCCCAGTGGACGTAAAGGTTTGGCTGCTCCACCAGCAGTTAGGCCACCATCTACCCAACTAAGGATGGGAAAGGGAGAGAGTCTCAACCCAGCTGGTGGCCAAGCAACCCGCCAGGTGGACCCCTCTTCATCCAGGAGGCAAAAGGAGGCAGCGCGTCCTGTCGCCTGGAAAACAGACGACAAACCTGGCTCTCCCCCCTGAGGGGCGGCACCGGGAGAAGCGGGCGGCAGGCCCCACACTGTGCAGCGCAGGGGGAGAGGCGGCCCCGCATGCCGGTGCCCGTTCTAAATCAGTCGCAGCTGCCAAGGGGCTTCACCCACGCCCTGGGAGAGGCCGCTGAATTTCCGGGCGGCCAGGTGGATTACCCCGTTATCTGGCCCAGACGATGGTGTGGGCACCCACTGGGGGGCTCTCTCTCTCTCTCTCTCTCTCTCTCTCTCTCTCTCTCTCTTTCTTTCACTCTCTGAAAATCACAGCCAATTGTTGGCAAATGGAAAAACACAGCTGAACAGCAATCTTGTCCTTGTCCTTAAATGACCTGGGGCTGGGGCTGCAGGCACAGCTGGTGTTTTCAGAGCCAAAGGGAGCCTCTGGGGACACTTCCTCACCCCCTGGGGGGGGGGTGGCTTTGAACATTAGGGTCTGATTAATTCCCTCTTGGTTCCTTCCCAAGTGGCCCCCATCCCCCGGGGACAGTGGGAGCAGTCGCCCCCCCCCCTCCTCCCCTCCCTCCTCCTAACAGGCTGGGTCTCATCCAAAGGGTGGATCCTCTTTCACCCAAAGCAGAAATGACATCCCCAGAGGTAAGTGTGCCTCCTGCCCCAGCCCACTGGCCCGGCAGCTGGTCCTGGCAGGAGGCGGGGGGGGGGGGGGAGGCGGGGGGGGGCCAGATGACCTCAGGTGCTGCCCCAGGCCCTGCCTGAGGGGGGTGCCCCAGGTGTGCAGGTATGTGCAGGGAGTGGGCCTTCTGAACTGTCAGCAACCCCGGCAGGTGCCAGGAGAGAGACAGAGGAAAGGAGACATCACCCTTCCCCTCCCGGGGGAGCCGCTGATCTGATGGAGGAGGCATGGTCTCTGCCCTGAAAGAGATGGTCCTGGGACAGGGAGGCACAGCCTCCGTATTCAAGAGGCTGCTAGTCAGAGAGGAGAGGCCATGGGGGAGACCAGACACCCACCCTCAATGAGCTTCCAATCAGATGGAGGAGGCCCAGTCCGCGCTTGGAGAGAGTTTCTATTCTGATGGCGGAGACATGGCCTTGAGGAGACACGGCCCTTTTACTTATTTCTTTATCTATCTATCTATTTATTTATTTATTAGAATTCCTAGTCTGATGGGGGAGACACAGTTCCTACCTTGGGGCTACTCCCAATCTGATGGGGGAGTACAGGTCTCCCACTTTCTAGGAATTTCTAGTCTGATGCACCCATCCAGTCTCTGGGGTCCCAGCCTGATTGGAAAGACCAAACCCAGTGATCGCGCACTCCCACCCCGATGGAGGAGACACGGCCTCTGCCCCTCAGGAACGCTCAGCCTGATGGGAAACCACAGCCCGCACATGTCCAGGCCTCTCCACCTGGCAGGAAGGACCCCCTGGGGCACACAGCTCCCACCTATCTGATGGGGAAGACGTGGTCCCCACGTTCTAGAATTTCCGATCTAATGGGGGAGACACGGCCCCCCATTTTCTAGAATTTCCGATCAGATAGGGGAGGCGTGGCCCCTATGTTTTGGGAGTCTGCAGTCTGATGGAGGAGACATGACCCTAGCCTCTAGGGCAGCGGTTCTCAACCTGTGGGTCGCGACCCCTTGGGCGGTCGAATGACCCTTTCACAGGGGTCGCCTAGACCATCCTGCATATCAGATATTTACATGACAATTCATAACAGTAGCAACATTACAGTGATGAAGTAGCAACAAAAATAATTTTACGATTGGGTCACAACATGAGGAACTGTATTTAAAGGGCCAGAGGTTGAGAACCACTGCTCTAGGGTCTTGCACTTTCGTGAGAGAAAGATCCCCCAGAGGCTGAACAATTTTCGTCTAATGGGGGAGAGGTGGCCACCTCCCGCTGGGGCCGCCGGCCTGACCGAGGAAGACAGAATCCCTGGCAGGCTTATTGGGACGAGAGACCCTCCACACCAGTCACCAACTTCCTCTGTCTCCTTCCCAGAGCCCTGCACGGGGGAGCACAGCCGGCTGGGGGCGGGCACAGCTGAGCCCGCTGGGGGCAGCAGGGGACACGATGCCCCCCAGCTGAGCCCGCGTCCCCTCTCTCTCCCCAGCGGCTGTCGTGGCCATGTCGATCGTGCCCGTGCCGACCAAGCCGACGGAGGGCCAGGACGTGACGCTGACCGTCCAGGGCTACCCCAAGGACCTGCTGGTCTACGCCTGGTACCGCGGGCCTGCCTCCGAGCCCAACCGGCTGCTCAGCCAGCTGCCGTCCGGGAACTGGATCGCAGGCCCCGCGCACACCGGCCGGGAGGTGGGCTTCGCCAACTGCTCGCTGCTGGTGCAGAAGGTGAACCTCACGGACGCCGGACGCTACACACTCAAGACCGTCACGCTGCAGGGCAAGACAGAGACGCTGGAGCTGGAGCTGCAGGTGGCCCGTGAGTGTGTGGGAGGGCGGGGGGGGGGGGGGCGCACGCCGCCTGCAGACAGGGGCTCCCAAAAGGGGACTTCCCACCAGACTGCCAGAAGGAACCTTGCCTCCTCCATCTGACTGGGCGGTCCCCAAATGAGCTCTTCTGCCTCTTTCGTCAAACTGATGGCCTAGAGCAGGGGTCCACAGGCCTCCTCTATCAGACTGGGGGCTACTGGAGGGGTCCATAGGCCTCCTCTGTCAGACTGGGGGCTACTGGAGGGGCCTTTCATGCCTTCTCTCTCAGACAATAATTTTATGGTTATTAAAATTATAGACAAGAGGTACACCAGACTGAAAGGAGAACAGGGCATCCTTTTCCCCACAGATGAGTGGACCCTAAAACACAGAAGGCAATGCTTCTACCATCGCATCGGGGAAGTTGGCTAATGGTGGGAGTTTACCTCCCCTGTCAGACTAGAGATCTAGAGTCAGGGTGGATCCTGCCTCCCTCTTCAGACTGTCACCCTAGACAATGGGGATCACATCTCACCTTTTGCGTTACAGTGGGGATGTGGACAGAATTTCTCCCAGCAGAGGGTGGAAATTCTCTCTCAAACTGAAATAGGAATGACCTACTCCATTACGATGGAGGTGTCCAGGTGGTAGGCATTGTGTCTCCTCTGTCAGCCTGGGAATTTCCAGATGTTGGGGACCACCACTCCCAGACTGGGAGTGCCCAGAAGTTGGGAACAATGTCTCCTCCATCAGACTGGGAGCTCCCAGGTGTTGGGGACCGTGTCTCCCCATCAGACTGGGAGCTCCCACAAATCAGGAACAATGTCTCCTCCATCAGACTGGGAGCTCCCAGAGTCAGGGACCGTGTCTCCTCCATCAGACTGGGGGCTCCCAGAGTCAGGGACTATGTCTCCTCCATCAGACTGGGAGCTCCCAGAGTCAGGGACCATGTCTCCCCCATCAGACTGGGAGCTCCCAGAGTCAGGGACTGTGTCTCCTCCATCAGACTGGGAGCTCCCAGAGTCAGGGACTATGTCTCCTCCATCAGACTGGGGGCTCCCAGAGTCAGGGACCATGTCTCCTCCATCAGACTGGGAGCTCCCAGAGTCAGGGACCGTGTCTCCCCCATCAGCCTGGGAGCTCCCAGAGTCAGGGACCATGTCTCTTCCATCAGACTGGGAGCTCCCAGAATCAGGGACCGTGTCTCCTCCATCAGACTGGGAGCTCCCAGAGTCAGGGGCCGTGTCTCCTCCATCAGACTGGGAGCTCCCAGAGTCAGGGGCCGTGCCTCCTCCATCAGACTGGGAGCTCCCAGAGTCAGGGGCCGTGTCTCCTCCATCAGACTGGGAGCTCCCAGAGTCAGGGACCTTGTCTCCCCCATCAGACTGGGAGCTCCCAGAGTCAGGGGCCGTGTCTCCTCCATCAGACTGGGAGCTCCCAGAGTCAGGGACCGTGTCTCCCCACGGACTGAGCACCTCCAGGGCCCTGAGAGGCCATGTTCCAGAAACAGGGCCGTGTTTTACCCATTAGACCAGGAGCTCGCAGACACTGGGGACTAGGTCATTCCCCAGGCTGGAGTCTTGCCTCCCCCATCAGACACTCTCAGAAGCCATGTCCCTGAGTCAGGGACAGAGTTGCCCTCCCTCGGGCTTGAAGCTTCTAGGATCAGGGACCCAATCACCAGCAGGCACCCTGGACCCCCTCTTTCATCCACTCACTCATCAAGCCCTGGTTTTCTGGGCCAGTGTTGGGGGAAGAATGTTGTCCAGGGACAGCAGGCCACCCCCCAATGAGGCCCGGGGATGCCCTTTCACCTGTCTCTCTTCTCACAGTCAACCTTCCTCCCTTGCACGAAGACCAGCGCTACCTTCCTGAACCTGAACCTGGCACAGGCTGAGCGTGGGGCGGGCGGGGCCGCCGGGAGGCTGGGGGTGGGCAGGGGAGCGGGAGGGGTGGGGGCACCGGGGACCTGGTCCCCTGCCTCCCTGATGGCCTCCTCTGCCCCTTTGCCCCATCCTCCCCCACAGCCCTGGAGTAGCAGCGCCGCCCTGGAGACCTCCAGAGAGAAGACCTCTGCCACCTTCCCCACCGCCCCCGTGAGCGGAAGATCACCGCGGTTTCGGCCCTCTGTTCTCCTGCTTCCACTGTAGAGTTAGAGCCAACAGGGCCCTACTCCTCCACTGAGCTGTCGGAGAGCCGCCGAGGCCATAAACCTGCTGGTTAACACCCTGTGTCCGCCTCTCCTTCCACCATCGCCAACCCTGCCGCTTCCTGGTGGCCCGCAGGCTGCCTTTCCCACCCGAGATCCTTCTCGGTCTGTGTGCGTGCGTGCACAGGGGTGCCCGGGTCACGGGGCTGCGAGCCCTGATGCTCACTGGCAGGCCTCGGGCCCTTCCCGCATCTGCCCAGGTGACAGCTGAGGGTCCTGCCTCCCAGGGGGCCGCAGACTGCCCCTCCCGTGGACACCCACAGAGCTGGGCTCTGCTGACACGGCCTCCCCGATCTGCGCTCGCTGCACCACCCAGGCCCTGACACCGCTGCTTGTGTACAGGACAGTTATGAGTTACAACATCGGGGCCCTAATCTCACATTTGCCATGGATTCACTGGGCCCTCAGTATGCCCAGGGTGTGGGCTCAGGGTAAACTAGAGTTTTCCAAACCATTCTATTAGCCGCAGAGCTTTCTCTCGATGCAAGTTTAAATGGTAGGTCAGTATATTATTTAAAATAGTAATGCAGCCAGTGTTTCTCAATGGTGAGAGTATCAGCCCATCCATCAAAGGGTCATGTGTTCAATTCCTGCTCAAGAGCATGAGCCTGGGTTGCAGGTTTGATCCCCAGCCCTGGTTGGGGCACGTGCGGGAGGAAACCGATCGATGTGTCTCTCTCACATTGATGTTTCTCTCTCTCTCTCTCTCCCTCTCTCCCGCCCTCCCTTCCACTCTCTCTAAAAAAATACATAAATAAGTAAAATAGCAATGCAATAAAAGTAGATATCCGTTCAAAAGCTATAGCCTTCTCTCCCCCAAAATTTCTACACATTTGAAAACAATTCCTTAAATGTAAATAATATTTAGATTATAGAGGTCATTAAAGTAGCAACCAGAGCCCTAGCCAGTTTTGCTCAGTGGATAGAGCACAGGCCTGCGGACTAAAGGGTCCCAGGTTCAATTCTGATCCAGGGCACATGCCTGGTTGCAGTCTCGATCCCCAGTAGGGGGCGTGCAAGAGGCAGCCAATCAATGATTCTCTCTCATCATTGATGCTTCTATCTCTCTCTCCCTCTCCCTTCCTATCTGAAATCAATAATATATATTTTCAACCAGAATCAAACAGCAGTGAAAACACTCCATATAGAAATCTGTGGGCTGTGGCCAAAGCCACACTGGGAGGGGGGGATGCTTAAATGCACTGAACGTAATAAAAGAAAAGAACTTCCAAGTGAAGCAAATAAACTTTCCACTCAGGAAACGAGAAAAAGCCCACAAAATAAATCAAAGAAAACAAGGTAAGAAATTGAGAACGATCAAAGCAAAAATGGGCAAAATATAAAAACAAAATTGGAGTTGGTCAATCAATCCTAAAGTGATTCTTTGAAAATGCCAATAAAATAGACAAACTCTTTGTGATGAGAGGCAGAGGAGACTCCTATAGAAAAGAAAGGAGACGCTGCTCTGGTTGAAGTAGAGGGTCTGTCTGTCCGGGGTTAGATTCTCAATAAATATATATCGGGGGGCGGGAGGGGGGGACCTGGCAGGTTTGTGAACTGCTCCCCAGCCGCTATTCCCCTCTCCTCTTCCATGATCGCAAGCACTGACTACCGTGAAAGAAGATGGAAAATGTCAGGTACTCACTTTCCCAGACTGTTTTGCAGCTTCAGGAGGCCATGTGACCCAGTCTGGCCAATGACGAGAGAGCCAGAAGGCCTGTCCACTAAAAAGTCCAGGGGGCGCTAAGACTTTGGAAGCTAATACCTAATTCAGTGGCCTCTAGTATGAGGTTTTCCAGGCAGTAGCACCCCTGGAAACTGAGGATGGACTTGAGCCCATACTCTTAATCCCACCACTCGTCAGCCCCGCAGTGGGAAACAGGGTCCGTCTCTCCCCGCCCCTCCAAAGTCACCTAAGAGCCGGTGAGAGCCCTCGCCGGTTTGGCTCAGCGGAAAGCACGTTGGCCTGTGGACTAAAGGGTCCCGGGTTCGATTCTGGTCGAGGGCATGTACTTCGGTTGCAGGCTCCTCCCTGGCCCGGGCCCTGGTCAGGGCGCTTGCAGGAGGCAACCACTTGATGTGTTTCTCTCACGTCGATGTTTCTCTGTCTCTCCCTCTCTCTTCCACTCTCCCTAAAAATCAATGGAAAAATATCCTCGGGTGAGGATTAACAACAACAACAAAAAGTCAGTGGCAGCTGTAGGGCTCGAGCCTCGGTATATCGGTGAGAATTTCTTTTTAGTGGCCAGTAGGGGAGACTGGAAATAATACACACAACAGAAGCAACAAGAGAAGACTAACATAAGATAAAAGAGGAACTGGCATAGGGAAGAGTAGCTTGCACGGATGGAAGGTTGCCTCTCTCAGACATAAAAAAAGAACTCATCAACGAACTGTTCAGAGCTGGAATGGTGGTTCCGTGGTGTCACCCGGGACACAGCTCTTTCTCTTTCTGCTCCATTGTTCTTGGCTTGGGGCTTCCATTCTCTTCATCACCTCGTGGTCCAAGACGCCTGCTGGAGCTGCAGCCGCCCCATCCGTGTTCCAGAAAGAAGGGGACAAAAGCAACAAGAGCCCCCCCACCAATGTATGGACCGTGCCCCTTTTCAGAAACCTTTCCCAAAGGCCCATCCTACAACTTCCACTTACACCTGACTGGCCAGCTCTTTGTCACGTGACGACCCTAGCTGCAAGGGAGGCTGAGAAGTAGAGTCTTTTCCCTGGGTACACTGCTGCCTCAGGGAACATCAGGGCCCTGCCACCAAGGAAGACAGGAAGAACGGCTCCCAGGTGGGAGCTGGCAGGCTCTGCCATGCCAGACCTTAGACCTCCTACCTTCCACATTGGACAAAATGACCTTTCTCACCTAAGCCTGATGGTAGCCACAGCCATGGTAGCAGGGAACTGGGAGAGACTGGGGTTGTATTTTTTTTTTTAATGTATTTTATCTAGAACATTTTAATTTTTTATTTTTTTAAATTTTATTTTATTGTTTAAAGTATTACAAATAGTATAGTACATATGCCTCCTTTTTTTCCCCATTGACCTTCCCCCGGCCTCCCCTACCCCCCAGCACATGCCCTCAACCACCCCCAACCCCACCCCCACCCCCAGTGTCTTGCGTCCACTGGTTATGCTTATAAGCATGCATACAAGTCCTTCGGTTGATCTCTTACCCCCCCGCTGCACCCCCCCCCCCATACTGGGGCTGTATTTAGTTGGGTCTTGCTTTGTGCACTGCAGAATGAGGCCAGTAGGAGGGGTGCCGGGAGCGACAGAGGAGGCAGCTCAGGTTTCTGGGTCAAGCAGATCCCGTATCCTTAGGGTGTAGAGGCTCAGATGTCCCCAAAACCAAGTCTTCCATCTCTCGAGATATCTCTGGGCTCCTCGACTGAATCCTTCAGGCCGTCCAGTTCCCTCCTTTCACAGAACAGCAACAATCACCACAAAATAATAATAGTTCCTGTACCTCGGGCACTGATTTTGTCAGACACTATCTCAATGAATTCCTACAACAACCTTTATGAGTAGCTACTGCCAGCTCCTCCATTTCACAGGGAGGAAACTGAGGCACAAGGTCCCACCATTCCCACAGCTGCTGTGGGAGGCCCTGGCGGGTGAGTCCCCTTCCTTCCTCAGCAGAGCAGGTGCTCGAGGACACAGGCTTGGGGCCCAGACGGAGCTGCGCTGGCCACGCACCATCGCTGTGGGCAGATTGCTTTTGCTCACCTGTACAAATCCTATATAATAAAACCTTATATGCAAATCGACCAAACGGCAGAATGACCGGTCACTATGACACGCACTGACCACCAGGGGGCAGACGCTCAGTGCAGGAGCTGCCCTCTGGTGGTCAGTGCGCTCCCACAGGGGAAGTATCGCTCAGCCAGGAGCTGGGCTCACAGCTGGCAAGCACAGCGGCAGTAGCGGAAGCCTCTCCCGCCTCCTCGGCAGCGCTAAGGACCCCTCAGGGGATGTCTGACTGCTGGCTTAGGCCTGCTCCTTGCCAGTAGTCAGACATCCCTTGAAGGGTCCCGGACTGCAAGAGGGCGCAGGCCAGGCTGAGGGACCGCCCCCCCGCATCAGTGCACGAATGTTGTGCACCAGGCCTCTAGTAAGATAATTATAGTGGCCATTGCCTGCCCAGTGTTGCTCAGTGGTTGAGCATTGGCCTACTAACCAGGAGGTCGATTCCCGGGCAGAGCACATGCCCGGATTTTGGGCTCAATCCCCAGTAAGGGGTGTGCAAGAGGCAGCCAATCGATGATTCTCTCTCATTATTTGTTTCTCTTGCTCTCTCTCTCTCTGAAATAAAAAAAAAAAATACATTTTTAAAAATAATAATAATAGTGGCCATCGCCATGGCCAGTGTGGCTCAGTTGGTGGAGCACGGTCCCGTGCACCAAAAGGGTACCAGTTGGTTCCTGGTCAGGGTACATGCCCAGGGTGCAGGCTCAGTCTCTGGTAGGGGGTGTGCAGGAGGCAGAATCGATGTTCCCCTCTCACATCAATGTTTCTCTCTTTCTCTCCCTCTCTAAAAAAAAATCAATAAAAATATATTTTTTAAAATAGTGCCCACCTCCTAGGATTGTTGAAAAGATTAAATGAGTCGAGCAAAGAATCTGGCACACACGTGCTTGGTAAAGGTCTTTGACCCCTGTAATGTTTTGTTAGCTTTCGGTGACAGGCAGATAGAAAAGCCAAAAACAATCATTTTTCTGCAATGCCTTCTTCCCGGGGGACTGAATTAACCCTGCCACACAGGTCTGCCTCCTTTTATGAAATACACGACGTTCTTGAAAATTAAATTGCAGAAAACTCCTTACAAGAAAATATAATAAGTGTTTATGGGCTTTTACAATCGTGACTTCACTCGTCTCAAGTTCAGGGGTGACATGCTCTGAACACGGATTCTCTACCTTGCTCTCATCCTTTTGAAAGGGGATCACCTTCCCCCAATCTCCTAGCTGCTTATTAAAAACTCACAAGGCCCAGTCCTGGCTGGTGTGTTCAGTGGTTAGAGCATTGGCCTGCGCACCGAAGGGTCCTGGGTTAGATTCCCAGTCGAGGGCACTGTGGGAACCACACCAGAAGCACCAGATAGTCAAGGCAACAGAGTGTGAAAGGCCTTGTTGATGGTACGCCGGAAGGGCCAAGGCCACTCTGAACTTGGGAATCTTAATCAGAATGTTCAAAGCTAAGGTGCCGTAAGCAGCTGCAAGGCCACCGTGAACTCATGGCACACTGTGCCCTTCTGAAGCCAACATGATTGATGTCATTGTTGGCTAGAGGCCTCCTTTGTCTAAGTGGTGGAATGCATGGTATTGACCAGCCAGCGTACGGGGGAGAGAAGCTGAGGCAGACACAGAGGATGCAGCTGCCGTGTGCAGGAAAGGCTGGCGCGGTTGCAGAAGCTGCTGAGACGGAGAGCTCAGGTGCCTCGACTCTGTGAGGCAGTGTGTCTAGGGGGCAGCGTGCGGTGCACTGCTCAGATAGTAACTGTGGCTACAGAGATTGCTACTACTGTGTGGGAAAGGTAGGTATTTACCAGCCGGAGTGCGGCTGCCTATAGGGGATTGCTGGGAAGGACTGTTTTGTCTGATGGTTAAGTAGCCACTGGCTTCTGCAGTAGACTCTTTTTTTCTATATTCCCACAACTTCTCGCGGCTTCTCCGTCTAAGACCCGGCATCCAAGAACGTCCAGTCCCTAGGCAAAGGTCCAGTCCCTAGGCAGAGGGGCTCAGACCCAGCAGAGAGTGCAACGGGCAGGGTTTGAGAAGATACCTACCCAGATAGTTGGCGTAGTCGAGCAGAATTCAGAAGAATCTATGGACTCAGAGCAGCTGAGCTGTAGCTGCATCTGACAGGCCCATACCTGGGTTTTAGCTCGGACCCCTGCCTAGGTGGGGCGTGTGCAGGAGGTATCTCTCTCTCTCTCTCTCTCTCTCTCTCTCTCTCTCCCTCCCTCCTTTCCACTCTCTCTAAAAATCAATGGGAAAAAATATCCCCAGGTAGGAGTAACAACAAGGAAAGTACACAGGGCCCAGGGAATCCGCTTCTCATGGGAAAAGAGCTGGAAGTTGGATTTTTTAAAGAAATAGCCTAGCCCTAGCCGGTTTGGCTGAGTGGATAGAGAGAGCATCAGCCTGTGGACGGAAGGGGCCCGGGTTTGATTCCAGTCAAGAGCACATGCTCATGTTTTGGAGGCCTGCTCCCCAATAGGGGGCATGCAGGAGGCAGCCAATCAATGATTTTCTCTCATCATTGATGTTTCTATCTCTTTCTCCTTCTCCCTTCCTCTCTGAAATAAATAATTTTTTAAAAAGAAAGCAAGAAATAGCCTGGTTAATTTTTGTCAACTGGGAAGTGGGGTGACCCAGATGCAGGGGCTGTTTAACAGAAAAAGGAAAGTGAGGCGCAAGGAAGAGGAGGTGACTTGCCGGAAGCCACTCAGTCATTAAGGTGCAGCGCCAGGAATTAGCCCAGAGAGGGGCAGGAGCTGGCTCAGCGTCACACAGCAGGTTTCAGACTGAGGAGGCTGAAAGCAGCTCCTCCCTCCCCTCCTCCTCAAAGTCACAAAGTTGATGGTGCTGGGGGCCTGGGATTCTACCAGCCGTGGCCGTGGCCGTGGCCGTGGCCTTGGCCGTGGCCGGGAGCTAGTCTGGGCCTCCTGGGCAGCCTCTGCCTCTCGGTGCCCCATTCCTCCCCCTCACCCCAGATGCCTTTTCTCAAGTAACCCTTCTGCAGGGGGGAGGGCAGGGGGGAGGGGTGGGAATGACCTTGAGGCCAGAACACACAATGGTCCAGTCACTGCCTGGAGCCCTGCCAGGGAGAGGAAGGAAATCTGCCCTGTTTTTCTCCCCTGGGCTGGAATGTTGATTCAGGGTGGAGAGGGGAGGAGGGTGGGAGAGGGAGGAGGAGGGAGAAAGTGAATAGGGTGAATAGGAAGGCGGAGGTAAGGAAGGAGGAGGAGGGATGAGAAGGAGCAGGGGGAGAAGAAGAGAGAGAAGGGGGTAGGTGCCTGGCACCAGGGTGCCAAGGCCAGACTTTGGGAACCCAGCAGGGACAGGGAGTCTGGTCAGCTCCTGCCTGTCCTGACACACAGTGAAGGTTCCAAAGAGGGCATCTCTCTCTCTCTCTCTCTCTCTCTCTCTCTCTCTCTCTCTCTCTCTCACACACACACACACACACACACACACACACACACACGGGGTTGCACAGAACCAGGGCAGCCACAGGGCCTCACCTGTGCTGCCGATCACAGGCAGGTGACTCTCAGAAGCAGGTGTCAGCCTGACCCTTCCTCGGAAAAGGAAACCCACCCCCACCCCCACCCCGAGGGAAGGTCTCCTTTCTGGAATTAGCTCCCCTTTGGATCACAGTCCACCTGCTTCTCCTCTGACTCCTGGCCTCCAGGCTGTTTGAACAAAACCAACTCCTGCCCCAGGGCCTTTGCACCAGCCTCTCCCTCTGCCAAGACCGTTCTTCCCCTGGATCACGCCATTCAGGTTTCTGTTCAGATCTCCAGCCCTGTTCTTCATAGCACTTACGGCACAGCCGACCGTGTTATAGCTTCCTCTCTTCACGCCTTCGTTATGTCTTCTCCGCCAGGCTGTGAGCTCTGGGAGGCGGGCACGTGATCTCTTCTGTTCACCACGGATGTTTCCATCACCTAAGCCAGTGCTTGGTACAGAGTAGAAGCAGTAGCGATGCGACAGAGGCCTGCCCGACCAGCTAACAAAACACATTTCAGAGCTATGATATTGTTTGTAGACCCCTGCATAGCACATTACCCCAACACGCAACAGCTTTGTCACCTCACAGTTTCCGTCCGTCAAGAATCCAGGAGTGGCTTAGCTGTCGGCTCGGCTCAGGTGCCCCGTGAGGGTGCAGGTAGGATGGCACCCGGGCCGCAGGCGTCTGAGGGCCTGGCTGGGGCTGGGGGACCCTCTTCCTGTCCCACTCGCAGGGCTGTTGGCAGGAGCCCCGGTCCCTCGGCACACGGACCTCCCCACAGAGCATCCTGGGGACCAGGCCGCTGAGCCCCGGAGCGCGTGATCCGATGGGGCGGCGAGGAGGAAGCCAGGGGCCTCGTCTGAGAAGTCACAGACCATGTCACTGGGAGCGCGTCACTGCACCCAGCCACGTCGGAGGGGAGGGCAGCCCGGGGCCACCTTTGCAGGGGACGATTGTGGACGGAGCTGAGGACCTCGTTGAAAACCACCAGGGCCATGCGAGCTGAACAAAGGGACCCACGGGAATACAGTGCATGTTGGAGAGTGTCTGAGTCCGTTCCGGCTGCCGTAACGAAGTAGCACAGACAGGGTGACGTAAACGACAGGAATTTACTTCTCACGGTTCTAGAGGCTGTGAGTGCCAGCGAAGTATGTTTCCTTCTGGGGCCTCATCTCCATCTCACCACGTGCCCACACGTCCCCTTCCTTGTGGCTTCACGGGGACAGAGAGGGGACAAGTTTTCTGGTGTCTCTTTTTAAAAAGATATATTTTTATTGATTTCAGAGAGGAAGGAAGAGGGAGAGAGACAGAGAAACATCCATGATGAGAGAGAATCATGGATCGGCTGCCTCCTGCACGCCCCCTCCTGGGGATCGAGCCCACAACCTAGGCATGTGCCCTTGGCTGAAATCGAACCCAGGACCCTTCAGTCCACAGGCCAACGCTCTATCCACTGAGCCAAACCGGCTGGTGTCTCTTCTTTTTTTTTTTTTAATATATTTTATTGATTTTTTACAGAGAGGAAGGGAGAGGGATAGAGAGTTAGAAACATCGATGAGAGAGAAAACATTGATCAGCTGCCTCCTGCACATCTCCTACTGGGGATGTGCCCGCAACCAAGGTACATGCCCCTGACCGGAATCGAACCCAGGACCCTTCAGTCCGCAGGCCAACGCTCTATCCACTGAGCCAAACCAGTGAGGGCTGGTGTCTCTTCTTATAAGGACACTAATCCTATTAGATCTGGCCCTCACCCTCTGGACCTCACTTAACCTTAATGACCCCCCTATAGGCCCTATCTCCAGGCGGCACATTGGGGGTTCGGCGTCAGCATATGAATTTGGAGGCTTGGGGAACATAATAAGGGGCAACACAAGAGCAGAATCACTGCCCGCACCCCCCAGCTCCAAGAACAGTGCCAGGCAAACAATCAGTGCTCAGTAAACACTTGATAAGTGAATGGATGGATGAATGAATGAATGAATGAATGGGGAATATCTGTCAAGTGTGTACCCTAAGCATGAACTGTATAAGGTCATGGTGCACACACTGACCCACATTGCCGGTCCCTGGCCTCACAAGCCCACAGCCCAGAGTGGAGGACAGACACTAACAGGCCAGTAGACAAAGTCATTACCAAGTGTCATGATGCCCTGACCGAAAAACACGGGTTCTAAGAGGAAAACACCGAGTGTGAAATGTCAGGTGGAGACTCCAAAGCAGCCTGCCAGAGGGGCGGAATTGAAGGTCTGTATCAGTTCCCTGTGGCTGCTATAACAAATACCACACACTTACTGACTTAAAAGAGCAGAAATGTATTCTCTTAAAGTTCCGGAAGTCAGGGATCCAAAATGAGGCTGACAGGGCTCAAATCAAGGTGGGAACAGGCTGGTGGCTTCTGGAAGCTCCAGGGGGGAATCTGTTCCTTGCCTCTTCCGTCTTCTGGTGGCTGCCAGCATTCCTTGGCTTGTGGCTGCATCACTGCAATCTCTGCTTCTACCTCACATCACCTTCTCTTCCGTAGTCCAACCTCCCTCTGCTGTCCCTGGGATGACAGGTAGGGCCCACCCAGATAATGCAGGGTCATCGCCCCATCTCAGGATCCTCAACTTCTTCACAACGTAAAGCCCCTTTCGCCATACATGGCAACATTCACAGGTTCTGGGGATTCAGACTTGGATTGGGGGTGGAGGCGGGGGAGGTGGGAGGGAGGGACATTATTCAGCTAACCACAAGGTGAGACCCGAAAGATCAGAGGAGCTGGGTGGAAAGCTGGCAGGGACAACATTTCAAACACGGGGAACAGAATGTGCAAAGTCCAGGAGGCAGGTTCAAGGCCAGTGTGGCTGGCGTGGAGGAAGCAAGGGGAGAGTGGAGGAAGTGAGGGCAACTGAGGACCGGGATCATGCAGGCCTCGTGGGCCATGATGAAGACTTTTGCCCTCAGCTCAAGTGAGGTGGGAGCCTGGGCCCATGTGCAAAGGCCGGGGCTCTACCTGAGGCCCTAACAGGATCCCTCTGACCACATGTCAGAAGAGACTGTCGGGAGCAGATGTAAGGGGATGCAGCCAGGAGGCGACATGGTGACGGGAGGCGATGGCACTGGACCAGGGTGGTGGCCCTGGAGGGTGGGATAGATTTGGAAGGCAGAGCCCATAGCGCTTGCTGATGGACTGGACGTGGCGTGGAAGCAGAGAGGCGTCCGGGGGTCTCGGGCTTTGGGCTGAGCGGGCCCAGGGCGGAGCTGCCACCCATGAGGCCGCAGGACTGCAGGCTCGGGGTGGAAGTCGGCAGCAAGTTGTGGACTGTGGTTTTCACCCACCTCGAGGGGCCCCTTATCCTCTCCCCCAACTTCCCCTCCCGCGGGCGGGTGGAGCTGGCCTTGTTTGCTTCCCTCTGGTTATCCGTTTGATGGCGGGGAAAGCTGGTCCGGCTGGTTTTCCCCTAGCCCGGCAGACACCTCTTCCCTCCGCCTGTCCCTGACCCTCCCGCCTGGGAAGCCCCGCGGCCTCCTAAACTGTCCCAGCAGGACGGGGCCCTGCCGCCCAGCCAGATGGGCCCCTAAAGGGGAAGTGGGTTACCCACAGTCACCCGGCCTGTGGTCAGCTGAGGACTTCAGGGTCTCATCTTCTCAAGCCCCCCCCCCCCCACCCCACCCAACCCGGCCCTGGGAAGCTGGGGAGGAACCACCAATTCTTTCCACATTTCACACGAGAAAAGTGGGGCTCCAGGAGAGGCCCCCCCTCACCCAAGACGCTCCTCAAATGGGGAAGCAGGGATGTCAACCCAGGTCCTGACCGAAGGATGTCTGTGCTATCAGCTCTGAGGAGAAAGCAGTGGGTGCCCCTTGCCCCCCCAGAGCCCATATCACAGACAGTGACAACCCAGCACTGGTCAGGGCCGAGAACGGGAGCCCAGGAGGCTGGGTAGGGGAACATCTGACCCAGCTGGGGGTCAGGGAGGGCTCCCTGGAAGAGGGGACTCCTTGGGAGGATGAGTGAGCGTTAATACCAGTTGGTGCAAATGTTTCTGGGAGAGGAAACAGTGTGTGCAAAGGCCCAGGATTAAGGGGGACCTTGGGGGCTTCCAAACTCTGACCGTGTCTTTCCCTGATTCAGCTCTCCTATGGCTGCCCTTGCAAGCTCTTTAGCCTGGCATTCATTCACTCATATTCATTCATTCATTAATTCATTCATTCAAACAAGCAAATAATCCCTGGAATCTGTTATTGTCAGGCCCTAGAGCAGTGGTTCTCAACCTTCCTAATGCCGTGACCCTTTAATACAGTTCCTCATGTTGTGGTGACCCCCAATTTCATTGTTACAAATTGAACATAATGAAAGCATAGTGATGAATCACAAAACAATATGTGATTATATATGTGTTTTCCGATGGTCTTAGGCGACCCCTGTGAAAGGGTCGTTCGCCCCCCAAAGGGGTCGCGGCCCACAGGTTGAGAACCGCTGCCCTATAGGGATAGAGCAGGGACCTCAACAGCCCGAAGGGCTGTGACCTTGACACCTGGACCTAGGGAGTCAGGCTGGGCCTGCGGGAGGCCTAAGAGCCATGCGGGGGAAGAGACGGGGAGCGGTGCTCCAGCTAGAGGGACAGCCCGTGCAAAGGCCTCGAGGTGAGCCCTGAGAGACACTTCCTCCAGAAACAGCTCCTGCCCCGCGGAGGCCCCGGGTGGCGGGGGAGAGGCTACGGGCGGCCGGTTTGCAGCCTGTGTGTGCACTTCCTTCGAAGGCCCTGGGAGCCACGGGAAAGTCATGAGCAGAGGAGAGGCAGGGGTGGGTTTGTAAGTCAGAAAAACACCACACACACACACACACACACACACACACCCGGCCCCGCCTGCCACATGGAGGCTGCCTGTAGCGAAGCCACAGAATCACAGATGGGTTTTGGGGGGAGTGAAGGGGAGACTTGCATCCAGGTCTTCTGGGGGCTCAGCTCTCCTCCCGCTCTGGATGGGAGGCCTGGCCCACCGCGACCACTAGGTGGCGCCAGCGCACCACCACCCAGGCTGGAGCGCGGGGAAGAGGGGTCAGGCTGGGCCACGGGAGCAAGTCCCACGTGCCCGCGGCCTCTCTGCCCCTAGGTCCTGGCCTCTGCGGAGCTGGGGTTCCAGCAAACAGGGGCTCCAGCTCCGGGCTCAGGAAAGAGCTGGCTGGGCTGCAACAGACACGTTCTTCATCTCTGGTCACCGTGGGAGCTCAGCCTGGAGCATCTTGCCTCCCCCCTCAGACTGGAAATCCAAACTAGAGACTTGCTCTCCACCATGGAGCTGGCACTTCTTATCTTCTCTGTCCGGCTTGGGAAATCCTGTCTCCCCCATCGGACTTGGTGAGGGCTCCCCATCAGGCTGGGACCCCTCGTCTCCCCCATCAGGCTGGGACCCCTCATCTCCTCCATCAGGCTGGGACCCCTCGTCTCCCCCATGAGGCTGGGACCCCTCATCTCCCCCATGAGGCTGGGGACACTGTCTCCCCCATCAGGCTGGGACGCCTCATCTCCCTCATCAGGCTGGGACCCCTCATCTCCCCCATCAGGCTGGGGACACTGTCTCCCCCATGAGGCTGGGACCCCTCGTCTCCCCCATCAGGCTGGGGACACTGTCTCCCCCATCAGGCTGGGATGCCTCATCTCCCTCATCAGGCTGGGACCCCTCATCTCCCCCATGAGGCTGGGGACACTGTCTCCCCCATGAGGCTGGGACCCCTCGTCTCCCCCATCAGGCTGGGACCCCTCATCTCCCCCATCAGGCTGGGGACACTGTCTCCCCCATCAGGCTGGGACGCCTCATCTCCCCCATCAGGCTGGGACCCCTCATCTCCCCCATCAGGCTGGGACCCCTCATCTCCCCCATCAGGCTGGGGACACTGTCTCCCCCATCAGGCTGGGACCCCTCATCTCCCCCATCAGGCTGGGGACACTGTCTCCCCCATCAGGCTGGGACCCCTCATCTCCCCCATCAGGCTGGGGACACTGTCTCCCCCATCAGGCTGGGGACACTGTCTCCCCCATCAGGCTGGGACGCCTCATCTCCCCCATCAGGCTGGGACCCCTCATCTCCCCCATCAGGCTGGGGACACTGTCTCCCCCATCAGGCTGGGACGCCTCATCTCCCCCATCAGGCTGGGACCCCTCATCTCCCCCATCAGGCTGGGGACACTATCTCCCTGTCAGACGCGAGGGAAAGCGTCCGTCACCCTAGCAAAGCTCCGCAGGTCCACCTTCTGTCCACGGAAGGAGCCTCGCCTGGGTTACCGAGAGGGTAACAGAGGCGGAGGAGGAAAGCAGCCTGGCCTGGCGAACTGAGATGTTCCCCTTTCCCCTTTGTCCCCTCTGCACCTGCCCCTCCCGCCCCCTGCGCCCTGGGTAACTCCCCTGGCACGGGGAGAAGGGGAATTCTGGCGGCCTCTGCGTGCTGGCTGCTGGTGGCCCAGGGTTAAAGTCCTTCGCTGGGCTTGGGGCTCAGGGTGGGGAGGGAGCGAGGTGTGGCGGCCTCACCCCGCCCGGGGACTCCCAGGAGGTCAAGCCCTCTGATCTGGGGGTGAGGGATGGGCAGGGCCCATATCCCTTCCTGGCACCGAAAGGTCGGGTATGGGTTCGAATCTCTCGGCTTCGGTTCCGGACTGTGGCCTAGGACCTGGGACCCAGCCTCCTCTCCCAGCCTCAGGCTCCCCAGCTGTCAGTAGCAGGGGTCATGGGGGCGTAAAGGCCCTGGAGTCGGGCTGAGTTCGCCTCTCCCAGCCTCAGGCTCCCCAGCGGTGGAGCAGGGATCCTTCCCTGTGTGGTTGTGAAGACTCGCTGAGCTCATGCAGGAGAAGCCCTGTGGGCAGTGGCCTCTGAAGTCAGCGTGGACCCCACCACCTCCCGCCCCCCAGGCTTCCCTCCCTTACCTCCTCCCTAACCTGAGCCACCTTCTCTCTTGCTGGGCAGCTGGTCTCCCTACACAGACAGAGGGGTCTTTTTTAAAACTCAACCCTGCCCGGCCAGCGTGGCTCAGTGGTTGAGCGTGGTCATGGTTCAATTCCCGGTCAGGGCACATGCCCAGGTTGTGGGCTCGATTCCCAGTGTGGGGCGTGCAGGAAGCAGCCGATCCATGATTCTCTCTCATCATTGATTGTTTCCCTCTCTCTCTCCCTCCCTCTCCCTTTCTCTCTGAAATCAATAAAAATATTCCCTGAGCTGCTCTGTGCAACGCCTCCCAAGGTAGAAGTCGGATCTGTTGGCCTGACCACCTTCAAAACAGCCTTGAATGCAGCTGCTTCTCAGCTCCCCACCGTCGCATCACCTACAGCCTGGACCAGGGGTGGGCAAACTTTTTGACTCGAGGGCCACAGTGGGTTCTTAAACTGGGCCGGAGGGCCGGAACAAAAGCATGGATGGAGTGTTTGTGTGAACTAATACATGTTAACACTGCTGCTGGTGAAGGAGCGGAGGGGAGAGCAAGAGAACCCTCCGCTCTTTCGGCTCCGCGGGCCGGATAGAACAGCCGAACGGGCCAGATCCGGCCCGCCGGCCGTAGTAGTTCGCCCACGGCTGGCCTGGACCACGTGGTCCCCTCCTCCACTGGGCTCCCAGCCTCCGTCCTTGCCCCCATGTGCAGTCAGAGGGACCTGCTAGAACAAGTCAGATCACGGCCCACCCCTCTTCAGAACCCTCCACGGCTCCCGTCTCCTTCTGAGCAAACACCAAAGTCCTGTTGTGGCCCAAGAGCCCCAAACCATCTCCTCCACACACACCGCCTCCCCCATCTCTTGCTTACTCACTCTGCTCCAACCATGTTGGCCTCAAACAGCCAGTACAATCCACCTCAGGGCCTTTGCACATGCTGTTCCCGCAGCCTAGACACTCTTCCCCAGATGCCCGCATGGCTCCTTCTCTCACCCCCTTCACATCGCTGCCCAAATGTCACTCCTTAGAGGGGCTTCCCTTGGCCACTGGATTTTTTTTTTAATATATTTTTATCGGTTTTGAGAGAGGAAGGGAGAGGAAGAGACAGAAACATCAGTGATGAGAGAGAAACATTGATTGGCCGCCTTCTGCACGCCCCACATTGGAGATCGAGCCCACAACCTGGGCATGTGCCCTGACCGGGAATCGAACCGTGACCTCCTGGTTCATAGGTCGATGCTCAACCACTCTTATCAACGGAATCCACCCAGCTGGGCTGGATTTTTTTTTAAGGTTTTAAACCACTCTGCACTCTCCTCCCCGCTCCCTCGCTGGCTTTATTCTTCTCCACGGCAAATACAGACCCTGTCTCCGTTTTCCTCTGACTGACTGACAGCCTGTCTCCAGAGCTGCTCTCTGACTTCCCAAGGGCAGACCTGGTGTGCTCGCCGGCAGAGCAGGGCCTGAAATACCTGTTGGCAGAGTGAGCGGACTGTAGGCGTTTATTTTGAAGAGGTAAGGCCTTCACAAGTTTCCAAATCCACAAAGCACAAGATGGAAGTGAAAGTGGCCCACCCACCATGGCCCCTCTGCTCATCCCCTTCCCCGTCCTGCCCCCACCTCCCAGTTTCGCTCTCGTGTTTTATTCTAGAAATAGCCTACGCCCGAACAAGAAAGCATGTACACACATTTCTTCCCCTGCCCCCTCCTTGTGTCAATGGCACCCCTCTGACCCTGCTCTGTATCCCCCGCCCCCACCCCCCAGCCATGTATCTGGGAGATCACAGTGCGTCAGCCCAGAAAGTCCTTCCTCATTTTTTTTTAATCCTCACCTGAGGATGTGTGGGGTTCCCCCCTCCCCCCGCTTTTCTTAAATATGTTTTTATTGATCTCAGAGAAAAGAAGGGAGAGGGAGAGAGATAGAAACATCAGTGATGATGCCCAGCCACTACTGGAGATTGAACCCACAACCTAGGGATGAGCCCTGACTGGGAATCAACCCAAAACCTTTTGGGGTACAGGGTGACGTGCCGACCGACGGAGCCACCCGGCCAGGCTTCATTCTTCCTTTCTTTCTTTCTTTCTTTCTTTCTTTCTTTCTTTCTTTCTTTCTTTCTGTCTTTCAAGCAGCTGCTTGTGGGGTGATTAAGGTGGAGAGAGCTGTTATCGCCATCTTTTTTGTGTGTTTTTTTTGTTGTTTTTCCCAGGAGCGGTGTGGCTTCGTGGCCAGGAGCTCGGGCCTGTCTTACTGACCCAGACTCACATGGCAGCTTTGCAACCACGGGCTGCTGGTGGAATGCAAACCAGCGTTGCCACCTCGGCAAACATTGGCCAGTTTCCCCGGAGGTTAAGCATACACTCCTCCTGGGACCCAGCGATTTCATGCCTGCGTGCCTACCCACGGCCAGCGCAGACCTCTGGTCACACAAAAGCCGGTCTGAGCGTGTTGATCGCAGCTCCGTGCATCGTTGCCAGCAGCTGGAAACAACCCAGATGTTTTCCAACTGGCAGGCGGAGGAGCGAACTGTGTCCACCTGCAAAGTGGGGCGTTGTGTAGCCGGGACGAGCAACAGGCTGCCGCGCACACGGCGGCGTGGATGGATCTCGGGTGCATGCCGCTGCGTGAAAGACCAGAACCAAGAGGCCCCGTTATTCCATTGATCGGACATTCGGAAAGGGCCACCCACTGGGGGCAGAACGCAGATGGGCCGTTGCAGGGGGGGAGGGTGGGGGGAGGGTATTGGGGGGGGGCGATGAAAATCATCTTCATTTGGATGCGGGGATGGTACACAGCCGCACGCGTGTCACAGCCATGGCGCAGGGCACGGAAGAGGGTGAATGTTCCTGCCCGTGCGGGTGTTTTTGTTTTGTTTTGTTTTTAATGAATTTTTAAAGGCGACACACTGTATCATCCCATTTCTATGACGTTCTGGGGGGAGGGAAATTATTGAGATTTTTTTTAAAAAAAAAGATCAGCCCTGGCCAGGTGCTCGGTTGGTTGGAGCCTCATCCTAATCTGCCAGGGTTACAGGTTCAGTCCCTGGTCTGGGTACATGCAGGGATCAACCAATGAATGCATGAGTAAGTGCAGTAGCAGGTCAATGTTTCTCTCTCTCTCCCCCCCCCTCTTTCTGTCTCTCAAATTAATACAATTTTTTAAATATATTTTTATTGGTTTCAGAGAGGAAGGGAGAGGGAGAGAGAGAAACATCAATGATGAGAGAGAATCATTGATCGGCTGCCTCCTGCACGTCCCCCACTGGGGATCGAGCCTGCAACTTGGGCATGTGCCCTGGTCCTGGCTCATAGGTTGACGCTCAACCACTGAGCCACGCCGGCCGGCGAATCAATACATTTTTTTTAATTTAAAAAAAAAACAAAAAAAAACAGATCAGTGGCTGCAAGAAACTGGGCTTCAAGAGTTTGACTACAAAGGACACAGGGTAATGTGGGCAGAGGGACAAGCTCTCTATCTTGATTGTGATATGATTATATGGCTACACTTTTATCAGAGCTCATCCAAAGTGCACCCTTAAAGTGGGTGTGTTTTATTGTAGGTTCATTTTCCCTCCCTATGGTTGATTTTTAAAGTTTTATTTCCCCTTGCCCTTCCCTGGTTGTGTGACCTTAGGCCAGTGGTCGGCAAACTCATCAGTCAACAGAGCCAAATATCAACAGTACAACGACTGAAATTTCTTTTGAGAGCCAAATGTTTTAAACTTAAACTATAGAGGTAGGTACATTGTTATTAACTAACTTCATTAGGGTACTCCTAAGCTGGCCTTTGCTAAAAACGTCCTCAATCTGATTGAGGTTCGTTCGCTGAGGTCGACCCCTTCCAACTCTCCCATCCACACTCGTCTTGTGTACTTGTTTCAGTTAGACGAGTGTGGATGGGAGAGTTGGAAGGGGTCGACCTCAGCGAATGCACCTCAAAACAATGTACCTCCCCTGCCTGCACCGCGCCTCCCTTGGCCCGACCGCCGACACCCCCCACTTCTTCTAACGCCACTTCTTCAAAACAGACTCGCCCAGGCCGAAAACCAACTTCTGCGCACGGGCCACGAAGTTTCAGTCGCACTGTACCTGCGTGCCCGCACGTGGTATTTTGTGGAAGAGCCACACTCAAGGGGCCAAAGAGCCGCCTGTGGCTCGGGAGCCGCGGTTTGCCAACCACTGCCTTGGGCCAAGACCCTAACCTCTCTGTGCCTTGAATAAGGCGGATGGAGATGGGAGAGGAGGGAATGCACAACCATGGTGGTCGCTGAGGACTCGGGTCCCACGGTGGGTACCCAGAAACGTTCGCACACGAAACAGAGGTGCTTTATGGGCCTGTAGGGTGCAACTGCTGACAGAGACCTGAGCTGCAGACAATGGCTCTGTGTCTCAGGAGGGCAGGTTCCGGGCTGGGCCTGTCAGGCACTCCTTTGTTGACCTAGAAAAGCAAGTAGAGCCATCTCCGGGTCCCAGAGGGATGGCATCAGGGGGCACAATTCAGAGCGTTGTAAGCAAGCCTTTTTCAAAAGTCAGAGAGCGGCCTGACAGACCCATTCCCTGAGGTCTCAGCTGTGTGGGGCGGTGTCTGGTTCTCCGCAGTGATCACAACCCACAGCCTGCCCTCACAGGTTCTCACACAGGGGAGCCTGGGCTGCCCCCGGATAGCTAGCGACATCCCAGAATGGTTGGGAAACCCAGAGGGGAACACCTGACCCTGCCTACCATGAGAAATCAGGGAGGGCTTCCTGGAGGAGAGGCTGTCAGAGCTGAGACCTGATATGTTTATTGAACACCTACTGGGTGCCCTGATTTGGATCTCAGAGAAAGAGGCTTATTTTTGAGGCTGAAGTTAAGCAGGGAGGGGTTGGGGGGAAGAGGGAAGAGGTGCTTCTAAAAGCCGGGGTGTGGGTGGAGGTAGAGCAGTGGGAGATAAAGCAGGAGAAAGGTGGTGCCTGGTGCAGGGCCTCCGTGGCAGGAGCCTGGACTTTCTCCAGCTGACTTTCTCCAGCTTCCTTAGAATCCACCCACGTGGAAGGAAGGACAGGATGGGAGGAGGCCGCCGAGCGAGGAAGGTGAGGTGGCTTCGTAGGATGGGCGGACAGAGGCCTGGCCTTCTCAGACCCGCCATACCCCTCTGACCCAGCGGAGCTTCCTCCTTTCGACAACTTTCAGTGAGTCTTGGGTTCGCTGAGGATTCACTTTTATTATTCCTCCATTCCTAAGACTCTCTGGCCTGATCCCTCATCATTTCTTTCTTTTTTAAATATATTTTTATTAAGTTCAGAGGGGAAGGGAGAGGAAAAGAGAGAGAGAAATATCAACGACGAGAGAGAATCATTGACCGGCTGCCTCCTGCCCGCCCCCTACTGGGGATCGAGCCCCGCAAGTGGCCGGAATCAAACCTGGGACCCTTCAGTCCACAGGCCGACGCTCTATCCACTGAGCCAAACGGGCCAGGGTCAGTCATCGTTTCTTAAATTCTGTTAGTCTTTGCTTCTAAAGTTCTTCAGTTACAAGCTACTTTGACCCTTTGAACCTTTTTTTTAAAAATAAATATATTTTATTGATTTTTTACAGAGAGTAAGGGAAAAGATAGAGAGTTAGAAACATCGATGAGAGAGAAACATCGATCAGCTGCCTCCTGCACACTCCCCACTGGGGATGTGCCCGTAACCAAGGTACATACCCTTGACCAGAATCGAACCCAGGACCCTTCAGTCTGCAGGACGACGCTCTATCCACTGAGCAAAACCAGTCAGGGCCTTTGAACCTTTGGTTCCAGGACTTATTCACTCAGTAAATATTTATTGAGCCTTTATCCTGTGTTAGGTGCTAAGGATACAGAAAAGGACAAAATGGGTGAAATTCCTGCCTTAGGGAAAACCAAGTTTTCTGAGTATTCACCGCGCGCCAGGCTCGGTTGTAGGTGTGAGCGTGTAACTCACTTAATCCCGCTGCCAGCCCTCTGAGATAGAGGCCTGTGTTATTCCCACGACACAAATGAGGAAACTGGGGCACGGGGTTCTGGGATGTCTTTTTCCTGAAGGCCTGGGACTCTAGAATTCGTTGCCCCTAAGAGTCTGAGATCCTAGAATATTTTGCCTTGAAGATTTTGTTACACTTGGATTCAAGTGGACAACGGACCCAGGAAAAAATGCTCAACCTCATTCTTGAGCCAGGAATTGCCAATTAGAACCGCCAGGAGCTTCACTAGATTCAGGCCAGGATGATTCCTGTTTTAAAAATCTATGCCCTGGCTGGCTTGGCTCAGTGGATAGAGCGTCAGCCTGCGGACTGAAGGGTCCCGGGTTCGATTCCGGCCAAGGACACATGCCTGGGTTGCGGGCTAGATCCCCAGTGCCGGGTGTGCAGGAGGCAGCCAATCAATGATTCTCTCCCATCATTGATGTTTCTATCTCTCTCTCCTTCTCCTTTCCTCTCTGAAATCAATAAAGAAATATCTTTTAAATAAATAAATAAATAAATAAAAATCTGGCTGGCCCTGCCCGGTGTGGCTCAGTTGGCTGAGCACTCAAAGGTCACCGGTTCAATTCCCGGTCAGTGCACATGCCCAGGTTTCGGGCTCAATCCCCAGTAAGGGTCGCACAGGAGGCAGCCAATGGACATTTCTCTCTCTCTCCGTTTCTCTTCCTCTCTCTCTAAATCAATAAAAACATTTTTTCTAAATAAGAAAGGGGTGGGGGGGAGTCTGGCCAGGTCTGGTGCTGGCAAAAATGTGAGGCACATAGAGCCCACAGCAAACCTTGGAGATGGGAATGGAAATTGGTGCCACCACATGGGGAAACTGGCCACACCCTCCGCAGTTGGACACGCACACACGTGTGCCTGGATAATGCAGAAAAACGTGTGCTCATGGGCACAGGCGATGCACCCGGCATCGTGCAGAAGAGTCAGACACAGAAAACCGCTCACAGGCCTGTCAGCAGGGGAGCGGGCTCATGAGCTGTGGTCTATCCAGACGGGGGAAGAGTATACAGCGATGGAAACGGAGACACGCCAATCGACACTGGAACCTGAATGGACTTCAGCAGCGCAAAACGGAATGGAAGAAGCCAGGTCCAAGAGGTTGTGCTATAGGACTCTCTTCATTAAAAATTCAAAATTGTCGCGGCCAGGTGTGTCTTCATAGGTAGAGAAGTATTTTTTTTAAAAAGCACTGAAGCACACAAAAATGTGGCTTACCTTGCGGGAAGGAAAGCGGTGTGATTTGAAAGAGGTGTGGTCGCCGGCTGGTCAGAGCATCATCCTGATGGGCCAAGGTTTCAGGACACACACAAGAATCAAGCAATAAAGGCATAAGTGGAACAACAAATCCATGTGTCTCTCTCCCTCCCTCTCTCTAAAAGCAATCAATAAAATCTTTTTTTAAAAGAAGAGCCCTACCCGGTTTGGCTCAATGCATAGAGCATCGGCCTGGAGACTGAAGGGTCCTGAGTTCGATTCCGATCAAGGGCACAGGCCTGGGTTGCAGTCTCGATCCCCAGTAGGAAGGAGGCAGCCAATCAATGATTCTCATCATTGATGTTTTTCTCTCTCTCTCTCTCCCTTCCTCTCTGAAATCAATAAAAATATATTTTTAAAAAATGGAGCATTCATTTAAAAAAAAGAAAAGAAGAGAAAGAAGTGGGCAGGGGCTCCTAAGGGACTGGCAGCGCCCTGGTCTGCTCCTCTTACAAGCGTTTATGAAATGGGACATTATAGCTCTGACCAGTTTGGCTCAGTGGATAGAGCATCGGCCTGCGGAGTGTAAGGTCCCAGGTTCGATTCTGGTCAAGGGCATGTACCTTGGTTGTGGGCACATCCCCAGTAGGAGATGTGCAGGAGGCAGCTGATGGATGTTTCTCTCTCATCGATGTTTCTAACTCTCTATCTCTCTCCCTTCCTCTCTGTAAAAAATCAATAAAATATATTTTTTTAAAAAAAAGAAATGGGACATTATATTTTATGCGATTCTCCACATCATATTTCATAGGGTTTTTCTCATAGTTTTTAAATATATTTTTTCATCCCACGGTTCCACATCTGTCTGTTCCTCAGACGGCTTGGTTCTCCAGGGGGCAAGGTTCCTCGGCTGTGGCCTGCAGGCCAGGGGTGCGGCGGGCACCCGCGAGGAGAGAATTTGGGATCTGAAACACACATTTCAACTTGATTTTCCCAGAAGTGAGCAAATGTGCTGTGACTCCGCGACCACAGGAGGCCGGAGTGGCAAGTTCAGAGCTGGGTAATGCCCAGCCACGGCCGCCTCCCGCAGAGCAGGGCACTGAGAGCTGCCATGCACCCACCTCTCACCAGCCCCCCACCTCCCCACCCCCCCACCCCCAAACCGGCCTCTGCGGGCACAGGCTCACGGATGGCGCCAGCCCCTGCTTTCAGGGTGCAGACGGAGCCTGCCAGGGTGGCCAGAGGGGAGGCGGCAGTGTGGGGGGTCCGATTTGGAGGGATGGGGTGGTGGAGACGCGCCCGTGGGGTCCTCGCCCTTGAGCACAGGTGTGGGACTGCAGGGGTGGGCCCCTGGGACAGTGGTGGGGGACAGGGCGGTGAGTCCATGCGGCCCAGGCCCGAATGAGGAAGGGCCTGGTGTGGCCTCGGCTTTCCCAGGAGCCTGGGGACTTTTGCGTCTGTATTTTTAGGCTCTGGTGGCCGCGGTGGAGGTTGTGGCCTGGGGCTGGGGCGGCGCAGACTTCCAGGGAAAGGACTGTCTTTTCAGGTTCGGGGCTGTCCCTTCCGCGGGGATGGGCTCCGGGCTCCGGGCTCCGGGTCGCTGGGCAGGCTTGGCCGGTCTCAGGGGGTGCTGGGGCTGAGGGGGGCTCAGGAAGCAAGGCCAAGCTCCTGAAGGAGGCAGGTACCGCCTAGCACAGCGATGGCGAACCTTTTGAGCTGGGCGTGTCAGCATTTTGAAAAACCCTCACTTAACTCTGGTGCCGTGTCACATACAGAAATTTTTGGATATTTGCAACCATAGTAAAACAAAGACATATTTTTGATATTTATTTTATATATTTAAATGCCATTTAACAAAGAAAAATCAACCAGAAAAATGAGTTCGCGTGTCACCTCTGACAGGCGTGTCACAGGTTCGCCATCACTGGACTAGCATCTGGGTAATTCATAGCTCACACTTCCCTAATGGGGACAAGATCACCTCGCTCTCCCAGTGCCCCCGGTGAATTAGTGTGGTGACTAACTCAGGCTCCACAGCTCAGCGAGCTAGTCTGATGGAGGAGACAGGAGCAGACTACCCCCGACCCCCCGGGAGCTTTAGGGTGATGATGGTGGAGGCACGCCCGCTCTCTCCAGGAAGCTCTGCTCCAGTCTAATACTCACCCAAGTGCCCCTTGTGAGGAGGGCGAAATTGCCTCCCCCACCCCCTCCCATTGAGAACCACCGTCCCAGACACAGGAGGGAAGCACCTGCCTCGTGTTCAGGGAACTCCTGGTCTGATGGGAGGCAGGCCCCCCCCCCCCCCCCGCCGCCCTCCCCGGGGAGTTCCGAGCTGCAAGTGCAGATGGGAGAGGCATCACCCACTGTTCGAAGTACCTGGTCTGCGGAGAAGACACACCCGCCTTCTCAGGGAGGATCTGATCTGAGGGAGGAGGAACACCATTCAAACCCGCAAGGAACTCCCAGGCTGGGGGGAACATGCCCCCTCACCATCCAGGGGCCCTCTGAGTCTGATGGTGGACGCCCCCCTCCCGCCCTGGGGCCGCTCTGGTCTGAGGAGGGAGGCAGCCTTCTGGTGCGCACGTCCTCCCTGCTCGCTGCTGACCGAACAAGCAGGCAGGGGCTCCCCTCCTCACCTCTGAGGAGCATCCTGGAATTGGGGAACTTCTCTGGGACACCACCGTGTCCCGGCCCGGGGACTCCCCTCCACTTCTCAGCCCAAGGCCAGGGCCTCACGGCTCACCCAGGCCCCCCTGCAGGTGCCCGCTCACCTCCCACCCTGCTTTCCGAGCCTGACCTCCCAGCGCCCCTCTCACAGGGGCAAACGGGCAGAGTGGAAGGTGGAAACAGGCTCGCCTCGCTCCTCACGACGCGTCCGTGCCAGGCCGCTGTGCCAGAGGGCTTCTTGCCCACTCACTGGGTCCTCTCAGCCATCGCGTTATGATGTTCCTGGCTCAGAGCGGGGAACTGAGGCCCAGGGAGATCAGATGCCGCTCCAATGCCACTGAGGCAGAGCCCATACCCACACGTAGGTTGTCGGACTCCAACGGCCTTTGCCCCGGGTCAGGTCCTCCCGAAAGCAGAGCGTAGGTGAGCAGCACCAGGGCCTCACGGAGTCAGACATGCCCACCTGGCAGGTTCCTGCTCACCTCCTCCCATCAGGCCAGGCTGCCAGCTCAAGGGGGAACCCCTGAAGCAAAGTGCCCACTAGAGGAATTCCACAGCGGGCGGAAGTGCCAGCGCTTCCTACCCTCTCTGCCCAGTCAGCGGCCGGGGGCAAGCTGAAGCAGACCCTGAAGGGGCCACTGTGGGAGCCTGTCAGGATCCCCGCGACCGGCAGCAGGGCCACCAGTCTTTTCTTGGAGGGGGATCCAGGCCGTGTGCCTCAGTGGCAGTCACTCTCATCTCTCTATTAATAAGAGCAATCGCTTAGAAAGAATACTAGCATCTTCCATTTCCTCGGCACTTACTCCGCGCCGGCTGTGCCAACGTGTGTGTGTGTGTGTGTGTGTGTGTGTGTGTGTGTGTGTGTGTGAACTCGCCTGACCCTCACAACAGCCCCGTGAGGCATGCACTATTTTTGCCCCCATTTTATAGATGCGTAAACTGAGGCTCAGAGAGGGAGCGTCCCGCCCAGGGTCACAAAGCGGGTAAGTGGCAGAGCTGGGACCCAAACCCACACAATGAGACGGTGAGCCCCAGTTACCCGTGAGGACACGCAGGCCAGCACCGTACTGCCTGGCTGTCCACCATCACCTTGCTGGGACCCTCTGCCCTACCCTGACCTTCCCAGACACCCCCGCCCACTGCGTCAGCCCTGACGGCCGAAGGCAGCGTATGGGGGTGGGGAGAGGGTGTCCAGTCTCAAACCAGGATGTCGCAATCCTCTGACTCAGCGTGGTGCGTGCAGACCCAGCAAGAAGGAGAAAGGGGAAGATTAAGGGTTGGCCTAGTCCCCACGTGGGCTGATCCTGCTCGGTGCCAGCAGCTGCCAAGGCCCCAGGGTGGGGAGGAACCAGGAGGCACAGCCATGCTCTAGGAAGCTGGGCTGCGCTCACCCTGGGGGTGGGGTAGGGGCAGCCTTGGGGAGCGAGGTGTCTGCAGACGCAGAGCCCAGATGGGAGGCTGCGTGACCTTGAACTAGTCGCTCCCCATCGGGGCTCACAGTATCTGCGACTTTTACCTGCTCTCCCTGAGCCCCTCTGAAGTCTCACCCTGTCCCCTCTGCTGCACCGCCCTACCTCTCTGCTCCACCCTCCCCGCCCTGGGCGTGTGGACCATGCTACTCCTCACAGGTGCTCTTGGGCACAGGCCTGGGCCGCTCCGGGCCTGTTTCCCCATCTAAACAGTTGCTTCCCAGGAAATAAGGGCCTAGAACTGAGCTGGGAGGGAAGGCCTGTGGTCTCTGGGACGAATGACCACACCTCCCAGCCAGTGGGTGCAGCACCCAGGCTGCCGGGATCACAGAGACGGGCTTACAGTCTTGGCCCTCACAGCATGACCCCAGGCACTGACCTCACTCCATTCGTTTCCTTCTCTGTAAGGTGGGGATTTTGGTTGAATTTTCCTCATAAGATTCTCAAGAGGATTAAGTGGGCCAATTCCTAGCGGGAGCTGGGCCCAGAGTGAACGGGACCATCTTATCTCATCTCTGGGTGGAAAAGGGAGACAGGGAAGGCCTGGCCTGATGGGTGCAGGCAAGCAATGCGGAGACAGGAAAAGCTATCACTCATTCATTCCCTCTGCACACCTGCTCTCTCTTCATCTGCTCCACCGCCCTGCAAGGCAGGCGCCGTAACCATCCCCAACGATAGTCCCTACAAAGGCAGAGAGAGGGAAAGCCATCTCTCCAAGGCCACACAGCAAGCACATGGCAGAGCCAGGCCTCAAACCCACGTCTCTAAGCCACCATGTTGAATACTAATTTCCTCAATGACATGAGTCCTGCTGATGATAATAATAATTACTATTATTATTCCTATGGCTATCAGAGGAACAAAATCAAATGCAGCTACATTGAATTGAGCACTTCTTTTTTTAAATATATTTTTTTATTAATTTCAGAGAGGAAGGAAGAGGCAGAGAGAGATAGAAACATCAATGAGGAGAGAGAATCATTGATTGGCTGCCTCCTGCACGCTCCCCACTGGGGATCGAGCCCTCAACCTGGGCATGTGCCCTTGATCGGAATCGAACCTGGGACCCTTTAGTCCGCAGGTCGATGCTCTATCCACTGAGCCAAACCGGCTAGGGCGAATTGAGCACTTTCTATCCCTCGGGCCCTGTAGGATGGGAGCATTCTTTTCTTGATGGACTCTGTTTTATACATCGAGATGTTTTATGGAGAGCTGAGGCTGTATCAGGGTAAGTCACTAAGCTACTGAAAGTGAAAGACAGGACTTACACCCAAGCCTCAGCTGGGAGCAAAGCAGGACAAGGCCAAGCCCTCTCCTCTCCTTTCAGAAGGAGAAACTGAGGCCCTAAGAGCAAGAAAGCTGCCCCAGGCCCACAGCCTTCTAGCTGGGACTTCATTCCCCTCTTGGGACCTTGAACAGGTACAGTCTTGGCCCTTCCTTCCCTGGGGGGAGGCAGTCAGCGGGAAGAGGCCATCTGAACGGGGACAAAAGACGATCTGAGTGAGGGAAAGTGGTGAGACACCAGGCAGGACTTCCGGGCCTTCTCTGGGAAGTTTCTGGGACTCATCCAGGGGCAGCCCCTGCCAGCAGGGGGCCTCCACAGTGCAAGGCCCAGAGAGGGGAGACCCTAGTCCTCCCCTCCTGGGACGCAGGGAATCAGGGGGGAGAGAGGGGGTAGGCATCCTGGTTCCGCATCCTCCATTCCCGACACTGAGGGAGGTGCTGCGGGAACAGGGACTTTCCTGAGCAGCAGAAGATTCTGGGAAATCAGAGACAGCTACAGGGCGGGGCTGACGCCAGGCCTCCCTCTCCCCCCTCCCCTGAGCCCCTGCTGGTTCCTCAAGGAGGCCCTCCTCCAACGGCTCCTCCTCCCACAGGCCGTGCCCTCCACCCTCAGACCCTCCAACCCTCCGACTCTATCAGAATTCACCTCCACCCTCAGCTCCCCCCCCCAGCCCCCCAGCCCCCAGCTCTCTCCTCCTCCCTCAGAGCCTCCGTCCTCACTGGGTCCTCCTGACCTTCTCAGACCATACCCCCTTCCTCGGACCCCCTCCCCTCCTTATACCATTTTATTTCTCTCTCAGGCCTGTCTTTCTCCTTCAGGTCCTCCTCCCCCAGACTCTTTATCCCTCATCCATCCTCAGGCTGGGCACCCCCTCTCCCTCAGCCCTTCCAAGCCCCACTCTGGGCGACACACAGATGCCCCCTCCCCAGGCCTGCCTGGGCCCAGAGCCACTGCTCCCCCTGCCCCAGGATGCTCAGAGAGGGAGGACTCTGGGTGCCTTCCAACCCTACCTCCTAGGGTCACCCCCTTGATGGGCCCCGTCCCTCTGCGGCTCAGCTTCCGGTTTCTCTACTGTGGGGTCGTGCTCTGCACCCCACCCCTCTCCTGTGTCTGAAAGTCCCCAGAGATGAAGGCTGGGTGGGCAGTGCCAACAGCATCCGGGCTTCCGATCTCTCCTCTTGCTGTAGCCCAAACAACACGGAGAGGCAGGGGTTGGCATCAGCCCATTTGCCAGAACAGGCTGGGTCTCAGGAGGACTGACTGTCTGAGGTCCCAGGGAAGCAGGGGTGGAGGTGGCATTTGAACTCAGGTCTTGCCCGGAGATGTTCCCCCATTACAGGGACTGAGGGGGCCATCCAGAGAGAGGGAGAATGAGGAAGAGGTCAGGCCTCTGTCCGCTGCGGCTCCTCACATCCCGGGTTAAGTCCCTTCTTGGGGACCAGGGCCCCGCACCCAATTTCGGGGTCCCAGAGAGAGGCTGCCTGGGAGACAGATATACAGACAAATATCAGGAGACAAAAAGAAACGGGGCAGGCCGCAGACAGCGAGAGGGAGGCCAGGGATGAGGGACAGAGCTGCAGAGATGTGGGGAGATGCACTGAGAGGCCCTGCGTGCCGCCTGACAGGTCCGGGGTGTAGCCCCCACTCCCTCGCCCCCTAAGCCCCAAAGCCTCCCCCTCGGTCTGCCGGAGCTCAGTGACCCGGACTCAACCCCAGCGACCGCCCCGCCCCCAGGGAAATCCGGGAAAGCCCCGAGCCGCCGGGGCCCCGCCCTGGGGTGGGGAGAAGGGCAGCAGGGAGGGGCCCGGGGAGAGCCCGCCTCCCCCCGCCCCCCCAGATCCAGCCGGCCTGAGTCACGTCCCCCAACCCGCCCGGCCTGTTCCTCACTCCTCTACCCCGCCCGACCCGGGAGGGGGGCGTGGGGGAGAAGGGGAAGCCAGATACCCCCCCACCCCTCCACCCCCATACACACACACACACACACACACACACACACACACACACCCGCCCTCAACTTTGGTCGATCCGAGTCTGGTCTGCGCCTCTTGCTCTCTCTCGTCTTTCCCTTCCTCGGTCTCTCACGATCTCTAAGCCTCTGTCAGTTCCACGTCTGTTTCTCTCTGTATTTTCAGGATTCCCGGTGCGGCACGCGCTGGGCGCAGGGACCCCGCGGGGAGAGACACAATCAATGTCCCTTTGAGCGCCCCCAGCGCGGTCCCCCGCCCCCAGCGCGGTCCCCCGCCCCCAGCGCGGTCCAGACCCTCGGCGGGGAGGCACGGGGGGCGCGGGGGGGGGCAGGCAGGGGGACAGTGCAGGCATCTGCCCGGCCCGGCCCCGGGTGCGCCCTTTCGCTCTCACAGAGGAAACGGCCCAGAGAGGGGAAGTGCGTGGTCAAGGTCACCGGGCGAGGAAATGGGAGTCAGGACTCGAACCCGAGCCCTGACGACCCCAGGGAGCCATGGAATTGCTTCCCTTGGGGAGGCACAGGGAAGCAGACAGAAGTCCACGGGCAAAAGGATCGTAGATGCAAAGAGACAGCGCAGACAGAGATAGAGGTAGAGGCAGAGAGAGGCCCGGAGACTTCTCTCCGAGAGAGATGGAGAGATAGCCGGAGAGGCAAACACAGAGACGCGACAGCGAGAGGCCCGCCGCCGCAGGGGTGGGGACCCCCCTACCCCCCACCCCCGACCCCGCCCCCTTCCCACCCCCACTCCCATCCCGCTCCGAGCCGCGGCCCAGCCGCCCGGGGCGCCGCGGGGCCAAGAGGGGCGGGCGCGGGGCGAGGCGCAGGCGGGGCGCGCGGCCGACGGCTCCGCGGGGCCACGGGAGCGGCACCCGGTCCAGGAAACCCCGGGAGCGGACGGGTGGCCCCGGGGGAAGAGGGGGGGCTGGGGGCGTGGAGGCGGGCTGCCGGCACCGCCCCGGCCGACAAAAGTCCCTTCAGTTCAGCCGGCGGCAGGGGAAGTCCCGGCGCCTGGCTCAACCTCCCTCGGTGCCGCCGAGCCGAGCCGCGCTCCGGCCGCCCGCTCGGCCGCCGTCCCCGGCGGCCCCATGCCCCGATGCCCCACGGGGGCCATGGACGAGGGGCCCGTGGACCTGCGCACCCGGCCCAAGGCCGCCGGGCTCCCGGGCGCCACGCTGCCGCTGCGTAAGCGCCCGCTGCGCGCGCCCTCCCCGGAGCCCGCCGCCCCCCGCTGCGCCGCGGGCCCCTTGGCCACCCCGGAGCCCCAGCTCGGCGGCTCCAGCGCGCCCGCCGCCCCAACTTCGCGCCACGGCCTGGCCCGGCCAGAGGCCCTTTACTACCAGGGTGAGTGTCTCTCTCTGGTCAAGGTCGGGTTGGGGGCCAGACAGGGCACTGGGTCACCGGAGCCGGGGCGCATAGCTCAGATGCAAGCACAAGAGGTTCCTGGGAGTCGAGGGGGCAGGGGGAGAACCCAAGGTCCCAAAGCTCAAATATGGGGCTCCTGGGACGCTGGAGGGCAGGCCCCGGTCCCTGGGATACAGACATGGAAGCATCAGGGAGCGGTGCCTTGGGACAGAGATATGGGGGCCCCAGGAAGCTGGGTGCAGGGGGCCTGCGGGACAGAGCCTAGGGTCTGAAAGCAACAGATATGGGGACCCAGGGACATGCCCAGCAGTACAGATGTGGGGTCTCGGGGAATCAAGGGGCAGAGCCTGAAGTCTCTGGAACACAGAATTACAAACTCTTAAGACCCCAGGTCTCTACCCCCAGGGTTTTGAGGAATCAGTGCTCAGGCCCAAGACGCTGAGGTTCTTGGCATCCAGATGTGTGGGGTCAAAGGAAGTCAGGGGAATAGAGACTGGGTTCTAAGGAGGCAGATATTAAGGGATCCCAGGACGTCAAAATCTCAGGAACGAAGACATCCGGGGACTTGGGGGGTCAGGAGAACAGAGTCAGAGTTCTGAGCGCCCCAATGTCTGGGGTCAGAGAGAGCCAAGGAAACAGACCCGGGGGTCCTGATGAACCAGCAGGACAGGGGCCCAGGGCGCTGGCCACCCAGTTATGTGTGTTCACCATGGATCAGAGTTTCATCCGGGGTCACAAGACCAGGCAGTATTAGAGGGCTTGGGGCTGAGGATTCTAATAACAGGGGACAGGACCAAGGAAATCTGGGACTCAAGAATTTGGGGCCAGGATGAAGGATTCGGGGATCTTCAGAAGGCCTCAGGGCACCAAAGCCTGGTATTGGAGATACAGGGACCAGGAAACTGGGGGGCGTTCAGGACTCCCAGCAATGAGGAGATTACAGAGGAGGCCAAACGCCATTCCCCCCATCCTGACTCCATCCTTCATCTCAAGGAAGGGGCATCCCCTGCCACAGCTGTGCTCACCTCACCATCCCCAAGTGGCCCCCAAAGTGGCAAAGCCCGTGCTGAGTGCCTCCAAACCTTTGCCCAGTGTCTGCACCTCCCACGCCATTAGGGTACAGCCTCTAGCTGTGCATCAGGAGGCCTGCTGCTCCCCCCACTTCCCATTCCCCAGGTGAGAACCCAGGCCTCAGGTTTCCCATCTATGTGCTGGGTAGATATGGGTTTCCCCACTGCCAAGGTCCCCCTTCCCACCGTGTGATCTGAACAGGCTTCCACAGGCTTCTGGTATCACCTTCTCTCACCTTCTCTCACCTTCTGACCCACTCCTCTCCCCCAAACACTCTAGGCAGTCACCCCACACTCAGCACTTCAACCTGTCTTTACCCCCCTCAGCCACAAATTCACTCAGCAAACAGGCCCTCAGGACCCCCTGCTGGGTGATGAGGGGGGGGTTCAGTCCTTGAGGGACTTTCTGCCTAGCAGGAGAGGAGAGTCAAAAACATGGAAAGTGACAACGAGGCCAGCGTAGCTCAGTGGTTGCGCATGGACCTATGAACCAGGAGGTCATGGTTCGATTCCCGGGTTGCAATCCCCAGTGGGGGACGTGCAGGAGGTAGCCGATCGCCGATCGATGATTCTCTCTCATCATTGATGTTTCTATCTCTCCCTCTCCTTTCCTCTCTGAAATCAATAAAAATATATATATTTTTTAAAATGACAATGAGAGTGACCAGGGTTGGGGGACACGGACTGAGTGGGGGAAGCTGTGGGAGCCCAGAGGAGGGACATGGAAAGGGGCTTTGTCTTGAGCCTTCTGGACCCAGAATGAGATGCAAGAGGGGCCTGGGGAAAAGGGCAGGTGGGCACTGCAGGAGCAAAGGCCTGGAGGTGGGCCGAGGGCTGGGGGGGTCTGTGGGCTTGGCCTCACCCATGTCTTTTCTCTGCCCAGGACCCTTACTGCCTCTGTACCCCACCCCAACCATGGGCTCCCCCTTTCCTCTGCTGGGCCTGCCTCCACCCCTGTACCCCATGATGTGCTCAATGGAACACCCTCTGTCAGCCGACATCGCCGTGGCCACCCGCGCTGATGAGGACGGAGACACGTGAGTACTAGTCCCCCATTGATGGGGAGTGGGAATGGGGAAGCCAGCTCTCCCGCTTCACCCACCACAACACAGGGGCACTCAGCCAGGCCTCGCTAGCTAACCCCACCGCTGGCTGTGTGACTTTGAGCAAGGCCCATCCCCTCCTGGAGCCTCAGTTGCCTCTTCTGAAAAATGGGCGCCCTGAGAGCGCTTACCCCCTAGTACCGATTTTGGAGTAAGGGGCTTCAAACTTGTTATCACACTCCAACAATGAGAAAGACATTTCATTGGTTGACTTATTATATGAATTATGCATGCTAAGCTCCTAGTACAGAGCATGGTAGGTGATGAGTGCTCAATAGGTACTAATTAACATTGTTATTGTTATTTTATATTAAAAACTCAGCACACACACATATAAACCAGAAATAAAAAATCACACCAAACAAAACCATACCCTCACTACGTGGGATCTGCTTTAGTGTTTTCTGTTCTAGTGTGTTTCTCATTGTTTCATGGTCACAACCCACTAAATTATTTTCACGATCCCTTAAACTGATTTCACAAATCCCATGGTTTTGTCACCGGCAGTTTGAAGAACCTATTCTTGAAGCTGCTGAGAAATCCCACACAGGAGGGTTTAGCCCTCTGCACACTTGACCATCAGGCTTCTAATTCCATTGACCTCCATTTGAATCTCAGCTACTCACTTTCTCACCCCTCCCTGCCTCAGTTCCCCCCTGTAAAAACAGGAACCATAAGTGTGCAGGAGCCTGCGAGGCAAACATGAGATGGTTTCTGTAGAGCGCTTCTCTGGGAATAGGTTTGGGGACTGCAAACCACAGGTAGGCACGGATTGACAAGCCTATTTCTGCAGGGAAGGGGGGGTGTGGGGGGGAACGACACTCCACTGCTGGATGTGAGGCGACCTCAGGTCCCTGAGCCTCAAGTGTTTCTATCGGGAAATCCACAGCTCATAATAGCACGGATCCCAGCGAGGATTCAGTGCAACGATGAACATTCATATAGTGCAGGGAACGGGGCCCAGCGCACAGTAGGTGCTCAGTACACGTGGGTGGGTGTTGTTGGAACAGAGCTCCCCAGGCAGTGTGGGCCACGGTGTGCACCCAAGCAGGAGAAAGTGTCTGAGATATATAAAGGACTCGATAAAGCTCGTTTCCTCCTCTGGCTACCTCCGGGGTCGTCTGTGAAATGGATTTAATGCGTATCTGCCCCCAGGGGCGAGTTGTTTGGAGCCTGTGCAAGCAGGGTGCAGGAGGAGACCTAGCACGCCAGGCTGTACCCCGCGCCCCGCCCGCCCTCCCCCGCTCTCTCACTCTCCCGCCTCTCTCCCCTCTCCCCAAAAGCAAACACTTCTGCCTCAGCTGCTGGTCCGGGGAAATCCCTTCCCGCAGAACCTGACCGCAGCCCAGCTGCTCTGCCTCCCCCACGTCAGCACCCGTCACTCACTCGCCGCCTCCCCCTCCCGGCGCTCCCTCTAACCTTAACCCCTTCCGCTGGGGCCAGGCTTTACCGGAATGGGCAGCTGGCACAGCCTGGGGGCGGGGGGGGGCGGGGGGGGGGAGGACACGCTCAGGCTGGGCCCCCAAAGCTGCAAAGCTTGGTCGGGAGGCTAGACTTAGAGGGACTCAGGGAGCAAGAATCTCAGGGCTTCTGGACCCCCAAGAGGTCAGGCACTGGCAAGCAAAATCTGGGTCTGGGGGTGGTGGTGGGGGGAGACGAGCACTGCGTCCCAGAGAGCAGAGCTGGGGGCGTAGCATTCCTGGATCTCTGGTGCGCAAAGGAACAGGGTGCAGGGCAGCCAGGGCATCTAGAGAGGGACTGGGAAGTCCGATCAGCCAAGGGGTAGGGTCCCAGGAGACTTAGAGGTGGATGCTGGGATGAGGGGCGACCAGAAGCCATCTGGAGTCTGCGGCGTACCAGGGGGGCCTCCAGGCTGGAGACTTGGGGTCTTTCCCCCCTCGCGCCCCCCCCAGACAAGCGAGGTCTCTTTGGCTTGGGCTTCCCCCTCCTTTACCCCATTCGAGGATGGAAGTCGGGGCGCCGGGGGAGGGGGCGGGTGGCCCCGGTAGATCCCCGGCGGCTCAGGCTTCCCTCCCCCGGGAGCAGGAAGCGGAGCCCCGCCCAGCAGACCTGTTACTGGAAGTCCGAGGGCAGGGCCGCCCCTCCCGTCCCCACTTCCTCCAGCCCCGCCCCACCCCCTGCGGCCCGCGCGTTTATGGGAACTCAGGCCTGGACGGTTTCTCTGAAATCATTCGCTCCCTCTGCCCTCACTTAACCCCGCCCGCGCGGAGAGGGACGGGGGAGGGGGGGGGGGTGCGTACCGAGAGAAGCGGGGGAGGAAGGGACCCCTTCCCAGGAGGCCCAGGTCCAACCCCTCCCCAACATTTTTTTTTTTTTTTAAATTGGGCTTTCAAGGATTAGGGTCCAGGTTCCGCGTTCCTCCTGCATAATCTCCCCCTGGGAGGTGGATGATACTTCACAAAAGAGAAAACCAGGCTCAGAAGGGCCACGTGCCTTTGCCTTAGCGCACACAGCTAGGGAGGACACCCCCATCTGCAACCCTGGCCTCCTTAGCCCCCCCAAAGCCCTCTGGGCTGCTGGGTGTCTCCATCCCCAGCCAAGCACCTAGGGAGCTGGTCCAGGATGCACATTGTCCAGCTGGGAGCAGTTGGTCCAGTTAAATGGACTTGGAAAGGTTGTGTGGGCTGCGTACTTGCAGTCAGCCTTGGGCCCTGAGTGCCAATGTCCCCGACCCTGAGCGAGTAGGCGAAGGCCCATGCACAGTCATCCCAGATTGCCCTCCGCTTGGATTGGCTGTTGCAGGTTGGGGGCCCTGGGAAGCTGGCAGCAAGCTTATGGGCTGGGCCCGGGGAGAAGTCAAGCTGCTGTGTGTCCCACAGGGGAGGTGGCAGCTGGAGTGGCCTTCGCAGTTGAGGCCAGAAGGCCGGGCCCTTTATGCCAGACATTGTGTCCCCCTGGATGGTGGCTGCTCCCCTCCTGACCGGGCAGACAGTGCCCCTGGGCAGAGGGTAATTCCCAGAGAAAGCGGAGAGCTGATAGCCTTCCCAGAAGCTGCGGGAATGAGCCCTTCCGTTGCACAGCCCAAACTCCAGAGCAATGACCCCATCCCACTTCCCTTTGGGGCCAGACTTTCTCCACTCTTTTCTCCGCTGAATGGGATGTGGAGTCACAACCGATGGAGACTTTACTGGCATCTAGTTCATCCCCGCTCATTTCACAGACGAGAAAACTGGCCCCCAAAGGGGTGGGAACGTGGTCACAGGCTTCGAGGATGGCCAGGGATCGTTGGGATGGATTCATTTATTCAGCGCATGTTCACAGAGCACCTGCTCAGCCCTAGGCACTGCCCTAGGCACTGGCCGGGGGCCGAAGCAGACAAAACACCCTGTCCTGGTGGAGTTAACCTTCTAGGGAGGAGGGGGAGTAGGATTCAGACAGGAAACAAGTAAACTGTACAATGTCAAGTGGAGAGAAGTTAAGCAGGGTAAGGAGGAGGAGGAGGGAGCCGATGCCATTCCATTTTGGCCGAGGCCTGCAGGTATGTGGCAGAAGCGTGTTCCAGGCCGAGGGAACAGCCAGTGCTATAAGGCCCCGGGAGGCAAGCATGCGTGTTATGTTTGAGTAACAGCAAGGAGGCCAGTGGTCAGAGCCGAATGAGGAGAGCAGATGGAGAGGAGGTCAAACGGGTTGAAGAGCGGGAGACAAGATCACTCAAGGCCTGTGGGTCATGTGAGGACTTGGCCTTGACTCTGAGGGTTCTGAGCCAAAGGGGGGGGGGGGCGCATGCCTGGATGTGGGGTCTAACAGGGTCCCTCTGGCTGCTACGTGGGGGACACACCGTAGGGCCATGGTGGGAGCAGTGAAGCCAGTGAGGAGGAGACGGTCCAGGATGATGGGGGCTGAGTCAGGATGAAGGGAGTGGGGGTGGGAGGAGTGACTGGATTCTGGAGATATTTCCAAAGTATCGGCACATATTGGAGAAAGCGCTGCTAAGAGCATGGGGGTGAGAGGTGACCGGCCCCTAATGTCTGTGACCCTCACCCCCAGGCCACTCCACATTGCCGTGGTGCAGGGCAATCTGCCAGCTGTGCATCGACTCGTCAGCCTCTTCCAGCATGGGGGCCGGGAGCTGGACATCTACAACAACCTCAGGCAGGTGAGGCTGGGGCCTGGGGCCTGGGGCCTGGAACCTGGACTCCTGGGTCTGAGGGAGGAGGGGCTGGGGGCCTGGATTCATGGGTCTGAGGGAGGAGGGGCACCAGATTTCTGGCTCCTGAGGAAGACTGCAGCGGGGGGGTCAGGCCTGGGAAATTCTGAGGGAGGCAGGGCTAGGACCAGGGCAGGGCACACACGGGTCCCTCACAGACTCTGTTCCCCAGACGCCGCTACATCTGGCTGTGATCACCACTTTGCCGTCTGTGGTCCGGCTACTGGTGATGGCCGGTGCCAGCCCCATGGCCCTGGACCGCCATGGCCAGACAGCAGCCCACTTGGCATGTGAGCACCGCAGCCCGACCTGCCTGCGGGCCCTGCTGGACAGCGCGGCCCCGGGCACAGTGGACCTGGAGGCCCGCAATTATGACGGTGAGTACGGGCTCGGGCGCAGGGTGGGGCTGTCGGGCAGGTCCTGGGGTCCTTCTGGAGCTGCAAAGCCCCAGGCCCGTGCTTGACCGAACCTCCCTCTCCTTTAGGGCTCACTGCCCTGCACGTGGCCGTGAACACCGAGTGCCACGAAGCGGTGCTGCTCTTGCTGGAGCGTGGCGCGGACATCGACGCGGTGGTGAGCGAGGGAGCGAGGGCCAGGGATGCGGACAGGAGGAGCGGGGCCCACAGAGGGCGGGGCTGCGTGGGGGAGCGCCTGCGTGGGCGGGTGGGGCTTGAGGGCTCCGTCCCGCTTGAGCGCTTGAGCTGTGGGGATGCGGACCGCCAGCTGTTGGGTCAGAGCTCGGAGCGACTCAAGGGCCTTCCCCCCCGCCGCAGGACATTAAGAGCGGCCGCTCCCCACTCATCCACGCCGTGGAAAACAACAGCCTGAGCATGGTGCAGCTGCTGCTGCAGGTGGGTGCGCCCTGCCCGCGGCCTCCCCCCCCTTCCCCCCCCCCCCCCCCGCACCAACCCGCCATCGCACCCTTTGCGTCCAGATCCGACCCTTCCTTCTAGGCCTAGTTTTGGCCGCCCTAAGACTTTACCCCCAGGCTGCGGACTCTTCCGGGGCCCTCTGCTATTCCCCCGCCGCCCCAGAACGGCCCAAGCTCTGCCCAGGCCCAAGCTCTGCCCAGCGAGAGCCTAGCAGGCCCGGCCCAGCGCTGTCCCGCGCACACCCAGCCCCTTCCCCTCTCTGACTCCGCCCCGACTTCGGCCAGACCCGGAGTCTAGCGCGGTTTGATTCAGCGCCGCCCGCCTAGTCCCGCGCTGACCCGTCGGGGATTCTAGCTCCCATCCTCTTCTCCATCACCAGCCCGCGAGTGGTCCAGCCCCGGGCTCTGGCCCCGCCCCTCCCTCTGGCCGCTCCCCCATCACCCTGGGTCCGGGCGCGGGTGGTCCTGCCCCGGGCTCTGGCCCCGCCCCTCCCTCTGGCCCCGCCCACCCCTGGCTCCTCCACCATCACCCTGGGTCCCGGCGCGGGGTGGTCCTGCCCCGGGCTCTGGCCCCGCCCCTCCCTCTGGCCCCGCCCACCCCTGGCTCCTCCACCATCACCCTGGGTCCCGGCGCGGGTGGTCCTGCCCCGGGCTCTGGCCCCGCCCACCCCTGGCTCCGCCCCCATCGCCCTGGGTCCGGGCGCGGGCTGGTCCTGACCCGCCCCTCCACCCGCAGCACGGCGCCAACGTGAACGCGCAGATGTACTCGGGCAGCTCCGCGCTGCACTCGGCGTCTGGCCGCGGGCTCCTGCCGCTGGTGCGCACGCTGGTCCGCAGCGGCGCCGACAGCAGCCTCAAGAACTGTCACAACGACACGCCGCTCATGGTGGCGCGCAGCCGCCGGGTGAGTGTGCGCGGTGGCGGGGTGCGGGGCTGGGGGAGTCTGTTCCCCTAGAACAGACCCAGGGGTGTGCGTGTGCGTCTGTGCCCAGGCGTGGAGCGCAGAGGGTGGGTGTGAGGTCTAGACAGGAGGAGAGCCTGAGGCACCAAGAAAGGAGGCAGCGTGCCCACCTTCACCTGCTGCTGTGCTCGCTGACAGACCCTTGAGCAAGCGGAGGTGGAGGGAGGGGGGGCCTGGTGGTGACCCCCATCTTCCTGCAGGTCATCGACATCCTGAGGGGGAAGGCCACGCGGCCCGCGCCTGCGTCACAGCCAGAGCCCTCCCCTGACCGGAGTGCCACCACCTCCCCCGAGAGCAGCAGCCGCCTCAGCTCCAATGGTGAGAAACCAGCTCCAGCCCCAGCTCCCTCCTTTCTCCCGACCTTCCAGACCCGGCGCCCCTCCGAATCCAGGAGTTGGGACCCCGACCCCCTCCTCTCTGGATCTAGTCGCACTGCCCTCACCCACCCTCTCTCTTCTTCCCACAGGTCTTCTCTCTGCGTCACCATCCTCCTCGCCTTCCCAGTCTCCTCCCAAGGATCCCCTTGGATTTCCCATGGCTCCCCCCAATTTCTTCCTCTCCCCCTCATCTCCACCTGCCTTCCTGCCCTTTGTCGGGGTCCTCCAAGCCCCTGGCCGGCCGGTGCCTCCCCCGCCAGCTCCAGGAGGCAGCTGAGAAGGATGGGGGGGCAGACCTTGGACTCATGAGGAGGGACCTCCCTGCCCTTGTGGAGCCAGCCCTCCTGGAAACTGTGAAGATCTCACTCTGCCCCCCCCCCCATCTTCGAACCAGGATTTGCACATGCATTTGCCCCCTCTTTTGAGCACAGATATCCCCCCACCTCGTCTTCCGTCTTCCGCCCAGGACTCTTTCCCCTGTTCTTCTCAGGCAACCAATCTCCTGTCTGGAATCCCACTCAATCATATATTTCCTTCTCCTCTCTCAGAGCTGGTGGAACCAGGGAACAGCTGCTCCCTCTGCCCTCCGCCCATGAGGAGGGAGAGACGGGCTGCAGCGGGGCACTTATAACGATGTAAATTATTAGGCATTTTTGGTTGGATTTCTTTTGTAATAAACTATTTTTGTAACATATCCCTGGCTTGGCTGGACCGCTTTCATGAGGAGGTCTGGAGAAGTGTGTTTGTGTGTGCACCCAGCTGAAAGCCGTACCCCGCTGACTCCACGAGTGACCTGTGAGTCTCAGAAGGGTGACGGCCTGTGTGAGTGACGCTAGGATTTCCGGCGTGTTTGGATGTTCTGTCATTGTGTCACTGAGCCATTGTTTTTGGGGATGACCGAATGTGTGACATTTTTCCAGGAGACCTTGTCACATTCCTCAGTGACCCTGGGTGTGTGTGTTTCCGAGGAGTGCCACAGATGACTGGTGTGTGACACTGCGGTTGTCTCTGTGGCATTTGTGAGACCTGCGGTCGTCGTATGATTGTTTCTGTGTGCCTGCCTCTCTTGGTGTGTCACATTTTACTCAGTGGCTCTAGGGCCCCTGAATACAATGTCTGTGCCTTGGCTCTGTGGACACATCTCTTGTGAATCAAGCATTCCTTTCCTGTTACCATGCTAACAAAGCACCACAAATTAAGTGGCTTAAAGCAACAGAAGTGTATTGTCTTATACTCCTGGAGGTCAAAAGTGTAAAATCCGCCCAGCAGGTGTGGCTCAGTGGTTCCATGTCGACCCAGGAACCAGGAGGTCGCTGGTTCAATTCCTGGTCAGGGCACATGCCCAGGTTGCGGGCTAGATCCCCAGTAGGGGACGTGCAGGAGGCAGCCGATGGATGATGTTTCTCTCCTATTGATGTTTCTATCTATCTCTCGCCCTTCCTCTCTCTCTAAAAATCAATAAAGACATATTTTAAAAAAAGAAGTGTAAAATCAGTTTCTCTGGGCCAAGGTGTCCACAGGGCTGGTTCCTTCAGGCAGCTGTAGGGGAGAATCTGTTCCCTTGCATTCTCCAGCTTCTAGAGGTTGGCCTGCATTCCTTGGCTCCTGGTCCCTTCCTTGTGTCTACAACCTTTTGCTTCCATCTGTACATCTACTCTGATCTCCTGCCTTCCTCTTAGGAGGATCCTGTGATTACATTGGACCCAGAATAATCTCCATCTCAAGGTCCTTAACCTCATCCAGTCTGTAAAGTCCCTTTGCCACATAAAGTGACATCACAGATTCCAGGGATTAGGACGAGGAGGATATCGTTAGGAGCCTTGATTCAGCTGACCCCAGGTTCAATCAGAGAATCAGCGTTGCTAGGAGATTGCTATATGGGTAAGAAATTTGCTACAGGAATTGACTGATCTTCAGGAAGGGAAGATGGGTGTGCAGTGGGGACAGCAGGGACAAGCTGGAACCCCTGAGGAAGGACTGGAGCTCTAACAGCCCCCACTACCCCTGGCCTTGAAGAAAGGGCTGTCCTTCTAGAGAAGCTGATGACCTTGGTCCCATTGTATAGGTCTTCATGAGTGATCATGTGTTTCTGAGTAATGGTAAATGCTGTTTTTCTTTTCTTTTTTTTAAAAATATATTTTATTGACTTTTTACCGAGAGGAAGGGAGAGGGACAGAGAGTCAGAAACCTCGATGAGACAGAAACATCGATCAGCTGCCTCCTGCACACCCCAAACTGGGGATGTGCCCGCAACCAAGGTACATGCCCCTGACCGGAATCGAACCCGGGACCCTTCAGTCCGCAGGCCGACGCTCCATCCACTGAGCCAAACCAGCTAGGGCTGTTTTTCTTTTTTTTTAATATTGTTTCTTACTGATTTCAGAGAGGGAGAGAGAAAGGAACATCAATGATGAGAGGAACATCAATGATGAGAGAGGATCATTGATCAGCTGCCTCCTGCACGCCCCCTACTGGCGACTGAGGAGCCCACAACTGGGGCATGTGCCCTTGACCAGAATCGAAACCCAGAACCCTTCTTTCTGTCTGGAGGCGGACGATCTATATCCACTGAGCCAAACCAGCTAGGACTGTGCTGTTTTTCTTTAGTCCGGGGACCTGGCTGGGCCCTGGGGTCTTCATAAGACCTGGCACTTGTGAACATTCCTGCTGCCATGACTCCTACCACATGATGTATCTGTGGGGCCAACTGCCTGAAATCTTCCTGGAAGGCACTGCTGGGTTCCGTGAATGGCTAGCTGTACATATGTGTGTGTGAACGCATGTACACACACCCATGCACGCCCACTTCCAGGTCAGCTCTGACTGGGTGACCTGTACGCTCCTGGCTCTCCTGACTTCCTATGTGGCTGTGTTTCTGACCCTGTCTCTGGGCTATGGTGTCCCTAGAGCCGCTGACTTGGAAGGTATATTGGCTTAATGACCATTAACTTGGTGACTTAAAACAGAAATGTATTCTCTCGCTGTTCTGGAAGCCAGAAGTCTAAAATCAAGGTGTGGGCAAGGCCACACTCTCTCCAATGGTACTAGGGGAGAATTTTATTTATTTATTTATCTATCTATCTATTTACTAGAGGCCTGGTGCACGGATTCGTGCACCGGCGGGGTCCCTCGGCCTGGCCTGTGGGTATTGGGCTGAAACCGGCTCTCCGACATCCCCCAAGGGGTCCCGGATTGCGAGAGGGTGCAGGCTAGGCCGAGGAACCCCACCAGAGCATGATCAGGGCTGGGGAGGGCTCCATGGCGTGTCCGATCCACTGAACCCCAGCAGCAAGCTAACCTACCGGTCGGAGTGTCTGCCCCCTGGTGGTCAGTGCACATCATAGCGAGTGGTCAAACGGTCGGACACTTAGCATATTAGGCTTTTATTACATAGGATTTTTTTTTAAATATACATTTTATTGATTTTTTACAGAGAGGAAGGGAGGGGGATAGAGAGTTGGAAACATCGATGAGCGAGAAACATCGATCAGCTGCCTCCTGCACACCCCCTCCTGGGGATGTGCCCGCAGCCAAGGTACATGCCCTTGACCGGAATCGAACCTGGGACCCTTCAGTCTGCAAGCCGATGCTCTATCCACTGAGCCAAACCTGTTAGGGCTACATAGGATATTTTTAATCCTCACCGGAGGATATGGTTTTATTGATTTTCAGAGAGAGAGAGAGAAACGTCAACATGAGAGAGAAACATCAATCCATTGCCTCCTGCACATACCCTGACTGGGGATCGAACTTGCAACCTAGGTTTGTGCCTTGCCCAGGAATTGAACCCAAAATCTTTTGGTGTACTCCACCCAACAGAGCCACCCAGCCAAGGGTAGGAAGAATTCTTCCTCGCCTCTTCCCGCTTCTGGTGGCGCCAGGCATTTCTCAGCCTGTGGCTGCATCTCTCCAAGCTGTCTCCATCTTCACACAGACAGCCTTCTCCTCTGTGTCTGTGTCTCCTCTGTGTCTGTGTCTCCTGTGTGTCTGTGTCTCCTGTGTGTGTCTGTGTCTCCTCTGTGTCTGTGTCTCCTGTGTGTGTCTGTGTCTCCTGTGTGTGTCTGTGTCTCCTCTGTGTCTGTGTCTCCTGTGTGTGTCTGTGTCTCCTGTGTGTGTCTGTGTCTCCTCTGTGTCTGTGTCTCCTCTGTGTCTGTGTCTCCTGTGTGTGTCTGTGTCTCCTGTGTGTCTGTGTCTCCTGTGTGTCTGTGTCTCCTGTGTGTTTCTGTGTCTCCTGTGTGTGTCTGTGTCTCCTGTGTGTCTGTGTCTCCTGTGTGTGTCTGTGTCTCCTCTGTGTCTGTGTCTCCTGTGTGTGTCTGTGTCTCCTGTGTGTGTCTGTGTCTCCTGTGTGTGTCTGTGTCTCCTCTGTGTCTGTGTCTCCTGTGTGTGTCTGTGTCTCCTGTGTGTGTCTGTGTCTCCTCTGTGTCTGTGTCTCCTGTGTGTGTCTGTGTCTCCTGTGTGTCTGTGTCTCCTGTGTGTCTGTGTCTCCTGTGTGTTTCTGTGTCTCCTGTGTGTGTCTGTGTCTCCTGTGTGTCTGTGTCTCCTCTGTGTCTGTGTCTCCTGTGTGTCTGTGTCTCCTGTGTGTGTCTGTGTCTCCTGTGTGTCTGTGTCTCCTCTGTGTTTGTGTCTCCTGTGTGTGTCTGTGTCTCCTGTGTGTCTGTGTCTCCTCTGTGTCTGTGTCTCCTGTGTGTCTGTGTCTCCTCTGTGTGTGTCTGTGTCTCCTCTGTGTCTGTGTCGCCTGTGTGTCTGTGTCTCCTGTGTGTGTCTGTGTCTCCTCTGTGTCTGTGTCTCCTGTGTGTGTCTGTGTCTCCTGTGTGTGTCTGTGTCTCCTCTGTGTCTGTGTCTCCTGTGTGTGTCTGTGTCTTCTCTTCCGTCTCTGATGACGACACTTGTCTTTGGGTTTAGGGCCTGCAAGAGTAATTCAGGGTGCTTATCTTTTTTCTTTTTTAGTTTTAGAAAAAGGAATGGAGAGGGAAGGAGGGAAGGAGGGAGGGAGGGAGGGAGGGAGAGAGACACACACACACACCAAAGTGAGAGTGAAATATCAATTGGTTGCCTTTTGCAGGAGCCCCAGGGATTGAACCAGAAACCTGGGTATTGCCTTGACGGGGAATCGAACCCACAGCCTTTTGGTGTACAGGATAATGCTTTAACCAAACTGAGCCACACTGGCCAGGGCAAGATGCTTTTTTTTTCATATATATATATATACTTTTTAATTGATTTCAAAGAGGAGGGGAGAGGGAGAGACAGAAACATCAATGATGAGAGAGAATCATTGATCGGCTGCCTCCTGCATGCCCCACACTGGGACCAAGCCCACAACTCAGGCATGTGCCCTGACCTGGAATCGAGCCGTGACCTCCTGGTTCATAGGTCGACACTCAACCACTGAGCCACACCGGCTGGGCAAGATCCTTCTCTTAATTACATCTGCAAAGACCCTTTTCCAAATGAGGTTACGTTCACAGGTTCCAGGGACATATCTTTGTGGGGGCCACCATTCCGCACACTGCAGACGGTGAGTGTTGGGCCCTGGAAGCAGCCGTGCGGGAACTCCCCACGCCATCGTCCCCGCACACGGGGACGGCCATGCGCAGTGACTGCCTCTCCAGCGGACCCTGAGCTCCAGGAGGCCAGGCCAGGGCCTCCTTTGACGCTGCTGCCCTTCCCGCCGCAGCTGGCACACTGCGGGGCACGGAGCCAACCCTTGGGAAGGGACGGTGGAATGAACAGTGATCGCTCCCCGCTGCGTGACGGGGTCCGCGATTCTTTGTGGTGTGTCCGGTGCCCTGTCACAGCGTGTGACCAGTTTGAGGCTGTGAACAGAGGTGACCATGATGTCGTCCGTATTTCAAGGAGAAAACGGAAGCTCAGAGAGAGCAAGCCTCCCGTCCACGTCTGCTGCCGTCAGCTCCCATGTTCATACTCACGGGCCCGCTTGCCGCTCAGGAAGGTTGTGTGTGGCTGTATCTACTCTTTTCAGTGAGTGCGTGTGAGAGTGCAAGCACGCGCATGCGGGTGCTGCTGGAAGTGGGTGCCAGTGACAGAAAGGACACCCAGGTCACTGAGAGCACGGGCCCTGGCGTCAGAGCTGACTTCCTCGCTGTGGGAACTGGATCAGGTGACTCCCCAGCCCTGATCCTCAGTTTCCTCATCTGTCAAAATAAGGGCACAATAATAGCCTTTAGCCCTAGCCAGTTTGGCTCAGTGGATAGAGCGTCGGCCTGCGGACTGAAAGGCCCAGGTTCGATTCCAGTCAAGGGCACATGCCCGGGTTGTGGGCTCGATCCCCAGTGGGGGACGTGCCGGAGGCAGCTGACTTATGATTCTCATCATGCATGTTTCTATCTCTCTCTCCCTCTTCCTTCCTCTCTGAAATCAATAAAAATATAGTTTAAAAAGTAATAATAGCCTTTACCTTGCAGTGTTGTTGTGAGGATTAAACGCCAATGGATTGTGTACAGTGCTTACAACAGGGCATGGCTCTGAAAAAGAACTTGACACATCGGAATGGCTGTTCTTATCATCTTGGACTTGTTTTTGGAGGACATAGAGGAAAAGCAGTAGAGATAATGGGACCTATTCTTTGCTCTGATTGGAAATTTGGATAAAGAAGGCCTAGGCAGACGTGTGTTAGCTAGACTTTTTATCCTGCTGTCACAACAAAAACTAAAATACGTTGCGTCTTGAATGAGATGGAAGTTTATTTTTCTCTCATGTAAAGGCCTCATTCCCAGCCAGGCCTAAAACAGTAGCCTGAGAATGTCAAATACCCACGCTTCCTCCACCTCGCTGTCTGCCTTCACCACATACTTCCACCAGGTGGCCCAACATGGCTGCTCCAGCTCCCGCCATCACCTCCACATTCCACCCGCTGGGAAGAAGAAAAAAAGAAAGTCAATTCTATGTTCCTTGAAGCCAGTGGTTCTCAACCTCCCTAATGCCGCGACCCTTTAATACAGTTCCTCATGGGGTGACCCCCAATTTCATTGTTACAAACTGAACATAATGAAAGCACAGTGATTCATCACAAAAACAATATGTGATTATATATATACGTGTTTTCCGATGGTCTTAGGCAACCCCTGTGAAAGAGTCGTTTGACCCCCAAAGGGGTCGCGACCCACAGGTTGAGAACCGCTGCTTTAGGGCCACAACCCAGAAGTCACACACATCGCATTCTAGTAACTAGAATATAGTCGCGTGGTGATGAGATCGTGAGGGAGGCTGGGAAATGTAGTTTTATCTGGGCCACATGCACCCAGCTAAAATCCTGAAGTTCTGTTACAAAGGGAAGAGGGGAGATAGTTACAGAGGGACCACGGGGTATCCGACATACCAGGGCTCTGCTACCGAAGGGCTAGGTGACCCTTAGGCAACAAGACTCTACTGCCCTGAGCCTTAGCTTCCCCATCTGTAAAATGGAAATAATATTCCACGCTGTGTTGGTGGGAGGGTGAGAATCCAATGAGGCTGCAGGTGCCAAGTGTGTCGCACAGGACCTGGCCATCAGCGGCCGGGAATGTGTGTCAGGAGGCTCCTTGTACCGGTGGGTCCAGGCCACGGGCGATGTGCTTCCTTGTGAGGAACTAACCCTGGGTTCAAGAGCTGAACCCAGCACTGCCCTTGGTTAAGTTACTTCTCTAAAACAAAGACTCTGGCTTCTCCACACGTGGAAATCCCCTCCGCCTCCTGACCTCGGGACTGGGGCTGTGTCCTTCCACACCCATCTCCCTTCCTTCCCCCGGAGAGAGGCGGACACCACGGAGGGGGTTCATATACAGGGTCTCCAGCCCCCCAGCCCTAGCACAATCCAGCACCCGTCCCTGAGCCAGTGCCACCAAGGCAGGTCTCAGCAGCGATGCTCCTCGCTCTCTAGAGGCAGAAGTCATACTTTCAATCCTTGCCCAGGAGGCCCCAAGCCTTGCTGCAAAGTTTCACTTGTGATCAGCATCCTGGGTAAACCCAGACATTCAGAGACTGTCTCTTCCAGGTGCATGCGTGAAAGCTACCAAATGTGAGCGTGGGCATGTTCACTGAAAAACATAAAAATACATAAATAAATTTCAAGAGCATGAGAGCTGCACACAGCACATCTGCCGGTTAGGTATGTTTGCAGACCCTCCTGTAAGCCTCCATTTTATTTTTAATGTATTTTTCTTGATTTCAGAGAGGAAGGGAGAGGGAGAGAGAGAGAGATAGAAACATCAATGATGAGAGAGAATCATTGATTGGCTGCCCCCTGCACGCCCCCTCCTGGGGATCGAGCCCACAACCCGGGCATGTGCCCTGACCGGATATTGAACCCGTGACCTCTTGGTTCCTCTGAGCCACACCAGCTGGACCTATTTTATTTTTTAAAAATATGTTTTTATTACCCTCGTCTAGCTGGTTTGCTCAGTGGATAGAGCATCAGCCCTATCCAGTGAACGGTCCTGGGTTCGATTCCACTCAAGGGCATGTACCTTGGTTGCAGGATCAGAGCGTATGCGGGAGGTCACTTATATCTGTGTCTCTCTCACATTGATGATTCTCTCTCTCTCTCTCTCTCTCTCTCTCTCTCTCCCCCCTCTGAGCCCACAACCTGGGCACGTGCCCCGACCAGGAATTGAGCCCATGACCTCCTGGTTCATCGGTCGATGCTCAACCACGGAGCCATACTGGCCAGGCCACACCTCCATTTAAAAAAAACGGGAAACTGAGGCTCAGAAAGGAAAGAAACTGACCTGGTGAGTCTATGAGTCAGAGATTCCATGTTTCACCTTAACCAAGTGATGGAATTCATCACCAATAATGTGACGGACCAACATCATGTCACCTTCTGACCCGATACCCTGAGAAGGACACCACATCCTGCTGCCAGAACCTAATCCCAAGGAAACATCAGACAAACCCAAATCTAGGGGGACCTCTTACAAGGAACTGGCCTGTCATGTTTAAAAACGTCAACTCCGTGAAACACAAAGGAGGGCTGAGCAATGGCACCAGACATGACCTCAGATTGGATCCTGGACTGGAAAGTAACGTGTTTGTTAAAAAGGACAGTTTGGTGCTCACTTAGGCAGCACATATCCTTAAAAAATTGGAACGATAAAGAGAAGATTAGCATGGCCCCTGTGCAAGGATGACACACAAATTCGGGAAGCGTTTCATATTTTAAGAAAAAAAAAAAAAAAAAGGACAGTTTGGGGCCCTAGCTGGTTTGGCTCAGTGGGTAGAGCATCAGCCTGTGGACTGAAGGATGCCGCTGGGTTCGATTCCGGTCAAGGACACATGCCCGGGTTCCAGGCTCGATCCCCAGTAGGGGGCGAGCAGGAGGCAGCCAATCGGTGATTCTCTCTCATCATGGATGTTTCTATCTCCCTCTCCCTTCCTCTCTGAAATCAATAGACATATATTTTGAAAAAAGGACAGTTTGGGGACAACTGGTGATTTGACTATAGACTGAGTTGGATGCTAGTACCACTGTTGTATCACTGTTAAATGCCCTGCTTTTGATAGCTGTGCTGTGTGAGAGAATGCCCATAAACGTGGAAATACACTAAGGGGCAAAATGTCTGAAACTTACTCTCGGATGGTTGGGGAGGCGGGGAAGAGAGAAAGAGCCAACGATAAAGCAAACCGGTGAAGTGTTAACAATTGGTGAACCTGGATGAAGTTACACAGTAAGCTTTGTCTTATTCTTGCAACTTTTCTGTAAGGTTAAAATGATTCCAAAAAGGAAAAAAAAATGATTGCAAATTAAAAGTCATGGTTGTAAGGCTTGTGTTTCTGAGAGGATCTAGTCTGTGCTTGCATCTGTGGTCAGTTTGGGGAGTTGGGAGGGTGAATTTGCTGCATCAGACACTGCCTTGAGGTCTGACTAGGAACTTAGGTGGGTAGTTAGATTTTGGAGGTGTGGCCAGAGTCCCAGAGGCGTGGTTGGGATGAGAGGCAGGCCGCATCCAAGGTTCAGACCTCGGGGCGTGGCCAAATTCTCGGAGGTGTGGCCAGAGTCTGGGACAAAGCCTGAGAAATTCTGTTCCCAAGGGAGGAGTTGTCTGTACTTAGAGCGCCCTCTTGCGGCTACCCTGAGATCTGACCTGACTTTTTTTATATATATTTTTTTTTATTGATATCAGAGAGGAAGGGAGAGAGAGATAGAAACATCAATGATGAAGAGAGAATCCAACCATGAACTCCTGGTTCATAGGTCGATGCTCAACCACTGAGCCACACCAGCCAGAAAGAGCCCTGCCCTTTTAAAAAACAATTTTATAGAGATAATGCATATACCCAGCAATTTAACTATTTAAAGTGTACAATTTGCCGTAACCAGTTTGGCTCAGTGGATAGAGTGTCGGCCTGCGGACTGAAAGGTCCCAGGTTCGATTCCAGCCAAGGGCATGTACCTTGGTTGCGGGCACATCCCCAGTGGGGAGTGTGCAGGAGGTGGCTGATTGATGTTTCTCTCTCATTGATGTTTCTGACTCTCTATCCTTCTCCCTTCCTCTCTGTAAAAAATCAATAAAATATATTTTTTTAGAAAAGAAGAGTGATTTTAAAAAATAAATAAATAAAAATAAAGTGTACAATTCCATGGTTTTAGTAAGATCAGGAGTTGTGCGATCATCACCACAATCAATTTTAAAACATTTCTTTACCCAGCCCCCTTCAGCCTTAGGCAACCCCGAATATACTTTCGTCTCTATAGATTTGCCTATGCTGGACATTTTACATAATCAAATCATACGACCTGTGACTGGCTTCTTTCACTTAGCATCATGTTTTTGAGGTTCATTCGAATTTTAGTATGTTATCAGTAATTCATTGCTTTCAATGGCCAAATAATAGTCCATTGTATGGGTATACTGCATTTACTTTATCCCTTTATCAGTTGAACATTTAGGTGTTTTCACAAATCTTTGCATGGGTATATGTTTTCTATCCTCTAGGATATCTATACAGAGGAGGCTGGGTCATATGAAAATTCCATGTTTAACCTTCTGAGGAGCTGCCAGACTGTTCTCCAAAGCAGTGGCACCGTTTTACAGTCCCACCAGCAGTGTACTGCCCACAGCCCCTCCACGGCTTATTACCATAGCATCCTGGTGGGTGCGAGGTGGAGTCTCACTGTGGTTTGCACTTGCCTTTCCCTAACAGATAATGATGCTGAGTATCTTTTCCTCTCATCCACTTCTTTTGTATCCACTATGCGACCACATGAACTTTTAACCATGTTGCCATATCTGAGCCAGCTTTTTAAAACGAAAACATTAATGATGTTGTTGAAGTCCCAGTGTATCCTTCTCAGAGTCCATCCTTTTCCTGCTCCATATCCTGCATTTATTGCTCAGCACCACCACACATTTTCATACTATTATCATATACAAATGTATCCCCAATAATTTGTAACACTGGTTTTGCAGGTTTTCAAACTTGTTATAAATGACTAGAGGCCCAGTGCATGAAATGCGTGCACTGGTAGAGTCCCTAGTGGCTGCCAGCTGCTGGCGAGGCCTCCCTCCCTTCCCCCAGCCAGTCCCACCCCCTGATCGAACACCTGTATTAACTCCTTGTTGAGGGGACAATTTGCATACTATGCTTTTATTATATAGGATATCGTACTGTGTTAATTCTTCTGCACTTTGTTTTTTGTTTTGTATTAGTTCCCTAGGACTGCTGTAACAAAGGACCACAAACTGAGTGAGTTAAACAACAGGAATTTGTACTCTCACAATTCTGGAGACTCAGAATCCAAAAATCAAGGTGTGGGCAGGGCTATGCTCCCTCTGACCGCTCCAGGGGTGGATCCTTCCTGGCCTCTTCCTGGTTCCTGGTGTTTGTCAGCAACCCTGGCATTCCTGGGCTTATATACGCATCGCTCCAGTCTCTGCCTTCGTCATCACGTGGCTTTCCCTGTGAGTGTACCTGTGCCTGTGCCCAAATTTCCAGTCATATTGGGTTTGGGGTCCACCCTAATTCAATATGACCTCATCCAAACTTGGTGACACCTGCAAAAACTCTATTTCTAAATAAGGTCACATTCACAGGCTCCAGAGGACATGAATGGGTGGGGGTGGGGCACTATTCAACCCAGCACACCCACTCATCATGATGTTTTCACAATTCATGATATTGATATGTGTGTCCATTCATTCATCTGAACGGCTGTGTGGGAGCCCTTTGTGAGAGCACAGCACGATTTATTCATCCTTTCTCCTGGCGAGGGCACCTACCTTGTTTCCAGTTTTCTCCCTTTCCCAGAAGGCTGCAGTTAGCGTCCTGGAACATGTCTCTTAGGGTTTCTTAGTTCAATATTTTTCAACCTGCCCAACAAGATCCATTAGCGGCTTGTGAAATCAATTTAGTGGGCTGCAAACAATTTTCCCTTTAATGAAATGGAATTAAATAGAATGAAAGATATCAGAACGCATGCGCACAGTCGGGGTAAGGCTCACTTACCCTGGGTAACTCTTTCAGGTGCACAGTGTCCTGATGTGAGCAAAAGTGTTTGCAAGCCACATCTCTGAAGGATGTGCAAGGCCGTGAACTTGCCCTGTCAAAGGTCTGATGGGCCCCACCAAAGTCCTCTCTAATGTCATTTGTCCATTGACACTTCCATCAGCTCCTTGTCAACACTTGGCATAGCCGAAAATTTGAATTTTTGCCGGGCCACTGGGGTTTCACCCTATTTTGGGGGGAGGAGGAACCTGAGGCTGACTCAGAGGTCAGCGACGCAAGAAGCTGGGCGGCCCACCTGGCCACCCTGAGAGCAAACACCCAGTGTCCGCTTAGTCTGAGGTGCAAGGTCGAAGAGTCCCCAAGTTCATGATTCTCCGTTTCTAAGAGATGGGGGAGGAGGGCTGAGCTCTCATCCTAAACTCTCTCCCCCTCCGTCCCCCTCCAAGGGTTTTTTAAAATCCAGTGAGAAAAATGTAGTTTGACACACAGGTCCCGACAGAGAGTGTTCAATAACTGTTAGGCATTAATATTCTCCTCTGATTCAAAATTCTCTAAATAGGTGTACATCTGCGACCCGAACCTGGCCTGGACGCCCGGGGGCGTGGCCTGCGGCGGTGGGCGGGGGCACCGCCCGGCCCACAGCGCCCCTGGTGGCCGCCCGGCGCGCAGCGGGGCTGAGCACCTGGCACAGGCGGCGCAGGTTGGCGAGAAAGCCACGCCCCCCCAGCTCAGCGCCCAGCAGCGATTTCCCGGGGGCTCCTAGGAACCCAGGCATTAGGTCACCAGATTCTTTCTTTTTTTCTTTTTTTTTTAAACATATTTTATTGATTTTTTACAGAAGAAGGGAGACGGATAGAGAGTTAGAAACATCGATGAGAGAGAAACATCGATCAGCTGCCTCCTGCACACTCCCTACTGGGGATGTGCCCGCAACCAAGGTACATGCCCTTGACCGGAATCGAACCTGGGACCCTTCAGTCCGCAGGCCGACGCTCTATCCACTGAGCCAAACCGGTTAGGGCATCTTTTTTAAAACATATTTTTAATGATTTCAGAGAGGAAGGGAGAGGGAGAGAGAGATAGAAATATCAATGATGAGAATTGATTGGCTGCCTCCTGCACGCCCCACACTGAGGCTCGAGCCCGCAACCCGAGCACGTGACTTGACCGGGAATGGAACCCTGACCTCCTGGTTCATAGGTCCACGCTCAAGCAACCACTGAGCCACGCCAGCCGGGCTGTCGTCAAAATATATTTTTAATATATTTTTATTGATTTCAGAGCGGAAGGGGAGGGGAGAGAGATAGAAACATCAATAATGAGAGAGAATCGATTGACTGCCTCCTGCAGGCCTCACACTGGGGATGGAGCCTGCAACCCAGGCATGTGCCCTTGACCGGAATCGAACCTGGGACCCTTCGGTCCTCAGCCTGACGCTCTATCCACTGAGCCACACGGCCGGGCTGTCACCTAATTCTTGCTCCCCCAGACACCCTCCCCCCCAAGCCCTGCTCCTAAGGGACTCGGGGGGGTCTGGTCACGCTGTGTTTCCTGCTCAGAGACAAAGGGCTCGCACTATCTCCCTGACCTTTCCTCCTAGAAAGCTCAGCTCTGACCTTTACTCCGTGTCAGGACCAGAGATCCAAATCTTCAACGTCACCCTGGAGTGCCACGTCCCAGTGGTGCCGACAGGACCCAACCCCGCCCCCGCCCCAAGAAAAAGTCCAGGTTTCTCTCCCCCCCCCCCCCCCCCCCGCCCCCAGGCCCGCAGTCCCTCCCTAACCGGGCCCAGGCATCCTACCTGCGACCCCCTCCCACCCGGGAACCACCGCCCATCGCCAGCCACCGGAGCACCCCACCTGGTGGTCCTTTGGGATCAGACTTCTTTTTTTTTAAGTATATTTTATTGATTTTTTACAGAGAGGGAGAGGGATAGAGAGTTAGAAACATCGATCAGCTACCTCTTGCACACCCCCCACTGGGGATGTGCCTGCAACCAGGACATGCCCTTGAGCGGAATCGAACCCGGGACCATTCAGTCCGCAGGCCGACGCTCTATCCACTGAGCCAAACCAGTCAAGGAATGGGATCAGACTTTCCAACCCTCTCTCTAGGGAACCCGGTGCCAGCGCCCCAGACCCCGCCCTCTTTGGGGACAAGGTACCTGCCGGCCCCGCCCAGGTTCTCCAGGGCCCGCCCCCACCTGCCTGGGTGGGGCTGCGCCTCTCAGCGCCGCGCCCGGCCCTCCCCGCACCCAGGAGCCCATGGCTGCGGCGGCGGCGGCGGCGGCGGCCCCACGGCGGGGCCCGTGGGGAGAGACGCGCTCGCTCGACCGCGCGGTGCGGCTGCTGCAGCGCCTGCAGAAGCAATGCGGGGACCCCCGGCTGTCCTCCAGCCCCCCGTCGCTGCCGGACCTGCTGCCCCGCACCGCGCAGCTGCTGCGAGAGGTGGCGCACGCCCGGCGGGCGGCGGGCGGAGGCGGCCCCGAGAGTCCCGGGGGTGCGGCGGACTTCCTCGTCCTCTACCTCGCCAACCTGGAGGCCAAGAGCAGGCAGGTGGCAGCGCTCCTGCCGCCCCGGGGCCAGAAGAGTGCCAGCGACGAGCTCTTCCGAGAGGGGTCCATGCTCAGGTGAGCGGGGGTCCCATTACGGTGGGATCACCCGGGAGGCCCAGGTCGTGCTCCCCCTCTTCCTCCCTCTGACCCAGGAGTCCAGCCCCAGCCCCTCCTCCCTCAGACCCAGGAGTCCAGCCCCAGCCCCTCCTCCCTCAGACCCAGGAGTCCAGCCCCCAGCCCCTCCTCCCTCAGACCCAGGAGTCCAGCCCCCAGCCTCTCCTCCCTCAGACCCAGGAGTCCAGGCCCCCAGCCCCTCCTTCCTCAGACCCAGGGGTCCTGGCCCCAGCCCCTCCTCCCTCAGACCCAGGAGTCCAGGCCCCCAGCCCCTCCTCCCTCAGACCCAGGGGTCCAGCCCCCAGCCCCTCCTCCCTCAGACCCAGGAGTCCAGGCCCCCAGCCCCTCCTCCCTCAGACCCAGGAGTCCAGCCCCCAGCCTCTCCTCCCTCAGACCCAGGAGTCCAGGCCCCCAGCCCCTCCTCCCTCAGACCCAGGAGTCCAGGCCCCAGTCCCTCCTCCCTCAGACCCAGGGGTCCAGGCCCCAGCCCCTCCTCCCTCAGACCCAGGAGTCCAGGCCCCCAGCCCCTCCTCCCTCAGACCCAGGGGTCCTGGCCCCAGCCCCTCCTCCCTCAGACCCAGGAGTCCAGGCCCCCAGCCCCTCCTCCCTCAGACCCAGGGGTCCTGGCCCCAGCCCCTCCTCCCTCAGACCCAGGAGTCCAGGTCCCCAGCCCCTCCTCCCTCAGACCCAGGGGTCCTGGCCCCAGCCCCTCCTCCCTCAGACCCAGGGGTCCTGGCCCCAGCCCCTCCTCCCTCAGACCCAGGGGTCCTGGCCCCAGCCCCTCCTCCCTCAGACCCAGGAGTCCAGCCCCAGCCCCTCCTCCCTCAGACCCAGGAGTCCAGCCCCCAGCCCCTCCTCCCTCAGACCCAGGGGTACAGCCCCCAGCCCCTCCTCCCTCAGACCCAGGAGTCCAGCCCCCAGCCCCTCCTCCCTCAGACCCAGGGGTACAGCCCCCAGCCCCTCCTCCCTCAGACCCAGGAGTCCAGCCCCCAGCCCCTCCTCCCTCAGACCCAGGGGTACAGCCCCCAGCCCTCCTCCTCCCTCAGACCCAGGGGTCCAGCTCCAGCCCCTCCTCCCTCAGACCCAGGAGTCCAGGCCCCAGTCCCTCCTCCCTCAGACCCAGGAGTCCAGGCCCCCAGCCCCTCCTCCCTCAGACCCAGGGGTCCTGGCCCCAGCCCCTCCTCCCTCAGACCCAGGAGTCCAGCCCCAGCCCCTCCTCCCTCAGACCCAGGAGTCCAGCCCCCAGCCCCTCCTCCCTCAGACCCAGGGGTACAGCCCCCAGCCCCTCCTCCCTCAGACCCAGGGGTCCAGCCCCCAGCCCTCCTCCTCCCTCAGACCCAGGGGTCCAGCTCCAGCCCCTCCTCCCTCAGACCCAGGAGTCCAGGCCCCAGTCCCTCCTCCCTCAGACCCAGGAGTCCAGCCCCCAGCCCCTCCTCCCTCAGACCCAGGAGTCCAGCCCCCCAGCCCCTCCTCCCTCAGACCCAGGGGTCCAGGCCCCCTGCACTTCCTCCTTCAAACCAGGAGTGTAGGCCCTCAAATTGTATTATAAGGAAGTGATAAAAAGAATGTTCTTTATAATAAAATTACCGACATTTCTAATGGAAATGCCACGGCACAATTACAATTATTCTACAAGGCAGGATTGATGAGCCAGACACTTGCACGCGAGGAGAATCACTGTTGCTGGGTCAGTCTTCCCTTGATATGTGGGAGAGTTCAATTTCTGTAAAATTCAGTATAAAGCCCTGGTGTTGCTCAGTCGTTAGAGCTTTGGTCTGAGCACTGAAGGGTCACGAGTTCGATTCCCAGTCCAGGTTTGCAGGTCCAATACCCAGCCCCAGTCAGTCAGGGTGATGGTGGAAGGCAACCCATCAATGTGTCTCTCGCACACCAATGTTTCTCTCTCCCCCCTCCTCCCCTTCCAAGCTCTCTAAAATTCAATGGGGAAAAAATACCTTCACGTGAGAATTAACAATAAATTAATGTGCTCTGACTGCCGAATGTGTGCTGGGTGTGCTAGGCACTCTATGTGCTTGTAAGAATCCTCATCACTCCCCCTGTGAGGGAGGGGCTGTACTTATGCCCATTTCAAAGTTGGGGAAACTGAGGCTTAGGGGGGAAATAAAGGAACTTGCAAGCCCAGCCCGTGTGGCTCAGTGGTTGAGCATTGATCTATGAACCAGGAGGTCTATGAACCAGGAGGTCACGGTTTGATTCCTGGTCAGGGCACATGCCCGGGTTGTGGGTTCAATCCCCAGTGAGGGATGTGCAGGAGGCGGCTGATCAATGAGTCTCTCTCATCACTGATGTTTCTTTACAGTTTTTTCTTTATATTTTTTATTTTTATCTTTATTGATTTCAGAGAGGAAGGGAGAGGGAGAGAGAGATAGAAACATCAGTGATGAGAGAGAATCATTGATCGGCTGCCTCCTGCATTCCCCCCTATTGGGGATGGAGCCCACAACCCGGGCATGTGCCCTTGACCAGAATCGAACCCGGGACCCTTCAGTCCGCAGGCCCACACTCTATCCACTGAGCCAAACCAGCGAGGGCCATGGATGATGTATATATATCGGTATATGTTTTAAAAAGGAATTTGTCAAAAGTCACGGAGCTAGGTGTCAGACTCCCTCTGCTGCTGCCCACATGCTGCGGCTGCAGGAGGAAGCAGGGCTGCCCCCGGCGCTGCTCAAACCTGGAGGAAGGCCCCTAGCAAGACCTGCTGGCAGACCCCACGATGCCCTCAGCCCTAGTGTCCCCGGGAGCAACGAGGGAGGCTCCTCCCCTGGCCCCGGCTCTGGGTGTGGAGGCTGAGGACACCGGCCTCATGCCTTTCCTTCCAGAAGAGGCAGCAGAGGCTCTGGGAGGGGGCCTCAGGGCCGCAGCAGACAGTGTTGGAACCAACTTCACCCTCCCCGCTGCCTCCGAGGGTGGGGCCTGTGGGTGTTCTCTGCAGAGGGTGGAGGTGTCCGTGGGAGCCCCAGGGTTCAGCCGGTGCTCAGAGCCCATCCCCACAGGCGACAGCTCGCCAAGCTGGCCCTTATCTTCAGCCACATGTACTCAGAGCTGAGCGCGCTCTTCCCCCGGGGAAAGTACTGTGGACACACATACCAGCTCACCAAGTCCGAAGCCCACGCCTTCTGGAGAGAGCATTGCGGCGCCCGGTGAGTGAGCACGGTCCCAGGGGCCCTTAGGGCCCCATCCTGCCCCTGCCCAGGGACCCAGGGGTCCAGGCCCCCAGCCCCTCCTCCCTCAGACCCAGGGGTCCAGGCCCCAGCCCCTCCTCCCTCAGACCCAGGGGTCCAGGCCCCAGCCCCTCCTCCCTCAGACCCAGGAGTCCAGCCCCAGCCCCTCCTCCCTCAGACCCAGGGGTCCAGGCCCCCAGCCCCTCCTCCCTCAGACCTAGGAGTCCAGGCCCCCAGCCCCTCCTCCCTCAGACCAGGGGTCCAGGCCCCCAGCCCCTCCTCCCTCAGACCTAGGAGTCCAGGCCCCCAGCCCCTCCTCCCTCAGACCCAGGGGTCCAACCCCAGCTGCCTCTTCCCTCAGACCCAGGAGTCCAGGCCCCCAGCCCTCCTCCCTCAGACCCAGGGGTCCAACCCCAGCTGCCTCTTCCCTAGATGTCTATCCTAGGCTCCCAGAGGCCTCACTTGCACCCCCGGTGCCCCTCTGCACAGGTGTGTGCTGCCCTGGGCTGAGTTTGAGTCTCTCCTGTGCACCTGCCACCCCGTGGAGTCCGGCTGCACAGCCCTCGCCTTGCGCTCCACCATGGACCTCACCTGCAGTGGCCACGTGTCCGTCTTCGAATTTGACATCTTCACCAGGCTCTTCCAGGTGGGGGAAGGCCACGCCTGGGGGCCCAGACTCCGGTCCTATGGGAGGAAGGGGTGGGGGCCTTGACTCCTGGGTCCCCGGGGAAGAAGGGTCTGGAGTCTTTTGTGGAAAAGACAGATTCCTGAGGCCCACTGTGGTGTGAGCAAGGTGGCTGGGTGCTTGGACCCTAGGAAGCACCAGGAGAGGGGGCTGCTCCCTCAGCCCCTCCCTGACCCAAGCGCCACCCTCTCCAGCCATGGCCAACCCTCCTCAAGAACTGGCAGCTTCTGGTGGTCGACCACCCAGGCTACATGGCCTTCCTCACGTATGATGAGGTCCGCGCACGCCTGCAGGCCTGCAGGGACAAGCCAGGCAGGTAAAGGGCAGGCCTCGGGGGAGGGGGCTGCCGGGGTGGGGGTGGGGGGTGTCCAGGCTCTTGGTTCTGGGCCGGGAGGTGGTAGAAACCCAGACATCCTTCAGAGAAAACAAGAAAGAAAGGAGGCTCCTGGGATCCTAGAGAGTGGAGAGCCCTGAGGTAGGGTACTGAGTGTCCCCTCCCACCGCACCTCTTCTCCTGAGGCCTCCTGGACCGCCCCATAATCCGGGATCTAAAGGGACAATACCTGCCTGGACTCTGAAGACCCTGCCCCAGGATAAGTTCTGTTTCTGATAGGTCAGAACCCACACTGTGCCATTTATTTAAATTTTTTGTTAGGAATCCTCACCCAAGGATATTTTTCCATTGATTTTGTAAAATATGTTTTTATTGATTTCAGAGAGGAAGGGAGAGGGAGAGAGAGATAGAAACATTGTTGATGAGAGAGAGTCATGGATCAGCTGCCTCCTGCACACCCCCACTGAGGATCGAGCCCGCAACCCGGGCATGTGCCCTTGACCAGAATCGAACTTGGGAGCCTTCAGTCCGCAGGTCGACGCTCTATCCACTGAGCCAAACCGGCTAGGGTTCCACTGATTTTAAAGAGAGTGGAGAGAGGGAGAGAGAGAGGGAGAGACATTGATGTGAGAGAAAAACGTTAATTGGTTGCCTCCAGCATGCACCCCTGGACCGGGAATCAAACCTTTGACCCTTCTGTGCGAAGGATGATGCTTCAGCCACTGAGCCATGCTGGCCAGGGCTATTAAATATTTTTAATAGGAATTCCCATATCTGGGGTAGGAGACTGTGAGCCAGACACCTGAGTCCTGAAATTATTTTGAGTCAGAAGCTTTGCACTGTTGGGTCTCTGCAGAGAGTTAAGAATTGAGGGGCTCAGCTCCCTAGAATACCAAGAGGTCAAGGGAATAGGACAGTGATGGCAAACCTATGACACGCATGTCAGAGGTGACACGCGAACTCATTTTTTTGGTTGATTTTTCTTTGTTAAATGGCATTTAAATATATAAAATAAATATCAAAAATATAAGCCTTTGTTTTACTATGGTTGCAAATATCAAAAAATTACTATATGTGACACGGCATCAGAGTTAAGTTAGGGTTTTTCAAAATGCTGACACGCCGAGCTCAGAAGGTTCGCCATCACTGGAATAGGAGGTCAGATTGGTGAGTATTTGCAGGGCTGAGGTGCAGGGGCCCCCAGGACAGCACGTGTATTAGCACTTTCCCAGTTGCACTGCAAACTGGTTTAAAGGGAAAGAAAAAGGGATGAATTGATTCACATAATTGAAAAGACCACGTGTCTTTCCAGGCTTCAGGCAGAGCTGGGTCCAGGAGCTCAGGTGCCATTGTCAAGAATCGGATCCTGTTTATCTATCCCCATTCCCTGCTTTCGTCTGTGTTAGCTTGGTTCACAGACATAGTCTCTCCTCGCGGAGTCTAGAATCCCCAGCTGTATACCCTACCAGCTTAGCTACCCTGCAGAATGGGGCACCTCACTAGAACTCCCAGCAGAAGTCCCAGGGCTGACTCCCATCACTATGGTCAGGGGTCCTGAAGTGCACCGATTGGCCAAGCCAGAATCAACCTTGTCTAAACCTTGGTGATCGAGGAAGTAGGGCAGATAATAATATAAGGCCCTTGCCTAAAAAGCAGGAAGCCGGGCTATAAGGGGCTGAGAACATAGACACCTTGATTCCCAACAGTGTGAGGGGCTGGGAAGTCCCAGAAGGGACAGTGCCTACCATCCCCCCCCCCCCCCCCTTGCTACCTGCCTCTTCCTGCAGCTACATCTTCCGACCCAGCTGCACTCGCCTGGGGCAGTGGGCCATCGGCCACGTGAGCTCAGATGGCAGCATCCTGCAGACCATCCCTCACAACAAACCCCTGTTCAAGGCGCTCCTGGAAGGACAAAAGGAAGGCCTGTGAGTCCCCATCCTGGCAGGGGAGGGTGTCTGCTCGCTGCACTCCGCCCAGCGGACATCATAAACTTGCAATTCTGCAGTGTTCCAGCAGGTGGCAGGCGAGGCCTTGAGGAAGGGGCGCCTTTTCTAGTTCCCACAACGTTGCCATACGGGCCAGCAGCAGTTCCGGGAGCAGTGTGGGGTGGGGAGGTTGAGCACAACCATTCCTTATCTCACTCAGAGCTTTTGCTGCTAGATCTCCAGATCGTGTTACAGAAGCCAGACTGTTAGAGCAGAAAGAGAACCGGGCGAACAGCTGAGCTGGTGGTTTTCCTCCCGTCGCCTTGGCTGACCCAGGGCCTCTCTCAGGAGCTGCCTTGGGGGCGAGGGGGAAGGCAGGTGAGGTCCCACCCTGGGCCTTTCCCCTGAGCCTTCTTAGCAGTCATATCAATGCAATACGATCTGAGATGCATAGAGAGATATGCAGCCGGTTCTCCTAATTCAGGTGCTCCCGTTCTGCAAAGTTTCAGCGGACACGGAGTTATCCAATACTGAGCCCGCGCTCCTAGGGGAATACAGGGTTAGTTAGAGTCCTGCCAGACTGCTCACATTTTTGTCAACCAGTCACTACATAAAAACCTTTATGTGTGTTTCTGTTTAAAGAAACACACCTTATGTAATATAGTTCCGGGGTTCTTGTTCCAGCATTAAGAAGGGTTCAGCAATCTGGAGGAGGTTGTGCGTAGATTAAATAGGAGTCCAGAGACGAAGCATCATTTTGAAAGGCATTTGGGGGTCAGAGGAGCCTAGTTTAAAGGGAACTAAGATCTAAGTTCTCAGGTCTCCTCGTCCCAAGACCCCATGCTTTTTATTAACACAATTTGTCCTGAGGCGAGGCAGAGATACACACTTCAAAGGGTATACACAAGCCTTGTCAGAATGGGGGAATTAGGCTACGGCTGTTCAGGTGTTTGGCCAGTAGGAGGCAATAACATGTAGATTAAGATGCCCTTTAACTGTCTGGCAGCCAAGAAATCAATTTAATGGATCCTATTCAGGTTTGGGGAAATGCCTTTAGCCATTCCTAGATTCAGCCCTGCTGTCATGCTGGAATCGGTCTCCGGCTATATAGTAATATATTGGGTTTTAGTTTGTTTTGTTTATTAAATATATTTTTATTTACTTCAGAGAGGAAAGGAGAGAGAGATAGAAACATCCATGATGAGAGAGAGTCATTGATCAGCTGCCTCCTGCGCGCTCCACACTGGGGATGAGCCCACCACCCCAGCATGTGCCCTGACTGGGAATCGAACCGTGACCTCCTGGTTCATAGGTTGATGCTCAACCACTGAGCCACGCTGTACTATACTGTATATTGCTGATTCATTAACAATGAACACACAGCGAAACTATGCCTTGGGAGCATTTTAAACTCGAGTTCACACACAAAAAAAGCACAAAAATGTGAGAGACACTGAATAGACAGTGAAAAGCACACTGGTTTACGGGATGGGAGTCGAACAAGGTGGGCAAGTGTTGCCACGTTCAGCCTCACTGGGACCCTGCCTGTTGGGTGCCTGGAGTTTTCTGCCACTGTGCGCGCGTCCGCGAACGGCCACACAAGCACCACGGGTATTGATCGGGGGTCACAAATTTTAGTGCATAGGCAGATTTTCAAATACAGAACCCATGAGTCATAAACATCGGTTGTGTGTCTGTATACATGCATGCACAGACACACACATGTTATTGCATTTGACAACCGGGGCGCAGAAAGACAGACCCACTTGCCCAGGACACACAGTGACGGAACTGACCGGCTGGGATTTGAAGCCAGACAGCCAGGCTCAAAGCACTGGCCCTTTGCCACTCCCATGTCCTCAGTTCCAGGTGGCACCTCCTGGAGAAGGGCGTTCCAGAGTTAAAATAAGAGTGAACACTGTCGATGTCATTAACCTCCCTGCTACACACACACACACACACACATACACACACCATCACCACCACCGTTACACAGGTGGGAAAATCGAAGCCCTGAGAGAGGGGAAGGGACGCCAGCTCTTTCCACCCCACGGCCAGTCGGCTCTCTGGGTCTGACGTGGATCATGGCAGTTCCCTCTCATTGGTCGTTTATGTGAGGAGAAGGCGCGCTGCGCTGTCTTATTTCATCCGTACCGCCCATCTTTGCCCGAAGCACGAGTATGTCCATTTTACAGAAGGGAAAGCTGAGGCCAGAGCGGGAGAGCTGCCCAGCCCAGGTCACACAGTGTGTTTGTGGGAGAGCTGCCCCTGTTTGTGGGCCCAGGTCAGGCAGAGCCATCAGCTTTAGGAGACATGTGACCCCGCTGTTGGTCTGAAGGTACGGTTCTGACCTCAATGGGAGACCCAAAGGGTGCTGAGCCTTCTCGGCTGCCCTGGGTCCTGGAGCTTGGACCTGCCCACAGCCCTGGCCTGCGTCCCTCCGGGCCTCACTGGTGACCTTGGGTAGTCGCCTCTCCCTCACTGGGCCTCAGTCCCCAGCTATGAAGCAAGAGGAGGCAGCGTGGCTGTCCAGGAGGGTCCTGGTAGCCCTGCTGGTCCAAGACTCTAGGACCTGGTTCCTCCAGGAATCTGTGACTCAGATGCTGTTATGCTCAAGCCTGAAGACTAGGACGGTGACGTTCTGGGAGAAGGAGGCCTGGGCTTTGATCCGTTTCCTGGTTCTCGGTCATCTGATCCATGTTCCCAGGGCTCCAGTCACTTAGGTGATGAGTGCTCAGTCTGTGGGGGTCTGAGGGCCCGTGGCCCTGCCCCAGGGGCCTGCGGGAACATAGCTGGTCCTAGAGAGTGTCGGTTTGAGGAGAGAGGGAGAAAAATTTCCCCAGGCCAGCAAGAGATGTGGGGCAACTGCTCATTCAGGAGCTCTGGGCCCCAGGGTGGGGCTGGGGCAGTCCTTGTTAGTCTGGGGGGGGCGGGGCGGGCTGGGCCCCCTCTGTAGCCCTCTGTTCCCTCCCCAGCTACCTCTACCCAGATGGGAAGAACCACAACCCAGACCTGACTGAGCTCTGCCACATGGAACCCCATCAGCTCATCTACGTGTCAGAGGTGAAGCTCAGGCCCGTGCCCCGCTCCCCGATCCGCCCCCCGCCCCCCCGCGTGCGCACACACACACACACACACACACACACACACACACGGCTCAGGAATTCCCTCTCACCGAGTCAGGCCTGGGATCCCAGAGGCCTTGGGGTTTCGTGCTGGTGTGATGGCCATGGGGCCCGAGGTAAATAAATCACTTGGCCTCTCTGAGGTTCTGTTCCTTCTCGGGAAAACACAGCTCCTCCTGCCACTGCCCAGGGGTTTCCCTGGGGTTAGACCAGGAAATGGTACTTCTGAGGTCAGCAGCACAGCTGATGCGCCTGAGCACGCACAGCCCCTGTCCCTTGGTCTGCGCAGTCACCCCGTGTGTGGAAGAGAAACAACAAGTACATTTTTTTAAGTGTAAGTATATCCCACACAGTGTTTGGGACATACTTACACCTAAAATACCAGACTTTTTCCTTTACTCTTTGTGTTTCTGAAAATCAGCTGTAACAGGGCATCCTGTATTTTTTAACATCACCCAAGGGATGGTTTTTTAGAGATAAAGGAAGAGAGAGAGAGAGAGAAACATCCATCGGCTGCCTCCCATAGGCCCCCCCAACCAGGTATCGAACCCGCAACCTGGGCATGTGTGCTGACCAGTCATCAAACCTGCAACCTTTTGGTGCACGGGACGACACTCCAAGCGCATCCTGTAATTTTAGAGGCTAAATCTGGCAACCCTGAGAGCCGGCTACCCCAGGGAACACATCTCACAGCACTGGGTACATGTAGGAGGCAGCAGACACGCCCTGGAACCTGGGAGAGGGTCGGGGGCTGGCCCGGAGGCTCGGGCCCTTCCCCTGGGGCCCGGAGGCTCGGGCCCTTCCCCTGGGGCCCGGCTCTGTGACCCTGGCTGACGTCACCACCGTCCATCTCCTCGCCTGCCAGGAGCAGCTGCAGCTGTACTGGGCCATGAACTCCACCTTCGAGCTCTGTAAGATCTGTGCTGAGGCCAACAAGGACGTGAGGATCGAGCCCTGTGGGCACCTGCTGTGTAGCCGCTGCCTGGCCACCTGGCAGGTGGGTCTCCCCTCTCCTGAAGGGTCTCCCCTATGTCTCAGGGATCAGATGGGAAAGCGGAGGCCCAAGAAAGCAGGGACTCGCTCAGGGTCACTCAGGAGCGAGGGCCTGGAGCCTGGCTGGCTGTGTCTGTGTGTCTGTCCCTGTCTCACTCTGCCGCTGTCACCTCTGCTTCTCCTTCTCCAGCTACATTATTCATGGACAGAGCTCCTCCCTTCCCTCGCTGGGCAACCTGGGGCCAGTGGCTTCACCTCTCTGAGCCTCCGCCTCGTCTCTGGAGAACGGAGCTGACCCTGGTCACCTCCCAGGCCCATAGTGAGGGTCCAAGCCCTCAGGGAAGGCCCCTTGGGGAGTGGAGCTGAAGCCGGTGCATGACATCACCTACTTTTTACTGTAATGTAAATGCCTGACATTAAGCTGAGTCATCCATTTCAAAGATACCCATTTCCAATAAACAAATTGCCAGATGTATGACACAGCAAAACTAAGAGATAAGGAACCAGGCTGCCCCCACCCATGAAGTTCCCCTTTATTTTATTTATTTATTTAATACTAGAGGCCCGGTGCAGGAATTTGTGCACGGGTGGGGGGCGGGCCCCGCATGGGGGTCAAACGGTGTTGAGGGGCCCTGGGAGGGCTCCAGGGCATGTCCAGTCTTTCTTGCTCAGTCCCAATCAGCCGGACCCCAGCAGCAAGCTAACCTACCAGTTGGAGCGTCTGCCCTCTGCAGTGCACATATAGCAACTGGTCAACCTTTGACTCTCTGCCTCCTGGTGGTCAGTGCACGTCATAGTGAGTGGCTGAACAGTTTTAGCATATTAAGCTTTGATTGGTTGAACGGAGGACCGGACACTTAGCATATTAGGCTTTTATTATATAGAATTTGTTATGGATTTCAGAGAGAGAGGAAGGGAAAGGGAGAGCAAGATAGAAACATCGATGAGAGAGAATCATGGATCAGCTGCCTCCTGCATGCCCCCCACTGGGGATCGAGCCCGCAACCCGGGCATGTGCCCTGACTAGGAATCGAACCGTGGTCTCCTGGTTCATAGATCCAAGCTCAACCACTGAGCCACGCCGGCTGGGCTGCAGTTCCCCTGTAGAAAGCCCTGGGTAACCTACTTAAGTGACCCAGGCTTTTCCTTTCTACGCCCTAATTCCTGCTCCTGTGATTTTTTTTGTTTTTAATTTTTTTTAAAATATATTTTATTGATTTTTTTACAGAGAAGAGGAGAGAGGGATAGAGTTAGAAACATCGACCAGCTGCCTCATGCACGCCCCCCAGTGGGGATGTGCCCGCAACCAAAGTACATGCTCTTGACTGGAATCGAACCTGGGACCCTTTAGTCCGCAGGCCGACGCTCTATCCACTGAGCCAACCGGTTCGGCAATTTTTTTAATCCTCACTTGAGGATATGGTTTTTAAAAAATTGATTTGAGAAAGAAACATTGATGAGTTGCCTACTCTGTGCCCCCGAGGGTTGGAGCTGGGATCGAGCCCACAACCCAGGCATGTACCCTAACCCGGTGGGACCTAAAACCCTTTTGTTGTACCGGAGGATGCTCCAGCCAACTGTGCCACCCGCCCAGGGCCGCTCCTATGCTTGAAATTCACCAATAAAAAGTGAACCCTTGCCCAACCGGTGTGGCTCAGTGACTGAGCATCGACCTTTGAACCCGGAGGGCTTGATCCCCAGTGGGGGGTACACAGGAGGCAGCCAATCCATGATTCTCTCTCATCATTGATGTTTCTCCCTCTTCCTTCCTCTCTGAAATCAATTTAAAAAATTGTTTTAAGCCGAAACCGGTTTAGCTCAGTGGATAGAGCATCAGCCTGCGGACTGAAGGGTCCCAGGTTCGATTCCGGTCAAGGGCATGTACCGGGGTTGTGGGCACATCCCCAGTAGGAGATGGGCAAGAGGCAGCTGATCAATGTTTCTCTCTCATCGATGTTTCTAACTCTCTGTCTCCCTTCCTCTCTGTAAAAAATCAATAAAATATATTTTAAAAAATAATAAAAAAATAAAAAATTGTTTTAAGTGAACCCTTGCCCTAGCCAGTGTGGGCCAGTGGTTAGAGTGTTGGTCCACAGCCTGAAAGCTTGTGGGTCTGATTCTGGTCAAGGGCACGTACACGTTGGTTGCACATGCAGGAGGCAACCAGTAGATGTGTCTCTCTCACATCAATGTTTGTCTCTCTGTCTCTCTCCCTTCCACTCTCTAAAACCCAATGGAAAAAATACCCTCTGGTGAGGATTAACAACAACAAAAGAAAAGTGAACCCACCAAACCCTAACCACCCCACTTGGCCCCTAAGAAAGGCAGACCCAGGTCCATGCACCCTCCCGCGACCTCCTCGTGTAGCCTTGGGCATGCCGTGTGCCCTCCAGGATCTGAGTAATGATTCTCGTCCTCCCGAGTTCCCTGATGGCTTTTGCTGAGGTGCATCCTGCGGCCATAATAAGAACCACCAGGGCTGGTCCAGCCACAACACTGGCCCCGGTTGCGGGGGGGGGGGTATCTCCGGGGGCCTAGGTGAGTGTCTCAGGCCTCCCTCGCCCATAGCATCACCATCCATAGCTGGGGCCCACACTCTGGCTCCCCATTTGTGCGCCCCCCTGGCCTCGGGCTCTGGTCCAGTCCCTCCTTCCTGTCCTGCGTCTCTCTCCATGGCTGCCCCTCCCTCCTCCCTCTGTCTGTCCTCCCCACCTCACTCTGCTGGAGATGAAGGCCCTGTGGTCCCAGAGGACTTGGAGAAGAACCGGGAGACGCTGACTCCCTCCCCCCACCCCCGCCCCCAGCAACCAGACAGCCAGACCTGCCCCTTCTGCCGAAGCCAGATCAAGGGCCAAGAGGTCGTGAGTATCCGTCGGTCCCAAGGGAGGCGAGCGGAAGCCAGGGCCACCGCTGAGGACTCAGGGAGCAGCGATGGCCAGGAAAACAGCGAGGACGAGCTGGGGCAGGTAAGCAGGGCCAGGAGGGAGCCGGAACTAAAATTCTGGGGCCCGAGGGAGAAGGGGGCTGGGGGGCCAGACTCCTGGGTCTGAGGGAGGAGGGGCTGGTGACAGGATTCTGGAGTCCTAGGGGCCTGTTCCCCTGGGACTATGGCTCCTCCAGTCTGAACCCTCCTGTGGGTTAGACTCTGCCTTATTCTCCATTATTTCTGCAATGTCTGGCACAGGCCTGGTGCTGGGACACCAGGCAGGAAGACATAACCCCCTGTCTCCCCTAGGTGGTCCCCTCAGCGCCCCCACTGCCCCCTCGCCTGGACCTGCCTCCTGAGCATCCCAGAAGTAAAGGCCAGCTGAAGGTGGTGAGTGAGGCACTGGTCTGAGGTGGGTAGCTGGGGTCTCCTTCAACCACAGGGTCCCTAGTCCAGCCAGGCCCTCGGGGGTGCCAGGCACTCACTCTCGGCCCCCGTTGACAAGGTGCTGTGTAATTTGGCATCCATCCCTCTAAGGCCTCTTCTCTTGTGCTCATCCTCCCTCGTCCCCCATCACCGGCTTCCTGGCTCTCCTTCCAGCATCCCGGGCAGGTCCTGCCTGCCCCAGGGCCTTTGCACAAGTGGTTCCTTCTGCCTGGATCTCCTTTATCCAGGATCACTTTCTCATCCTCTCCTTCTGTGCCCACCCTATTGACCACAGAGCCCCAGTCCTGCCAAGCCCCTGCCCGCTGCGTTCTCATACTGCTCCTCATCGCCTGGCAGAGGGGACAGTTCCTGTTGTCTGAAACCATCAGCGGGTTATCACTCTCCTGAAGATGAGGACTTTGCCTTATTCTCCTGACACTGCCCGAGACTAGAACAGTGCCTGACACCTAGTGGGTGCTCAATAAATAGATGTCGAGCCCGGCCGGTGTGGCGCAGTGGTTGAGCGTCAACCTATGAAACAGGCATTCCCAGTCAGAGCACAAGCCCAGGTTGCAGGCTTGATCCCTCGTAGGGGGCGTGCAGGAGGCAGCCGGTCAGTGATTCTCTATCATTGATGTTCCCCCTTCTCGTTCCCTCTCCCTTCCTCTCTGAAATCAGTAGAAATATATTTAATAAATAAATCAGTAGATGTTGAATGAGCAAGTGGAACTGAGTCTTCCCAACAGCCCTATGCCATCGAGAATGTTCCTCTCCTCCTTCTTCAGGGGAACAAAGCCCAGAGAGGCGACTGCGGCTGCCCAAACCCACACAGCCCAGAAGAGGAAAAGGCAGTGTCGGGGCCTTAAAATCACCCCCTTATCTTCCAAGGGAGCCAGCCTCGCTTCCTTCTCCCCCTGACCCTGCACCTCCCACCCCAGGGTTTTCCGAGACCCTGGCCCACAGGAGAGGGGCAGGTCTCTGAGAGCATCTCAGGCTGAGTACACAGAGATTCAATCGATACCGGCTGACTTCAAACAAATAACTCAGGAAGTCCGGGAACATTATTCTACCACAGCAAACAAGAGAGCCGGCAGGAAGGGGGGGCGGGGGGGAGCAAGGGAGTGTGACCAGCCAGGGAAGCTAAAAACAGATCCCAACCTGCAGCCAAAAGCAAATGGAAACATTAGGAGCCACTCAGCCGGCTCCCCGAGGACAATGAGGGGGACAGAGCCAGAACGGCAGGCTGAGGGGCACTGCTGGCCACGTGGCCACCCCTTTGCCTAGGCTGTGCGCTCCGCCCGGCATGCCCTTTCCTCTTCTCCCCAAGCCCTGCCTGATCCCGAGGGCAGGCAGCTCCTGCTCCTTCATTCTTCAAAGCACGGCAGGCCAGGCGGCCCCGGTTTCCCAGCAAGGTGACTGTCATAGTGAGAACAGCTCATGTGTGACTCCCTTTTCCCGAACAATGACTGGCACTGCTTTGTGAAACAATATTTCTAATTAGAGTTGGCATTACAACGTAGTGGTTCAAGTCTAGTAACCATCTGTCACTGTGCAAAGTTATTATTACACTATTATTATTTTTTAAATACATTTTTATTGATTTCAGAGCGGAAGGGATAGGGAGAGAGAGATAGAAACATCAATGATGAGAGAGAATCATTGATCAGCCGCCTCCTGCACGCCCCACTCTGGGGATCGAGCCGGCAACCCAGGCAGGTGCCCCGACCGGGTTAATTGAACCGTGACCTCTTGGTTCACAGGTCGACGCTCAGCCGCTGAGCCACACCAGCCCGGCACGGTATTATTGACTCTCTTCCCTGAGGGGCACCTGGCACTGCTGTTTAATGTCTTCACGTAATTGGCCTGGAAACTCAATGAGATGGGTACTGTTATAATCCCTGTTGTGCAGGGGTAACACTGCCGCTCAGAGGGCTCAAGGTCACCCCCCTCGAAGGTGACGGTCAGGACTGAAACCAAGGCCCCTGACTCTAGATTCCAGAGCCCATCCTCTTCTGTGAGCCTCAGTTCCCTTGTCTGTAAAATGGGTGTGATGCCAGTTCCCGCCTGTGGGGCTGCTGCGGGCCCTGGGTGTGTGGGGAGCTGTGTTAACCCTTTGTACGCCATAAGCGTCTATAGATGCTTTAAAATCTTTTTTTGTGTGTGAGAATTTTCAACTGAAAATATTCAAGAGCACCCAAAATTGTGAGTAATATTTATTTATTTTTATTGATTTCAGAGAGGACGGGACAGGGAGAGAGAGACAGAAACATCAATGATGAGAGAGTCTCATTGATCAGCTGCCTCCTGCACGCCCCCCACTGGGGATTGAGCCCGCAACCTGCTCATGTGCCCTTGACTGAAATCGAACCCGGGACCCTTGAGTCGGCAGGTTGATGCTCTATCCACTGAGCCAAACCGGCTAGGGCATAATATGTTTATTTTTATAATATTCAGTACAGCGGCAGCTCAGCTGTAAAATTTCTTCATCTCCTTCCCTCCAGGGGCCTCCGGCCTTCCCCAAACTTCGGGCCCCTCTTATTTTGCCAAAAATTAGGACTTCGGCCTCAGCCTCAGCCCCACGGGACATCACCTCCAGGCCCCGGGCCAGGGAGGGAGCCGCAAAGTAAGTGAAGAGGGTAGCCGGAGTCCCCAACTCCTGGGTCTGAGGGAAGAGGGTGTGGGAGCGGAAGGGAAACGGTTCTAAAAAATCAACAGCCCCCCTCAAACTCCCCACTACAGAAACTCTTAAAGGGAAGGTCACCCCTCCAGCTGCTCCTGTGGGGCCCATGATCGCTGCCCAGGCCTGGAGGCCAGGTGAGCCCCCCACCCTGCCCCGGTGCCCTCCCATGGCCCCCCCTCCCCACCGCGATATGATATTATTTATCTAAGTCACCTCTCTCTCCGCCTCACAGGGCACAAGATCTGCTGCTAAAGGGGCCCCAGTGGCTTCCCGGCTGGAGGGGTTTATGAAGCGGAAATAAACTGCCACTGCCCAGCCTGGTCTGTCCTCCCGTGTGTGGAGAGCGTGCAGCGGCCACTAGGGGGCAGCTTGGCATCGGGAACCCATGGGCCCTGAGCCCTGAGCCCGGAGCCCCGCCTGGTTACCCCAGGGCTCTGAGATCAGAAAGCCCCAAATGGGGGACCCAGCTCCTCCTCCCCGCTGGCCAGGAGTCCAGGCTTCCAGCCCCTCCTCCCTCAGACCCAGGAATCTGCACCTCCCTAGCCTCCTCCCTCAGACCCAGGAGTCCAGGCTCCCAGCCCTCCTCCCTCAGACCCAGGAATTCAAACTCCCAAGTTCTCAGAGAGAGAGAGAGCCTACCCCCTTTCCCCATCATGGCAAAAAAATCCCCGAAGTCAGACCCAGACACCCAAGTTCTAAGTCCCTTCGTCAAAAAGAGCACACATTCCCCTTAGAGCTATGTCCCCAGTCTTGCCACATCTGTTCTCATCTCTCTCTCTCTGTTTTGTTTTGTTAATCCTCACCTGAGGATGTTTTTCCCGTTGCTTTTTAGATAGAGCGGAAGGGAGGGAGGGAGACAGAGAGAGAAACGTCCATGTGTCATCGAATAATTGCCTCCCACATGTCCCCAAGATCAAGCCTGCAACCAAGGCATGTGCCCTTGACTGGGATCGAACCCGGGACCCTTCAGTCCGAGGGCCAACGGTCTGTCCAATGAACCAAACAGGCTAGGGCTCATCCCTCTCTCTTTATTCCTCTCTGGGAGCCTTCTCCCAGAGTAACAGTGACTTCTGGTCTAAATCAAGCTGAGCAAGTTTAAGGCAGGCCCCTACCCTGAGCCCCTACCCTGTGCCCAGCCCTGGCTGGACAACGCTGAGCATGAAGCAGTAATCACTGCCCCCTGGGCTTACAATCCAATGGGAGAGACAGACCCATCCCTGACAGTGGTAATCCAGAGTGGGCAGGGCTAGGATGGGGGAGCCCAGAGTGGGCAGCTGACCCAGCCTTAGAGGTCAAGGAGGGCTTCCAGGAGGAAGGGATGTCCAAGCTGAAACTGAAGGGATGAGCAGAAGGTATTCCAGCGTAAATGGAGCTGGAACTGTGCACCACAGATTTTGTTTCAAAGCAACAGAAGCCGCCTCTGGGGCAGAAAGGAAATTGATTGCGAGGAGTTGAGATCGATCGCTCACAGAATCCTGGAAGTGATTAGAGAACCCGAATTGGAAAGTGAGCAGCAACACCGGCCGCTGGCCTCAAACCATAGCCACAGTCACGCCACAGAACCAGTCTGATGAGGATATACTGGTGACCACTGGACACTTGTCACCTCACCTCTGCTGCCCCAGAAGCAGGCTGTGTCTGCTAGCTGTTGCTCAGAACAAATGACACCGAAATTTATTGGCAAACAATAACCATTATTACCTCTCACTAGAGACACGGTGCACAAAAATCTGTGCACTTGCGGGGGTCCCTCAGCCCGGCCTGTGCCCTCTCGCAGTCTGGGAACTCTCGGGGGGTGTCCACCTGCTGGCTTAGGCCCGCTCCCCGGGGATCGGGCCTAAGCTGGCAGTCAGACATCCCTCTGGCAGCCCAGGAGCCCTTGGGGGATGTCCACTTGCCAGAGGGGAGCAGGCCTAAGCTGCAGTCGGACATCCTTAGCGCTGCTGAGGAGGCGGGAAAGGCTCCCACCACCACTGCTGTACTGGCAGCCATCAGCCTGGCTTGTGGCTGAGCAGAGCTCCCCCTGTGGGAGCGCACTGACCACCAGGGGGCAGCTCTTGCATTGAGCATCTGCCCCCTGGTGGTCAGTGTGTGTCATAGTGACCAGTCATTCCCAGTCATTCTGCTGTTAGGGTCAGTTTGCATATTACCCTTTTATTATATAGGATAGAGGCCTGGTGCATGGGTGGGGGCCGACTGGTTTGCCCTGAAGGGTGTCCTGGATTAGGGTGGGGGTCTCGCTGGGTGCCTGGCAAGCCTGGGTGAGGGGCTGAGGGCTGTTTTCAGGCTGTCCACGCTCCCCCTCTCTCCCCCCCGCCCCCGGCAACCCCTTTTTTCTTTTTTCTGGGATTTATTTGTCTTCTATAATTGAAGCTTTGTAGCCTTGAGCAGAGCCCAGGTCCGGCCAGGGCAGGTGGGAAGCTTGGCTTCCTCTATCACCGGGGGCAACCCAAGCCTCCTTCCGCTCCAGCTCCGTGGCCAAGGCCATCTTAGTTGGGTTAATTTGCATACTTGCTCCTAGTTGGCTTGTGGGCGTGGCTTGAGCATAGCAGAGGGATGGTTAATTTGCATGTTTCTCTTTTATTATATAGGACTAAAGGCCTGGTGCACAAAAATTTGTGCACTCGGGGGGGAGGGGGGGTCCCTCAGCCCGGCCTGTGCCCTCTCACAGTCTGGGACCCCTTGGGAGATAACGCCCTGCTGACTTAGGCCTGCTCCCGGGTGGCAGAGGGCAGGCCCAATCCCTAGGTGCAGCCCCTGGTCGGGCTCAGAGCAGGGCCGATTGGGGAGTTGGGGCACCGCCCCCTGTCATGCACAGAGCAGGGCAGATTGGGAGGTTGTGATGCCACCCTCAGTCACGCTCAGGGTAGGGCCAATTGGGGGGTTGGGGCACCGCCCGCTGTCACACTCAAGGCAGGGTCGATGGGGAGGTTGCGGTGCCACCCCCTGTCACGCACAGAGCAGGGCCAATCAGGGGGTTGGGGCGCTGCCCCCTGTCACGCACAGAGCAGGGCCTATCAGGGGGGTTGGGGCTCCTTATCCTGTCACGCACAGAGCAGGGTCGATCAGGGGGTTGGGGAGCTCCCCCCTGTCACGCACAGAGCAGGGCCCATCAAGGGGTTGGGGAGCTCCCCCCTGTCACGCACAGAGCAGGGCCCATCAGGGGGTTGAGGAGCTCCCCCCTGTCACTCACAGAGTAGGGCCGATAGGGGAGTTGGGGCACCGCCCCCTGTCACACAGAGCAGGGAGGATCAGGGGGCTGGGGCGCCACCCTCTATCACCCACAGAGCAGGGCCAATCAGGGGGTTGGGGCACCGCCACTGTCACACTCAGGGCAGGGCCGATGGGGAGGTTATGGCTCTACCCCGTCACACACAGAGCAGGGCCTGTGGGGGGGGAGGTTGGGGCACCGCCCTCTATCACCCACAGAGCAGGGCCGATCAGGGGGTTGGGGTGCCACCACTCTCACACTCAGGGCAGGGCCGATGAGGAGGTTATGGCTCTACCCTGTCACACACAGAGCAGCAGGGCAATCAGGGGGTTGGGGAGCTCCCCCATATCAAGCACAGAGCAGGGCTGATCAGGTTGGGGCGCCTTCCCCTGTCACGAACAGAGCAGGGCAGATAGGAAGGTTGTGGCCCCGCCCACACAGAGCTGCAGGGCGATCAGGGGGTTTGGGCGCTGCCCCTGTCACGCTGATCCCGGTGCCGGGAGGCCTCGCAGCTCCGCTGATGCCGGTGCTCGGAGGCATATTACCCTTTTACTATATAGGATAGAGGCCTGGTTCATGGGTGGGGCTGGCTGGTTTGCCCTGAAGGGTGTCCTGGATCAGGGTGGGTGTCCCCACAGGGGTGCCTGGCCAGCCTGGGTGAGGGGATGATGGCTGTTTGCAGCTGGTCACACACCCTTCAGGGTGGGGGTCCCCACTGGGGTGCCTGGCCAGCCTGGGTGAGGGGATGATGGCTGTTTGCAGCTGGTCACACACCCTTCAGGATGGGGGTCCCCACTGGGGTGCCTGGCCAGTCTGGGTGAGGGGCTGAGGGCTGAAGCTCCAAACTGCTCCTTTTTTTCTTTTTCTTTTTATTCTGGACCAGCTTTAGCTCTGGCTCCAGCTCTGAGGCCTCTGCTGCTGAAAGTAGGTATCTGGTTTGTTTGGGTTCTATAATCGAAACAATGTATAACTCCAGCTCTGAGATCCAGGCTCACTGAAAGCAGGTTTCTGGGGTTTTGTTTAGCTTCTATATTTGTTACAATGTTTCAAACTGCAGGCTCAGAGGCCGGCAAGGCAGGCAGGGAACGTTGGTTTCCTCCATCACTGAAGCAAGCAAGCCTCATGTTAGTTTCAAGCTGCCTGGCTGCCGGCCTCCATCTTGGCTGGCAGTTAATTTGCATATCACCCTGATTAGCCAATGGGAAGGGTAGCGGTCGTATGCTAATTACCATGTTTCTCTTTTATTAGATAGGATGCGTGCTGTGGGCCAGGGTTTGAGTGGTTCTGGCTCAGGATGCAATCAAGTGGTGCTTGGGGCAGGGCAGTGGGGGGCTGCACAGGCATCCCTCTGCGGTCTCAGACCTTTCCATGTGCTCTCACACTTGCTAGCTTGGGCTTCCCCACAACATGGCTGCCTCTAGGTAGTCAGACTGCTTATACGGTGGCTGAAGGCGTCTTGGACAGTATTTCAGTGATGTTGACTACATGGCTTTTCTACCTAATCTTGGGAGTCCTGTAGTGTGGTTTCTGCCATATTCTATTGATTACATGTGCATCACACAACTGCACAAATGTAAGGGGAGGGGGACATAGACCCCACTTCTTGGTGGGAAGAGCATCAAGGTCAGATGTTGGAAGAGCAGGTAGGATGAGCGATGTTGTCGCAGCCATCTTTGGAAAATGGAATGTGTCCCAGCTGCCCTGGTGAGGGTAGAGTTCCCCAGGCCCTACTTCTTTGATGTGATTAGCTCCCGATTCCCAAGCAGAGTCGGGTTTGTCAAGGTCACCTGCACGCCAACAGACACAGAAAGGCAAACGTGTCCTTGCCAGCTTCAACAGAGGGCAACTGGCTCTCCGGCAGCAGACAATTTTTGTAACTGTGGAAAGAGGGTGCAGAGGCTAGCTAGGTAACCCCCAAGCCCTCCACAGTCCACCCCTTGGAACACTCACTCTCGACATGTACCCTTTGCTCTGTGCTTCCATTCTATTATCTAAACTCCCCGCACAGCTAACTCTTGTCCAACCAAAAATGCATTCTCAGTAGTTACCCGTTTCCAGGTGCCAGTCTGGAATCATTGGGGAACAGCGCTTGTCCTTGAAATGTGTCTTCACCCCGTATTCCACGAGCTGGGAGCTCATTTTAAAGTTCACTGTCGTGTCCGGCTGACGTGGCTCAGTGGCTGAGTGTCAACCTATGAACCAGGAAGTCACGGTTGAATATCCTCAGTCAGGGCACATGATCCCCAGTGGGGGGCATGCAGGAGAAGCCGATCAATGATTCTCATCATTGATATTTCTATCTCTGCCTCTCCCTTCCTCTCGAAAATCAATAAAAATACTTATTTTTTAAAAAGTTAACCATCGCCCTAGCTGGTTTGACTCAGTGGATAGAGTGTCCGCCTGCGGACTGAAGGGTCCCAGGTTTGATTCCTGTCAAGGGCATATGCCTGTGTTGCAGGCTCAATCCCCAGTAGGGAGCGTGCAGGAGGCAGCGGATCAATGAGACTCATCATAGATGTTTCTATCTCTCCCTCTCCCTTTCTCTCTAAAATCAATTTAAAAATATTTTTTTAAAAAGAAAGTTAAGTCCTGGCTGCTTTGGCTGAGTGGATAGAGTGTTGGCCTAAGGACTAAAGGGTCCCAGGTTCAATTCTGGTCAAGGGCACATGCCTGGGTTGCAGGGTGCTCAGGCAGCCGATCAGTGTTTCTCATCATTGATGTTTCAATCTCTCCCTCTTCCTTCTTCTCTGAAATCAATAAAAATATATTTTAAAAAAAAAAGTTTAACCGTCATCACACATTGCATGTAAAATAATGGATAAAGGTGGAGAAAAGATAAGGCTTGCTCATTAAAATATATAAGTGTGTGCACATGAACGCACGGATGGAATGGGAAAATTAATTCACTGAATTTTTACTCAGCTTCTCACGCCAAGCACGTCCTAGGTGCTGTAAAAACCGAATAAAACCACTTACATAGATATGTGTCATTGATAAGTGCTGTGGAAGAAAATGGTAGTGAGATAAGAGAAATGAGGCATGGCTGGGAAGGCAGGAATCGCTATTTTAGGGAGGAGGGTCAGGGAAGGTCTGTGACTAGAGATCTGAAGCAAGTATGTGGGGAAAGAATGTCCCAGCGGAGGGGAAAGCAAGTGCAAAGGCCCTGGGGCTGGAACGTTCCTGGTGGTGTGATCTGCGTACAAGCCAACAGAACAATACAGACAGTCCTCGGGTTACGTCGGACTCGACGTATGTCGTTTCGAGGTTACATCACCATCTCCCATTTATTTATAAAAAGAAGAAAAAAAGTTCCGTCATTTCGACGTACGTGCCTATGTGCTTTATGTTTTTTATTATTTATTTACCGCAAGTAAAGGTCAGGAATTGTTATCTTTCTTTAAAATTTTTTTTTACTGTTTCACTTCATTACTGCTGTGTATGTGCGCCATGTGAGCGACACAGGTGCTTATGTAGGTGGGTTCCGACGTACGGAGAAAATCGCGTTATGTAGCGCCGTGGGAACGGATTTCCAATGTAACCCGAGGGCCAACTGTAAGGCGAAAGCAGCGCTACGAGGAGCGATGGATAAGAGAGAGGAGGAGTGAGTCAGGGAGGTAACAAGCACCTGTGAGCCAAGGAGTCAACTTCTGCTTTTACTCAGTGAAAGGAGCCAGGGGAGGGTTCTGAGCGCGACTTACGTAAGTTGACTCACGTTTTAATGGCTGTTTTGTGGGAATAAATTGTAGGGGGCAAGGACAGATGAGGTGATAGTACTCGTTTCTGCAAGTCTGTGGCTGGGATCATAAGTAACTTTGCTCCTTCCAACACAATCCATAGGAGCCCTTCCTCACCTAGGAACTCAGCTGGCTGGGCTCTTGAGGAAAATGGAAGCGGGTGGCTGATGAGAGGTGCCTACCAGGGCCCAGCCCAAGCAGCAGGTGCCCGAGCCAGGGGGGAGGAGCCGGGGAGGGGGTGCCTGGGGTCACACCGTGTGAGCTTGTCTGGGAGTGCGCCTGCGTTTGTCCATGAGCGCGTTTGTAATGTCCGGTCTGGGTGGGGTCTGCACGTGAGCCTGTGTGCTCTGGAGTGTAAGCCTTGCAAACCTTCCCTGAGCGTCTGTTGTGCTTCTGGCCTTGTACTGGAGACACAAAAGTGCCCACGACAGCTCCGGGCCTTACTCTCATGGACTCATAGTCCAGTGGGGGAGACAGGCCTGTCCCCAGACAGAGGCGACCCAGAGTGTGCAGGACTGCAGTTGGGGAGGCCTGGGGGGGGGAGCCCAGAGGGGGCCCCTGACCCAGCGGGGTGGGGGGAGGAGGCAGGGAGGGCCTCCTGGAGGAGGGAATGGTGCGGCTGATACTGAAAGGTCACCTCTCCTGCTTTAACAATTGCTCTCCTGTATCGCGGATGGATAAAGGAGCTTTGCCCAGTCTGACTCCCAGGTGGACCTGTAACCTGAGCCTTCCCTCTGTGCCAGATGGGCAAAGCCCAGTCTTCCTAGTGACCCCCCATTCTGACCAGTATCCAGGGCTCCATTTCTCCCTGGTAACCAGTGACCTCTCCTGACCCCTGACCCCTCAGCCAGCAGTCTGACCGGGCTCGGGAGGAGCCTGGGCCCTCTGATCTGTGATCCTCAGTGTGACCTGTGACCCTTCCCTGGACCCATGGACATACTCCTCCCCCACCCTGCAGGTGCCCTGTCCTCCTCCCCTCTCCCACTCACCTGCTGCTGCCAGCCGCCTTCTCCCCTCCCCCCTAGGTAGGGAGTGAAGGGAAGCAGGAGGCAGGAGGCAGGAAGGGGGGTGGCATTCCTGGGATTCCCTGGATGGGGGAAGAGAGAGACGGCCCTACCGGGTCAGCTTAAGAGAGAGCACCTCACACACACACCCTGGGCAGACCTGCGGCTGGGAGACCATTAGTATGAGATTAAACGGAAAGGTTCCAGACCAGTGGGCAGACAGGAAAGCAGCCCAGAGCACCGGCCCCAGGAGGGGCCTCCCAGGGCAAACTGGGAGAAGCAGTTCTAGGCCACTGGTCAGGCTGGGCGCCGCTGGTTGTGCTGGGTGCCGCTGGGTGACACGCACAGGCCCCTGGTCGGAGGGGGACAGGGTCCGCGCTTGTGTGCGGAGGTCCCCGCACCGGCTGGACTGGTCTGGCAAGCCGCCCGCCGCGGGTCTGGGCTGCTGGTCCGCGAGCCGCAGCCTGGGGCTAGGGACAGAGGGAGCACCGCTCTGCGCAGAGCGCTGGGAGGTCCTCCCGGGGCAGTGGGAGGTCCTGGCCTGGCGCCCAGGTTTGGGGGGAACAGGGGGGGCCGGGAGGGCGTGGCGTGGCTTGGGGCGGGGCCTCCTCCTCCCAGCCCGGCGGCGCCCGCCGCAGCTGGGGCTTAATCGCTGCTGCCTCCGCTGCGGACATGGAGCCCCCGGACGCCTGGGCCGAGATGCGCGGGGCCCCGCGGCTGCTGGTGCTCGCGCTCCTGCTGGGGGCGCACCCAGGTAGGCTGGGGCTGGGGCTGGGAGCAGGGTGCGATGGGGGCCCCCGGGGACTGAAGGGGAAAGGGACTTGTACCCACCCCAGGAAGCCAAACCTGGGGACCCCAGGAAGGAGGGGTATGGAGCATGGGGGGCGTCCGAGCAATGAGAGATCAGGGGGCAGCCGGGCAGAGGAGCTGGGGACCCCACAGCCCTGGTCAGAGACCACCCGGGAAGTCAGAGCCCCTCCCACTCCACCGCAGGAGCTGGGACCCCCCCCCCCCCCCCCCCCCGCCGCTGCCCCTGGATCTGGGTCCCGGGCCCCCTGCTCCCTCAGACCCAGGGGTCCAGGCCCTGGTGGCTGGCATGGCTTCCTCCCAGGGCCCAGGAGACCACAGCCCGGGGCGCCCCTCCTGGGCGTCTTAAGTTTTGAGAGGAGCGGAGTCCCCTAGCTAGAGCCCAGGGATCAGGGCATCCGAGGGGTTCAGAGCCCAGACTCTGAAGAGCCCGCCTCCCTCGGGGAAGGGCTGGAGGCCAGCCCTGGACAGTGACAGCGGGCACAGTGTTTCCTAGTGACACTGCCCCTTCCTGGGCCCCAGTTTAGTCCGCACACCTGTGGGGAAGTGGGAGGGGAGCAGGCCCCCGGCTGGCAGCAGCGGGAGAGGAACTGGGGAAGAGACGCGGCCCTGCCTTCCGCCCTCGCTCTCCGCTGCTCAGCCCCAGCCCAGGCAGCAGCCTGGCCCCGTGCCCCCTCCCCTGGGACAGGCCTGGGCCAGAGGTGGGTGCCTGGGAATCCAGGCCCCTGGCACAAGCATAGCAAAATAGTGGGTCTCCAGGGGCAGGGATGGGCCAGGCTGGGGGGGGGGGGGGGAGTTCTAAGAAATGAGAGCTGATGCCAGGATGCCAGCCCAGAGGGTGAGAGAGCGTGGTTTCCTGATGAGAGCAGCTCTATCTGCCAGGATCTTGGGACAAGAGTCCAGGCCCAGCCACCTCCTCCCCTAGGACCCAGGAGTCCAGGCCCCCAGCCCCTCCTCCCTCAGACCCAGGAGTCCAGGCCCCCAGCCCTCCTCCCTCAGACCCAGGAGTCCAGGCCCCCAGCCCCTCCTCCCTCAGACCCAGGAGTCCAGGCCCCCAGCCCCTCCTCCCTCAGACCCAGGAGTCCAGGCCCCAGCCCTCCTCCCTCAGACCCAGGAGTCCAGGCCCCCAGCCCTCCTCCCTCAGACCCAGGGGTCCAGCCCCCCAGTCCCTCCCTCCTCCTGTAGGACCAGGGACATGGGGCCTCAATCCTATTCTGTTGTGAGGTGATGCACCTTACCCCTTCCCTGCTCTACCAAAGAGGCAGGGGGGCCACGGGCGAGTAGGGGGCTCTGGCGCCAGGCCGGGCATGTCTGAGCCAGCCTGTCCCTCCCACATTCCTGAAACCTGCCCAGCCCTGTCCCCCCCTCACCACCCCCACACACCCATCCGCCTCAGCTCCAGGCCCTGCCGCAGCCCACACCCCACCTCAGCCCCCCACTCGGGAGGGAGAGGCCCCGAGGCTGAGAGAGACAGAGGCAGGGACGGCGGAACCAAGAGATGGAGCCCCAGGAGGAGAGACACAACACAGGCAGAGATGGAGACACTCCGCTCCCGTCACTGCAGGCCAGGCCCTCACAGGCTGTGGAGGCAACGGGATGAGCTGGCCCTGCCCTGGCCCTGCCCTGGCCCTGGCCCTGCCCTGGAAGGGTGTTTGGTGTAGAGCAGTGGCTCTCAACCTTCCTAAGGCCGCGACCCTTTCATACAGCTCCTCATGTTGTGGTGACCCCCAACCATAACATTATTTTCGTTGCTACTTCATAACTGTCATTTTGCTACTGTGATGAATCGTCCTGTAAATATCTGATAGGCAGGATGTATTTTCATTGTTACAAAGTGAACATAATGAAAGCATAGTGATTCATCACAAAAACAATATGCAATTATATACGTGTTTTCCGATGGTCTTAGGCGACCCCTGTGAAAGGGTCGTTTGACCCCCAAAGGGGCCGCGGCCCACAGGTTGAGAACCGCTGGCATGGTGGTAAAAGCAGGGACAGGTGCAGCGACACCCCAGGAGGACTGAATGGAGGCCACGGAGGCCCTGTGTGGCCAGGCGAGGAGCCCTTAGCTCTGCAAGTGAAGGGAGAGCTGGAAGGAAATGCTGGTGGGGTCTGAGCTCAGAGACACAGAGATGAGAGATGGAGGGAGGCTGGAGCGGCTGATCCTGGGGGGGAAGGGGGGGAGGGCTCTGTCCAGAGGGCTGTCCCGTCGGTGGCGGTGGCTAAAGCCCAGTCGCTGTCCCACAGGCGTCCAGGCGGGAATGCAGGTGTCCGTGGCCCCGCTGGTGGAGGTGATGCGGGGGGAGACAGTCACCCTGGACTGCACCCCTTTGGGGGACCATAACCCGTTCCTGCTGAAATGGTTCCTGGTGAGTGCCTGGGGCTGGGGGCCGGGGGCCGGGGGGCCGTGGACGGGGACCTGAAAGTCAGCCCAGGGGGCTGCACACATTCCTTCCTTCATCGGAATCTGAAGGGCCCTAAGAACACCACCTCGCTGCCTTTCCATGCGGCCGCTGGGGAAACTGAGACCCAGCAAGGAAAGGCATTCTTCAGGTTCAGCTGGTGCCGGGGCCCAGCTGGTCCCCCCTTCAAAGTGCTGGTGAGAGAGAGAGAGAGAGAGAGAGAGAGAGAGAGAGGGAGAGAGAGGACATCCAGAGACTGACACCAAGCACGCAGGACTGGGGGTGGGACTAACGAGAGAGAAAATAAAAAGCAGACAGAAGGTGGTAGAGGGAGAGAAATGGGAAGAGAGTGAGATAGAGAAAGAGAGAGAGGAAAAGGTGACAACAGAGAGAGAACAGGGGCAGGAGGGCTGGAGAGCGAGACAGAGGGACCGAGAGAGGTAACAACAGGAGGAGAGCCACCGAGCAGCAGAGAGGAAGGGACCTGGAGAGAGACAGACGCTGAAACGGGCAGCGGGCAGCCCTGAGCGGAGGCCCTCCCTGCCCACAGGTCGAACGCTCCGGGGCCCGCCACCTCCTCGCCGAGGCCGGGGTGCAGGGCCCCGAGGTGAAGCCCAGGGTGCACACCTCCCGGGGCCGCAGTCCCCCGTACCAGCTGCAAGGCCAGGGGCACCTGGTGCTGGTGGAGGCCCAGGTGACAGACGAGCATGACTATGTGTGCGTGGTGACGGCGGCAGCGGGCACTGCCGAGGCCACCTCGAAGCTCCAGGTATTTGGTGAGTGTCTGTGGGCACCCGGACAGGGCAGGGTGTGGGGCAGGGGAGAGCCCGGGAAGGGGTTTCTGACAGTAACATCTCCCCCATAGTAAAGCCAGAGACCACCAAAGTCTTCCCCAACAAAGGGATACTGTCTGTGATGGACGACTCTGCCCAGGAGGTACCGCGGGGCGACTTTGATTCCAGGGTCCTAGGGGAAGGCAGGCTGGGGGCGCCTAGAATCCTGGGTCGTAAGGTTGGAGGGGCGGGGCTGCCAGACCCCCTGCATCCTGGGTAGGGGTGGGTGGGTGCGGGGAATGGGGGCCCTAGAGCCCTGGATCCGAGTGGGGAGAACTTCTAAGGGAACAGGGGACCCAGCGATCTGAGTCCTGGCTCAGACCCCGGGCCATGCCTGTGTCCGCCTCAGATCGCCACCTGCCACAGCCAAAACGGGAACCCGGCCCCCCAGATCAAGTGGTACCGGAACGGGCAGCCCCTGCAGGTGCCCATGGAGAGGAACTCAAGTGAGCGGGGCAGGAGCCTGGCTGGCGGTGGGTGGGGTGGGTGGGTGGGTGGGGTGGGACCGGGGCTGGCTGACGCCCCTCCCCCCTCCCTCCCTCCCTCCCAGATAGCTACATGACCACCCGCACCGTGCGCGAGGCCTCCAACCTGCAGTCCCTCACCAGCACCCTCTACCTGCGGGTCCACAAGGAGGACCGGGAGGCCAGCTTCCACTGCTCCGCGTACTACAGCCTGCCCCGGGCCCAGCACGGCCACCTGGACAGCCCGCCCTTCAGCCTCACCCTGCACTGTGAGTCCGCCCTGGCCCCACCTCCCCGACCTTGGACTCCACACCTCACGGAGGCCGGACCCTCCCAGCCAGCCTTGGCCGACACTCTGGCCCCCCCATTCCCCACCTTAGGCTGAAATACGACCTCAAGGAGTCACACGAGCTCCACCTGACCTCTGACCCCCCCCATAGCACTCTGAACCCCAGGGAGTTTAACGACTAAACTCTGTACTGCATCCCCCTATACCGAACTGGGCCCCCAAGTCTCATACTGACCTGTCCGCCCTGCCTTCCCCTCAGACCCCACGGAGCACGTGCAGTTCTGGGTGAGCCCGTCCACCACGGAGGGCTGGGTCCGCGAGGGCGACTCCATCCAGCTGATCTGCCAGGGGGACGGCAACCCCACGCCCGAGTACATGTTCTATCGCCTGCAGGTGACTGACCCCGTTGCTCCTTTGGCCCCTGACCTCTGTGACATACTGACCCGCACCGATTTCTAACCTTTCACCGGGTGGCCCTGGCGTAGCCAGGAGCCTGGCCAGTGACCCAAGAGCTAACCCGACCTCTGCCCCCTGACTTGAGGGGCTCTGACCTAACATGACCCTCACCTGGAGACCCGACCTACCGGGATCCCTGGCTCTGGCCTGGGGGGCCCCTGACGTCGCAGGACCCCGCGGCACCGGGTGGCTCCTGAGCCGATTCCTCATCCCTCGTCACCCAGGACACGGAGGAGAAAGTGCTGAACACGAATCTTCACGGGAACTTTACCCTGGAGAGCGTGCAGCGGAACCAGAACGGGATCTACGGCTGCCGGGTGTTAGACTATGACGCTGCTGATGAGGCTGAGCTCTCCAAGACGCTGGAGCTGCGCGTGGCCTGTGAGAGCCCTGGGAGAACCTGGGGGGGTGGGGGTGGGGGGCCTGGCACTGGCAGCCTCCTCCCCTTCACCCCCGAGTCCTGCCTCCAAATGCGCAGTCCCTGCTTTGATCCCAAACGCCTCCCTCCTCCTGGGGACCCTGCCCCAGTCCCCTCCAAACTCCCACACCGGCAGCCAGAGAGCCCTTTCCAAAGCACACACCTGGCCTGCCCCTGCTCCAGAACCTGCCATGGCTCCCTAGTGCCCTCTGGGAAAGCCCAGGTGTCTCACCAGGTCTTCAAGGCCCACCTGCTTGGTTTCACCTGTGGCCGACCCTTCTCCCCACCAAGGCATTTTCCTCCTCATACCCAAGCATCTCTCATGCCCATGATCACTCCTCATGTTTCTACCACCCATTTCTGACCCGTCTCTTGGGTCCGTCTTCTAAGAAGCCTCCTCAGGCCCCTTGCCCCCCAGCCCTGTGCAAAGGCGCTGTTCCTCCTGGGCACTCCTTATGTCGCCCTTTCTGGAGCTAGACCCTGGGCCAGATGTTGGTGACACATCTGTGAACAAGTCTGCCCAGTCCCCACCTTCACAGAGCTCCTGGCCCAATAGGGGAGACGGAGGGCAAATGCTAAATAAGACGTTTTGGGGTAGCAGTCCTACATCTGCAGGGACTCATGCAGAATGATGGGGTAAGGAATTGGCTGGGCGAGCAAGACATAGTTTGGGGGTGGGTGTTGGCAGGCTGCATCCCCAGGAAGCAGATTTTGCCGTGGAGATCTGAAGGCAGGAAGTTTATGAGGAGCGCCTTGGCACCCACGTCTACGAGGGGCGGGGAGGGGAAGGAAGCAGGACTGGGCAGAGGGAAAAGTTGGGCTGAAGTCTAAGAAGGCCTTGGTTGGCCCCACAGGGCACTTGGAAGCGGGGATGTTCCAAGTTGGGGCGAAGGGGCCTGGCTTTTGTACCCCCACATCAACTAGCCATTGACTATCGGGCTGCCTGAGGAAGGGGCATGACCTTGAGCAAGGGGCTCCTTGCAGCTGAGGCAGTTCCCGGAAAGGGCTGACAGCTGAGGGCTGACAGCTGACGTCCCTCTCAACAGCTGAAGGAGAGAGTTGAGTGGCCACACCAGGGGCTTCGAGCAGCCTCTCTGAGAAGGGGACGTTTGAGTAAGAAACCAGAGAGTGGAATCAGAAATGCCTGGAGGCCGAGGACGAGCACTCCAGGGAGAGGGAGCAGCAAGTGCAAAGATCCTGAGGCCGGACCCAGCTTGGTGTGCTGGAGCAAAACAGGAAGAGAGCAGGGTAGCTGGCGCTCCGGGGTGGGGGCGGGGGGGGGGGCAAGAAAGGAGGGTGGGAAATGAGGTCAAAGAAGAGGGCAGGGGCCACACCAGGCGGACCTTCTGGCTTTGTCAGGGAACTTGGCCTCTAGGCCAAGGGTCCGGGGGAACCACTGCGGGATTTTAAGCAGAGGGAAGGGCTGGCCAGTGTGTTTTGAAAAGATCCTTCTAGCTGCTCAGGGGCCCAGAGTCCAGCCCAGCAGGGAGGCCAGTGAGGAGGTGACTGCAGTGGTCAAGGCAGTTGGACCTGGAGTTCAGAGATGCACAGAAGTAGGAAGATCCGTTTCGGGGGGCACGGCAGAGAAAGACTTGATGAATGAATGGGCAGTGGGGAGGAGAAGGCAAGGGTTTGGGCTTGAGCACAGGGTTTGGGTGGAAAGTCAGAGAAGAAACACCTTGCAAGGTTGTCCGTTCTCCTTGGGCCCAAACATCCGCTCTAGGGAAAGGGGCCCCGGTTAGACTCCTAAATTTGGGCTTGGGGTTTGGCCTGATGGCGGAGTGGAGAGTTCACGGAGATGGGGGATCAACGAGGAGCGCTTGGCATTCTCAGCTGACTATTGTGCATTCCCGTCTGTACCCACAAAAGCCCTTGAGCGCCCCTAACCAACTTGGTGAGGGTCCTGGAAGGTGACCGTCTATACCCCCTCCAGACCTGGACCCCATTGAGCTCAGCCAGGAGGAGGAGCTTTCCTTACCCCTGGACAGCAACGTAGACATTACCTGCTCCGTGCAAGGCCTGCCCACCCCTGCTCTACGCTGGACCAAGGTGAGAGGGAAAGGAGACCCCAACTGTGGGACCCCCTCCCTCCCAACACCGCCTCCCCTTCTCTCATGGTCCACTGGCCTCGTCTCCCTCCCCCACCCTACAGGACGCAGTCCGCCTGGTGGATGGCCCCACGCTCTCACTCAGCTCCATCACCTTCAATTCTGCTGGCACCTACATATGCGAGGCCTATACGCCCACGGTCCCCCTCCTTAGTCGCACCCGGGTCCTCAAGCTGCTGGTTGAAGGTTTGGGGGTAGGGGCAGGCTGGGATGGGGACGACGGGGGTGGGCGGCCAGGACCACTGGGAAGGGACCATGGCTGGTCCTCTCTCTTCTACTCTATTCCTCTCCCCTCTCCCATTCTCTTACTCGCGCTCCTCTTTCTCCACGGTGCCTCCTGCTCACGCCCTTCCTCCCCACCACCCACAGGGCAACCCGAGCTAAAGCCGGAGGAGATTTCCCCCCAGGCAGAGGGCAGCAGGAGAGAAGGAGAAGAAGTCAGGCTGACCTGCTCTGCCCGCGGCTACCCAGAGCCCAAACTCACGTGGAGCGAAAAGGGCGACAGTGTAAGGGATCCTCGTCTCCACCCTCCGGGCCACAGGCACCCTCCCCAAGTTCCCAGGGGACACTGATGCAAGCATTATGTCCCCTCTCCTACTTCCTGAGGGACTGGACGTCACCTCTGCCCTCACCCCAGCCCTGACCCAAGTCTCCACAGTCCACAGAGCCGGTCCCCGGCAGGCAGGGCTGGGTGAGCAGCTCCCTGACCCTGAAGTTGACCAACACCATGAGCCAACAAGGCGTCTCCTGTGAGGCCTCCAACCCGCTCGGGAGCACCCGGCATGTCTTCCACTTCGGCCCTCGTGAGTGACCGCGGGGGTGGGACAGGACATGGGGCAGGCGGAGAGCTGCTGGCCCAACGCCCCTCTGTCTTGCCCCCCAGTGGCCCCCCAGACCTCGCAGGCCGGAGTCGCTGTCATGGCGGTGGCCGTCAGCGTAGGCCTCCTGCTCCTCGTCGTCGCTGCCTTCTATTGCATGAGACGCAAGGGGCGCCCCGGCTGCTGCCGAAAGGGGGAAAAGGCGGCTCCGTGAGTGACCTCGCAACCTCAGAATTGACCTCTGTAACCCAACCCCATCCCCAGGTGTAACTCTGACCTCAGCCCCAGACCCCGCCCATACCCAACCTTAATAGCATCCTATCCTCAACTCCAAACCCAAATACAATGCCATCCCATCTCTAACCTCAAACCTCGTCCGTAGCCATCCCCTCCCCCATCTTCATCCCCAGCTACAACAGCCTCACCCAACCCACCATCATCCTCAAGGCCGCCCTCAAGCCCCACTTAACACCGTCCCTAATCTCTCCAACCCCAAGGTCATCCCCACCTCCAATTCCAACCCGAATATAACCATCACCAAACCCAACGTAACCCCATGTGAATCCCAGTCTCCTCTCCAATCCTGATCTCATCCTCATCCCCACATCCAGCCCCACCTCCCGTCCCAATCCCCCCCTCATCCCCAAACCCATCCCATCTAACCTCCTCTCCAACCCCGACCATATCCCCATCTTCAACCTCAACATAACCATCCCATCTCCAACCTCCATCCCAACCACACCCCTAACTCCCTGAACTCTGAGCTCCAACTTCTTCCCCAACCCCAATCACATCCCAGCTCCAACCCACCGCCAGCCCCAAACCCAGCTTCAGCCACATCCCCATCCCCAAGGCCCCTCCAACCCACCGCATTCCCATTCCGAACACCAAACCCATCCCTATTTCACCTCATCTCCAACCCCAATCACATGGCCACCCTCAACTCCAATCCATAGCCATCCCCGAGCCTGCCCCAGGGCTGGCCCCAACTACAACACCATCTCCAACCCCAGCAGCATCTTTGACCCTCGCCCCAACTCATCCCTCACCCCCATGCATTATCATCCCTCCCCCATCCCCAACCCATTCCCACCCACCCTCCGAGTCCTTCTCCATCCAATACAACCCCATCCCCACTGCCTCCCCAGCTGGGACGACCTTCAGCATGTTGCCTCTTCTCCCCAGGCCGCCTGGGGAGCCAGAGCTGAGCCGTTCAGGGTCCCAGCGGCCTGAGCAGACAGGCCTTCTCATGGGAGGTGCCTCTGGAGGAGCCAGGCGTGTCAGTGGGGGCTTTGGAGATGAGGTGGGCAAGGGCCTGGGCACCCTGGCACGGAGGGACCGGCGGGGGGTGGAGCAGCCTCCCTGGGCACAGGCTGACCTTTCCACTTTCTCCCCAGTGCTAAGCCTGAGGGCCTCCGAGAGGCAGTCATCGGACACAACCTGGAGTTGCAGGCATCAGAGAACCAGCCCTGCTCACGCTCTGCCCTCCCCCGCCTTCCCGGCCTGCCCTCTTCCCTCTCCGGCCCTCCCTTCCTTCCTCTGCAGGCTGGGCAGGGACCTACAGACACTGCTGGGAGGGAGGGAGGGTGCGCTCACTCGCTCTCTCTCTCGTGGGTGGGAGGGGACCTTCCTCCAGGGAGTGTGACTCTCCCAGGCCCCAGAATAGCTTCTGGACCCAAGCCCGGGGCCCGGCCTGGGACGAGGCTCCGAGGGTCGGCTAGCTGAGGCTATTTTTACCTCCTGCCTCCATTGCTCGTCCCCCACCTGACGTCCTGCTGTATAGTCTGACACTGGATCCCCACCCCTGCTCCGCCCCCTCATCATGGACACTGGAGTCTGGAATAAATGCTGTCTGTCACCTCGACACCATCCTGTGGCCAGAAGCCTGCTCTGGGGGATGAGAGGGGAAGGGGCGCAGGTGATGCTCCCCTCCCCATGGCCCCGCAGCCCCCTCACAAGACCTGGGAGAGATCTGACGTCATGGAGAAAGAAATGAGAGAGAGAGAGAGAGAGAGAGAGAGAGAGAGAGAGAGAGAGCGCAGAGGGTGACTCAGCTGGCCGAGGATGGAAGAAAGAGATGCCGGGGGTCTAGAGGGCACTGAGCTTGGCCCCTGAGGACCCGTGCCTGCTTGGCGGGTGGGGCGCTGTCCCCTTAATAAAAGTTCCCAGACTCTCTTGCCAGCGCCCCGGAGGGAATTAAAGCTGGGAGAGGAAAACCTCTCTGAGCTGTAGACTGGATGGAATTCGAGATGGAACTGCCTCCTCTGGGTATGGCATCATTCCTGCAGCTGCAGGAGGAGGGGAGGCTTGGAGGGACCCAGACGGAGGGGCCTGGGGCAGAGAGAAGACACGGCTGGAGCAGAGAGGTTGAGGCTGGCTAGAGAGACTTCCTGAGGAAGAGGGATTTGAAAGAGGGGTGGAAAGACCTGGGGGTGTGGGGGGGGGGCGCAAAGGAGGGACAGGCTGGGGCAGCTCAGAGATGAGAGCCCTAGAGTCAGACAGATAGATTTCGGGGGAGGGAGGCAGAGACAGTCAAGTAGAGACAAAGAGAAACACAGAATGGGCTCTGGGGCCCAGCGAGGGCTGCCATGAGGAGGGAGCGTGGCCGCCCCTGTGCGGCACGTGCACGGGGGTCTCTGCGCTCAGAAGCCTCTCATCTCAGCAAGGGACTCCCCCTCACTGTCCTCAGTTTGCTCAGCCACAAAATGGACAAAATGGGATCTCGTGGCCGTGGCCGTGGCCGTGGGACCGTCACGGGAGGCTATGGAAACCTGGCGGGTGATGGAGCAGCATCCGAGCGGAGGAGCTCACCCGTCTGACTCAGGCGCTCCAGTTCCATGGTTGGTTGAATCCCTTTAAAACAAACGCAAGAAGCAAAAAGAGATGGGCCAGGTTAACACACTTAGTTCGGGGCACGAGCGATCAGAGGTCCCCGACACCTGCGTTCTGGGGTGCGCCTGGCTCCGTGCCCATGCGAGCCAGGTGTGATGTCAGCCCTCAGTGGCAGGTAAGCCAGAGGGCTCTGCGCCTGGGAGGTGCCAGGGTCACGCATGACTTGGGCGCAGGACTCATGGAACAGAGCCGGAGTCTCCAGAGTCGCCAACGGGGAGGCGCCTCAGGACGCGTGGAACCTGGAGCTACTGGGTCCTTACGCCCTCCCCACCCGTGTTCAGCTCACATTCTTAACACGTCTCACAGGCCTCACGAGTTGCTTCTTAACATCCGACCTTCGTTTCGTCCGTCTCCTTATCCGTGTGGCTTTATTGTTTTCTCTAGAACAGAATTGAATATTTAAAAAAAAATACAGCACACACACACACACACACACACACACACACACACACAGGGTCACCGTGTGATTGGGAGACGCTGATGAGACAACAGTGGGAAGCGTTTAGTGCAAAGCCTGGCACAGAGGATGTGCTCAGGACATGGTGACTAAGTAGTATTCTTATCCAAGGGAAATGGAGGAACGGAGAGAAAAGCGAAATGCAGTCCATTGTCCCAGGGAAGGAAGGAACCAGGTGGAGAGAGATCCCATTCTAAGAGCAGACATTGGTGAGAGGAGATTTGAGGAGCTGGGGCGGGGGGGGGGGGGGGGGTAGTGAGCAGATGTCTGGAGGAAGGGGAGAAAGCAGACTCCAGGGAGGAAGGGGTTCTCCCACCAACACCTGGTCCCCAAGTTAATGAGGGGAACGTCCTGGCCCACCTCCCAGGAGGGCATACATTTGCATAGGATCCCTCATCTGCATAGCATCCCAGCAACTTTGCATGCAGATGGCAGCCTGAGCCCTCCTCAGTCTGACCCCTCCTCCCACTTTGGCTGAGGGTCTGGGGGGGAGGGGGGAGGGGGAGAGGTAAACTATAGGATCTGGGGCTCCAGGAAGTGAAGGCAAGTTTAGAGTAGACTCCCCTTGCTCATCCACCTTCTGTGGCTCCCTATTGCTCTCAGGAGCATGCGCCACCCTTCACCTGACATCCAGGACCCTCACACCAACCCATTACTCGCTCTCACAGGTGTCCCCACCTCCTGCCTTTGTGACTTTACTATTCCCCTCACCTGGAAGGTCCCCCACTGTGACAAAGCTTGCCCGTCCTGCAAAGCTTGCACATCTTGAAGGATTCTGAAAAGTGCTCACTCCCTTCCCCTGCCCTTGGGACGTTACAAGAATCTGTGCCTCTTCTGAACCTGTATAGACTTTATTAGTAAGGGTCTATTTGGTTGCAAATGACCCCAAACAATGTGTAAGTGAAAAGGAAAAGTTATTCCCTCATAAGATCAAAGGCTGACTACCTTCAGGCATAGCTGGACCCAGGGGCTCACACAGTCTTCATCAGAAAGCTGCCCTTTCCCATTTCTCAGTTCTGCTGTCCTCCGTGCCCAGGCAGCGTCTCTTGTCTCCAGTGCCCCCCCCCCCCCCGCATTACCGGATTTCTGCCCGACCAGCTTAGCAACCCCCCCCCCCATTCCTACTAGTTCTAGCAAAAGCCTCAGGGCTAATTCTCATTGATCAGGAATGGGTCCCCACACCCTCATGCCTGAACCAGTCAAATGATCTAATTGGCCAGACTGGATCAGGCTCACTCTGAACCATTAAGGATTCAGTAGGGATTTCCCATAAGAAAACGGGTGGGCCCTAGCTGGTTTGGCTCAATGGATAGAGTATCGGCCTGTGGACTGAAGGGTCCCAGGTTTGATTCCGGTCAAGGGCACATGCCTGCGTTGTGGGCTCGATCCCCAGTGGGGGGCCTGGGGAAGGCAGCTGCAGCCGATCATTGATTCTCTCTCATCATTGATGTTTCTATCTCTCCCTCTCCGTTCCTCTCTGAAACCAATAAGAAATGTATTTTTAAAAGAAAGAAAACCGGGGTGGGGTAGGGTGGGGTGGGGTGTGGTGGGGGAGAAGGGAGCTGAAGGAGGGAAAGAGGCTGCTGGGCAGGTAAAAGACAACCTGAGGTTATGGGCGCTGACTCCTGCGCAGCAGGAAATCTGCAATATTTACAACTTGGCACCAACTCCACGGCTCCTTCAGGATGCCTTTGGCCCCGGGCCCTACCTCCTCCTGGTTATAACTCTTCAGCGAAGTGCCATCTCTGGGACTTGTTGACACTGGAAGTTGGCTCCCCAGGCATGGGACCCACCTAGTCCTTTGTCAATAAAACCGCAGTGCTCAGCCTTACACGTGCTACTGGGGGTGGGGGGAGGTGAAACTCCAGCCTACACCCCTGGGGTTTGCCTCCTGGGCTCACCTGTGCCCATAAAGAACAGCATGGAGAACTGAGCCTGGAGGAGAGCGGGTTCGCAGGGGCCTCCCAGGAAGAAATCTCTTGGAGACTAGTTATTTTGCTCAAGGGAGAAATGGGGGCCCGGAGTTTTACAAAGCAAGTTAGTAGCAAAGCAGCCGATAAAACTCAGAGATCCTGTGGTAGGCAGTTAGACAGACTTGAGCAGGAGCAGGGCAAGGCCAGATATGGAAGGTCACCAGGGCGGAGGGCCCCAGACGCCGCCCGGCAGGGGAAACAAGGACCTCTCCTTGTCCCCAGGGTAACCTTGCCTCCCCTTCCATATCACTGGTCATTCGGTTTGGACCCCCTGACTTTCCTCCCTGTTGTAGTAAAATATAGAAATGTTTTTAAAAGTTTAAAAATGTCTAAAAAATGTTAAAAAGATTTTAAAATGTTTGAGTTAACTTTCCTGAAACTTAAAGTGTGATATTAAGGACACATTCCCCATAGATGTGTCCTGAAGCTTGTGTACCCCATAGATGAGGATTTGAACTTCAATTACTGACTCAGAGTGACTTGCTAAGATAATCATACGTGTGAGTGATGTTTTCTCCCTAGATAACCACAGGTAGCCCCTCACCCTGTCTATGGTTAACCTGCGTGCATTGATGTAATTCATTGATAGCCACCTGAACTGCTGCGGGTACCAAACAGGCTTTAAAAATGGGTCCTGACCAGCCAACAGTGCTCGCCTGTCAAGACTGCCACAAAGGCACGTCCTTTTGCTAGTCCGGCAAGCGACACCGCTCCACGCTCCTCTCTCTGACGACAGAAAAACGGCTAGTACCTCTCGATCGAGATGCGACGGAGCTCTGGGGTGAGGAACACCGGCCCCATGCATCCGGACCGGACCAGCCCAGCTGCCGGACCCCAGAGGACAGCACCACTGGGATCCCGTTAAGCCTGTACCCACAGCATTAGGAACTTCTGTGAGTGATAAAGTGCTGTGTGATCTGCAATTGCATATGTTTCATGTGGTGTAATTCCTCCGGCAGTTAATTGAATTATTTTGTGTATGCTTAAAACTGAAATTAAAGTTTCTGGTCTTTTTGGCCCTTGGTCCTGCTTGCGTAGAGCAGCCTCTTTGCTAGCAACTACTTGAATGTCCCAACACCTGCACGGTTAAAGTTTTTTTCAAGGGGGACACCTTAGATACCCCCACCCCCCAGATCCTTTCCCAGGATCTACTTGGGACTCTCCCTAAAGACAACATCTCGGCCTCAGTTGTATTTCAGCTCCAGGCTCAGAAAAGAAGCAACACCAGACAAGCGAAGGCTGCCTCAGGACGGGCTGCATTGACTGATGACCCCCTACCCTGGCACCCACCCATCGGGGGAGACCAGGACCCGGAAGAGACCACCTGGAAAACTGATGCATATTCTGCTGACACCCTCTCTGAGACCTATCCCAGGATTCCCACCTGCAAGAGAGAAATAAAAACTCTCAAGACAAAAGCCCCAGCCGTTTCTCTCCCTCTGGGGAGCATACCCCCCGGCCATTCCCTTCCCCTCTTCTTCCTCAGCAGGTACCTGTCTTCTAAACTCTAAGAGACCCCGTGAGTCTTGCAACCAGGGGAGCAATGGGCAGCGGCAGCTGGTCCTGGGCTTACCCCAGGGACCTGTCTCCAGGACCCCCTTCCCTCTGGCTTCCCAGTGAGCCCAAGCAGCCCCGCCCGCCGAGGGCCTCCTGCTGCCGCTTCTAGGCTAAGCCCTTCCTGGTGTCACTGTCCTGCGTGTGCTTTTGCTGCGGCCAATACATTCCTGCTTGCTTTGCTGCACTTGGTCTCTGACTGGATTTTCTCCTGCATGCAGACAAGAACCGAGGCCTCACAGCCTTGCCGGTAACAGCGCCGGCCCTCTGGTCTGGCCCCAGACTGGGGAGGGAAGGACACACAGATCTAGAGCACATTTATTATGCACTTACTTGCCCAGCCAACCTCATTGCAGGCGGTGCCAAGCCTGAGGTACACATCATCTAGAGGCCGCCGCCGCCGCCGCCTGCACTTCCTTGCTGGGGAGCCTGGAGAAATCAACTCTGAGCTCAGCGTCCTTTTCAGCGAAACGGGGATCGCGAGAGTGTCCCCTCCGTGGGGTTCTGATGAGAAATTAACTAAGAGAAGGCAGTCAGTCCTGGATCTGCCAGCTGGTAACTCTGTGACTTTGGATCAAGTCCCTTGGTTTCTCTGTGCGGCGATTTTCTTATCGCTTAGGGTGCTGTGTCTGTGGCTGGCACATAGTAAGTGCCAAATACATTTATTGACAGTATTAGTACCGAGACATGAATGCCGCTCAGTACCAGTCTCCACTACCTGAGCTTCCGGGAGGAAAGTTCAGGTGCATGGCGGAGGGGGCGGGAGGGAAGTCTAAGGGGTCCTCTTTGCTGGGAAGCCCCCAAGCATCTGCCCCCAGCTGATCAGCTCAGCGCCCCCTCGCCTTAGAGGCCCTGGAACGGAGGGATTACAGGCTCATGGCATCCCCTCCCTCGGCCTCCTGGCTTCCCGCCCTCACCCAGACGAGCTGAGCTAGGCGGCCTCGCCAGCTCCCCCGGGGCAGCCCAAGGAATGTGAAGAGGTAGGTGGGGTTGGGGAGGAGCGGGAGCCCCGAGGGAGAGACAAGGGGGCAGAGTCAGAGCGAGAGACGCGCAGAGACGCGAGGAGGCTGGGAAGATAGGGAAGTGGGACAAGGACACGGGGAGTGGCGGGCGGCGCCGGAGGCCCGACCCTAGCTCAGCCCCGCGCTCAGAAAGCGGAGCGCGGGGGTCGGTCTGTGCTGCCCCCTGGCGGCGGGCGCGGGAAGGAGGCGGCGCGGACCAGACGGAGGAGGACGTGGGGATGCACCAGGAACAGAAGACAAGAGACCAGGGCAGAGACATCGAGAGAGACACAGAGAGAAGATACTGAAAGAGAGACACACAGAGAGACAGGGGCAGGGGCAGACACAGAAAGAGACAGACATAGAGACAGAGGTAGAGGCACAGAGACAGAGTCGAAGGGATAGAGACACACAGGACCAAGTGAAGCATCAACAGTGACAGGAAGACACAGAGAGTCCAGAAACACATTAGAAATGAAAGACTCAAGCCGAACCGGTTTGGCTCAGTGGATAGAGCGTCGGCCTGCAGACTGAAGGGTCCCAGGTTCGATTCCGGTCAAGGGCATGTACTTTGGTTGCGGGCACATCCCCAGTAGGGGGCGTGCAGGAGGCAGCTGATTGATCTCTCTCATCGATGTTTCTAACTCTATCCCTCTCCCTTTTTCTCTGTAAAAAAATCAATAAAATATATTTTTAAAAAAGATGGTTATGATCACAAAGTAGGATTTTAAAAAAAAAGAAATGAAAGCCTCAAGAGATGGAGAAATACAGAGACGCAAAGATAGTGAGAGACACAAAGACGGAGGCACTAAGAAAAACAGAGACATCTAGAAGGAAACGATGCAGCGACTCCCGGAGTCCAGGGAGAGGGAGAGATTAGGGAGAGAAGAGGCTACTCTGAGAAGCTTCCCCAAACGCGAGACAGACGCACAGCGAGGGGCGAGAGCAGAAGTCGAAAGGCGGGGATGGGGATGGGGGTCCTGGCGCCAGGGCGGGGCTCCAGGGGGGGCGAGCCTATGAGAGCCCGCGAGCCTCCCGCAGGTGTGGCAGGAGGGCCACTTCGCTGGGTGCCCGGGGTTAGAGCTGTAGGCGGGGCTAAGACCGGGCATCGGGCTCTGGGGAAGGAGAAGCTACCACCCAGAGAGAGGAGGGGCGGGGCCTCACGCGGCGGAGGCGGGGCCTCACGGAGGGGGCGGGGCGGAGACGGCCGGGAGCTCCGATTGGCTGGACCCCCTCCCCAGTGGACGGAGAGTGAAGCTCCTGGGGAGGAGGGGCGTGGTTGGAACACTAGGGGCGAGGTTCGAGCACCCGAAAGGGTTAGAGAATTCGGGGGGTGGGCCGATCATCGACTCCGGGAGGGGCGACCGTGGAATCCCGAGGGGCGGCAGGTGTGGAATCGTGGGAGGGGCCGGTGCAGCATGCGGGGCGGGAAGTGTAGGATTATGGGAAGCGGAGGGTCAGTGAACTAGGGGGCGGGGCGCCCATCCCAAGGAGGGACTATTTGGAATCCCAGTAGGGGGCGGAGCCGGAGCCGAAGCTCGGCCCGGCTGGCCTGGGCAGGGAAGGGGGTGGGTCCTGTGACGTCAGCGAGCTCTAAGCCAGAAAGAAGCTAGCGGCCGGGGGGCACGGAGCCGGGAGAGCCGGGACCGCGATCGAAGCCGGGAGACGGGAACGCAGCGGGACCCGGCCGGGAGCCGGAGCCCCTCAGGCACCTGCCGGTCCGCCCAGGCGATTGGTGCGCGCACAGTGGTCCGCAGGCCCCCGCCCGTCCCCAGCCCCTCCCCGGGCCCCCCATGGCCCGGGCCGCAGCCCTCCCGCCGTCGAGACCGTCTCCTGCTCTGCCGCTGCTGCCGCTGCTGCTGCTGCTGCTCCGAGAAGCCGGTGAGCGACCGTAGACGCGCCCCTCCCGCGCGGACCCAGCCCCTCCCCACCTTCCGAGGGGGGAGCCTGAGCACCTCCCCACCCCTCCCCCAATTCACCGAGCCCCCGTCTGCGCGCCCCTTTCCGGACCGGCCCCACCGACTCAGACCGCACCCCCCACCCCACCCCCCCGCGTCTGAGTGAACCTCCGACCCGACCCTCTCTGCCTCCCTCTCATCTGAATCCCAGCTCCCCAACCTCCGCCGGACTCCGCGTCTCCCCGACCCCTTCCTGGGGCTCCGAGGCCGAAAGGGTTAAACCCGAGGCCTCTCGCCCCCTCCCCACCCCGCGCCGTTCCGTTCCCCTGGATCTGGGCATCCGTCTCCGCTTCCTCCCTCAGGAATGTCTCCCACTCCCCCCGAGACGAGGCGCGATCAGCCCCCCTGTTTTCTGTTTTCCCGGGGTTGGGCCTCCGAGGCCCTGGGATGGTTGAGGGCACGGGCCTCGGGAGGGGCGGGGAGCTGGACTTTCGGCCCCTTGGAGAGACGGGGATGGGAGTTGGGGCGACCTGGGGGGGGGGGCATCAGGGAGCTGAAGCCTGGCTCATGGGCTCCGGGGCAGTTAGGGGCTGGGAGCTGCCCTCTGGGCCCCAGGCAGAATGAAGGCTGGGGGCTCTGCCTCCTGGGGTTCCGGCAGAATCGTGGGCAGGGGCCTCTGCCCCTGGGTCCTCGGTCGAATGGGGGGGTGTGCCAGAGGCCCCCGTCTTGGGCTTCAGGTTTCCTTGTGGGCTTTAGAGAGTCTCCTGGGGTCCAAAGGCGAGTGTGGCCGGTCCCTGCCATTTGGGTTCTGCATGTAATCGGGGGCCCAGGGGCTCGGTCGGGAAGCGGGACGGGGACTGGGCGGTGGAGGAGGAGGCGAGCCCCGTCTGGAAACTTCCCTGGCCCTCGCCGGCGGCAGGGACATCCCTGGGGAAGTTTTTCCCGTTTCACTTTCACCTAAGCCCGAGCCGATACCGGCGGGCGCTGTCCGGGCTCCCGGTTCCGGACTCCCGAGTTTCGGGACTTTATCGGCCTCCAGCCGCGCCTTTGTCCTCCGAGCCGCCGCGGGAGGTGGAAGCCGGGAGACGCCGCCCTGATCCCCCGCCCCTCCCTCTGCGGAGCCTGGAAGCCCCTCCGGTTCCCACCCCCAGCCCGGGGGGAGGGGCGCGGGCCCCGGGGAGGGAGGGGCTGCGAGGAAACAGGTGAGACTGGCTGGGGCCCCGCCCCTTGCAGGTGACCTGGCTTTTCGTTCCCGGCCGGAAGCTCAGGACCCTGGGCTTCCCGAGGGTTTTCGCCCGAGGGGATCTGGAGGGAACCGGGGGCCACCTCCCTGGTTTCCCCAGCTTTTCCCCGGCCTGTCTCTGAGAGCCCCCCAGCCTCCACCCAGAGCGGAGCCCTGCCTTGTCCGCCCCGGCCTCTCCTTCCCGGGGGAATGCTCGGACTTCACCCCGCTTTGAGCCAGGCCTGGACTTCTGCTGGAGCTCACGGGATGCTCTAGGGGGGCCTAGGAGGCAGGTCTTGTTCCTGTTCCCATTTTGCGGGTGAGGAGACGGGCTGGGAAAGGGCCAGCGCTCGCCCAGGATCAGCCTGGGAAGCCCGACTTCAGGCATAACCGCAGAGCCTGTCTCGGCCCTGCTCTCGGGGGTGGGCTCCAGGAAGCCCCTCCACGCCTCCATTTCCTCCTTCCTCGAAGGGTTCCCAGCCCCTTCCTGGCAGGGCCCCGGGGGGGGGGGGGGGGGGGGACTCGGAAGCCCAGCTGATCCCATGTGAAAGCTCTTAGCGCCCGGGAGGGAGCCTTCCCCCTCTTGACCCTTTATCCTTGTGCCTTTGCTCTCTGCTGTCTCTCTCTCTTTGCCTTTCCCTCCCTCCCCTTCTCTCTCTCTGTCTCTCTCCTTCCTTCCTTCCTTCCTTCCTTCCTTCCTTCCTTCCTTCCTTCTCCCTCGTTCCCTCACTTTCTCTCCCCCTCTTCCTGTCTTCATTTCTCTCTCCTTCTCTGTCCCTCATGTCTCCATCTCTGAGCTCTTTCTCTCTTCCCATCTCTCTCTCTCTCTCTCTCTCTCTCTCTCTCTCTCTCTCTCTCTCCTTTCCTTCCATGTCTGTTTGCCTGTCTCTCCACTTCCTTCTCCTTGGCCTGACTAATGAGGGTGCACCACCAGGGCCTCCCCAGCTTTCACTGCCTACCCATGTCAGTCAGGCCTCCCCATGGTAGCGGAGGGGGATGGGAGCAGAGGGGAGTACAGGCCTGCTGTCTCTTCTCATTAGGGAAGGGTTCCTGGCCAAGGGGTGCGTCTGCTCACATACTGGGGAGAGGCGAGGGGGAGGGGATACATGGAAAGGAGAGAGATAGAGGGATGGGGACAGAAGCCAATAGAGGGAAGGCAACAGACGCAGATTTAAGGATGGGGTTAGAGACACAGGAGTGGAGCCAAGAGATAAGGGAAAAGATGGCACAGAAAACCACTGGATGGGACCGAGACCCCAGGATAAAGGAAATAGCCCACGGAGAGAGACTTCGGAGTTCGGTGACAGGCAGGGAGCCCAACAGAACCCCTTGGTGACGGGTGGAGATGTTAGGACACTGGGAGGTCAGGGCACAGGCTCCTCAAGGCCAGCATTGTGTGTGAGCCACAGGGAGTGGGCGACATGGGAGGGACAGGGAGTTGGGCACGCCGGCCAGCTCCCCTGCCCCCGCCCGAGACGCTGTTACATTTTTAATGTCCCCGAGATACAGAGAAATGAAGCAGGGGGAGGAGGAGAAAAAGGGACCCAGTGAGGTGGCCCAGGCAGAGAGAAAGTATGTCAGAGATGAGGAGAGACACAGGGGGACGCAGGAGGCAGAGAAACAGACCCTGAGAGATGTGGACCAGGAAACCCTGTGAGATTACAGACCCAGGGAATCCATTCAGAGGGCCGGATTCCAGGGACTGGAAGACAGGACCCAGAAACACCAAGACCACAGACGGCAGAGATGCAGAGGAGAGAGTAGGGGACAGCTAAGGCATGTGGGTATCTTCCTGGGCTAGTGAAACTGTCCTGAAGTTGGTGGTGCCGATGGATGCACAAATCGATGAACATACTAAAACTGGACACTTTCAATGGGCAAATTGTACCGCCTGGGAATATATCTCACTAAAGCTGTTAGAGAATATGAGAGACACAGGAGGCAAAGTCAGACCCTAAAAACCAGATGCAGAGCGAGAAACAAGATCAGAGAAACAGAAACATGTACAGCAGCGTCTGAGGGGTTCTCTCTGAGGGGCTCAGCCCGGAAGAGCAGCCTAGAGGTTCACCCCCAGCAATGGGAGGCCCCAGAGGGGAGGCCTTCGGGGTACCAGGCCCCTGCGGAAAGGGAAGGCAGGTGCAGAAACCAGGCCAAGGCAGGCAGTCTCATATCCTCCCAGACTGCCTCCCGGATGTCCGCTGTGAGGGTGGGCACTGTGATTAATGCAATTAATTAATTAACGAGGTGGCTGAGGCAGCAGCTGAGGCCAGCGCCCGGAGCACACTGGCCTTCAAGGGCCTGTGGAGTCTGGCCGCACCCTGTGGGAGAGGGCGGGTCACGCTGGGGCTTTATAGGTTTTGAGTGGGTGAGCCAAGCCTGAGGAGCCAGCCAGGTGGAGCCCAGTCTCAGACCCTGAAGGCCAGACCCTAGCCCCTCCCTCCTCCAGGGTTTCCATAAGGCACTGTGTCCCCTCATCTCTGCCTGGATCCCCCCTCCCCTGGGCTTACACGATGTGCACCACTCTGCCACCACAGGAAGCCTGCAGGCCCGGGCCACAGGGAGAGGAAGCGTGTCTGGGGACCCAGCTGACACCTCATGAAGCTGTCACCAGTCTGACCTCCTGAGGGAAGCCGGCGTTCCCAAGGCCACTCTCCCCCATTGTGGGCCTGGCCATGTCCCGGCCAAGGTCAGAGCGTGGGCACCCACCCAGCAGCATGCTGGGTCCTAGGGCCCTAACTCCAGGCTAGCCATCTTCCTGGCTTTATTCCCCCCCACACTCTACCCGAAACTCAAACCATCAGGGCATCGGCCCACACCCCACCCCCCTCACCCCCACAGCCTGTCAGCGCCCCTGTCTTCCTAACCATTCTAACACCCGAATGTGTTCCAGTCCAGTTTGTCCTCCATCTCCATCACTCCTACCCAGGTCCCAGGTGCCTTTTCTTCCCCTGGGTCCCAGCCCCACTCCATTCTGAGGGCTTTTTTTCTAAAGCACAAACCTAACCCTGTCCCCTGTCCCCCGTCCCCCCCTCTATAACTCTCTATGGCTCCCCAGTGCCCTCAGGAAAAAGTTCAAGCTTGTACTCAACCTCAGCCTGTGTGATCCAGTATACTGTTGATTTCCCATCCTCATCTCATTCATTCAACACATTTATGAAACTCCTACAGTGTGCCAGGCACTGTGCTAGGCTCTGGGGATGTGGCAGGAAACTAGACACAGAGGTCGAAAATCCCTGCCCCTCCCACCTCCCCCGCACTGATATTCTAGTGGAGAAGATACATCAGGAGCTAGAGGGAAAAGATTAGGGTGGGAAAGACCTGAGGGAAGCGAGGGAGGGAGCTGTGGAAATACGTAGGGAAGAACTTTCCAAAGTCGGGGGAACAGCGGGTGCAAAGACCCTAAGGTGGGACTTGCCTGGCATGTTTGAGGAGCAGTGAGGCCAGTGTGGCTGGAACAGGGTGAGCCGGGGGAAAGGGTGGGAGACAGGTCAGAAAGAGGACGAGCACAGACCATGCGGGACCTTGACCTTGGTAAAGACTGGAGCTCTTTTCTGCGTGAAGAGAGAGCCGTGGGAAATCTCAGAGCAGAGAGGAGGCGCTGGATCTGCCTTAGTGTCTAACACGACCCCTCTGGCTGCTTGTGGCAACAGACCGAGAGGCAACTGCCATCCTCCATGGGGGAATGACCCAGGAGGTAGGTGACAGTTGCTTGTAGATTTTTTTTTTCTTCTAAGGGAGAGACTTTTAATTGATTTTAGAAAGGAAGGAAGAGGGAGAGATAGAAACATTGATGATGAGAGAGTCTCATTGCTTGGTTGCCTCTTGCACACCCCCTCCTGGAGATCGAGCCCACAACCTGGGCATGTGCCCTTGACCGGAACCGAACCCGGGACCCTTCAGTCCGCAGGCCGATGCTCTATCCACTGAGCCAAACCTGCCAGGGCTGTAGATGTAGATGTGTTTTGAAGATGGAGCTGACAGGTTTCCTGATGGACTGCATATGGGGTGAGAGAGATGGGGGACTCAGGGGTGACTCCAAACCTTTTACTGAAGTGGAAATGCCTAAAGAACGGGCTGTCAATGCACAGGGACAGAGCCATCCTGGTCATTCCTTCAGAATTAGAAATGTAGAATGGGAGCCTTATAGCTGCAGGATCTTAGAGCCTAGTCAGAGTGCGTAGCCATCTGGACCAGGGTGCTGGGGATGAAAATGACCTGAGGAGTTTGCAGCAACCGAAGCTCAAAGTGGATTGGTTTGTTTTTTAATCTGAAGCCGACTGCCGAGACGCCACCCTAGATGTGCAAGAGCAGCCTCCCTTAGAAGAGAGATGGAAGCGTCTCGCAATCACAAGGACCCAGAGAGGGGTGTGGGGCTCTGTGGGCCTGGAGCTCAGTTTCCCTTGGAAAGGAATCAGGTCTTTTCCTCCAGGAAGCCCTCCTAGCTTCCCTCAGATGGGTTAGCTCCTGCTCTGGGTTCTTCCCCACTCCCACCCCTTCAGTCTTAACCGCATCCTTGGTTTTGACTGTGCAATATTTGTCTTCCCCACGGGAATGTCAACTCCTGGAGGACAAGTGCCTGATTTGGCCTGGCACTTCTGTGGCACCGGCTCAGAGCAGTCGACAGTATTTACTGAGCACCTGCTACTTGGGGGCCCCTGGTGTAGGCTGTGGGGATACAGGAGGGAACCAGACAGACACGCCCCTGTCCTCAGGGCCTGACTCTAACACCCAGGGCCTGTTTGTTGAGCCACTATTTGGGTTTGCACAGAAGGGGAAAGAATGGCCGGAGAGAAGATTCTTCCAGGCCGGGTCCTCTCCCCTTCACTCAGTCCCTCAAGTTCTACACCAAGTCTCAGGCTTAACTTCTGGGTCTTTTTATCCAGCCCTTTTCGAGGCCCTTTTACTATCTGATGATCCATTTCCCTCCGGCTCCCCCCTAAGCCAAGCCATTCTCCAATGGAGGGACCCTCAGCGCCTCCCACTTGCCTCAAGGAGAAAGCCCACCTCTTGGTCCCACCTACTTTGCTCTCTGTAGCTCACTGGCCTGGGTGTTTTTTCCTGACCCAGCTAGAAAGGGGCGGAACCTTTGGGGCCCCTTGTCCCATATCCTGCCTTTGGGGGCCAGGTGGGTGAAGGGTCCTGGCACCTGAGGGAATGTCCTGAGGGAAGGGGCGGTCCCACCTTAGCTCCACCCAGCTGTCCTCCCACCACGTCCGTTTTAGTCCGGATTTTGTCCGGATTTTGACGGTTAATCTCCTGACCCATTGTGCTGAGAGTGCAGTTGGAAACAGTGCTGTGAGGGCCGCGGGAGCGGCAGCTGACCGCCTGTGCTTGGCTCATCCGCGCCCGGCCCTGCGAAGACTTAGGGGAGAAAATCATTTCGTGGAACTTCACAGGGGGCCCTGCAGGGCAGCTTACACTCCCCCCCCCCCCCGCCCCATTTTATAGATGGAGGAAGTTAGGCTCAGGAGCAAGGTCACCCGCCTGGAAGCAGCCAGAGGGAAGCCCCAGTGACCTGCTGGAGTCCCACGCGCCTGAGTCTATAGTGCTGCCCCTCGGAGGGAGCACCCCCCCAAGATGGCACCCTTGGGTGTGAGTTGTGGATGTGTGTGTGTCACACAGTGGCCTTCACTGATGGATGGCTTCTTTCCAAAAGTCCCTGGGACGCCCCACCCACAGGCTGCATTTTGCTGGGCACCCTCTCATTAGGGTCACCTGTTCCTGTGCTTGGTGTGTTGAGGTCAAGGCTGGTCAGGGAGAGCTGGGCGTGTGCCCTTGGCTGGCCTTGCCTGGAGGCTGAGTGTCAAGGGCCTCTTGAAAGTATACTGAGCTGGCTGCGTTTATTTAACAAGCAGTGGTCGTGTATTTCCTGCGGCCTCGCGCGAGTGCTCCACAAATATTCCTTAAAGTTTATAACAGCCCCTAGGAAGTGGACACATTTATTATCTTTGTTTGACAGCTGAGGAGACTGAGGCACAGAGAGGTTCAATGACTTGCCCAAGGTCACACAGCCAGCAAGTAGGTAGGCTTTACCCTCAGTTGCCATAGAAACATTCAACGTTTCTCTCCTCCTTTTCTCTCTCTCTCAAATAAATTTAAAATAAAAAAATTTTTTTTTAAGTGAGAAAACTGCCTGGCCAGGGTGGCTCAGTGGTTGAGTGTCGACCCATGAACTAAGAGGTCACCGGTTAGATTCCCAGTCAGGGCACATGCCCGGGTTGCAGGCTCAATCCCCAGCAGGAGGCAGCCGATCAATGTTTCTATCTATCCCTTCCCGCCCTCTCTAAAATCAATCAAAATATTTTCTTTCTTTTTTTAAATATATTTTTATTGATTTCAGGGAGGAAGGGTGAGGGAGAGAGAGATAGAAATATCAATGATGAGAGAGAATCATTGATCGGCTGCCTCCTGCACACCTCCTACTGGAGATTGAGCCCGCAACTCAGGCATGTGCCCTTGACTGGAATCGAACCCGGGACCTCTCAGTCCACAGGCCGATGCTCTATCCACTGAGCCAAACCAGTTAGGGCTCAAAATATTTTCTAAATGAGAAAACAAAAATAAGCTGAGAAATAAAAACATACATTCACACAAAAACTTGTACTCAAATGTTCAGAGCAGCTTGGTTCATAACTGCCCCAAAGTGGAAACAACACAAATGTCCATCAACTGAACAGATAAACAAAATGCAGTCTCTCCAAACCATAGTATTTGGCCATGAAAAAGGAAGCAAGCACTGACCGATACTACAGTGGATGAGTCTTGAAAACATTATTCCGGGTGAAATAAGCCAGTCACAGAAGGCTGTATATTCACATGAAATGTCCAGAATAGGGCAATCTATGGAGACAGAAAGTACATTAGTGATTGCTCGGGGCTGAGGGGAGGGGTGAAACAGGGAGAGACTGTTTAGCGGCTTCAGCAGTTTCTTTGGGGGATTATAAAAATGTCCCAGCCCTGGCTAGTGCACCAGTGGTTAGAGCGAAGGCCTGAAATCAATTCCCCGTCACAGGCATATGCCTGGGTTGCAGGCTCAGTCCCCAAGCCTGACTGGGGTACATGCGGGAGGCAACCAATCAAAGTGTCTCTCTCACATCAATCTCCCTCTCCCCCCTTCTCTTCCTACTCTCTCTAAAAATCAGTGGAAAAAATGTTCTTGGGTGAGGATCAACATCAACAACAAAAAGTCCTAAATTGATTATAGCGATGGATTCACAACTCTTGTGAAGACAGGAAACACCATTGAATTGTACGCTTTTAACGGATAGATAGGAATTACATCTCAATAAGCCTAGGTTAAAAAATAAGATAAGTTGCCTGGCTAAGTGGTTGAGTGTCCACCTATGAACCAGGAAGTCACGGTACCATTCCCAGTCAGGGCACCTGCCCAGGTTTTGGGGTCAATCCCCAGTGGGCAGCATGCAGGCGGCAGCCGATCAATGATTCTCTCTCATCATTGATGTTTCTATCTCTCTCACCCTCTCCCTTCCTCTCTGAAATCAATAGAAATATATTAAAGAAAAATAAGATAGGCAGAGAGAGCTGTAGGTTTTATAGAAAGGTGAGGGAAAGTCCATTACTGTGCAGAAAAAGATGAAGACGGTCCTCGCACTTCAATTTATTTATTTATTTATTTTTAATCCTCACCCAAGGATATTTTTCTTTTCTTTTTAAAATATTTGTATTGATTTCAGAGAGGAAGGGAGAGGGAGAGAGAGATAGAAACATCAATGAAAAGAGGGTCTCATTGACCAGCTGCCTCCTGCACACCCCCCACTGGGGATCGAGCCCACAACCCCAGGCATGTGCCCTTGACTGGAATCAAACCCAGGACCCTTCAGGCAGCAGGCCAACGCTCTATCCACTGAGCCAAACCAGCCAGGGCCCAAGGATATTTTTCCATTGATTTTTAGAGAGAGTGGAAGGGAGGGGAAGAGACAAAGAGATAGAAACATCGATGTGAGAGAGACACATAGATTGGTTGCCTCCCACACACGCCTAACTGGGGCCGGTGTGGAGCCCTGAGGTGTGTGCCCTTGACCGGAATCGAAGAACCTGAGATCCTTCGGTCTGAGACGCTCTTCACTGAGCCAAACTGGCTAGGGCTCAAAAATTGTTTGTTTGTTTTTTCTTGTGTTTTTTTGGGGCGGGGAGGGAGTGGGTGGGAGGGGGGCTCAAAGTTTTTTAAAAATTTATTTTGGAGCCCAGCCGGTGTGGCTCAGTGGTTGAGCGTCAACCTATGAACCTGGAGGTCACGGGTTCGATTCCTGGTCAGGGCATATGCCTGGGTTGCAGGCTTGATCCCCAGTATGGGGTGTGCAGGAGGCAGCCAATCAATGATTCTCTCTCGTCATTGATGTTTCTATCTCTCTCTCCCTCTCCCTTCCTCTCTGAAATAAATAAACTCAATAAAAATATAAAAAATTTATTTTGGAATAGGCTATTTTTTTAAAATCAGTTTTGTTTCAGAGGATTTTTTTTCTTCCCACATTTGATACTGGAAAATTTCAAACATACATGTATGAGTTGGAAGAACAGCCCCTCCCACTACACCTGACAGTATGTAACATTTACCACATCTGTTTCACCACTTTTTATGGTTTTTGCTGAAAAAGCATTTGAGCGTATGTTGCAGACATGACACTTAATCCTATATTTTCTAAGAAAAAGGAATACCATATAACCATCATTTATTCAAAGTATCTAAGAATATTAACAGTAACTCCATAATAATATGTCATATAGTCCGGACTCAGATGTTCCTAGTTTTCCACAAAACGTCTTTTCTGGCTGGCCTTTTTGGAATCGTAGCGTCCAGAAAGCTGAGCATGGTGTTTCCCCAGGCAGCCCCCTCCGTGCTGGCCCCGCCCTGCCTGGAGGTCTGGGTGCTCCCGCCACCCACCTCTCTCTCTGCTCTCTCCCCAGGAGCCCAGAATGGGCGAGTCAGCATGCCGCCCGAGGTGCGGGGCCGCCTGGGGGACACAGTGGAGCTGCCGTGCCACCTGCTGTCGCCAGGGCCCACAGGCAACGTCTCGCAGGTGACCTGGCAGCGCCTGGACCCGTCCGGGAACCCTCAGAGTGTGGCCGCCTTCCACCCTTCCCACGGCCTCAGCTTCCCCAGCCCGCAGTTTGGCAAGGACCGGCTGTCCTTCCGCACCACGGGGCAGAGCCCTGGTGCCCGGCAAGGCTCCGAGATGCGGGACGCCACGCTGGTCCTCCAGGGCCTGAGAGTGGAGGACGAGGGCAACTTCTCCTGCGAGTTTGCTACCTTCCCCCTGGGCACCAGTCGTGGAGTGACCTGGCTCAGAACCATAGGTGAGCAGGGGCAGGGATGGGGGGGTTGGGGGAGCAGGGAAGTGGGAGAGCCCCTTGCTGGTCTATTTCTGTCTGCTTTCTCCGAGGTCTTCAGTCAGTTGGCAAGTGTTAAGCAAGTACTGTTTGCAGATGCTGTTCTGCAAGTTGGGAATATAGCAGCCAACAAGGCATTCAACAAACATAGTATCTTGAATACCTACTGTGTGCCAGGCGCTATTCTAGGCTCTAGGGATAAAGTCCTCCTGGAGCTTATACTCCAGTAAAAGGGTGCCAGAAAGTAAGTAAAAAGAAGAAGAGTGAGTCAGGTGGCTGTAGGTGCTGTAGAAGTTGGGGGGAGGGGAGGAGGTTACAAGTTTTAGGGAGGTCTGGCAATATTTGAACAAAAACTGGAATGAGGTGACGGAGCCGTGTAGGTCTATGTAAGGGAAGAGAGTTTGGGCAAGGGAGTCAGTGCAAAGGCCCTGAGGTAGGGTGCACCTGGAATATCTAAGGAAGAGCAAAGAAGTCTGTGTGGCTGGAGATGCATGAATGGGGGAAAGTAGGCAGAGACAAGGTCAAGGGAGGGGAGGGTCATAGACGGCCTTGTAGACAACATGAAGACTCTGGCTTTTGATCTAGGAGAACAAGAGCTATGGAAAGTCTGAGCAGGGAAAGGTGTGACCTGACTTGGGTTTTCACAGGCTCCTTCCCGCTGCGTGTGGGAGGCGAAAGTGGAAGCTGGGCGACCTCAGAGGAGGTGACTGCGTAAGTCTGGGTAGGAAGTGATGGCGACTAAACCAAGGGCGAGGCAGTGGAGGGGGTGGGAAGTATTTTATTTATTTTTTTAAAAATATATTTTATTGAATTACAGAGAGGAAGGGAGAGGGATAGAGAGTTAGAAACATCGATGAGAGAGAAACATTGATCAGCTGCCTCCTGCACACCCCCTACTGGGGATGTGCCCCCATCCAAGGTACATGCCCTTGACTGGGATCAAACCCGGGACCCTTCAGTCCGCAGGCCGACGCTCTATCCACTGAGCCAACCCAGTTAGGGCGGTGGGAAGTATTTTAGAGGTAAAGCCAGAGGATAATCAACTAGTGAACAAGAGAAACGCCAGAATGTTGTAATACTCACTCGGCGTAAGAGATCCAGTGCTCTTATTTAGAGAGAACGGCCAGGGCACGCTGAAGAAGAAGGCTGCCCATGGGCTGCAACCGCAAGCAGAGGAACGGAGGCACAAGCAGAGGGAACAGCATATGCAAAAGCTGGGGCGTGAGAGCGAGCTTGACATGTTCCAGGAACAGAAAGAAGGCTGATGGCAAGGGCTTGAGTGACCCTCAAGGCAGGAAAACCAACAGGGCCAGACTGCGTGGGCCTCACAGGCCGCCGCGGCGGCCAGGAGGCTGGAGCCGTCGGAGGGGGTTAGACCACAAAAGCACCCTGATCAGATGGTTAAAGTTATGAAAAGATAAAACGGGGGGAGGGGGCATTAAAGGCGGAGACAAAGGCAGGAGGCCAGACGGGAGAAGCATTGGCTTCGAAGAGGAGGAAGCGGTGATGGGGGTGGAGAGAAGTGGGTGGAATGTAGGTACTTTTCGGAGGTGGTAGGTGCTTGTCCCTGAATTGGAGGAGGACCGGGAAGGACTCCCAGCCTCTGGCTCCAGCAGGAGGGCGACTGGCCCCGCCCCTCAGCGAGCGGAATGGGCAGAATCAGGGAGGGCACTTTTCCCCCAAAGGATGCTATTTCTTGCTAAATCTTGGCCTTCCCCTGGAATCTCACCTTTTCCCAGCAGCTTCCCAGCAGCCATGTCACCCTGGCCGTGTATTTTCCCCTCTCAGCCCCACAGAGTTCCGGAGGACTCCGCCGTACAGTCCCAGAAGTGTTTACTTCTCTTTTTAAGGAGCTGAAACCAGCCGTTTCACTCAACCCAAAGCACAGCTCTCCTCTCCCCGCCCTTCCCAAAGGTCTCTCTTGTGCAATCATTTGTTCTGTTCAAGAGACACACGGAGGGCACCTGCCCTCCGGCGGGAGGAGTGGGGACAGCCCCGCTCTGCTTCCTTGGAGGGAGCAGGTGGCGTGAGTGAGCGTCACTATCGAGAGAGTCAGATGTCAGGAAAGCTCCGTGAGGAAGTGAGGCTGGGAGCTGGAGGAGGAGGAAGAGCAAGCCAAGGAGAAGGGAGGCCAGACCCCCACGGTGGGAAGGAGCAGGGGCGGGCGTTCCTGGAGCGGTCAGAGGACAGATGTGGGGGTGACCAGGGAAGATGTGGGGAGGCCCATCGGAGGCTGTGCTGGTCAGGGAGAAGGGGAAGAGGAGGGACGGAGAGGGGGACTGTCTCGCATTCAGAAGCTCAGGGGACACCCCGATGAGGTCCCGAAGGCAGCGAGCGCTGTGAGTCAGAGCTCGGGGGCCAGTTCTGATTATGGACACGCATCCAGACCTACGGGTTGGCATTGTTCCCCCCGGAGGTTTTTATTCCTCCAAATGTTTTCCAAGAGGATGGGTGAAAAGGGCAAAAAAAATGATGAGCTTTGGGTTTCTTCACTGCCTTTATCCCACTTATGCCACCACAATTATGGTGATTATCGGAGAAGAAGTCGGCCTTCAGCTGGATCTCTGGGCTTTTCTTTTTAAATCCCAGGCTCTTGGACACTCTGCTTGTCTAGCAGAGCGGGGAGCGGACACCGGCTGCAGGACATAATGGCTAGCGCTGAGGTTGAGCCGTGCGTGCCAGGCACCCGTCAGTGTATTTGGGTATCCATGTATTTAGTCCACACAACCATTCTGTGGAGTGGGTGCTTTTATTGTCCCCACTTTACGGAAGAGGGAACCGAGGTACCGAGCTGGGAAATCACTTGTGTCCAAAGCCGCGCAGCTGCTAAGCCGCAGGGCCGGGGTTTGAACACGGGCGTCGGGGCTGCACTGCTCGGCTCCGCTGTGACCACCACCCCCTTCGTTCTTCTCCCAGCCCAGCCCCAGAACCGTGCTGAGGCCCAGGAGGTCACCCTCCGCTCGGAGCCGGTGCCCGTGGCCCTCTGTGTCTCCTCGGGGGGCCGCCCACCCGCCAAAATCTCCTGGCTCTCGCCCCTGCGTGGGGAGCCCAAGGAGAGCGAGACGGCCGGGCCCCTGGCCGGCACAGTCACCGTCACCAGCCGCTACGCTGTGGTGCCCTCGAGCCAAGTAGATGGTGTCCAGATCACCTGCAAGGTGGAGCACGAGGCCCTGGAGGAGCCGGCCCTGCTGCCCGTGACCCTCTCTGTGCGCTGTGAGTGCCTCACCCGTGACCGCACCTCTCCTGCTGTCTACGCTGGCTTCCCCGGGCACTGTCTACACTGCCCCTCAGCGTTGTCCACCTTGGCTCTGGGCCACATTCTGCCCTGCCTACCTGCCCTTCGCCTGTACTTCCCCCCCGGCTCCCCGGCCACATCCACACACTGTCCCCGTGTCGTCTACCTGGCTCCACGCAGCCACCCTCAGTGTAAACGCTGCCCCCACTGCCTGTATCAACCACTCGGAGTCTGCACTGCCTGCACCAACACTGTTTACACACACACGCTCATCCACACGGTTTCTATCGGCTTTCTTAGGGTCTCTACACCAACTCCTGCCTCCGAAAATGATTCCCATCCACCCCACTGGGCCCTGACAGTACTGACCCCTTCCAGGATGTTCTATGCCAGCTCTTCCCAACACTGCGCACACGCACAGCCCCTCATACGGCCCGAGAGGCTCCCCTGGCACTGTGCCCACCAGCCCTGTCCTTCAGTCACCCACAGCAACATGCTCACACTCCTCCCAACAATGCCTTCGCTTACCAGTGGTTCTCAGCCTTCCTCATGCCGCGACCCTTTCATACAGCTCCTCATGTTGTGGTGACCCCCAATTTCATTGTTACAAATTGAACACAATGAAAGCATAGTGATTCATCACAAAAACAGTATGTAATTATATACGTGTTTTCCGACGGTCTTAGGCGACCCCTGTGAAAGGGTCGTTCGACTCCCAAAGGGGACGCGACCCCCAGGTTGAGAACCGCTGGCTTAGACCAAGGCTCAGCCAGATTCCCTTATCTACTCTGCAGTGAAAATAGCACAGTCGGTAGCAGCCCCCAGGGTACTGCCTGCGCTGAGAAAAACTTCCCCCAAGTGGTGGGAGCGGGGTCCCTGTCCTGGCCTCCGCAGACACCGGAGGGATTCGCCCCTGACGGTTCCCACGGTTCACCTCCTGCCAACCTATTCCATTTCTATAGGATTCCGTCTGTCTGCCTGCCTGTCATCCCCTTTGGGATTCTCCCCTCTCTGAGCCAATCCCCCCATTTCCTCCAGACCCCCCCGAGGTCTCCATCTCTGGCTATGACGACAACTGGTACCTCGGCCGTAGTGAGGCCACTCTGAACTGTGATGTTCGCAGCAACCCGGAGCCCACAGACTATGTCTGGAGCACGTGAGTCCTGGGTGGACCTGGACCCCTGGGTCTGAGGGAGGAGGGGCTGGGGGCCTGGACTCCTGGGTCTGAGGGAGGAGGGGCTGGGGCCTGGACTCCTGGGTCTGAGGGAGGAAGGGCTGGGGCCTGGACTCCTGGGTCTGAGGGAGGAGGCGCTGGGGGCCTGGACTCCTGGTTCTGAGGGAGGAGGCGCTGGGGGCCTGGACTCGTGCTTCTGAGGGAGGAGTGGCTGGGGGCCTGGACTCCTGGGTCTGAGGGAGGAGGGGCTGGGGGCCTGGACTCCTGGGTCTGAGGGAGGAGGCTGGGGGCCTGGACTCCTGGGTCTGAGGGAGGAGGCGCTGGGGGCCTGGACTCCTGGTTCTGAGGGAGGAGGCGCTGGGGGCCTGGACTCGTGGTTCTGAGGGAGGAGTGGCTGGGGGCCTGGACTCCTGGGTCTGAGGGAGGAGGGGCTGGGGCCTGGACTCCTGGGTCTGAGGGAGGAGGGGCTGGGGCCTGGACTCCTGGGTCTGAGGGAGGAGGCGCTGGGGGCCTGGACTCCTGGGTCTGAGGGAGGAGGCGCTGGGGGCCTGGACTCCTGGGTCTGAGGGAGGAGTGGCTGGGGCCTGGACTCCTGGGTCTGAGGGAGGAGGCGCTGGGGGCCTGGACTCCTGGGTCTGAGGGAGGAGGGGCTGGGGCCTGGACTCCTGGGTCTGAGGGAGGAGGGGCTGGGGGCCTGGGCTCCTGGGTCTGAGGGAGGAGGGGCTGGGGCCTGGACTCCTGGGTCTGAGGGAGGAGGGGCTGGGGCCTGGACTCCTGGGTCTGAGGGAGGAGGGGCTGGGGGCCTGGGCTCCTGGGTCTGAGGGAGGAGGGGCTGTGGCCTGAACTGGGGATCCTCCAAAAGGAGGGAGCGGACAGCGCAGGGTCCCTGGAGCCTGGCTCCTGCGGGCTGTGTGATCAAGGATCTGCCCTGTGCTCTGTGGACCCTGCTGTCCCCCTCATGTGACCTCCACGTTCTCCAGGACCTCAGGCTCCTTACCAGCCTCAGCAAAAGAACAGGGCCCCCAGCTGATGGTCCACCTGGTGGATAGGCTGGTCAACACCACCTTCATCTGCACCGTCAGCAACGCCGTGGGCACGGGCCGGGCCGAGCAGGTGGTCCTCGTTCGAGGTGAGCGGGTCTCGGGGGCGGCGTGTGATGACCGGGTCTGTCCCCACGCTCCTCTCTTGGCTCTGGGCTGCGCTGGGGGAGGCTGTGCCGCCGGCTGGGGAGGGGTCCTGACCCGCCTGGCTGAGGGGAGAGGAGGGTGGTGTGGTTTTCTCTCTTGCCCCCAGGGGGGACCTGGGTTGGGCTGATAGAGGGTAGGTGTTGGCAGAGGAGCTCTGGAGGTGGAGGCCTGTGCTGGGCGCTTCCTAGAGGGGAGAGGCGGGCAGGGTCTTCAGGAAGAGACCAGTGACCCTGCCTGGGCTCCAGCCAGTGAGATGCCCACCGACTCACACCACTAACCCTTGGAGAGACACAAATGAGGCAGACAGGCGGAAACAAACCTGAATTTCTTTTCTTTTTTTAAAATATTTTTATTGATATCAGAGAGGAAGGGAAAGGGAGAGAGAGATAGAAACATCAGTGATGAGAGAGAATCATTGATCGGCTGCCTCCTGCACGTCCCTTACTGGGGATCAAGCCTGCAACCCAGGCATGTGCCCTTGGCCGGAATCGAATCCGGGACCCTTCAGTCCACAGGCGGACGCTCTATCCACTGAGCCAAACCGGCTAGGGCCAGACCCGAATTTCTTACAATGAATACTGGTCATTTCTGTCTGGAGCCACGGGCATTTGTGTTTCCGGAGTTGGTACTTTGGAAACGGTGACTGATGATTAAATGGGTCTGTGGGTGGAAAGTTCTTCCAGTCCCCTGGATGCGAACTCAGAAACACAGACCCCAAGACACACAGCCAGAGAGGAAAAGAGCGAAGGCAGACTCAAGCCTGTGCAGTGGGGTTGGGATCTCAGCCGTGCACGCACACACCTGGGGCGAGGCAGGGACTGCCACGGGGCCATGCACCTCAACACTCAGACACAGACGGACCCCATGGCTGGGAGAGTCCCCTTCATGTCAGAGCCACAGCCAGCAGGACCGGTGTCTACAGACACACCCTGTGCTTGGAGATGCATTGGAATCAAAACAACCTCGCCCATAATGTAGCCCACACACTGTGTCACCACGACACACCCCCCAAGCGGGCAGGGGCACAGCCAAGACACTGAACAAAACCAGATAACAGCCAGCCGGAGCCCGAGAAACACCCCACGTCCTGGGATGAGCCATTCTGGAAACTCCCTCCAGCGTGGCTCTCTGTGACACATACCTGTGTGGACACACGACACGGGAACGGTGGCCTGGCCCCCTCCCAAGCACGACCACAGACCGGTGTGAAGACAGACACAAAAGACGGCTGGAGGCAGACCCCCCAGACAATCTGACATCACACACATCTAGAAAGACACCCGATGACAACAGACCTCTCTTGGGGAACGCAGACACTCGCCAGGAGATATGATGGGCCCCCTCAGAAACACGGTCACAGACAACACGCTCAGCTGGCCAGCTCTCCACCTGATGTCCCGCTGGGACACACACACACACACACACACCTGAAGGGGGACACGGCCACCGGATGTGCTGGGGGAGGGGAAAGGGTCACGGGAATCTGCAGTTCACATGCCGTTACATCACCGCTCAGATCAATGTGGAGAAACTCCCCGGCAGACTCGGGGTGCACACCCTCAGAAACTCCCAAAACCCCTTAGAGAGGGTCTCTTTCAACCACTTGTCATCTGACAATACTAGTCGAGGTTTCCTCTTGGCCAGGCTTTCTCCTTGATGCCTTCTCCTTTGCCAACAAGTAGCCTCGCCCCGGAAGAAACTCCCCGCTCCTGGCAGGAGGGTTCAGGGACACAGTAGTGAATGAGACACAGTCCCTGCCCTCCAAGCCACACCCAGAGAAGTCGGCTCCACCCACCCAGCAAGGCACCCAACGGGAACCTCTACCCCAGAAACACACCTGAGAAACGGGTTCCCACCCACTCAGAAGGCACCTCCAAGGGCTGCAGCCTGCAGAACACAGACGCAGGCACACTTAAGGGCCATCGGAGGAATACACAGCCATGAACACATCCCGCCCCCTCCCCCCCACACACACATGCAGAAACCCCAGGGTCGTCCACTGCTGGGCGCACACCAGCTCCAGAGTTCAGCCCTTTGGCCGTGTCCGCCCAGTGAAACGTACCCCGAGGCCCGTCGGGGACTGGGGGCCAGGGATGCACACAGAATCACAGCCCCAGAAAGACTGAGCCGTAAGGAAAGACGCCCCCTCCCCTGGACTATCCCAAAGGTAGCCACAGACCGAGGGGCAGTCAAAAACACCGTACAGCCACCCCCACAGGTAGATGCCAACAGAAACACGGACAGAAATCCTGACCCTGGCAGTGAGTTTGCCAACAAGTAGCCTCGCCCCAGAAGACACTCCCCGCTCCTGGCAGGAGGGTTCAGGACACACCACATTCCCCCACGCACCCAGACCCAGACGTGCCGTCATTGCCTCGTGTGGGGTTCACGCCGGTGCAAACGTGGGTACACAGGCCACACCACAGGCTAGACGTCCCTTCGGGGAGACTTGGGAGAACTTTCAGCCCCGGGCCCATGAACACTCGCTGCTGGCTCAGTGCCACCCCAGGAGCAGACGTCCCTCCACGCTGTAGCCAGTTCCAGACCCGCCTAGTGCTCAGGGAGAGACATATATTTTCCCCAAAAAAGGTTCACAAAGTAGTACTTACCCTTCATACTTGAGGCACATTCCTGCTCTTTTTTACTGCTGCTTGCGAGTCACTAACTGCTTTGACAGCCCTTTTTTAAAAAACACCCATCAAGTCGCCCTCAGGGCCCTGTGCGCAGAGGCTGGGGAGGGGAGGATCTGTGTAAGTGGGCCCCTCCTGGTCTCCCCCTGCACAGGGGGTGGGGGAAGAGCATGTGTGAGCAGGTTCCCATTGTATCATGTCTGTCCCTGGTGTGGAGCCCAGCCCTCCCTGGCTTCCTTGTCACCTCTCTCCTCCTCTGACAGGCCTCCCCCTACAGTTCAGCCAGTGCAGGGGGCACTAGAGGGCAAGGGACAGTGGGCTTCATGAGCCCCATTTTCTGCACTGGGGATGGGTGGCCCAGGCAGGAGGGAGGTGGCCCAGGCAGGAAGGGGGTGGCCCAGGCAGGATGGAGGTGGCCCAGGCAGGAGGGGGGTGGCCCAGGCAGGAGGGAGGTGGCCCAGGCAGGAGGGGGGTGGCCCAGGCAGGAGGGGGGTGACCCAGGCAGGAGGGGGGTGGCCCAGGCAGGAGCGGGGTGGCACTGGGGATGGGTTGTCCAGGCAGGAGGCAGGCCACGCCGCCCAGACCAGGCGCTCCCAGCGCTTCAAGGGAGGAATTCTCAGAAGGTCCCTTCTCCTCTCGAGTACAAAGAGGTTTGGAGTCAGACAGCCCCCCCGCTCAAATCCACCTCTCCCTCTTCCTGGCTGGATCCACCCCAAGATTTTGTGACCGTGACCTCAGCTCATCCTCAAGGGGTCACATGCCTCCCGGGTCTGGCGCGTGACCTGGTGGCCGGGTGTGGAACTCTGCTCCCTGCCCAGTCACAGCCTTCACTCCGCTACAGCCCATCACCAGGTGGAGGGCATGAGACTGGTGTTGCCAGATCTGACCCCCACACCCCCCCAAATGGAATTTTCAGTGAAATCACCTGGTTTCTGAAATGTTGGCTAGAAAGTTTAATAATACTGTGCGGGTATACGGATATCTGAGGCCACCCGCTGGCAGCCCCTCCGCATACAGAGCACTCAGCCTGTAGCAAAGAGTGAATGGGCTCCCCCCCCCCCCATTTTGCCCAGTCAGTCACCTCCCTGTTCCTGTCACTCCCCTGCCGTGTCCTCCCCAGATGTATCCTCTTGACCTTGTGTCTCCCTTTCTCTCTCTCACCCCTCCTTCTCTCTCCTCAGACGGCCCCCGGGCCTCTTCCCGAGATGAGGGTCCAATGGTGTGGGGGGCCGTGGGGGGGACACTGCTGGTGCTGCTGCTTCTGGCTGGGGGGGCCTTGGCCTTCATCCTGCTGAGGGTGAGGAGGAGGAGGAAGAGCCCTGGAGCAGCAGGAGGAGGACCAGAGAGCGGCCGGGGATCCTATGATCCGAAAACTCAAGTGTTTGAGAACGGAGGCCCCGTCTTCTGGACCACCACGGCCCCTGGGCCCCCGAGGCCGGACGGCAAGGACACGGAGGAGGACTACGAGGAAGAGGAGGAGAAGGCAGAGAAAGGCCTCATGCTGCCTCCATCCCCGGCACTCGAGGATGACATGGAGTCCCAGCTGGACGGCTCCCTCATCTCCCGGCGGGCGGTTTACGTGTGACCCCCAGACAGAGAGACACCCAGACAGAGAGACAGACGAGCCTGCGGGGCCGCGGGTGACAGACTGGTTGGACTCGTTTGTCTGGATGACACTGGAGCGCAAATGCTACCTCCCACTTTCCTGGGATTCAGAGGGAGGTGGAATATCACACACTGGACTTACAGCTCCAGGGCTGCATGGGGAGGGGAAGGGGGACCCACAGCGGACCCCCCCAGAGACTTGGTTTTGGCTCTGGCCTGCCCCAGCCCTGCCCTGTGACACTCAGGAGTTAATAAACTTGGAGGAAAAATCGGGGGTGTCTTGTAATACAGTGGACCCCCTCCTTGGGGGTCGGAAAGCTGAACTGGGCTCCATGGAGTGGGAGGCTGGGGGGCTCTTACTATCTGGGTCCTTGAAGGACACCTTGGGTGCTGAGACCCCGAGCCAGTGGGATGGGATCTGGGCTTAGAGACTGGAGGGCTTGGACTTGAAGGTTCCAGCACTGAGGCTGCCTTCCCCGAGGCCAAGGGATCCCGGACCCCTGGGCGCTTGCCGAGGGTGCTATGGTCAGATTATCCGGGAGCAGCGCAGACCCAACGCCCCAAGGTTACTGAGACCTGGGAAGGGAACGCTGCCCCCGACGGGGCCCCCAGGAGGCAAGGCGTGCGTGGGTACTGAGAAACCAGGAAAGTCCCCCCTCTCCACCCCGAGAAGTGGCCTTTCCCAGCTTCCTTCCTCTTCCTTTTCCCCTGGGGCCCAGCTAGAGGGAATTTTCAGTGATTCAGAGGTAGGGGCTGCATCCCGCCTAATTCCCCTCAACCAGAACCTCTCCCAACCCCAGGCTGGGGACTGAGGTGGGGGAATGGGAGGGGCAGGGGTAAATCCCCGCCACCTCCGCTCCCTGGCCCCAGGGCCACTGCCACGGCCTTGTCTCTGCTCCCGAGGCTGTCGCTGGACTCAGTAGGCTCAGCTCCTCGGCCCAGTGGGGCTGGGGGCCGGGAAGGGCTTGGTGAGTTTACTTCTCCCAGTTTTGACTTCCACTTAATTGCTGGGGATGAAGCTGTGACGCGGGGAGACCTCACCCGCAGTCAGGACGCCTGGAATAACAGTGATTTGAGGGTGGCTGGTGTGGACTGAGCGGCAATTACTCTGTTATCCTCCCACACGCAAGCCCTCCTGAGAAAGCCCAGCTGTGGAACAGGCAGTGTGGACGGGCAGTCCTGGTTCCTCTGGGGGCTGGATCTCCTCATCTGTGGAGTGGGCTTCATGGAAGGGGTGGGGCTTTTGCATTCTGGTTGCTTATCGTCTAACACCCCCTTCCAACCCCCCCACACACACACACACCCACCCACCTAGAGGGCAGGGGCGGGGATTTTGTCAATCTGGCTATAGTAGGTCCCTAGCACCCATGCCCACCCACCCTTTCACATCTCGCAAGACCAGCCCGTCCCTCGGAACTCACAGCCTAGGGTAGAACTTGGCAATCACACAAGCAATTACTCCAATAACAGCTTTAGGAAGTGTGAAGCGTGTTGCACAGGAAAGGCCCATGAGGCCATGAGTTTCTCTCTCGGCATTTCCTGTGGGGTCGGAGGAGCTCTGATCCTCGGACCGGGATGACTGCATTCCCTGTAATGACTGGTTGTGATCCTAACCCCGGGATCCCCCAGTTCTCGGCCTTGTAGCTCTACTTCCCTTCCCACCAGGTCCCTTCCCTCATCTCCCCGTGCACCCCCTCCTCCACTCTGCTCCTTGCTGTTCCTTAAAAACAGCACAAAGCTTCCTGCTCAGGGCCTTTGCACTGGCTGCCATTTCTGCCAGGATGTTCTCACCCCACTCCCCGCCCCTCCCCCCCCCATCGCTCACCCCACTACAGCTCCTTCAGATCTTTGCTCAAGTGTCACCTTGCAGTACGCCTCCCTCTGACTACCTGCTCTATCACTTCCCATCACCTTCCCCACTTTGCAGTTTTGTTTGTTTGTTTTTTAAAGATTCTTTATTTCTTTTTAGAGAGAGGAAGGGGGAGAGAGAGAAATATTGATATAAAAACCAAACATTGGCCCTACCTGGTTTGGCTCAGTGGATAGAGCATCCGCCTGCGGACTGAAGGGTCCCGGGTTCCATTCCAGTCAGGGGCACATGCCCAGGCTGTGGGCTCGATCCCCAGTAGGGGGCGTGCAAGAGGCAGCTGATCAACGATTCTCTCTCATTGATGTTTCTATCTCTCCCTTTCACACTCTGAAATCAATAAAAATATATATATTTTTTAATGTGAAGCTTTTTCAAAAACAAAACATTGATCGGCTGCCTCCTGCAGGGCCCCTATCGGGGGGTTGAGCCCACAACATTTTGGTACATGGGACTACGCCCAACCAGCTGAGCCATACCAGCCAGACCCACTATAGTTTTATCCTATATCACTTACGGGCATATTGTAGTTGTTTCTGTACTGTTGGTCTCCCTGCCCAACTAGAACATAAATTCTCTCGGGGTGGGGGCTTTTGTATGTTTTATTCACCACTCTATTCCACAAAAATTGCTTGGTAAGGATAAGTTGAATGAAAGAATGTCCCCTGCCTTTGAGATAGGCAGGTGAGTGATGACTTGGGCTGGGAGTAAGGAGCTGTGGCTTCCTCCTGGAGACCCCCTTACGCTGTCCCTCTTCTTGCAGAGTCCCCCAACACAGCAGGTGCAGGAGCCACCGGTGGCATCATTGGGGGCATCATCGCTGCCATCATTGCTACCGCTGTGGTCGCCACGGGCATCCTCATCTGCCGGCAGCAGCGGAAGGAACAGAGGCTGCAGGTGGCAGAGGAGGAAGACGAGTAAGTGATGCATTCGAAGCAGTGGATGAGGGAAGGGTCCCAGAACTGGGGATCCTGAGGTGGGGGTAAAGATGGGAGAAAACCACCCGTAATGGCTCTGTGCAACGAAGACACCCCAAATAACTATAACTTAAGTAGGATAGAGAGGAGAGCTAGCTTCTGTCTCATAAATCATGGATATGACAGCTCTGCTATGTGAAGTCATCAGAGCCCAGGCTCTTGCTAGCTGGTTGCTCCACCTTTATTCACATTTCAAAGGCAACCCACTCTCCTGTCATTACCCACACACTTCACAGCCAGACACGGCTATCCTGGCCTCAAAGCCCCCGTTCCCGCCAGTGGGAAAGGAAATGTAAATACAGGGTATTCCAAGCCTGGCGGGCATGGCTCAGTTGCTGAGTGTCAACCTGTGAACCAGGAGGTCACAGTTTGATTCCCGGTCAGGCCACATGCCTGGGTTTCGGGCTCGATCCCCAGTGGAGGGTGTGCAGGAGGCAGTCGATCAATGCCCTGTAACACACAGCATCGATGTTTCTATCTCTCCTTCTCCCTTCCTCTCTAAAATCAATAAAAATATATTGTTTTAAAAAAGGAAAGAAATACAGGGTATTCAGTCACCCTTTAAGGAAATGCATCACTTCTCACTTCCATTGACCTGAACCTGTCACATGGCTGTCCCCAGCAGCAGGGCAAGCTAGGAAATGTAGTCTTTATTCTGGGTGGCCATGTGCCCAGCTAAAATCCTTATTAGTATGAGAAAGGAGCCTGGATATTGGGGGAAACTAGCCATACTTCTCTGTATAGAGCCCTTGTATGTGCCAGGCTTGATGAGATGTATTTGACATATGGAATCTCGACAAAGTCTCACATCCATGCATCGATTCAACCAATATTCAAAAAGTAGCCACCCAGGACCAGGCCCTGGAGGTAGGAACGCAATGATGAGACAAACATTTAAAAAGTGTCCATACGTGGCTCACTGGTTGAGGGTCGACCTGTGAACCTGGGTTGCAGGCTCGATGCCCAGGAGGGGGTGTGCAGGAGGCTTCCAGTCAGTGATTCTCTCTCATTATGAATGTTTCTATCTCTCTCTCCCTTTCCCTTCTTCTCTCTGAAATAAATAAAAACATATTTAAAAAAAATAAAATCAGGCCCTGTCCGGTTTGGCTCAGTGGATAGAGCGTCGGCCTGAGGATTGAATGGTCCCGGGTTCGATTCCGGTCAGGGGCATGTACCTTGGTTGCAGGCACATCCCCGGTGGGGAGTGTGCAGGAGGCAGCTGATCAATGTTTCTCTCTCATCGATGTTTCTGGCTCTCTATCCCTCTCCTTTCCTCTCTGTAAAAAATCAATAAAATATATTTAAAAAACTAAATTAAAAAAAATCAATAAAAATAAAGTGTCCACACACATACATATATCATGGAAACATAAATTATGGAATAACACGACTCAGTGGGGGAGCGGCATGGGAACGCTTGGTAAAAATGCACATTCCTGGGCTTATGCCAAACCTGCTGCACCAGGACTTTCACAAGAAGGGTTCAGACTCTGTATAACAAGCTCCCTAAGTTATTCTGATGCACAAGATAGTGTGTGACCCACTGTCTCAATCATCTAGTCAAAGCAAAACACCACCTGCAGTTCGTACCTCCTGCGCCCAGCCCAGCGCTGAGACCCAGTGGTGCCTGAGATGGCCCTGGCCCTGCCTCCTGGGGTTCAGGGTCTGGAGGAGACAGACCGGCCCAGGCAGTGATGGTGCAGTATGGCCAGGGATGAGCTAGGGAACCTAAGGGAGCTGAGAGAAGCCAGAAGGTCATGGAAGGCCTCCTGGAGGAGGGGATATCTGAGTTAGTGTTTTTTGTGTTGGTTTATTTTTTTGTAATATTTGTATTGATTTTTAGAGAGAGAAGAAGGGAGAGAAAGAGAGAGAAAGGTTGATGTAAGAGTGAAACATCAGCCGTAGCCAATTTGGCTCAGTGGATAGAGCGTGGGCCTGCGGACTGAAGGGTCCCAGGTTCGATTCCAGTCAAGGGCATGTACCTTGGTTGCGGGCACATCCCCAGGGGGAGATGTGCAGGAGGCAGCTGATCGATGTTTCTCTCTCATTGATGTTTCTAACTATCCCTCTCCCTTACTCTCTGTAAAAAATCAATAAAAATATATTTTTTAAAAAAAGAGTGAAACATCAATCGGCTGCCTCCCGCATGCCCCCTACCGGGGAGAGAGCCCACAACCCAGGCATGTGCCCTGACCAGGAATCGAACCAACACCAGCCAGGGCTGAGTTGGGTATTGAAGGCATAATAAGTGCCCATTATTATTATGTATACAGGATGCTCTGATCCGTGGGTATGTAGAATGAGGGAACTTGACATAGTGTGGAGCAGCAGTCGCCAACCGGTGGTTCATGGCGACCACTGGTTTGGAGGATAGGAAAGCATTTCAATCCTTTATTCATTCTCTTAACAAATATTTACTGAATTCTTCATAGTGGGTTCTGGGAACACCATGTTGATCAAAGATCTCATTTTCTCCCTCACATTGCTCATGGCTGGGTATAGTCATTGAGTGAAATAAGAAATAACATTTCAGCCCTGGCCAGTGTTGCTCAGTGGTCAAAGGGTCACTGGTTCGATTCCTGGACAAGGGCATGTACCTGGGTTGTGGGTTCACTCCCCACCCCCAGGAGGCTCCCCCACACCCCGGGTCAGGTGTATGCAGGAGACAAACCAGTCGCTGTGTCTCTCATATCGATGTTTCTCTCTCTCTCCCCCTCCCTCCCTTCCAATCGAGAAAAAAAAAAAATAACACTTCAAATACAAACTCAGTTAAGTGCCCTAAGAGGGAGGTGTACAACCAGATGTGACCACATCACAGGAGATTGTGATCCTCCTGGAGAGTCAGGGAGGCCTCCTGGAAGAAGATTCATGGGATGAGTAGGAGTTAGCTGGGCAAGGGGAATGGGGGAGGGGGGAGAAAGGGATATCAGGCAGAAGGAGGAGCTTGTGCAATGGCCCTAGGGTCCGGGGGCTTCTTAGGTCTAAGCCTCCACCTGTCTACCTCCTCCCCCACAGCCTGGAGGGGCCTCCCTCATACAAGCCACCAGCCCCAAAGACAAAGCTGGAGGAGCCAGAGATGGTAAGCACTCTGCCCGGAGCCCAGGCCGCCCCCGCCTTTCCCCAGCAAGGCCACGGTGGGGAAGAGGGAGTGGGGAAGAGGGTGGGCTGGGCGGGGGTCCTGACCTATCCCCCCCCCTCCCACTGCAGCCCTCCCAGCTCTTCACTCTTGGGGCCTCAGAGCACAGCCCACTCAAGACCCCCTATTTTGATGCTGGCGTCTCGTGTGCTGAGCAGGTAGGATCTCGGGTGAGGATGAGGCTGGGTACAGTCGCTGACATAGAGGTTAAGGATTAAAGGTCACAACTCAAGTTCAGAGCTGTGTTTCTGGTCAGAGCTTATGGCATCGAGCTGTGTTTACAATTCAGTGGGGGAGGTCATGACTGAAAAATTCTGAGGACATGAGGTTAGAGTTTAAAGTCAGTCAATGAAGACTGGTTGAACATCCACATTGGCTAGATACTGCAAGACAAGACATAGAGACCCATTAGCCATCTACTGGAAGTCAGGGGTCAGATATTGAAGTTGTAACTAGTCAAAGTTTAAGGGGCTGTTTCAGGCTTCAGGTTAAGGAGTTGAGGTCAAGATTAAAGTCAAAGGTTCATGGGGAAAGACTTAGGTCAGAAACCAAGAGACAAAGTAGAGACCCAGGGTTGACAGGGTAAGGACCACGCTCGGGGCTTTGAATTAGGGACAAGCCATATGATTGACCCAGTGACAGGGGTAAGGTTGGGCCTGGTTGGCGTGGGGAGATGGTCGGGATTTTGGAGTCAAGGGGCAGATTGGGATTCTATGTCAGGAAGTGACCTTGAGCTCCTGTTCCCTCCCTGCCCCCAGGAAATGCCTCGGTACCACGAGCTGCCCACCTTGGAAGAGCGGTCGGGGCCCCTGCTCCTGGGGGCCATGAGTCTGGGGTCCCCCATCCTCGTGCCTCCAGGGCCGCCTGTTGTGGAGCGGGTGCCCCTGGATCTAGAGGACATGGATGACGATGAGGAAGACTACCTGGACAAGATCAACCCCATCTATGACGCCCTCTCCTATGCTAGTCCCTCTGATTCCTACCCAGGCAAAGGCTTTGTCATGTCCCGGGCCATGTATGTGTGAGCCGCCATGGCCCTGGCTCTTACCTCTCTTTTTGATCCCTCAAGTCGCTGCCAGGAATCTTGTGCTGCTTGACCTCCGGCCAGGCCACTGTCAGTGAACACCCGCATCTCATCTGTGACTTTGACGTTGGTGGATCCATGGTGACCTCTAAGCCGATATCTCTGACCTAGAGAAACCGGCTGTGACAATGGAAACCTGGCAACCTTATCTCATGAGTTGAGGGAGGGGAAATACGTTTCTGCACAATCCGACCCAAGGACTCCTAAAACTGACCTTAGTTCACGCCTCACATTCTGCAGTCTCCTCCCAAATTCCAAAGAAGACCCCAGACCTCTACTGTGTCCTTAGGTAGTCAACTCCCAATAGCTCTGCTGGGTTGGATGTTGGGGGGCAGGCACCTTGCTGCTCAGACCTGAGCCCTCCAGGCAGCAGAGCCCCACTTGCCCCCTCCCCACCCTGTCTGTTCCCCAATGGTGGGAAGGAGGGGAGTCCCCAGCCCAAGGCATAGCTTCCCCATCTCCCTCCTCCTGCAGGCAGGAGTCACAGGGTCCGGATCCTTCCCTGAGTTCCCACTTGCCCAAATCCTGTCTTCAGGGAATTAAGCCCAGTCAAGGACTAGATAGGGTGAGTGTCATGCAGAGTGTGCCTTGCTGACCCCAGCCTTGAGAGAAGAATTTGTGTGTTACTTTGAAGACTACTAAGTCCTTTTACTGCTGCCCAGTGAAATGGGACCCAAATATCTCCCGGGGGGGGGGGGGGGGGCAGGGGGGCGGGGTAGGAGATGGTCACCTGGATTGGGGTAAGGGACTGATATTGTTTTGTAAATAGGGCATTTCCTACCAATATGAATTTGTACTTTGACCAGGTCTCAACTTGTGTATTCTGTGGGATGTGAAGGCGGGGGAGGGTGGAACATGATGGGTAATAAATAGGGGGCCCTGGACTTAAGGGAATCAGAAGACGAAGTCAAGATGGGTTACAGACAAAAATAAAAAAAGCCAAAGACATGACAAAAATAATCGAAGGGATAATGGCTAAATATGCATAAGCAAAAAAAAAATGTAATGATGGGTAATAGAAGGAGAGGGGGAGGAATCCAGGGCTTGCGGTTAATGAAAAGGAAGCAGTGAACAGCAGCCTAATCGACAGAAATAAACGGAACAGATATAAATGGTAGTAATCAAGTACGAGGGACTCGGGTTTAATGGATAAATGGCAAGTAAGAACAGACCAAAGTCAAAATTATGAATAATGTAATAAGAGCTCAGGACATGATGGGTAATAGATCTGGATGAATGAGCCAGAGGCAGACAGGTGAATAAATGGAGAAATAGGGGCCGCAGGCATGCTAGATAATAGACCCAAAACATGATGGTTATTTACGAAGGGCTAGAAGAACGATGGAAGTGCACGGGCAGAAATGTGCTAAAGGTAGTACAGGCAGTGGAACTGAAATGAATGGGACGGGGGCATGCTGGGTAATGGGACAGAAATGAATGGGCCAAAGATAGAAGCCGCAGTGACGCAGGTCCGGGGGTGGGGGGGAGCGGGGGACCGAAGGCATGATGGGTAACGAGAGAGAGAGAGGTGGGTCTATGCATGGCAACTGTCGCGTTAAACGGGGAAAGGGCATTGTGGGTAACAAGAAGCCGGCGAAGGTTCACACAACCGGTTAGAATTCTCCCGACGCACTGTGGGAAGGGCCAGAACTTCCGGTTCTCGGTCGCTGACTCTGGACTGGGGACTGCCCCTCTGCCGCGGTGCCTGGTGGGACGCGAGGCCTGACCTTGCTGCCTAGCAGCCTCTGCCGCGCAACCCACCTTTACCCGTGTCCCTCGACCCTGCACGTTAGCCAATGAACGCACCAATCTGATTATGTCACAAGGGTGGAGAACCTGTACCTGCCGAGCCAATCATAATGCTATAAGGACCAAAGCCGGCCAATTATCATGGCAACTTCTCCGCGGGGCAAAGTCGAAAGAGGCGTGCCTTCTGAAGAGGGGCGGAGGCGACGAGTCCGTGGGCGTTGCAAAGTGCTCAGCGCAAACCAATGGTAAAGGAGCGCTGGAACCCGCGGCGTAGCAAACCAATAGGCACGGGTTCCACAAGTCAATGGGCAGGGCGGGCAGGTGTGCTTTGACCTGCTTGCGAGTGGGAGCCAATAAAAGAGGGCGTTCCGAAGAAATGGGTGGGGTTCTCATCCATGGCTCCAATAGCAGGGCCAGGCCCTGAAGCTGGTGGGCGGAACCTAGGGCATGTTGAACCAATAGGCTAGGGGGGGCGGGGCGACGGTGGTGGCGGCGGCGGTAGTGGGTTCGGTTGCGCGTGGCGCACGGGGTGGGAGCGGAGCCCAGGCCGGGAACAGGCGCTGCCGCCAGTGAGAACCGGGGGCCTGAGCCGCGCGGGGGTTGGCTGGGGACTGGGCCCGGGGCGGCAGGCCCTGACCTCCGCCCTCTGACCTTTTCCCTTGCAGGCAACCATGGGGAACGTGTTGGCCGCTAGCTCGCCGCCCGCGGGGCCACCGCCGCCGCCCGCGCCCGCCCTCGTGGGTCTGCCGCCTCCACCCTCTCCTCCGGGCTTCACGCTGCCGCCGCTTGGGGGCGGCCTGGGTGCTGGGGCCGGCGCGGGTCGAGGTTCAGAACGGACCCCCGGGACTGCAGGGACCGCGGACGATGGGGCCTGCGGCTGCCTCCCCAACCCGGGCACGTTCGAGGAGTGCCACCGGAAGTGCAAGGGTGAGGGGCGCGGGACCTGGCGGGTGTGCGATGGCCCGCATCTCGTGGGAAGGGGGGGCACATGGAGGCAACCTTGGGCATTGGCACCGACTTTGGGAGTTAATTGAACAGAGCGCTGGGAGCCGACGTTGGGATCGGGTGGTGGAACGTTGCACTGGGGGCTTAGAACCTTGGGATCAGATGGTGGAACCTCGGGATGGAATGGCACTGGAGTGGAGAGAAGCCTCAGGGGCTCCAGGGATTCGCCCCGCCGGCCTCCTCATGTGACCCGCCAAGAAACTGAGGCCCAAGGTCACGGTGTCAGCCAGGGTCTAGGGGGGATGGGACCCCCAAAGCTGCTGGGTTCTGGCTGGGAGTAATCGCGGTGGCAGAAGTGATGGACGTGTACTGAGTCCTGCTCTGGCGCTCAGTGCATCTTACCTTGCTGAGTCGTTGCCATGTTCCCACGTGGTGAGTGTCATCTTGCAGATGACAAGTTTGACATAGAGAAAGCAACTTACCGAAGGCACACAGCAGCGGGCAGAGGCCCTGGTCGTGGCCCCATCCATCAGGCTGTCCCGCCGTTTTACTGGTTGGATACTTTGTGGGACGTTCTGCTGTGGTTCCTTGGAGATGGGAGAGCTGAGACGAGAGGTGGGGGTGGGGGTGGGGGTGTGGGTGACAGTGTTTCTCTTCTTCAGAGCTGTTTCCTATTCAGATGGAAGGTGTCAAGCTCACAGTCAACAAAGGGCTGAGTAACCATTTCCAGGTGAGACTTCCTGCCTCCAGAGGGCATCCCAGCCACCCCCCTGCACCTCTGCATACCACTCCCTTATTCCCCCCAAAAGGGCTGGGCCCCTTGCTCCTTGAAAAGACTCAGAGACCGAGCCAGGCTGACTTCTCAGTGGGGGTGTTTAGGGACCCAGAATTCAGAGATACCCCTTCCCCCAAAACATCCAGGTAGAAGTGAAATGCCAGGTATGTAGTCACCCCCCGCCAGCACATTCTTTCTCTAAATCTCTCATCTAGCCAAGCCACACCGCGGAGTCTTTACTCCCAGCCCCCAGCCAAGAGATGCCTGTCTTTTCCTCCTGGATAGGGAAGCCCAGGCTGGAGGGGAGCTGTGCTGGAGGTGGGCTCAGCTGGGATTATTGGGGGGCGATCTGCGGCTTCGTCCCCACAGCCCTCCCTCTTCTCTCAGGTGAACCACACAGTAGCCCTCAGCACAATCGGGGAGTCCAACTACCATTTCGGGGTCACGTACGTGGGGACAAAGCAGCTGAGTCCCACGGAGGTGAGGTTCTCGTCATTTCATTCATTGTATCATTCTTCTGACAAGTGTGTGGCCAAACACCAGAAGGCTTTGCCGGGAAGAAGCCAGAGCTGCTGAGGGTGCTGGGGGGGGGGGGGGGGGCACTGTGTCTCCCCAAGGTGCGTTGTAATACCGGTGGTTCCTTCATCCTGGGCCCCTGCCTCTGCCCAGTCCTGTGTTGCATGAGGCTTTGAATGCCAAACCAGGCATTGGGACTTTCTCTAGGGGGCACTGGAGAGCCACGGGAAGATCTGAAGGGGGAAGGTCATGGTCAGGTTTATGCTTTAGAAATGTCTCGGGATGCCGTGCAGAGGCTAGGTGAGGGGACGGGGGCAGAACTGGACGCCTGGAAGGAGACTGGGGCAGGATACGGGAGGAGCTAGGAGACCGAATTCGTTAACTGGTTCCATTCAGTAAATTCACTTATTCAGCAAACCATTGTACCTCCGTTCTGTGTCCAGCTCTCTGCAGGGGACATAGCAGTGACTGAAACAGCTGTGGGGCTCACAGTCTAGTGGCGAGAGGGGACAGTCTGTTCCCGGGGAGTAACAGTGCAAGGTGGGCAGGGCTGAAATGGAACCCAAAGGCCAGGGGAGCCTAATTCAGCCGAGGTGGTCAGGGAGAGCTTCCTGGAAGGGAGGCCTTCAAACTGAATTTTTCTGATTCTAAGCTTTTCACCTGGGCCCATCACTTACGTACTTCCATAATGCTAGGCCTCTGACCTTTAACCTCTCACCTTACCTTACTCTCTGCCTCACAGGCATTCCCCGTGTTGGTGGGTGACATGGACAATAGTGGCAGCCTCAATGCTCAGGTCATTCACCAGCTGGGCCCCGGCCTCAGGTCCAAGATGGCCATCCAGGTGAGTGGGCGTGGAGTCACCTGCTCCCCCAGCCATCCTGAGCTCCAGGCTGCCCTCACACGTCCCCTCCTTCCCCACAGACCCAGCAGTCAAAGTTCGTGAACTGGCAGGTGGATGGGGAGTACCGGGGTTCTGACTTCACAGCAGCCGTCACCCTTGGGAACCCAGACGTCCTGGTGGGTTCAGGTAAGAGGCGCAGGGCTTGCGGGGCGGGTGAGGGGGGTCCATAGTCTAGTCCAGGGGTGGGCAAACTTTGACTCGAGGGCCACAATGGGTTCTTAAACTGGACCGGAGGGCCGGAACAAAAGCATGGATGGAGTGTTTGTGTGAACTAATATAAATTCAAAGTAAACATCATTACATAAAAGGGTACGGTCTTTTTTTTTTTTTTTTTTTTTTTTTAGTTTTATTCATTTCAAACGGGCCGGATCCAGCCCGCGGGCCGTAGTTTGCCCACGGCTGGTCTAGTCCCAGCTTTACCAGCAAGTCCGTCCCCTCTGTGCCTCCTTTCTACCATCTGAAAGATGGGCACAGGCAGGAGGGTCTTGAAACATGAGGCAGCAGAGCATCGTGGGTGAGAAAGCAGATTCAAACCCCAGCTCTGCCGCTGGCTTAAATGCAACTGTAGGCAGCTTCCAGCACCTCTGTGGGCCTCCGCTGTCTCGCCTGTAAGATTGGGCTGCCTCACGGCGCCATTGAGTAGGTCGTGTAAGTTTGTGTGTGAAATGCTTCAAAGAGGGTCCGGCATGTGGTAATGGGTCCCAAGGAAATGAGCTCCTGTTATTAACTCGTGGGGCCCTAGTGGTGTTTGGGGCACAGAGCAGCGCCCAGCGCGGCAGGTTCCACCTGCAGTTGGAAAGGAGATGTGGTCTGAGATGTGGAGACTGACGGGGAAAATTCCTGTTTGGGTTGGCGGGGGGCAGGAACCACTGGGCTCTGTCTCCACTTCTAGTTTCTCCGTTGTTTTGTTTGTGTGTTTTCTGTTGTTAAACCGAGGGTATTTTTTCCATTGATTTTTAGAGAGGGGGAGAGTTAGGGAGGGCAGGGGGGGAGAAAGAGAGCAAGAAGCCTCAGTGTGAGAGAGACACATTGATTGGTTGCCAGCAAGGCCGGGGATGGAACCTGCAACTCAGGGATATGCTCTTGACTGGGAATAGAGCCCTTCAATCCGGGGCTGGCATTTATTTAGTGAGTATTTATTGATCGTGTACGTGTGTATTGTAGGCACAGAGGATAAGGTGCTGAACAAAGGAGTTAAATCTGCCTTGGGGGAGCTCCCATTTTAGTGGAGGCAGGCCAGGTAAAGCCGCACATAAAGAAATGATGGCAGGTGGTGGGGCTGTACAGAAAGATTGGGGCCTCAGGAGGGTTGGATGGAGTCCTCAGAGAAGGCCTCATTATATAGATGGTATTTGAACAAAGACTGAGGGTTAGATATGCGGGAAAGGAGCTTTCCACCGGAGGGAACAGCAAGTGCAAAGGCACTGAGGCAGGACCCTTTACTGGAACAGAGGAGGGGAGGGGCTGTGATGGATGAAGGAGGAGGGTGAGTGTGGGGGATAGGAGTCGGGACCAAGTCACACAAGGCTTGTGGAAGTTGGTCTTTACTCTGAATGTGTCGGGGGCCACGGGAGGCATTTGACAAGGACAGGCCGTGACTTGGCTTCTAACGGGGTCCCTTGTGCTGACACGTGAAGGACAGATAGAAAGGGACCCACTGCGGGGGCTGTGCAGGGGTTAAGAAAAGGCCGGGTCTGGGTGTACTTTAATGGAGCCGACGGAGTTTGCTAGTGGATTGGGTCTGGGAGGTAGAAGAGGATCCAGAGGACTCCTGAGTTTGGGGCTTGAACAGCTGGGAGGATGGAGTTGGTGATCCCACCTTTGATCGGTCGGAGAGTGGGCTCCTGGGCAGGGAGTCCTGAGGGCCTTTGGGAAGGCGGGACGCCAGCAGCCCTGGGAGGGCCCGGGAGAGCTCCTGGCCCTGCCTGCCAGAGGCTAAGGAGCCTCTCAGAGGAGGCATCACCTTTGAGCTTCCAAAGGAAGAGGAGGAGCTACCCCGGCAGGAGATGGGGAGCAGCTGGGAAGGGGAGGGGGGGGAAGGCCATGTCATAAGATGCCGGTGCTGGGGAAGCTGGGCGTGAGAGGCCCTCGGTGAAGCTTCATCCGTGGGGGGGAATGCGGGGCCTTGGGCAGAAAGAACATTTCCTGTCCCCTCTGACCTCTGATGGCATCGCCCCTCTGCTCACACACCCACTGCAGTTGGGCCACGTGAGGTTTTCTGACGCTTCCTGGAATCGCTGTGTTCTTACACATGTGCACACTCAGAGAGGCAAGGGGAGAGAGAAGCATCAGTGATGAGAGAATCATTGATTGGCTGCCTCCTGCACGTCCCCTACTGGGAATTGAGCTCACAACCTGGGCATGTGCCCTGACCGAGAATCGAACCGTGACCTCCTGGTTTATAGGTCGATACTCAACCACCGAGCCACACCGGCCGGGACCCTTCTGGCTTTGACGTGGCTGAGTAAGTCTCTGGGTACACGTCAGCCTCACAAACAGACCTTCTGTGACTACAGTGTCTGTAGTATCGCCTCACCTGTCCCATAGTCTTTATGGCACTTCCTTATTACCTGTCTATCTCCTACGCTAGGGTGTCAGCTCTTTCAGGCCGGGAACTTGCCTGCTGTATGCCAGCGCCGGGAACCGTGCTGGGGCCTGAATAGGGGCCCAGGAAACGCTGAGCAAAGAACTGAGCAGTGTGATGGCAGGTCCCAACCTTTCCCTCAGCCTTTGGCAAGCCCTGAGCATGTCGTGTGCATCCTCTCCTTCCTTCAGTTCCAGGTGCTGGGAATAGAGCAGTAAGGAAATAGCTCCTGGGTCCTCTGAGCAGCCCTGTGGGGTCGGTGCTGCCATTGTCCCCATCTCACTGAGGCCCAGAGAGGGGATGCGATTCCCAAAGGACGCAGCAAGTCGGACTCCATAGTCCATTCTCTTCTCTCGGGTGCCGGCACCCCCTTCCCCCGCACACACTCCCGCATCGACCTCTTGTGCTCCCCACACTGGCCTCCCAGCCCCTCTTCCTCCTCCTCAGACTAATAAAAACGGGGCCTGCTGGTCCAGGTCACTGCTGGGCACAGAGTAACTTACCGACAGCTGGGACTGAGCCTCAGTGCCCTCCTGTCACAAGGGCACAATAGCAGTGACCACCTCTCCCTGGAGGAGTCAGCGGCAGCACATCTCCAGCGCTGAGCGCCAGGCCAGGTGTGTGGGTAGGGCTCGCGGTGTGTCTCAGTGCCACCCCACAGTGGGCAGAGGTGTCTGTGTTCTTGTTTTGTTTTTTGAGGTGTCTGTTTTTATGGCCCCCATTTCACAGATGAGAAAACGGGCCCGAGTGAAATCAAGTCGCCTAGACTCCGAGGAGCTGGAATCTGAATCGTGGCCTAATTCAAGGGCCCGAGCTCTTACCTGGTTCCCTCCCCATGGCCTCGGCTCCTCTGGAGCTTCTGTGTCATTCTAAGCACCTAGTGTGTGCGCCCCGGGCAGGGCGGTGCTGGGACACAGCAGGGGTGAGACAGCCCCTCCTGCCCTCACAGGCCTCCTGGGTGAAATGATCACACAGTAACCTCCTTGCTATTGGGAGAAACCCTACTCAGGAAAGCTCAGGTCGCCCTGAGACTTAGAACAGGTGGGCTGGCCCTGACTGGTTTGGCTCAGTGGATAGAGCGTCGGCCTGCGGACCTAAAGGTCCCAGGTTCGATTCCAGTCAAGGGCTTGTACCTTGGTTGCGGGCACATCCCCAGTAGGAGGTGTGCAGAAGGCAGCTGATCGATGTTTCTCTCTCATCGATGTTTCTAACTCTCTATCTCTCTCCCTTCCTCTCTGTAAAAATCAATAAAATATATATTTAAAAAAAAAAAAAAAAAAAGAACAGGCGGGCAGCTGTCTCACCTGGAGTGACAGGGACCGCTCCCCTGAATGGCCCTGTCTGTCCACGCGAGGGAGGGTGAAGGGGTAGCGCTCAGGACCCGGCACTGCACATGGTGGGGGGTGGAGGTGCAGAAAGAAGTCCTGTCTGGCTGGGGCTGAGAGCCACCTTCCCGTCAGGTTCTGCCCTGGGCACCTGCCACTCCTGCCCCAGGTGGCGTCCCCAAGGAATCCTGGTGTGGCCCCAGCCGAGCAGGGGAAAGGTCGGGGGGTGGGAGCCTAAACCTGCCCCTGCCCAGCAGGTTTGGGAGGTGGATCCGGAGACGGGACTTCTTTCCCAGGTTGGCAGCTCTGCCCCTTGCCTGAGGCCTGCTCTTTGGTCTCACAGACCTGACCCACTTTCTCCCCTCGTGGGGTTTAAACTCACTGGGCTCTTCATGGCTGCTGTAGAGCCTGCAGAATGAATAGCGTCCAGATGAGCTGCTGGTCGCAACAAAGCCCCGGCTCGGGGAGCTGCGTGCCATGGGGAGCTGGGTCTGGCTGAGTGGGGAAGGAGGTAGGGATGGGGACGGAGTGAGATGGTCAAGAAAAAGGAGGCGAATCCTGCGCAGGAGGAAGAGCCCCCCGGCCACGGGCCAGAGGCCCAGGATATGTGCCTGGGGAGCAGAGAAGGGAGGGTGGCGTGGAAATAGCCAGATTCCACTGGGCACGTGGGGACTGGGAGCGAGACTTCAGTAGCGAAGACCACAGGATTTGCATTCCCGTGGACGCCTGTGTTCTCGGTGATGGCAGGAGTGGTGGAAGCGGGGGGGGGGGGGGGGGGGCGGGGGGGGAGGTTACCAGAGCGGGTGAGTGCCAGATCCCCTGGGGGTGATGGCAGCCTAGGGGCACGTGTGGCCGGCTGTGTTAGGGAAGGGAGGGGGCTCTGTTTGGAAGGTGGGGCCAAGCCACATGGGGCCTTGCGGCTGTGCTGTGAGGAGCCAGGATCTGGACACAGAAGCCACACAGGTTCTGAGCAGAGGGAGGACGGGGTTGAGTTTGTGCTTTAGCAGGATCCCTCTGTAAGTTGCTGGGAGAGGGTGGAGCTCAGGCAGGCCAGGGGGCAAGGCAGGCCCAGGAGATGAGAGGAGGGACAGCTGGAGAGATGGTCAGGGGTCACACGCCCTCAGTCCCAGCAGTTGGCAGACCTGAGAGGCCAGTGAGTTTTAAGTCCCTCTGTGACTCTGGCCCACGGGTGGGGGATGTCCAGCTCGTGGGCCATATAAGGCCCAAGAAATCATTTGGTCTGGCCCTGCCAAGGCTTTAGGGGTGAGTTCATTAAATGTTTGACCAAATATAGCAGGCTAGTTGTTCTTAAATGTATTTTTATTGATTTCAGAGAGGGAGAGAGAGAAACATCAATGATGAGAGAAAATCATTGATCGACTGCCTCCTGCACACCCTCTCTCAGGATTAAGGCCCCAAATTGGTCATGTGCCCTGACCAGGAATCAAACTGTGACGTCCTGACTTATAGGTCAACGCTCAACCACTGAGCCCCTCTGGCTGGGCACCAGGCTAATTTTTAAGTTGATAATTTTTAAAAAATATATTTTATTGATTTTTTACAGAGGATAGAGAGAGAAACATCGATCAGCTGCCTCCTGCACACCTCCTACTGGGGATGTGCCCGCAACCAAGGTACATGCTCTTGACCGGAATCGAACCTGGGACTCTTCAGTCCGCAGACCGACGCTCTATCCACTGAGCCGAACCGGTTAGGGCAAGTTGATAATTGTATGTGGCCTTCGAATGATGTTATAAATACCCAAATGGCCCTTGGCACAAAAAGGTTCCCCACCCTGATCTAATCAGTCACTTCATTCTGTGGGCCTCGGTTTCCCTCCATTGAATGCGGTGCTCCTGGCCAGAGGCGTGCTGGTGATGGTTTAATGCCGGCTCGGGGGGCTGATTGTATCATCTGCTTGTGAAGAAGTGCACACAGTGGCTCCCGTGAGCCCACCTGTGACCCCAGCCTCCCCAGAAGCCCCCTCCCAGGTGTGCCCACTCACTGATCGGGTGTGCCCCCCTCCCCCATTTCCGCCCTGCTCCCACGGCCAGTCCGAGTCTGTGCCTCTGATTGTCTTTGGGAAGCAGCATCTTGCTCCATCCTGTCCCTGCTTGCCCCTGCCCTCCCCTTACGGCGTCTCCCTGTTTCCTGTTGGGTTACATGACCTCACAGCCTCTCAGCTCAGTCTTGGTGGGTTTCTCTGCAGAGACCTCCATTCCTCCTTGCCCTCTGCTTCTGATTCCGCTTCCCTGTCTCTCTGAAGGTGTCTTGTCTGTTTCCCTGTCACTCCCTCCGTCTCCCCCCTGGTTCTTCCCCTCCTAGAAGATCACGTGTGGGGGTTGCTCTGGGCTCTGAAGATGGGCATGAATGAGTCTCAGCCCGTGGCTTCAGGAATGCAGCCCAGCGATGGAGAGCCATCTGTTAGCAAACACTCGCGGGGGCCTCCAGGGTCCCGGCTCCGAGGGGCAGGGGGGCAGTCCTGGTGAGCCCTGGGCGAGCTCTACGCTGTGCCCACATCCACTCCTTGAGGCCCCTTTACTGAGAAGTGACACCGTGGCCTGCAGCTACAGCCGAGTGGTGGGCTGCAGTGCCATTAGCACCCTGAGGTATGCGCTCACTGACCCTCCCCTCGTGCCAGTCCCAGCGGCAGGGTTCTCACACATTTTGTGACCGTGGGTGAGGGACTTAACTCCCTCTTCTATAAATGATGGCGATTGAATGCCAGCTACACAGGGTTGTGCAGACCAGATGAGGTCCCACGGGGTCTGGGAGACTGACCTCGCTCACCCTGTGAGCTCCATGGAGTGCGGTGTGGGAGGCCTGAGGGCGGGCCCTGAGCCTCCGGCAGGGGCCTGCCTTCCCGGCCACCCGGAGCAGGAGTCTGGCCCAGCGCCCTGGCCGGGCAGACACTGCCCACTTCGCCCAGGTAACAGCTGCCATCTCACCCGCAGGAATCCTCGTGGCCCACTACCTCCAGAGCATCACGCCGTGTCTGGCACTGGGCGGAGAGCTGGTCTACCACCGGCGGCCTGGGGAGGAGGGCACTGTCATGTCTCTAGCTGGGAAATACACATGTGAGTCTGGGGCCCGAGGGTAGGAGTGGGGCTGGGCCTCGGGCTCCTGGGTCTGAGGGAGGGGACCTGGGTTCTCAAGTCACCTTGGTAACCTACCCCCACCCCACACTGCTCTCTTACAGTGAACAACTGGTTGGCGACAGTAACGTTGGGCCAGGCGGGCATGCACGCGACATACTACCACAAAGCCAGCGACCAGGTGAGCTGGTCCAGAGACCGGCCGTGAGCGCGCACTTCCAGGCATGGGTTGCCAGGGGCTTGTGTGCCCGGGGGTCCAGTCTGGGATGCTGACTCTGTTGCCCTGGCCCCTCCAGCTGCAGGTAGGCGTGGAGTTTGAGGCCAGCACAAGGATGCAAGACACGAGCGTCTCCTTCGGGTACCAGCTGGACTTGCCCAAGGCCAACCTCCTCTTCAAAGGTACAGGCTTCAGTTTCCCCGCATGGAAAACAAGACGAGAGGTGGCTCAGCTCTGAGTGGGTGTAGGCCAAGGAGATGGTGAAGGGCATCGGGCCGGGACGCTTGAGGGCCTCCAAATCACCCGGGAGCGCTTGCTGAGAAGGTGGGGCCTGGGCCTAAGCTTCGTCCCTGCTACATTCCTCCCCACCCCGGCCAGCAGCCCCCTCCCATCTCTGCACTGGGCCCCCGTTTTTCTTTCTTTTTTTTTTTTTTTTGTGTTCATCAGATTATTTATTCACTTGATTCTTAGATTCACTAGTTGATAGATGCATGTTTGTTGTTCATAATTTGTATCTTTACCTTTTTCTTCCTCTTCCTCTTCTTAAAGGATACCTTTCAGCATTTCATATAATCCTGGTTTGGTGGTGAAGAACTCCTTTAGCTTTTCCTTATCTGTGAAGCACTTTATCTGACCTTCAATTCTGAATGATAGCTTTGCTGGATAAAGTAATCTTGGTTGTAGGTTCTTGGTATTCATCACTTTGAATATTTCTTGCCACTCCCTTCTGGCCTGCAAAGTTTCTGTTGAGAAATCAGCTGACAGTCGTATGGGTATTCCCTTGTAGGTAACTGGGTTTCTTTCTCTTGCTGTTTTTAAGATTCTCTCTTTATCTTTTGCTCTTGGCATTTTAATTATGATGTGTCTTGGTGTGGTCCTCTTTGGATTCCTTTTGTTTGGGGTTCTCCGCGCTTCTTGGGCCTGTAAGTCCATTTCTTTCACCAGGTGGGGGAAGTTTTCTGTCATTATTTCTTCAAATAGGTTTTCAATATCTTGCTCTCTCTCATCTTCTGGCACCCCTATAATTCTGATGTTGGTACGCTTGAAGCTGTCCCAGAGGCTCCTTACACTATCCTCGCATTTTTGGATTCTTTTTTCATTTTGCTTTTCTGGTTGGGTGTTTTTTGCTTCCTCGCATTTCAAATCATTGACTTGATTCTTGCGCTCCTCTGGTCTGCTGTCGGGAGTCTGTATAATATTCGTTATTTCAGTCAGTGTATGCTTAATTTCTAGTTGGTTCCCCAATATAAGATCGAGGGTCTCATTAGTTTTCTTGTAGATCTCATTAAGTTTATCGGCGGCTTCTAAACAGTTCTTGAGAGACCTTAAAAGTGTGGTTCTGAACTCTATATCTTCCATTGACAATTTTGTCCTGTTTCTTTGTCTCCGCATTTTGTTATGCTTCCTTGGTGCACCCCCTAGTGGTCTTTGTGCGCAATCTTATAGCTAAACCTTGATTGTTGTAGCTAATACCAGGGAGGGTTTGACCTCCAGGCCAAGTGGCCCGTTTTTCTTTTCCTATAAGCGGACGGCAACTTCGAGCACACCCAGCCACCCCACTCAGGTCACAGTGGAAACGGGGCTCCTGGAGGTTGCGGTCACTACCAGACCCTCCTCCAGCTGCCTGCCTCCCGACCTGGTGTCTAGCTTTAAGTCTTTCTTCTTGGGCCTCAGTGGTTCTGGGGTTTGGAGGGTCTGAAGACCACCCCGAAGGCCGCATCCGTCAGCAGGGCTGCTGCCAGCGGCGATGAGGCCCCGGGGTTTCTTCGCCTCTAGCCTCTCAGCCCTTGCTCTGGCAGAGGCTGGGTTGGGGTTCCAGCTCTGCCCCCATGAAGTGAGTGAGCCTCCCTCCCACGTGGGGGGAGCACCGGCAGGTGCACATCGCCAGGCTCTAGTGAGTGAGGACAGCTCAGTCTTCCATTCAGCAGACACCGAGCGCCCGCGGTGCCCAGAGTTGTGCTGAGGGTGCTGGGACGGCCCGTCCTCACAGGGGTCACTCAAGGAAGCACAGACCCAGCCTCAAAAGCAAGGACCTGGTGTGGACAGGACTGAACGGGGGAGCCCATGGGGTGGTGGAGGGCCTCCCGGAGGGGAGGGCTCACTGAGCTGAGGGAAAGGAGCCGGTTGCTTCGAGGGCTGAAGTACTTGGGGTGCAGGAAGAGGTTTCTGGGAACAGCGTGGTCACGGGTCTGGAAGCCCGCAGTCTGGCGGTGTCTGACGTGGCCTGGAGCACAGCTCCACAGACAGTGGGAAGCCGGCACATGGCTCTCAGCGCAGCTGTCTGCCCACAGGCTCCGTGGACAGCAACTGGATCGTGGGCGCCACGCTGGAGAAGAAGCTCCCGCCCCTGCCCCTGACGCTGGCCCTCGGGGCCTTCCTGAATCACCGGAAGAACAAGTTCCAGTGTGGCTTTGGCCTCACCATCGGCTGAGCCCCTCCTGGCTCCTGCCTCCCACTCCCTCCCTCCTTGAGATTCCCCCTGCTCCTCCCCCGACAGGGGAGACCTACGCGCCCCTCCCTCTCCCTTCCCTCCCTCCTTGGTGGTCAGGGGGGCAGCGGAAAGGAGGGGGCCATCACCCCAGCAGCTGAGGGGGGAATTCTAGAACCACGGGCGCTTCAGGATTCGGAGCACCGGGGGCTGTGTGCCCAGTGGACCTGGGGCCCAGAAGGGGTTCTGGAATCGAGGGGCACGCCAGATTCTGAGCACCAGGGGCAGAGGCTGCCAGACAACCTCAGGGAGGTGTTGGGGCATCGCCACCACCCCCCCAAAGATCTCGTGGCCCCGCCCCAAGGGGGCAGCAAGAAGAGGAGCTTCCCCATCCCAGGTCTGCCCTCCACCCACTTTCCCATCCACTCCTCGGTATAAATCATGTTTATAAGTTATGGAAGAACTGGGACATTTTACAGAAAAAAAACAAAAAATATACATGAAAAAAACACGAAATGGGAGGCCTGGTTTTCCTACCTGTCTGCCCCTCTGTTCATTCCATCCAGCCTGATCTTCCCATGGTGGCCACAGGGGGGTGCCACACGGCTGGGGTATGGAAGGGTGATCCAGAAAGGGAGTCAATCCTGGCTGCTAACAGGAGCCCAACTTAGGGAAGGGCCTGGCCCAGGATCACAGCCTCCCTGGGACATCACAGGCCTCTCCAGGAGGGTGTGGTCTTGTGGTCGCTGGCTCCAGCTTGGTCTGGCCAGAGAGGCTGCAGGGGACTTTGTGCCTTTGGAGGTGAAGCAACAGGAATGGTACTGTCAGTGCAGAGGTGGGGGGCTGTGAGCTGAGACTCTGGGGGCTTTCCAGTTTCCAAAAAGGGCAGGGATGTTAGGATTTCTTTCTGCTAGGGAGGGCAGAGGTTTCCTGGAGAATACAGGCACCTGGAAACAATTCAGAATCACTATCTGACAAAGAACAAAAGATAAATTACTTAAAAATTGTAAAACCGTTAGTGCTTTAAAGGACACCAACGAGAAAGACAACCCATACAACAGGAGAAATGTTTGCAAATGTATAAGGATGGTGACGGAAAAAAGTTAACTGGGAGAAAGGCATGAGTTTAGGATTGGGGGGGAGGGCTTGGGTCACCTGGGTCTCAGGTGTCTGGTGCTGAGGAGGAGAGATCAGTTGGCCCGCCTAGGGCTCAGGTAATCACCCCTGACTCCCTAAGGAACTGAAAACGCTGTCTGCCACCCATACATACCCAGGGCTTGGGAGGGAGGCTGCTGAGCAGAAATGAACTCTTACTGCCTGGAAAGCCACAACACCCGTTCCCTGTCCACACCTGGCCTGACACTGAGGCCCCCTTCCTGGGACCAGGGGTTTGGCCTCCCCTGACCCCATGGGATCCAATTCCAATTCTCCCTGTGTGGCCTCACCATCCGTCTTAACCTCGTGAAATGACAGCTGCTCGGAGGTTCGTGTTGGAGCTGAGATAAGACCCACTGTGTGTGAGGTTCTCAGTACTTCACACAGTACAGCAGATCCTCAGCGTTTTGGTCATTTCCTTACACTGATGAGATGCTGTAGGAGCTTAACTCATTTATATCCCTTAGCCCCTCGGAAAGTTCGCTTCGTTAAACATTTTACCGCCGTTCCAAGGACCGGCTATTGATGAGGTTACATGAGGACTTACGTAGCTTCTTGCATCACTGAACGATGGTGTAAGTGCAGTCATTCCCCCCGTTACGTGGACCAGAAACTGGATGTTCAGACAGGCTTGGTCATTTGCCCAAGGTCACACAGCTGGCAAGGGACAGCCCAGTTCAGGCTGGGCATTGGGTTCCAGAGTCTCCAGTCCTAACTGGGCAGCATGCAAGCTCCAGGCCTGTGGAGGCACGACGTTTGGGCAGCTGGAATCCACAGTGCTGGTGCTGGGCTGAATTTCCTCATCTGTGCCCAAGGTCACAGCCAGCGAGGGAGTGAGGACTAAGACCCAGGTTCCATTCTCAAAGCCTAGGCTTTCAGCAGAGCCATCACACTGTCCCCTACCCTCCCGTCTCATTTCTGCCACCAGTTCTCTTCTCCCTCGGACCCAGGGGTCCAAGCCCCCGGCCCCCTCCTTTCTCTGACCTAGGATTTCCTGCCCCCAGCCCCCTCCCCAAATTTGATTCATCAGTGGCTGCCTGCTCCTTCCCCTTCCATGCCCAGCCCCACAGAATTGAGGAGGGCGCCTGAGTTTCTGGGTGAGACGTCACCTCCCCTCCTGGGGGCTGGGGGCATCACAGGCCTCCAAGCCCCACCTCCTTCCCCCTCGCTGTGTGAAGGGGGAGAACAGCCCACCTCGTGACCAGGGGCTGGCCCAGCTGCCCTAGCCCTGGAGGAGTGGGCGGGGCAGGGAGCCCTATAATTGGAGGAGTCCGGGATCCCTGAGTCCTACTCAGCCAGAGCGGAGGCGGAAGACCAGTTGCTCAGGAGTCGGTGAGAAGCAGAATTGGGGGCACAGAGACCAGCTCAGGGCCTCTGGGGGCGGGGGGGGGACAAGCTGGGGAGGAGGAGGTGACTGTCCTATGTCTGAGTCAGAAAAAGCAGAATCTGGGGATAACTCTGGAGGCGGGGGCCAGGGTGGGGGGAGCTGGACTTTGGGCGGGGGGGGCACAGGGGCATCCCAAGTCAGCCAGAAGGGCTAGACTAGAAGGTGGGGTGGGGGGAGCATCGACCTGTGGAAAACCAGATGAGCCATTGAAAGAGCCCACAAAGTCCTGGCCGGTTTGGCTCAGTGGATAGAGGTTGGCCTGCGGACCAAAGGGTCCCGGGTTCGATTCCGGTCAAGGGTACATGCCCGGGTTGCAGGCTCAGACCCTAGTGAGGAGCGTGCAGGAGGCAGCCGATCCGTGATTCTCTCATTAAGGATGTTTCTGTCTCTCTCCCTCCCCCTTCCCCTTCCTCTCTGAAATAAAGACAAATATTTTTTTAAAAAAACAAAAACCACAAATTTATTGAGCACCTACTGGGTGTCCCCTTCATCCCCAGACTTCCACTCAGGGTGGTGGCAGAGTAGCTAGAGCATTGACCGAAGGAGACTTAAATGATTAAATTAGCTAATATGTGGAAGAATGACACTTAGGTTGAAGATGGAGCTTAGAATGTGAAGGTAGAGCCAGGAATGCAAGACTGGAATTTAGAATGCCCAGTTGGGCTCACAGAGAGCTCGGGGAGGAGGGGTGAATGGAATTTGAACCCTGGGGGAGGAGGATGGAATTTTGGCCGGAGTCGACCTGGGGGATGAGGAGATAGAAGACAATGAGGAGGTTAGACAATAGTACACGTTTGTGATGGGATTAGGAAGATGCAGGTCTGGGGCTAAGTGAGGCCTTAAAGTCCAAGACCCAGTGGGTGGGGCTCTAAGTGGGAGGAGCCCCCACTGGCTATTGATTGACAGTTTCTCCCTCCCCCAGACTGACCGGCGCTGAAGATGAAGGTTCTGTGGGCTGCGTTGGTGGTCACACTCCTGGCAGGTATGGGGCGGTGCTTGCTCAGGTCCCCTGCCCCCGCCCCCGCCCATCCTCACCTGTTCCCCCTGACCCCTTCTATCCCTGTGCCCCTTCTGCTGGTCTCTCTCTTGAGAGGAGGCCCAAGTCTGAGCCCTCTTCTGACATTCACCGGCTCTGAGCAGCTGTGACTCTCTCAGGACCTCACTCACTGTTCCCACTCTTACGATGGGAGTTCAAACAGTTTCCAATGCATTGTTGTCAGGCAGATAGTGAGGGCTACACAAATGTCCGCTGTAATTATCTTTACTCTCCATCACCCCCGCATGGAGCACACACCACAGACACTCGGTGAATGCCTGTCCAGTGAGGAAACAGACTGGCCATCCTTCCCCCCCTCCCTGCCCATCAGTGCTCTAAAAAGCACAAGAGCATTTGTGAAGCACCTACTGTGTGCTTGAAGGGGGCAGGGGACCTTGACTTGTTTTGTTCCACACAGGATGCCAGGCCCATGTGGAGGAGGAGGTGAAGCTGGCACCGGAGCCAGAATGGTTGCAGGTCAGCCAGCCCTGGGAGCAGGCGCTGGGCCGCTTCTGGGATTACCTGCAGTGGGTGCAGACGCTGTCTAACAAGGTGCAGGAGGAACTGCTCAGCACCCAGGTCACCGAGGAACTGTCGTGAGTGTCCGGCCCTGGCCCCTGGCCCTCCTGGCGGGCAGTTCCTGTCTGGAACTCTTCAGGGGTCTGTTCGTTTCTTGCTTCCTCTTGCCGTTTTGAATCCTTGGCTTGACCTCTGATCCCTCCTCAGCTCTTCCTGTCCCTGGCAAGTTCCGTTCTTTCTAGCCCATCTGCTCAGCTCTGCTCCCGGCTGTCTGGGTCCCTTCCTCTCGCCTCTCCCTCCTTTGGGTCTCTCTGTCCCTGTCCCCGTCCCCTTCTTGCCCCCTCCACCCCCATCTTTCCCCTTTTTCTCTCCACACACACCTCCTCCCGCCCCCTCCGCCCTCAGGAAGCTGATGGAGGAGACCATGGGGGAGGTGAAGACCTACAAGAAGGAGCTGGAGACGCAGCTGGGCCCCATGACCCAGGACACGCGTGACCGCCTGGCCAAGGAGCTGCAGGCAGCGCAGGCCCGGCTGCGGACGGACATGGAGGACGTGCGCACCCGCCTGACCCAGTACCGCAACGAGGTGCAGACCATGATGGGCCAGAACTCCGAGGACGTGCGGGCCCGCCTGGCCTCCCAGCTGCGCAAGCTGCGCAAACGGCTGCTCCGCGACGCCGACGACCTGCAGAAGCGCCTGGCTCTCTACCGGGTCGGGGCCCGCGAGGGCGCGGAGCGCGGGGTGGGCGTCCTCCGCGAGCACCTCTTGCCGCTGGTGGAGCAGGGCCGCGCGCGCGCCATCACCGCCAGCCAGCCGCTGCGGGAGCGGGCGGAGGCCTGGAGGGAGCAGGTGCGCGGCAAGCTGGAGTCCATGGGCAGCCGGGCCCGCGACCGCCTCGATGACGTGCGCAACCAGATGGAGGAGCTGCAGACCAAGATGGAGGAGCAGGCCGACCAGATGCGCCTGCAGGCGGAGGCCTTCCAGGCCCGCCTCAAGGGCTGGTTCGTGCCCCTGGTGCAAGACATGCAACGCCAGTGGGCCGCGCTGGTGGAGAAGATGCAGTTGGCCTTGGGCGCCAGCCCCACCTCCACCCCGGTGCCCAGCGAGAATCAATGAGTGCCGGCCACGCCTGGTGGACCCCACTGCGGCCACCTCCGTGCCCCTCCCCTCTCCCAGCCTGCAGGGCCCTGCCCCTGCCCCACGGCCCCCTGGGGGCCCTGGCTTAATAAAGGTTCAGCAAACTTCACAGCAGCTGCAGGGCATCTGCGTGGTTTTTCACAGCCCCAGCCTCGGTTCCCCTTCCCCACACGGTCCTGTCCCCTCTGAACGCGTGTCCGTCTCTCTGTCTCCTCATCTCCGCTCTTGACTCTGCCTCTGCTTCCTCCGGCCCCTCTCTGGGGTGTTCACCTTTCAGGCTCTGCCGCCCCCTCTCTCCTGCCTCTCCCATTCTGTCCCTGAGACACGGTTCTGGAACAAACCGTCCCCTGGGGTACATCCTGCAGTTACTGCCAGGGGCGGAAGCAGCCTCTGAGCCTGGGTGGCCCGGCTTCGTCACACCCGCTTCGGGGCGCTGTCGGGCCCAGAAGGCCTGAAACCACCCACGATTTCGCCATTTTACGCCCTCGTCCTTCTCCCCTTTCCCCACCCAGCTTACCTGGGCCTGCGTGCTGAGAGCCTTCATTTCCGCTTCCTGTCCCCCCCCCCTTTCCTCTCCCTACCTCTAGTTTCTCTTGCCCAGGCCAGCTTCCCCCCCACACACCCTCCCCACCTTCACTCTGAGCTGTGCTGCTTGTCCCCAGCCCTCACTCATTCCTTCCCTCCTGGTCGCCGGGTCGCTGCTGGGGAGAGAAGGGAGAGGAGCCTCGGGGAGGGAGTGCGCTCCTGTCCCCCCTCGGAGCAGAGCTCCCCCACAAGGGCCAGGCCAGGGCTTGAGCTTGTGTTCACAGGGGGACCTGCATGTCACTCACCCAGGGCTGACCGAGGAAGGGAAGGGTCCGTGGGCCTCCTCCCAGCCAAGCCTGGAGCTGGGCCAAACCCTCCCAGAGCCTCAGTTTCCCCAGATGGCAGTGAGGGAGGACACATCAGTCTCCCATCTGCGGAGACCAATTCTGAGTTCTCATGCATGAAGACACCTGAGCAGGGAGAGGTCCCGACTCACTGCAGCCCCAGGCAGCTCTAAGAGGTGCGAGAGCCCAGCTGGTGTGGTTCAGTGAGTGTCCACCCAGGAACCGAGAGGTCGTGAATCAGTTCCTGATCAGGGCGGGCTCCATCGCTGGTGGGGGGCGGCCAGTATATTTCTGTCTCTATCCCTCTCCCTTCCTCTCTCTTTAAGATCCATAAAAACAGCCCTAGCCGGTTTGGCTCAGTGGATAGAGCATCGGCCTGCGGACTGAAAGGTCCCGGGTTCAATTCCGGTCAGGGGCATGTACCTGGGTTGCGGGCACATCCTCAGTGGGAGATGTGCAGGAGGCAGCTGATCGATGTTTCTCTCTCATCGATGTTTCTAACTATCTCTCTCCCTTCCTCTCTGTAAAAAATCAATAAAATATATTTTTTAAAAAAGAGGTGGGACAAGGGCTGGGAAGGAGCTTCGGGGAACAAGGCTGGCAGGGGGTGCTATGGGCACTGTGGGCAGAGGCTGACCCCAGCAGGGATCTGGAGAGAGAGCCTGGAGTCGGGAAGGGGGGAGACGAGCACCCCCACATTTGCCCCTCACTGCGTCTTTGAATGTTCTTGGCTGGTCCTCCGTTTCCCCACCTCTAACCGAATGTCCCTATTGTTGAGGTGAGGATGAGACTGAACATGCAAAGTTGATCTACTCTCGTGGGGCCGGACACGGAGGGAGCAGGCCTTTGGGTGGGTGTCTGGGGAACGCTGGCTCACGAGGAAAGCGGGTGCCTGGGAAGACAGCTCGGCTCGGGGCTGACAGAGGCTGGAAGCTGCTGAGCTGGCCGGAGGGGTGTTGCAATCTTGCCAGGATCCGGTCTCTGTGTCCCTTTCACAACCAGCCCCCTCACCCCCAGGCTGACACGTGGTTGTGGGGGCACAAGGCCAGCCAACCTAGAGTCTGGGGCCCGGGGCCACCCTCCCCTGAGCTGCCAGGGGTCACTGACGGTCAGAGGCAGCTGAGAAGAAGGGAAGAAGCACTGGACTTCAGCCCTGGGGGACAGATGTAGAGCTGGGGGGGAGGAGGGGGGAGAGACGGCGGGGCTTGGTGCCAGGAGGGGCCTGTGAGGCTGAAGAAGAACAGTGGAGTGTTTCCAGGGGCCCCTGGAGGCCTGGAGGTGGTGTGGCAATGCAAGGGCGTGGCGCCTGGCGGGATGATGGGGGCCCTGGGAGCCTTGCAGAGGGGGCTGTGTGGTGGTTTAGACAGGCTGAAAAGACCCTGCCCCCAAAGGGGGGTTGGGGACTGTGAAGTTAAGACCCCAGGGAGGCCCTAGCCAGTTTGGCTCAGTGGACAGAGCGTCAGCCTGCGGGCTGAAGGGTCCCGGGTTCGATTCCGGTCAAGGGCACATGCCTGGGTTGTGGGCTCGATCCCCAGTGTGGGACGTGCAGGAGGCAGCCAGTCCATGATTCTCTCTCATCATTGATATTTCTCTCTCCCTCTCCCTCTCCCTTACTCTCTGAAATCAATAAAAATAAAAAAAAAGACCCCGGGGAGGCCTGAAATATGTCAGATGCGAAGCTTGAAGGGCTAGAGCAGTGGTTCCCAACGTGGGGCACAGGCCCCACAGGGGGGCAATTTGATTTTTAAGGGGGCAATTCGAGAATGAGTTATTAACAGTGAATGTTTTGCATTTCTTACGGTTCTAGGGGCCTCATATAAATATGTATTGTGACATATTTATGCATTTCAGTTCTCTATTGTATGTTTTGAAACTTTATTTGCTATTTTTTCATCTCCCTTCATATTATTATTATTATTTAAAACAATTTCTTAGTGAGTTCTTCCTCAGTCCTTCAACTGTCCTTTCGTTCTTTTATTTTTCTCTTTCATGGATGCCATGTTCTTTGGAAGCTTGTTTAGACCAAGTTACTGGCCTTTTAGGCTTCCTCCACGTAAATAGGAGCTCACTTTTTGAATAATGAGAATTATATGTCATGTTGGGGGGGCAATCAGGATTTTAGCGATGCTTAGGTGGGGCATGGGAACCACCAGGCTAGTGTGAATGGAGGGGGCATGGTTGGACCCCACAGACATAGAGCAAGAGTTGTTAGAGCCCTAGCTGGTTTGGCTCAATGGATAGAGCGTCGGCCTGCGGATTGAAGGGTCCCGGGTTCGATTCTAGCCAAGGGCACATGCCTGGGTTGCAGGCTTGATCCCCAGTAGGGGGCATGCAGGAGGCAGCCAATCGGTGATTCTCTCTTACCATTGATGTTTCTATCTCTTTCTCCCTCTCCTTTCCTCTCTAAAATCAATAAAATATATATTTTTTAAAAAGTTGCCAAACCGGTTTGGCTCAGTGGATAGAGCGTCGGCCTGCGGACTGAAAGGTCCCAGGTTCGATTCCGGTCAAGGGCATGTACCTTGGTTGCGGGCACATCCCCAGCAGGAGAAGTACAGGAGGCAGCTGGTCGATGTTTCTCTCTCATCAATGTTTCTAACTCTCTATCTCTCCCCTTTCCTCTCTGTAAAAAATCAATAAAATATATTTAAAAAAATAAAATAAAATAAAAAAATAAAAAAAATAAAAAGTTGTTAGAGCTAAAGAGGCTAAGAAGAGGGAGGGGATGGGAGAGGTGGCCTGGGGCACCATGGGAATGGGGTGACTAAGTAACCGTTCCTGAGAGACCCCCGGATGCTGGGAGACTGTGTGAAGCAGGAGGGGAGGGGCAGGAAGCCCGCGGAGGCCCCCCACACTCAGGGAGATTTGGAGGGAAAGGTAATGAACAGCGGGAGGCTTCGGGCCAAGGGACTTGCCTGTGTCCCACCTGGCGCCCATCCCCACCAGCCCGGGATGTAAGAGGGAAAGGTGTTTGGCACAGAGAGGCAGGCACCAGGGGAGGCGCAGGGGGAGGGGACCTGCCCCGCCCTCTCCCGGGACCATAAAGGCCAGGCCAGCCTGCGACCTGCTACCCCTGCTGTCCAGCAACTGATTCAGGTTGGTGCTCGGTGCCCCAGAGGGGCCCTCCACACACCAAGAGCACAAGCAAAAGGTTTGGGGGAACCTCGGGCGAGGGGGAGGGGCGCCACGGATCACCCCACCCCGCCTCTCCCTCCAGAGTGCCCTCCGGCCCAGCCATGAAGCTCATGCTGTCGCTCTCGGTCTTGGCAGTGGCTCTGTTGATGGTTTTGGAAGGTAAAAGTGGGTGGAATGGGAGAATCTGGGGCTCGGGATTGGGGAGCATGAAGCTGCCCTGGGCCTGGGATCCAGGCGTACAGGACCCTTGAGAGCTTGGGGGCCCCTCCTGGGCCCTGGTTCCCCTATTGCCCACTGGTCACCCCCACTACCACCCGGCCAGGTGGGTTCTGGGGTGGGGGGGGTCCTCTCAGCAGGCGGCAATACTCCGCAGCTTGAACACCACCTGGTCCCTCCAGGACCCTCCCCTCCCATCCTAACACCATGATCCCCAAGAACCACATCCAAGGGTCTCCTTTTCCACCCCGGGAAGCTCATCCGAAGGGCGCCCAGTACTGAAGTTGTTGCTCTCCTGCTTCTCTTCTGGGCAGGCCCAGCTCCGGCCCAGGCCGAGTCAGGCATCCTGGGCAACCTGCAGAAACCTTGGGACAACTTGAAGGGCGCGGTCCAGAAAGTCATTGACACAGTCAAAAAGTCTGAAACCTGGTTAGGACCCTCCCCAGGGCGTGGGAGGACGGGGGAAGGGCGGAGGGAAGGGGAGTATGAATTAACAGACTGAGAAAACCGACAAAATCCCTGTGGTCACACAGCTGGATCTCAGGGTGCTCAGACTTGGGGGACGGGCTCCCTGACTCTCCCACCCAGCCACACTGGAGAGATGGTGCTGGGTGGCGGTGAAGGATCCAAGCTTGGGGGTTGGACAGATCTGGGTCCATAGGCTGGCAACGACGCGCTACTCCCTGTGTGAGCATGAGCCCCAGTTTCCTCATCTGCAAAATGGCTGGTTCTGAGGGGACCCTTGCATAGCGTCTGGCACATTGTAAATGCTCAACACAGCGTTGAACCAGGATTGCTCCTTTTGGTGAGAATCATTTATTCATGAGCAAATATTCATTGAGCATCTGCTGAGTGCCAGGAACTCGTCCAGTGGGGGGAATAATAGCGTCCCAGCCCACAGAGCTCTGACCTTCTGGGGGCAGGGTGAGGGTTGGAGAACGAAGGAAACCAGTGAATTCCCAGAATCCGCGCAGACAAAGCCGAGCATTGAGACATAAGCCGGGTGTGTAAACAATCAAGGACTGGGGAGGGGATTTTGCAGACTTGGTGACGGGGTCTTTTCTGAAGAGATAACACTTTAAATTGAGGTCTAGCCCTGGTTGGGTAGCTCAGTTGGTAGAACGTCCCCCGGGTACGCCACGGTTGGGGGTTCGGTCCCGGGTCAGGACACATACAAGAATCAAGAGATGGCAGGCCGTGAAAGCCAGGCCACGGCAAAGTGTTCTGACTTTAAGGAGCTCTGGTGCATCTGGGAAACTGAGGCACAGAAATTGGGCCACTCAGCCCAGGGCTCTTCCTCATCCCACAGGGGCTGGGGCGGGGGACCCCTCGGCGGGATTTGGGCATCTCAGGAGAGGCAAGACACAGTGACACTCCCCCTCTCCCACCCTCCTCCATCCCCCACCCCACCCCGTCTCTCCCTACAGGACACGGATTTCGGGTGTATTCAGTGAAGCAAAGGAGTCAATAAAAAAGAGATTATCCTGAACACCAGGAGGGCTGCCCCTTTCTTCTGTGGCTGCGCCCCTGGAGGGGGCTCTAACATTTCCCCCGCACCCCGGCCTCCTATGCGGAGGACTTCCTCCATTATGCCCCACATTCCCTCCCACCACCACCACCAATAAAAATCCTATAGAGAAATCTGAGTGTTTCTTTCCTCTGGGGCAGGGCTTTGGGGCAGGGTGGGGGTTGCACCTTTGAAAAAGAGAACTGAAATATATGGCACATTCCCTGTGCCGAGGGCTTGGGACTTTGTGATCTCAAGAGAATCTGCACACGAACCTTGGGAGCTGGGCCCTGTGGCTCCCAGGAGGACTCTGAAGTCCCGAGAGGTGAAGTCCCTTGTGCAAGGTCACACAGCCAGGAAGTGGAGACCTGGACAGCACCCCAGCCTGGGGCATACAGCTCTTCCCGGGTGGGCTGCCCAAGATAAGGACCTGGGGTGGGTCGTCCCCATGCACACAGTAGGTGTTTATTACACTTTCCATGGGTAATGAAGGGGGGCCTGGAAGAGAGCAAGGTTAGGACCTGGGCTAGGGCCCTGAAAGAGACCCACCCCATCTCCACCCTCCAAGTCTCGGGGTTGATGTCCCCTCCTCCAGGAAGTCCTCCTTCACCCCTTGGCTGAGTCAAACCCCTATATCCCCACCCTGCCCAGTCTGGTTGTCACCGTCTGGTGATGGCCGTCTCCCCCACTGGACTGTGAGCCCCCGGAGGACAGGGCCAAGGCTGTTCGTCACCACCATGTCCCCAGGACGGGGCATAGTGCAGGGGCTCCATAATATTTGGTGAGTGGGGATAAGGACACATATGTAATAACTTAATCAATAAAAAAATTAAAAAAAATAAATAATAATAATATTTGGTGAAACAAATGTGCTAAATCTGGAAAAACAAAACAAACACACAAAGCATTAAATTTTTACAAAACCCCTCTAGGTAGACTCTCGCCGACCCCGTTGTACAGAGGAAGAAGCCCAGTGAGACACAGTTGGTTAAAGTCGCCGCCACAGCCCGGGGGGGCGGGGGGTCCCAGGGCCACATTCTCCCTCAGTCCCCCTCCCTCTTCCCCCGAGTCACCCTGCCTCATCCCTCATTAGATAACAACCAGGTGAGGCATTGCGTTATGGTTGGCCAGTGGGTTTGAGTACATTCTGAACAACATAAACTGATGAACAAAAACAAATCCAGAGAAGCATCGAGCAGACCGTCCAACCTCAGAGGGAGGGCAGGGGAGGGGGGGAGGGGATAAGAGATCAACCAAAGGACCTGTGTGTGTGCACATAGACCTAACCCACGGACACGGACAGTAGAGAGTGAGGGCATGTGCCGGGGGGTGGGGGTGGCTGGGGAGCGGTCAATGGGGGGAAAATAAACAATAAAGAATTTAAATGTTTTTTTTAAAAAGAGTATATTTTGTACCCCTTTAATTGAACAAGTACTAATTTTTACTTGGCCATTTCTCTAGCAGTTTAGAGCCAATCAATTTCGTTTCTTCTTCTTTTTTAAAAATCCTCACCCAAGGACAAGCTTAGAGAGAGATAAGAGAGAGAGGAGAGAGAGAGAGAAAGAGAGAGAGAGAGAGAGAGAGAGAGAGAGAGAGAGGGAGAGAAGAGAGAGAGAGAGAGAGAGATGTGGGAGAGAAATATCAATCTGTTGCCTCCCATACATACCCTGACAGAGGATCGAACCTGCAACCTTTTGGTGCATGGGGACATGGGGTCAACACACCAACCAACTGAGCCACACGGGCCAGGGCTCACTGCTTTGGAATAGAGCCTCAAACTTGGGGCCGACACACACACTGGGGTCTGCAGGCCTGCCGACCGCTTGCAAATCACACCCCCACACCTTCCTCAGGACCTCTCTGCCCCCAACACGCCCCCCTCCTGCCCGGTTGCTTTCGAGCTGCCTCTGAGGTCCACCCTGAACGACGTTCAGCCTGTTCCTGGCCCCGAGGTGGGCAAACATTGCAAGAAGCAAATAGCAAACAGTCCAGCCGACCTTGGAGCTGGGGCAGGGGTCAGCGACCGCCCTCTTGGCCTCTGGGGTTCAGGCGGGGAGGTGGGGCAGCGGGCGCTCTGGCTTGGCGAGGTAGCCTGAGGTGTCGGGGTGAGGAGCTGTGCGTGGGTAAGTGGCCTTCCCCGCACTCCCACCCCGGCAGCCTCCGTTTCCCCATCTGCGAAATGGGAATGATACAGAGGCCCACTTCCTAGGGCCGCTGTGAGCTACGTCAGCGAGTGAATGCGCTAAAGCCCTGCCCAAGCGCCTGGTGCTCTGGGAAACACAAGCTTCGTAAACAACAGCTGACAGGGCCCCAGCATCTCTGCGGCGTACCTGGCACGGCCCTCGGCGCTGTGCGTGAACAGTCTCCCTGGGTGGGTGGTCCATGACCCCCTGTGCGGGTGTTCAGGCTGGGCCCCAGCTGGGGTTGCCAGATTTCCTCCTACAAATACAGGACGCCCCGTGAGACCTGAATTTCAGATAAACAACAGATCATTTTTAGCAGGCAACCCTAGACCGAGGACTTCTTTTTAAAAATAATATATAGATAGATAGATAGATAGATATAGATAGATATAGATAGATATAGATAGATATAGATATAGATATATATATATATAAAATCCATCGACACAGACAATAGGGTGGTGAAGGCCTGGGGTAGAGGATGGGGGCGGGCTAGAGGGGTCAATGGGGAGGGGGGCATATGTAATACTTTCAACAATAAAGATTTTGAAAAAATAAAATAATTTCCTGTTTTATGTTGTCTTTGTTTTGAGAGAGAGAGAGAGAAACATCAATATGTTGTTCCACTTATTTATATTCATTGGTTGATTCTTGTATGTGCCCTGACCTGGGATCGAACCCACAACCTTGGAGTTTCAGTATGACGCGCTAATCAACTGAGCTACCCGGCCAGGGCAAAATAGGCTCATTTTCTTTCTGTCTAGCGTTGGGCACCAACCTGACGCCGACAACCTCCTACTGCACGCGTCTGGAGCCTTCCCTCCCGGGCCGCACCCAGCCTTCACACGGACTCTGCATGGCAGGTGCTTATTACCACCCCATGTTACAGATGAGAACAGAGGCCCAGAGAAGGGGATGTATTTGCCCAGGCCACGTGGTGAGGGTGTGTCTGGCCCTATAGCCAAGAGATGTCGGAGAAGAAAGAAATAATCGTACACAGCTATGATCTATGACCACATTCATGGCCAGGCTCTGTGTTAGCACCTTTCCTTGTATCATCTCCTTGAGTTAATGTCTTGCCTGAAGCATGGATTGTGGGCCCATTTTACAGAGCAGGAAACTGAGGCCAGAACTGGTGACTGGCCCATGAAGTCACATGGGGTGGAGCCAGGGTTTGAACCTGGTTCAGCACCAGAGGCCAACGAATGTTCTGCCTTCCCCTCTCTTGCCAGGAGCTGGGAAGGCAGGCCGGAGGGAGGCCAGCGGGGGCGGGCGTAGCCTCTGATTGTCACGGCCATGTAGGGGCCATGAAGGTCCCTCTCTCTGAAGTCCCTGCCAAGGGGCGTGGGAGGCCGGGGGAGGGCTGTGCGCGGTGCAGCCTCCCCTCCCCCAGCCCGGATCGCTGAGCACAGAGAGACAGAGCCCCCAGAAATGCTGCTCCCTGGACTCAGGCCCCGGGCCCTAGCCGCCCTCGGCCTCTGCGCTGTGGTCCTGGCCTGTGTTGTGGGTGAGAAGTTGTGGGGGGGGGGCCGTGGGGACCCCGCAGCGGCGGGGGATGAGTGTGACTGTGACGTGCAGTGCAGTTTGTAGACATGCGTGCTCTTGGCGAGTGTGTGTCAGCGGCAGTTGTGTGTGAAGTGTGTGTGTGGGGTTGGAACACATGCCAGGGGTCATGCATGTGTGTGTAAGCATGAATGTGCAGTCCTGGTGAACGTGTGCGTCTCTGTGAGCATGCGTGTGTATGCCTATGCGCAAGTGTGCCTTTGTGGGGTCTTCATGCAAAAGCGTTGAGTGTGTCCACGTGTGAGGGCGTGTGTGAGCACCGGAGCGAGTCCACCTGGTGCACGTACCGTTTTAACACGTATACAGCGCCTCAGAGTGCAAGGCACCGGTGCGAGTGCCTGACACGAGTTCGTTCTGAATCCCACGGTAACCCGTGAGGTGGGTCCTGTCATCAGCCCATGCCACAGAAAGGGAAACTGAGTCTGGAAGAGGGTCAGTCACTGGCCGAGGGCACACGGCCCGTCACATGGGTGCCTCTGTACACGCGTGTCCACGTGCAGCTGTGTGGCGGCTGCTCTGTGGGTGAGGCTTTGCCGGGGGCCAGGGAGGGCAGCGCCCACCAGGACAGCACAGCCCTGCCGGCTCCGTCCCCGGGGCTCCGGCATCCTGTGCCCTGGAGGGAGTTCGGTGTGGGGGTCACGGGAGAACGGAGGGGCAGCAAGAGCCGAGGTGAAGGAGGCACCAGGACAGACACCGGGGTCGGAGAGGTGGGGGGACGGCGAAGGGGAGCACCACAGGCAGACAGAGGGGTGACAGGAGGGGCCGCGGGCACAGGGGGGGAAGGGAGGTGACCAATGGCTGAAGGAGGGCAGCGGCGAGAGAGCGGGACATATAAGGGGGTGAAGGCCAGCAGACCTGGCGAAGGGCTGCCCCTGGGCCACCAGGAGTGACACAGACGGTGGGCAGGGAGGGAGCAGGGTTCTGGGATCCCAGCCTACCCAAGGCGCCCCTGTCACCCCCAGAATGCCAGCGAGGAGTGCATGCAGGCACCCCGAGCCCCCCGACCCGCCCGCCCGGCCTGGCAAGTAGATCCTGGAACCTGGTGCGCGAGAAGGTGAAGGGGCTGGTGGGGCCGCTGGTGACAAAGACCAGAGACACGTGGCAGTGGTTCAAGTGAGTTAACACAAGAGGGGCTGGGGGCCTGGACCCATGGGTGTGAGGGAGGAGGGGCTGGGGGCCTGGACCCATGGGTGTGAGGGAGGAGGGGCTGGAGGTCTGGACCCCTGGGTCTGAGGGAGGAGGGGCTGGGGGCCTGGACCCATGGGTGTGAGGGAGGAGGGGCTGGAGGTCTGGACCCCTGGGTCTGAGGGCGGAGGGCTGGGGGCCTGGACTCCTGGGTCTGAGGGAGGAGGGGCTGGGGGCCTGGACTCCTGGGTCTGAGGGAGGAGGGCTGGGAGCCTGGACCCCTGGGTCTGAGGGAGGAGGGGCTGGGGGCCTGGACTCCTGGGTCTGATGGAGGAGGGGCCTGGACTCCTGGGTCTGATGGAGGAGGGGGCCTGGACCCCTAGGTCTGAGGGAGGAGGGGCTGGGGGCTGGACTCCTGGGTCTGAGGGAGGAGGGGCTGGGGGCCTGGACTCCTGGGTCTGAGGGAGGAGGGGCTGGGGGCCTGGACCCCTGGGTCTGAGGGAGGAGGGGCTGGGGGCCTGGACCCATGGGTGTGAGGGAGGAGGGGCTGGGGGCCTGGACTCCTGGGTCTGAGGGAGGAAGGGGCTGGGGGCTGGACCCCTGGGTGTGAGGGAGGAGGTGGTGGATGAGGTAACGTGTTGGGGGTAGCTGGGGTCTCAACTGTGACATCCCCTCTCCCACAGGGTCCCCCCAGCCGTCCAGGGCTTTGTGCAGACCTACTATGAGGACCACCTAAAGGACCTGGGTCCCCGCGCCCAGGCCTGGCTCCGGAGCTCCAAGGACAACCTCCTGAACAAGGCCCACAGCCTGTGCCCCCAGCTTCTCTGTGGGGAGAGGGACCGGGGTTAAAGCGTTCACAGCCTCCACAATAAAGACATTCTTGTCTGTGTCCCTGTCCCAGTCTGTTCTCCATGAGGCCAGAGATGAGCCCACTCCAAGCACCCCCCGCCCCCGCAGTTAATGAGGAAGTGACCCCCCCAAAAGGGAGGGGTAGTCAGTGCATGCGCGGGGGCGGGAGGGGAGTGGCCTAGGGGAAGGAGTCAGGGGGGTGCCCACCTTCAGTCCTCAGACCCCCTTCGCTTCGGGCTTGTGTGGGGTGGAGACTTCCGGCTCCTCCGTTTGGGGTGTAGGGTGGAAGCTGGAGAGGAGGTGGGTTCGCAGGTCCCCACAGACACCCCTCATTCAGAGCTCTGCCTCCACGTCCCACGCGATGAAGACCCCAGATCCCACTCCTGGGGGGGGCGCCCAAGGCCCCCAACCCCTCCACAGCCCCCACGCGGCCTGTCACTCTCAGGGGTAGAATTTTCAGAGGGGGGCTTGACCTCAGGGGATGTGGCTGCCCTTGTGGCCCGACCCCACCCCCTCGGTGGCTCTGTTGGCCTGGACTTTGGCCTAGGCAGCCCGGTGGAGGGGAGGTGGATCCCAGGAGCTATAAAGCCTTTCTCTGCCCTTGGGAGCTGGGCTGGTGAGGACCTCCCGCCAGAATCTGGTAAGAGAGGGACCGAGATGGGGGAGGTGGTCGGCGGGGAGGGAGCAAAGATTTGTTCAAACGTCAGGAGGGCCCTACCGGTTTGGCTCACTGGATAGAGCGTCCGTCCTCCGGCTGAAGGGTCCCGGGTTCGATTCCAGTCAAGGGCACGTACCCCGGTTGCAGGCTGGAGCCCTGGCCCTGGTCGGGGCGCATGCAGGAGGCAACCCATCGATGTGTCTCTCTCACATCGATGTTTCTCTCTCTCTGTGTCTCGCCCCCTCCCTTCCATTCTCTCTAAAAATCAATGGAAAAATGTCCACCGGTGAGGATTAACCAAAAAAATAAAGTCAGGGTGTTAGATTCCTGGGTTAGAAACACGGAATTTAGGATTGTGGACCTTGGTCCAGGCGGGCACCCCTCCTGGGCCAGCTCTCCACCTCTTCACAGCGACACAGGCGGAGGGAGCGAAGGGGGAGAACAGGGTGGCAGACAAAGCTCAGCCAAACGGTGGTCCTTAGCTGAGCCGCGGCCCAAGGCCCTGCAGGCTGCGTCAGCGGAGGCGTCCCCAGGCTCCAGCGCAGCCTTCCCCCCAGAGCAGGTGTCTCCAGGGAACACACGGTATTTCCTCATTTGATACCTGCTCATTGCATTCTCTCTCCTGTCCGCTTCCTAAGGGCTGGCCCTGGCTGTGCTCACGGCCAGGTCCGGAGCTGTGCCTGACACGGGATAGATGCTCAAGAAATGCTTCTTGAGTGAATGAATGGGTGTGAGAATTACGCTGTTAAAATCAGGAGTAGAGTCACAGGATGTTAGACAGGGAGACGCAAGCCAACCCATGAGGAGCTTGACTTGGGTGTGAAGGGGGGGGGGGAGGGAGAGGGCGCTCAGCTCCCCTTTGAGGGCGGGGACCCCAGGAATAGATTGCCTCCAGTGGCCTGCCCCACCCTCTCCTCAGCGTTCCAGCACTCCTGACGCCATGGGCACCCGATACCTCCTGGCTCTGTTTCTCATCCTCCTGGTATTGGGATTTGGTGAGTGTGGTTGGCAGGGGAGGCGGGTCTGCGGGAGGGGGATGTGCCCTAAGCATCTTCCCATCACAGTTCTAGTCTGGCCTTGGCCCTGGCCCCCCCTTCCCTGCCCACTCCCTTCTGCTGCAGGCCCATCAGCTCTCCTAACCCATTCTCCCCTGCAGAGGTCCAGGGGGCCCCTACGCCCTGGCAAGATGAGGCCGCCAGCGCCACGCTGTTCTCCCAGATGCAGGAATCACTTCTTGGTTACTGGGATACAGCCAAAACTGCCGCCCAGGACCTGTACAGGAAGACCTACCTGCCCTCCATGGATAAGAAGATCAGGTACCCCTCCCCCCCGTCCCCCCTGCCCAGACACCAGGAGTCCCAGCCCCGGCCCCTCCTCCCTCAGACTCAGGGGTCTAGTTCAAACCTAGGCTCTTTCAAAGCCCAAGTATCTCAGTCCCCACCCCCCAACCCCATCAGAACCTGAGAGTCTGAGAACCCAGCCCTGTCCTACCTAGGATTCCAGGAGCTTGGGTTGCAGCCACCTTTACCTGAAGGACATGTGATTCTGGCCCCCAGCCCCTCCTCCCTCAGACCCAGGAGTCCAGGCCCCCAGCCCCTCCTCCCTCAGACCCAGGAGCCCCTCCTCCCTCAGACCCAGGAGTCCAGGCCCCCAGCCCCTCCTCCCTCAGACCCAGGAGTCCAGCCCCCAGCCCCATCCCTTCTTAGGCTCTCTCTCCTTTCTCCACAGGGACGTGTACAGCGAAAGCACGGCAGCTGTGACCACTTATGCAGGGATTTTTACTGACCAGGTCTTGTATATGCTGAAGGGAGAAGAGTAACAGCTGGGCCCCAATCGCAGGAGAGGGCATCCTCCAGAACCCAGCAACCCCTCTGCTCCCTGACCACCCCCACCCTCCCACTTCCTAGCAGCTCTCAGCATCCTGCTCTCAACTTTCGCCTGATTTCTTATCAATAAAAAGAAAAAAGCCAAGTGTATTCTCTTTGATGTGGTTGCTTTTCTGAGACCTCAGGGACCAAGATGAAGGGACTCTTTCAGTGCAGCCAACACTTACGGAGTGCCTGTGATACAGAGGCAGCCCTAACCGGGTTAGAGGGAATAAAGAGGTAAATAATAACAATAAACGATCAGAACAACAGACTTAGAGACTGTCCTTCACTGAGGCCCTTCTCTCTCATCTGTAAAATGACAAGCCATGGACACAGGGAACCAGCAGCGGCCTCTGGCAGTGTCCTGGTCGTGGGCTGACACTTTAAATGTGCCATCCATCGTGTGGAGCTGGCCAATGCGCGTGTGGCAGAGGGGAGGCTGGTGCCCACAGGTCACTGCTGTCCACAGGAAGTCAGTGCCCAGGTTGGCTGGGACCCGTGAGGACAGACCTGCCCTGTGATAATTGCTATACCTTCCTCTCACATGCATTTTTTGAGACGCTACTAGGCCCTGGGGACACAGCAGGGAAAGACATATAGACAGTCCTGTCTGTATGTGGCCCCTCCAAGAGCTGTGGATTGGGTCCTGGCCCAATTCCACACAGTTTTAGTGATTAAAGATTTGTGTTATGTTTTGTTGGTTCTTTTTAAAAATTATTTTAAAATATTATTTATTGATTTTTTTTTTTTTTGAGAAAGAAAGGAAAAGAGAGAGAGAGGCATTGATATGAAAAACAAACATCACCTTTACCAGAAGGACATGTGATTCTGGCCCCCAGTCCCTCCTCCCTCAGACCAGGAATCCAGACCCCTTCCTTCCTCAGACCCAGGAGTCCAGGCCCCCAGCCCCTCCTCCCTCAGACCCAGGAGTCCAGGCCCCCAGCCCCTCCTCCCTCAGACCCAGGAGTCCAGGCCCCCAGCCCCTCCTCCCTCAGACCCAGGAGTCCAGGCCCCCAGCCCCTCCTCCCTCAGAACCAGGAGTCCAGGCCCCCAGCCCCTCCTCCCTCAGACCCAGGAGTCCAGGCCCCCAGCCCCTCCTCCCTCAGACCCTGGAGTCCAGGCCCCCAGCCCCTCCTCCCTCAGACCCAGGAGCCCAGACCCCCTCCTCCCTCAGAACCTGGAGTCCAGGCCCCCAGCTCCTCCTCCCTCAGACCCAGGAGTCCAGACCCCCTCCTCCCTCAGACCCTGGAGTACAGGCCCCCAGCTCCCCATAAGCACCCTGGAGACCCAACCCACGACTTGGGCATGTGCCCTGCCCAGGAATAGAGCTGACAACCTTTTGGTGCACAGGACGGGGCTCATTCAACTAAGCCACACTAGCCAGGGATTAACTTAAAAAATATATATTTTTTTATTTCAGAGAAAAAGGGAGCGGGAGAGATAGAAACACCAGTGATGAGAATCATTGATTGGCTGCCTCCTGCACGCCCTCTACTGCCTGCAACCGAGGCATGTGCCCTTGACTGGAATCAAACCCGGGACCCTTCAGTTCGCAGGCCGACGCTCTTTCCACTGAGCCTAACCAGCTAGGGTTTAACTTTTTTATTTATTGATGAGAGAGAGAGAGAGAGAGAGAGAGAGAAAGGGTGGAGGGGAGAGAGAGAGAAACATTGCTTTGTTGTTCCACTTCTTTATGCATTCATCGGTTGCTTCTTGTGTGTGCCCTGGCTAGGGATTCAGCCGGAAACCTTAGCCTATCGGGTCGACACTCCAACCAACTGAGCTACACGGCCAAGGTGTTCTCTTCTTTTTCTTTTTTTTTTTAAAAATATATTTTATTGATTTTTTCACAGAGAGGAAGGGAGAAGGGATAGAGAGTCAGAAACATCGATGAGAGAGAAACATCGATCAGCTGCCTCCTGCACACTCCCCACTGGGGATATGCCCACCACCAAGGTACATGCCCTTGACCGGAATCGAACCCGGGACCCTTGAGTCCAGAGGCTGACGCTCTATCCACTGAGCCAAACCGGTTAGGGCTCTTCTTTTTCTTTTTTTAAAAATATTTTTAAAAATTAATTTCAGCGAGGAAGAGAAAGGGAGAGAGAGAGAAACATCAATGATGAGAGAAAATGATGAATTGGCTGCCTCCTGCACACCCCCTACTGGGGATCAAGCCCGCAACCCCAGGCATGTGCCCTGACCTGGAACTGAATGAACTGTGACCTCCTGGTTCGTAGGTCAACAGTCAACCACAGATCCACACCAACCAGGCACGTTGTTCCCTTCTTATTGGCAACAGTCATAACATTTCCTGAATTTCTACTCGGGGCCAGTAGCTCCGTGCTATCCTGAGGCCACAAACAGAGAGGCTGGGGGGAAGCAGTGGGCCGAGGATGAGCAAGCCAACCAGGGGCGGAGATAACTTCAGCCGGCAATATCACAACGAGGAAAAGGCAAGAAACGGAGGATGTCGGGCCTGCGTGTGGCCACCTGGGATCAGTAGTGAATTCCGAGCAGGGTGGGCCTCCTGGGGTGGTCACAGGGTTATGCATCACCCCTGCAGCGTGGGTGGAGCTGTGGTTGCTGGAGAGTGGGGGAGGGACTGGGGGGGGCAGCCCCTTGGCCCCCAGGTCTGGGTGGGGTGGTTGGTGACTGGAGGGGGTCTCTGGGCAGTGGGGAGAGCCGGCCGGAAGCACAGGGTGTGCAGGTAAGAAGAGAGGCTCTGCAGGCTGAGAGAGGGCAGTGCCAGAGCCGGTGGGTAGAGGGCTGGGCACCTGGACTCCTGGATTCTGAGGGAACAGGGGGTAGTCCTGGGCCCCCAAACCGAGGGGAGGGGACTGTTGGCCTCTGAGGACACAGGGCTTGTATTTCTCCTCATCTGCCCGGCATTAACCTCGGCCAGCCTCTCGGCACGGTTGGGGCCGTTTTCCCAGGTCCTGAGGCTGGGCAGCTGTGAGCCTAGTGGAAAGCAGGGGCCTTGGGAGGGGTGGTGGGAAACGTCCCTACGTCCCCAGGGCCTGGGAAGAGCTGAGGCTGCCAAACCTAGGGGGGTGCTGGGGAGGGGGGACCCTGGAGGAACAATCCCTGCTCTGTCCACTTCTTTCTCACGGACTCACGCCAAACCAAACCTCTGCCCGGGCCAGTTCTGCTTCCAACCAATCCTGGTGCGCTTTCCAGACCCCTCCTTCCTTTCTCAGGCTCCTACCCCAGTCCTGCTCCCCCCAGGACCCCAGAGTCCAGGCCCCCAGACTCCTCCTCCCTGAGAACTCAAGAGTCGGGGACCCCAGATTTCTCCCTCAGACTCAGGAGTCCAGACCCCCAACCTCTTCTGAGGAAATCAGAAGTTCAGGGACCCAGGCTCCTTCTCCCTTAGAACTTGAAATCACAGCTTCTGGTTGGTGTTGGGCGTCCCCTAGTGGAGGGCAGAGAGGATCTGGCCTGTGATTTATTTACCAGTTAGAAGGACTGGAAGAATTGGTTTGGTCACTCAGCCAGCATGGTGGGAGGGCTTTGCAGGGCTCCGACCTAAGGTCACAGCACAGCTGAGAGCCTCTAAGCGCAGCGGTTCTCAACCTGTGGGTCGCGACCCCTTTGGCGGTCAAACGATCCTTTCACAGGGGTCGCCTAAGACCATCCTGCATATCAGATATTTGCATGACGATTCATCACAGTAGCAACATGACAGTGATGAAGTAGCAGCGAAAATAATTTTATGGTTGGGTCACAACATGAGGAGCTGTATTTAAAGGGCCAGAAGGCCAAAACCGGTTTGGCTCAGTGGATAGAGCGTCGGCCTGCGGACTGAAGGGTCCGGGTTCGATTTTGGTCAAGGGCATGTACCTTGGTTGCGGGCACATCCCCAGTAGGAGGTGTGCAGGAGGCAGCTGATCGATTGATCGATGTTTCTCTCTCATCGATGTTTCTGGCTCTCTATCTCTCTCCCTTCCTCTCTGTGAAAAATCAATAAAATATATTTAAAAAAATAAATAAATAAAGGGCCAGAAGGTTGAGAACCACGGCTCTAGTGCATGCTTCCACGGGTCGGGTCAGGATTGAGCTGTATGTGAGAGAGGGAAAACAGCCCGGGGCATTTTGTTATCTAGAGCTGAGAGCGGAGATGGGGTTACAGTGAAACTGAAGAAGATTAAGTTTCAAAGCCCCTCACTTGCCTGGGCTTTCTGTGGTCCTCTATTTCAATTTGTTTCTATAACTTTCTGTACTTCTAAGAGAGAGGCCCGCCTGCCCGCTGTGGCTCAGTTGGTTGAGCATCGTAGTGTGCGCTGCGTTTGCCAGTACGATTCCCGGTCAGGGCACGTGCCTGGATTGTGGGTTTGACCCCCCACAGGGGTCATGCAGGAGGCAGCCCATGGATGTTTCGCTTTCACAGCGATGTTTCTCTCTACCTCTTCCTTCCACTCTCCCTAAAAATCAATAAAAATATTTTTCGAAAAAGAGGCCCAGAAAAATCTCGGCCTGCCCCCAGTCTGGGGGACATAATCAGTATGTTCCTTGGTCCCTGGATCTGTAATATCACAGAATCATTATTACCACCGTTATCTGTAAGAGGGAGAACTTAGAACTAAGAACCTGAGTTTTCTAAGGTTCCTTCTGGCCTTTGTGTTGATCCTCAAAGGTAAGTCATTCACCTTCTGCACCCAGAGCTTCACCCTTCCACTCAGCAATCACGCCCTGGAGGAAAGAGCAATGACCAGGACAGCCCTGGGCTTGTTTGCCTGGGGCAAGACACACCGCACCCATTTCTTTCTTTAAAAAAATGTATTTTATTGATTTTTTTACAGAGAAGAAGGGAGAGGGATAGAGAGAAACATCGATGAGAGAGAAACATCGATCAGCTGCCTCCTGCACATCCCCACTGGGGATGTGCCCGCAACCAAGGTACATGTCCTTGGCCGGACTGGAACCTGGGACCCTTGAGTCCGAAGATTGACGCTCTATCCACTGAGCCAAACCGGTTAGGGCACCACACCCATTTCTGACATTGATAACCCAAAGTGAGCAGGTATGGGGTGAGGGAGTCCAGGGATCTTGGAGGACTAAAGGGCGGTGCCCCACCCAGCCTGGGGGGTCAGGGAGGGTTTCCTGGAGGAGGTGATATTGTTACTGAGCTGAGAGCTATAGGAAAGTGGAGGAAGAAGATAGTAAAATAATTAGAATCTCCCAGTAATGTGTAAGGTTCACAGTTACAGCACATGATGCTGATCACTTTCTAATCGTAAGGCAGGGGGCCAGGTGTTTACACTGGAGATCACACTGGGTCTTCTCAAAAGCCCTGGGGCAAAAGGGAAAGAGGAATAGCTGGTGCTGGTATAATGCATAGTTTATTTACTTATTTTTAAACATTTGTATTATTTTATTTTATTATTATTATTATTTTTGATCCTCACCCGAGGATATTTTTTCCATTGATTTTTTAGAAAGAGTGGAGAGAGGGAAGGACAGAGAGAAACAGACTAGTTGCCTCTGGCACCTCCCTGACCAAGACCAGGCTGGGGAGGAGGTAAGTGCTCTTGGCCGGAATCCAACCGAAACCCTTCGGTCCACAGGTCGACGCTCTACCCACTGCGCCAGACCGGCTAGGGTTATAATGCCTAGTTTATAAGAGAGGAGGAAACGGAGGCTTAAAGAGATATGTCACTTGTTGGGGAACATTTAGCCCAGCGGTTCTCAACCTGTGGGCCGCGACCCCTTTGGGGGTCGAACGACCCTTTCACAGGGGTCGCCTAAGACCATCGGAAAACACATATATATAATTACATACTGTTTTTGTGATTAATCACTATGCTTTAATTATGTTCAATTTGTAACAATGAAAATACATCCTGCCTATCAGATATTTACATTACGATTCATAACAGTAGCAACATTAGTTATGAAGTAGCAACGAAAATAATTTTATGGTTGGGGGTCACCACAACATGAGGAACTGTATTAAAGGGTCGCAGCATTAGGAAGGTTGAGAACCACTGACTTAGCCGATCAGTAGTACAACCAGAATGTAAACCCAGGTCAGACCTCCACCCAATTCATTGGTGAAGGTTTAACAGCCGCTGATAATCTTCTGTCCTCTGGGTGGGCTTTCACAACACTCTCCCCAAGCCAGGAGTCTCTGAACAAGTGTAGAAAGAATGCATACAGAGCTAAGAAAACATGCAGCTCATACAGCCCTGGAAGCCCAGTCCCCAAGCCTAGTCACCGAGAACACGCATGCGCGCTGAAGTGGCGGCCCGAAACCTAGGGAAGGGGCGGACAGGATCCAACGTGGAGGTGTGGCGGCCGTGAGAACCCTGAGATGGTACTCTGAATGCACAGGAAAAATATAACCTCAAGGGGATTTACCGAGGAGAAAGGACGTTAGGAAAAGAGGTGAGAGCGGGAGGACACTGGTCAGAAGCCCTGCTCTCTGGATCCGGATCCGGTGTCCAGGAAGTTCCTTTAACGCAGGAAGGGCGTGGTCCAAGCAAAGCCTTTAGAAGCGTTACGTACGGTGGCCGGGACAGCTCAAGAAACATGGAACGGCCTGAACTCGAAGTCTCGGCGGAGTGAAGCGGGCGGACGGCCTAGAAAGCTCACATAACCGGGAGAGGCTGGCTTACTGGAGAGGACAGAAGGAATGGAGCCTGTGCATAGCGCACGTGTTAGCTGAGGAAGTCCTGGGAGTTCGGAGCAGGCAGCGTGTCCACCAGGTGAAAACATGGGCTAGTAGGCGGGGGAAGTTCTGTGGCCGGATTGGTTCCTTCAAAGCCGGAAGCCGCTCTCCCGGGAGGCGTGGTCGAGGCGCTCTTGCCCGGTACGGTGGCCGGCAGGTCGGGGGGGGAAAAAAAGCGTGAAATCTCGCGCGATCGCGCTGCTGCCGTCGGGGACGGGGCGGGGCTGGCGGCGGGGGCGGGGACCCGGAGCGGGAAGATGGCGGCGGCGCAGGAGACGGACGGGGCCGGCAGCGCCGTGGTGGCGGCCGGAGGAGGCGGCTCCGGTCAGGTACGGAGGCCGAGAGGGGCCTGAGGGGTTCTTCTCCACCCGGGGGGCCTCCCACGGGGCGTGTCCTGCTCCTTTTCGCGGAATCCCGTGCATCGGGGGCTCCTTGCCCAGAGGGACCTTGAATACCGGGCCCAGGCGGGGCCGGGTGGCCCGGGCGGCCGGACGGTGCGGGGAGCGGGGCCCTGTTGCGTGCCGGGCCCCCGGCATGCTCGCGCCGAGCGGCCACCAAGCTCATTGCTCGAGCTGGAGACAGTGGCGCGGCGGGACGTAGTCTTGTATCCGGGCTCCCTCGGTTCTCGACTCCTGATTCCAGGCTCCACGTCCGTTCGCAGAGTGGTCTGGCACCCGGGGTCTCCCTTCCAGTGCCTGACCTGTGGACGGTGACTGGTTAACTGGGAGTGTTGTATCTCGGGGGGGGAGTCAGGTAGTCGTCCTGAGTCAGGGCACAGGCTGTGGAGGCTGACAGACCCATTTCACAGGTGGGAACCCAAGGAACCGCGAGAGCGAGGCGCCTGCAGAATGTCAGCCGGGCTGGGCCGGGCTTCATCCCATGGAGCAGCGAGGCAGCCGCCGCTAACCCAGCGTGGTCAGCCCCGGAGTGGCTGTGCTTTGGTCACAAACTAACCCCGTGGGGGCATTAGCCCAGGGGCGGTGGTTTCTGACCCTCACCGCCATAACGCAGCCGGGGCTGCAGAACCTGCTGAGTTCAGGCAGCCACCCTGCAGGCGTTTAGGGAACCCACCCCCGCCCACCCGGATGTCACCGAGTGGGAGCAGCACACGGGAGAGGAGCTCAGGTTGGGAGGGGAGCGTGAAGCCGAGTTTCTCTGTGACCTTGTGCTAGTCCCTCTCTCTTGGGGCCCTCATTTCTGCAGTGGTAAATGGAAGGGTTAGGTAGCAGGGCCAGCCGTGTGATGGGCCACAAAGGTGGCCACACCTGTGCCCCTGCCGTCGGTGGAGCGGGAGAGAAGACTGACGTGTAAAGAGTTATAGCACTGGGTGACGAGCGTAACGATAGACGTCTATGCCAGGGACTGAGGGAGCCAAGAGGAGGGGCAAATAATATCACCTGGAACGCCAGGATGAGATTCGTGGGCTAGAGCAAGACAAGATGCACCTTGTTTAGCATCTTCATCCAGGCCCTGGCCCCGGGGGTGGCCTCAGGAAATGTTTGCTGAATTAGCTCTGGAAGGAAGACTCAGTCCCTGTCTTCAGGGGTTGCTCAGTCTTGCTGGAAGGTCTTTCTCCCTTGGAGTTTCTGTTGATTACTGAGTGTGTGTGTGTTGGGGGGGCGGGGAGTGGGGGACGGTGAGGGGAGAGGCTAGGGCTCAGGGTGCCCCGATTGCTGCGAGTTTCCACAGACCCCCACACACCCTAGTCTTCTCTTGTCCTACCTCTGCTTAAACCTCTCCAGGCATTCCTTTGCTTTCAGGATAAAGGACAAGTTCTCTAGCAGAGCAAGCGCTGCACGATCATGACTCCCTTCAGGCTGAGGATGGCTCAACCGCAGCACTTACTGACAGTTTGGGTTGGAGAATTCTTCACTGTGGGGGACTGTCCTGTGCGCAGTAGGATATTTAGCAGCATCTTTGGCCTCTACACACTAGGTATCAGTAGCGTATACATCACTCCTCAGTGGAGAGAACCAAAAATGCCTGCAGACATTGCTAAATGTCCCTGCTGGAGGGCCACTGGCTGAGAGGAGCATCAGCCGGCTGAGCTTTTATTTCGGGTGGGTGCCAGCTATCCCTCCCTCATAGCCTGTGCATAGGTTTCTCCCTTCTTACCTGGTTGATCCTTACGAGTCCTGTACATCTCAGACATTCTCTCCCCTAGGAAGCCCTCTCTGACCCTCAGACTGGGTCAGGGCTTCACAGCCCCCTGGGCCTCTCCTTTCCCCAGCACTGCCCACACTGGGTTGTCCCTGTCCATCTGTCTCCTCCGCTGACAGGAGCTGCAGGAGGACAGAACTGGGACTGTCCTGGTCATCACTGTGTCCCCAGCACCGCCCAGCTGAGGGCTTGGCACAGGTCAGGTGCTCAGTGTTGGTGGAATGAATGGATCTTGAGGCAGAGGCTAAGCTGAGGTGGAATGCCCACGGTGGATCCAGGTGTTCGGTGAGGATGTGCCGGGAAGCCTCTGGCCCAGCCTCATGGTTTTAGCTGCTTCCTGGGCCCCTTGGTGCGTGTTCCTGGAGATCGTGTGTGAGATCGGACATGTGGATCCAAGAGGAGGAACTGTGCTGTGTCCGCAGCCACCACCACCCTCTCCTGGCCTGTGGGGTCTAGACAGGCCTTGGCAGTCTCATGCTCCAGCCAGCCTGCTCCCCCTCCCGGCGGGGGCTGAGGCACAGGACCCACAGACCAGCATCCATCCCTTCAGCTAATGTGTATTTTGTCCCCGCTGCAGGCTCTGGTCCGTGCTGACGCTGGAGACACAGCTGCGGACAGAAGAGAGGCCCTGCCCCCCTGGAGCTCATGTTCTATCGAGGGCCTCGGGGTGGGGGGAGAACAGACGGGACTGTTCTAAGATAAACAGGAAAATGTATAGTGGACCAGATGTGATAAGTGCCATGGACAGAAATAAAGCTGGGAGGGGGATAGGAAGTGAGGGGGTGGGGAGGGGGGTTGTCATTTAAACAGGGAAGGCCTTGCTAGAAGGTGACATTTGAACAGACTTGAAGAAGGGAGGCATGTAGATACATGGGGAGAAAGCCTTCCAGGTAAAGGGAGCAGCCGGTGCCAAGGCCCTGAGCGGGGAGGTGCCTGGTGTGAGGAGGGCACAGTGAGGAGACTGGTGTGGCTGGGGCTGGTGAGTGAGGGGAGCTAGGGGAGAGCAGGGAGCAGGGAGGGAGCCAGAGCAGGCCCTTGGGGACCATGGTGAGGACTTTGCCTTCACTCTGAGGGAAGTGGAAGCCACTGGAGAGTTACCTCTTTTTTTATTTTATTGCTTTTTGGAGAGAGGAAGGTGGAGAGAGAGAGCCCAGAATCTGGGTATCTGGGTATGTGCCTTGACCGGGAATCGAACCTGCCACCTTTTGGTGTAGGGGAAGATGCTCCAGCCAAATGAGCCACACTGACCAGGGCAAGAGTTACCTTTCTATTGAGGTATAATTTAGATACCGTACCGTTCACCTGCTGTCAGTATAGACTTCGGTGGCTTTTCGTACATGCGTGCAGTTGTGAGGAACAAGCATCGTCACGGTCCCATCTGAGAACACTTGTATCCCCTCAGAACGTGCTCCTTTTGCAGTCTCTCTCTGCCCCTAGCAGTGTTCCTTTTTGTTGCCGAGTACTATTCCATTGTGCAGATACATCCGTTCCATCATTGCAGGACGTTTGGGTAACTTGTAGCTATTATGAATAATGCTGCTATGGACATTCGCGTATAAGCTTTCCCGTGGACCTACGCTCTCATTTCTCTTGGGTAGAGACCCAGGAGTGGGATCGCTGGCTTGTTTGCAGGTACCTAGTTCACTTTTTAAGCATCGACCTTGTTTTTCCAAGCACAGTGTCATTTTTCCCACCAGCAGTGTCCAGCGTTCCGATGTCTCCACACCCTCACCTGCACTTGTGGCTGGCCCTCTTTTTGATGCTGGCCATCCGAGTGCACAGACATCTCATTGCGGTTTTCATTTGCATTTCCATGGGAAGGTGTCCAGCCCACTTGTCCACTGTTGCGGGTAGGAGAACAGACCTGGCAGCCAGCCAGATGTGGGTTCAAGTTCTGGCCTGGCCTCAAGCTTCCGTTTCTTGACCCAGAATCAGCTCAGACCTGCTGGAAGCCCTTACTCGGCCCCCCAGTGCTCCTGAACAAGGGCTGTGCCCGTCTAATCTCCCTGTCTCCTGGCCAACCCCTTCGCTGAACCTTTCCCTCTCCCCAGCACAGCCTCCACCCAAATGTCAAAGACAGCTCCTCGGGGAGGCCTCCCTGGCCCCCCAATCCAGGGGTTATCTTCATCTCCTGTTATTTCCTCCAGAGCACTTTTCCTGTTTACCATTTTTAATTATCCTGTTTACTGTTCTGTAGGTGTGTTTCCATCTAGATCAACGGTTCTCAACCCTTTGGGGGTCGAACGGCCCTTTCACAGGGGTCGCCTAAGACCATCGGAAAACACATATATAATTACATATTGTTTTGTGATGAATCACTATGCTTTCATTATGTTCAATTTGTAACAATGAAATTGGGGGTCACCACAACATGCGGAGCTGTATTAAAGGGTCGCGGCATTAGGAAGGTTGAGAACCACTGCTCTAGATCCTGAACTCTGGGAGAGCAGGACCAGAGCTGTGTGGCCACCACCAGGCCCACCACCTAGCTCAGGGCCCGGCGCACAGTGAGTGCTCAGGACATATTTTTTCCAACACACGAAGGAAATCTTTTCTGAACAAAATACACCTGCGTTTTCACAATCTGGCCCTTGGGTCAGAGATGGGAAGGGTCAGAGAAGGGAAGTGATGTGTCCAAGATCTCACGGCCGGGAATGATGGGGCAAGGCCTGCAGCCTGGGTCTGTGACCACCTATCACCATGGTGCTGTCCTACACTTTGGGAGACAACAGAGAAAAGCACTTGCTGGTAAAGGGACAGGGAGTGACAAATGACACCTTTAACAAACACTGGCCTCAGCTCCCTGGCAGCCCCATCTGGCCAGGGGGCCTCTGTCTCTGCTCCCCGGGGCCATCATGTCTATATTGGTGGGGCTGTGGGAGGGGGAGGGCTGGGCAGTGGGGGCCCCGGAGGGGGTGGATTTGGGTGGCCTGGTGCTGGGGGAAAGCCCTTCAGGGAGCATTTGTTGACTCCACAGGTATTTATTGAGCCCCTGCTCTGCTGGCTGGGGGGCTGGGTAATGCTTCCACCTGACGGTGACCTTGACAGTCCTAGTCCTACCTCTTGAAGGCTGGGGGCTGAGGGGGCGGAGCCAGGAGGAAGGAAGAGGGCAGGACTGGGAAGTGGCAGGTTCCAGGACAGGCCTGGGAAGAATTTCTCCATCTCGCGCCTTTCCAAAGCTGACATGAAATTCTCTGCTTCTGAGCTTCTCTTTCGGAGGGAAGATTCTCCCTTTGGGAAGCCCTGCCTGACTCGCTGGCCTGCCCACCCTCCCTCCTCCTGCTGCTGTCCTGCCTGGGACACCGACAAGTAGCTCAGCCTCCCCAAGCCTCCATTCGCCCGCATGGAGATGTTCGAGGTTCCGGCCCGCAGGCTGGTGTGCACTGTGTTTGTTGCACTCATCTTCGTTGTGGCTCACAGCAGTGTGGCTCATGCCCTGGTTGTTTTTTTCTGTCTGTCTGTCTGTCCTGCTGTTTCCGGAGCTCCTGAAGGGATGGGCCCTGTACAGGGCCAGCCACAGCGGAGACCCCAGGAACTGTTTGCTCAGGGAAAGACCGTTCAGATAAACCCAGGACTTGTATCGGCCAGTGACCCCTTCTGCATTGTTCCCCATAGTCACCTCCGCATCCTTGCTCCCTGGGCCCCGGCCCCAGGGAGCGATGGACAGTCCTCAGAGTCAGACTGTGGGTCTCACCACCTTTGTTTCTGTCCCTGCTGCTTCCCTCATTGCCTCCTCTGCACAGGCCACTTGTATTTTAGATCTCAGCGCTGATGTCCCCTCTTCCAGGAAGCTCTCCCTGACCCCTGGACCAGGTGCCCCCCCTGTGTTCAGCCCTGAGCCAGGTTGCATTCTCCCTCCTTATCCTGGTCTCTGTCTCCGCAGGTGACCAGCAATGGCAGCATCGGGAGGGACCTGCCAGCGGAGACCCAGCCCCAGAACCCACCCCAGCCAGCACCCAACGCCTGGCAGGTCATCAAAGGTGTCCTATTCAGGTAAGCAGATGCCAGTTTGCTTTTTTATCTTCTAATATGTTTTTATTGCTTTTAGATAGAGGAAGGGAGAGGGAGATTGAAACATCGATGAGAGAGAAGCATCAACATCCATTGGCTGCCTCCTGCATGCCTCCTGTTCGGAATCGAGCCTGAAACCCCAGCAATCGAACCAGCTACCTCCTGGTAGATGGGTCAGTGCTCCAGCACGGACCTACACCGGCCGGGCATGGTTTGCTTTCGTTCATGGAAAAAAGTGCACATGAAAGGAAAGAGTCCTTGAGGATGGCCATCATGTCTATATTGGTGGGAGCTGTATTTTTTTTTCTTAATGATAGAATTTTTTTAATGTGTTAAAATATACCACATTATTAATATTCTCGGGCTGCTCTAATAAATAGCACTAACTGGGTGACTTAAACAACAGAAATGAATTTCTCACAGCTCTGGAGGCCAGAAGTCGGAGACCAAGGGCATGTCTGGTTTCTCCTGAAGCGTCTCTTCTTGGCTTGTAGATGTCTGCCTTGTGGGGTCTTCACATGGTCTTTCTTCTTTGGGTGCCTATGTCCTAATCTCCTCTTCCTTTTTGTTTTTCTTTTTTTACTTTGTTCTTATTCTTTTTCTAATCTCTTCTTATAAGGACACCAGTCCTATTGGATTAGGGCCCACCCTATGATCTCACTTAGCCTTAATCACCTCTTTAGAGTCCCTATCTGCAAATACAGTCACTGAGGTACTTAGGGTTAGGACTTGACATATGATTTGGGGGACACAATTCAGACACAACATACACGTTACATGTAACTTACCATTTTAACTATTTCTAAATGTAACATTCAGTGGCTTTAATTATATTGACATTGTTTTTTTTGTTTTGTTTTTTTTTAATATATTTTATTGATTTTTTACAGAGAGGAAGGGAGAGGGATAGAGAGCTAGAAACATCAATGAGAGAGAAACATCGATCAGCTGCCTCCTGCACACTCCCCACTGGGGATGTGCCCGCAACCAAGGTACATGCCCTTGACCGGAATCGAACCCGGGACCCTTGAGTCCCCAGGCTGACGCTCTATCCACGGAGCCAAACTGGTCAGGGCTATATTGACATTGTTGTACAACCATCACTACCATTCATCTCCACAACTCTTTCCTCTTCCCAAACTGAAACTCTGTTCCCCTTAAACACTAACTCCTCATTTTCCCTTCCCGCCAACCCTTAGCATCCACCTTCCTACTTTCTGTCTCTGAGCTTCTACCTCAGAGAGGAATCCGACAGCTCACAGGTCATCAAAAGAATTCCAAGAGATCCCTCGTTGGTGGGGCTCAATTGGCATCATCCTGTGCACTGAAAGGTTGCTGGTTTGATTCCAGGTCAGGACTCATGCCCAGCTTGTGCGCCCCATCCTTGGTGGGGGGCATGCAGGAGGCAGCAGATTGATGTTCTGCTATGATCTATGTTCCACTCTCACATTGATGAGTTTCTCTCCCTCTCCCTCTTTCTCTAAAAAGCAATAAAAATGTCTTAAAAAGAAAAGAATTCCATGAAAACCCATGTCAGCTGGGGGCATAGGAGCTGGCACATGCTCAGTCAAAGTTGGCCGTGATTGCTTTTGTTTACTGTTTATAAAACCTTAGGACATATAAAGAGAAACAGTTGAAAGATAATCCACAGCCTCGATGCAGTCACAGATCACCTGCTGGTGGGGGACAGACCTGCCTGCCTCAGAGTGTCACACAGGACAGGGAGAAGCTGTTCAGGAGAGAAACTGCACTCTTCAGACAGGACACTCACATGTCCTTCCTGACCTGTACCCCAAGCTTCTTCAACTGTGGGGCCCCTGTCCCTCCTCTTCCCTGTTCCTCTCTTCCCCCCATGTCCAATGAGGACTTAGCATTTTTTTATATATCAGTTTCTTTCATGCTTCAAACAGCTATGAATAGAGATTATTCTTATCTTTCCCTTCATTTTTACACGAGGCAGCCTATTTTATACAGTTCTGCACCTTGATTTTTTTCATTCGCAATGTATCTCAGAAATCTTTCCACATCGGTGCATACAGGAACTTCCTTCAGATACGCATTTTTCATCCAGCCACAGTGTAGGCTAATTTCCTTTCTTAGAACCAGGCAGCCCCAAACATCAGTTCAGAGTCTCTCCTGGAGTTTTAAAGTGGAATCGGGCTTTGTTTTGAGGGGTCTGTGAGCTCCCTGAAGCTTCCAGCAGATTGCACTGAAAGGGCCTCTTTTGAGGGTAGTCTCCATGCTTCTTAGCACACCCTCCAATCACACCAGTGTTTACCCGGAGCTGGGAGCGGGGTGGATAAATGAATGGGTGGGAAGGAGAGTTTTCACTATATGTCTTTCCATAAATACAGTTTTTTCTGAACCTGTGGAAGTAATATCTATTTAGGGGGGAGAGAGTTAAAGGCTCTTTTATTTGCTCTCTCTGGGAAGGTGAGGCTGGTCCCTGTGGGCCTGGGGTCCTCTGGCGGGGCTTCATGGCCTGGGATGCTGGGGTGGAGGGCAGTGTCCCCAAGGCCTCTGAGTGGGCCCCAAACTGGGTACACGAGTACACACAGATGTTCTTGTGTCCTTCAGGGCGCAGGGGATCTAGAATCCTAAAAAGATCTGGTCTGGTCTCCCTCATTTTACAGGGGACCCAGAAGACCAGAGGGGTTGGGACTCCCCCCACAGGCCACACATTAAGCCAGTGGACGTCCCTGCTCCACACTCTCCTTGGATGTATTCACTCATATGGGAGCCTCTCCTGGGGGCAGAGGGGACCCCAGAGATTGTCGGTGCTAGATCTTCCCTAGCCATGTGCATCAGGGACTTCTTGGGGAGGCAGCAGATGGCTCAGCTGGGCCATGGCTCCTGAGACCCCAGACCCCAGGGCTCCATGGCTTCTACAGGCAGAGACGAGTTCTGTGCCTGATCCTGCCCTTCGGTGTGGTTTGGGGCTCAGCAGGGAGGCAGCCTACCCACATCAGAATTCCCTTGTAGTGTTTTCCATTCCAAAGTTTATTGGATGACTCTTTCCTGTGATGCAAATAACAACAATAATAGCTAACACTTGTACTACTCAGTATGTGCCTGGCTTCATTCTGAATGATGTCATTGCATATGTATATATCGGTGTATTTAATGCTTACAAACAACCCTACAAGGTAGGCAGTGTTAGCCCCACGTTAATAGTGGAGGAAACAGGCCTAGAGAGGCCAAGAATCTTGTTCGAGGTCACACAGTCAGTAAGAGGCAGAGCTGGGCTTCAGATCCAGGTATTGAAGCTTAGAGGCTGAGCATGTAACCCCTCTGCTGTATAGCTTTTTGCTTTTTTTAATTTTTTTTTAAATTTGTTAATATATTTTATTGATTTTTTACAGAGAGGAAGGGAGAGAGAGAGAGAGTTAGAAATATCGATGAGAGAGAAACATCGATCAGCTGCCTCCTGCACATCTCCCATTGGGGAAGTGCCCGCAACCCAGGTACATGCCCTTGACCGGAATCGAACTTGGGACCTTTCAGCCCGCAGGCCGACGCTCTATCCACTGAGCCAAACCGGTTTTGGCTGCTTTTTGCTTTTTAAAAAAATGTTTTTATTAATTTCAGAGGGGAAGGGAGAGGAAGAGCGAGAGAGATAGAAACATCAATGATGAGAGGAAATAGTTGATCAGCTGCCTGCTGCACACCCACTACTGGGAATGGAGCCCACAACCTGGGCATGTGTCCCAACCAGGAATGAAACTGCGACCTCCTGCTCATAGGTGCTCATAGGCTGACGCTCAACCACTGAGCCACACCACCTGGGCTGCTCTGTGGGTTTTTATACCTGTGATTCATAAATGCTTGTCTCATTATTAATTACACAGCGGCTGTATCTGAGAGACCTGAATTAATACAATGGATATTTATTTCTCGCACACATACCAGTGTGGACTAAGCAGACCAGAATTTTGCAGTCTGCTGCGACCCAGACTCCTCCCTGATTTTTTTTTAAAAAATATATATTTTAGCTCTAACCGGTTTGGCTCAGTGGATAGAGCGTCGGCCTGCGGACTGAAGGGTCCCGGGTTCGATTCCGGTCAGGGGCATATGCCTTGGTTGCGGACACATCCCCAGTGCGGAGTGTGCAGGAGGCAGCTGATCGATGTTTCTGACTCTCTATCCCTCTCCCTTCCTCTCTGTAAAAAAATCAATGAAAATATATTTTAAAAAAATATATATATTTTATTGATTTTTTACAGAGAGGAAGGGAGAGGGAGAGAGAATCAGAAACATCGATGAGAGAGAAACATCGATCAGCTGCCTCCTGCACACTCCTGTGTCCGCAACCAAGGTACATGCCCTTGACCGGAATCGAACCTGGGACTCTTGTGTCCGCAAGCCGACACGCTATCCACTGAGCCAAACCGGTTAGGGCTCCTCCCTGATTTTTGATCCACCATTGCTAGGTTTTGCCCCTCTGCTACATAGGGCCTAAGACAGCTGCTGAAAATCCAGTCACCACATCCATGTTCCAGCGGGGAGATGAAATCAAGGAGAGATGTTCTTTCTCTTTAAGGACACTTTCCAAAAACTCAACATAGCACATTGTTTTTTCATTTTATTGACCAGAGCTTTACCTTGTATCTTTACCCAGCTGTAAGTAAGGCTAGAATTGTCTCTTTTCTGGGTGGCCAAGGGGTCCCACTAAAATTTAGTTTACTTACCAAGGAAGAAGGGGAAGATGGATATTGGGAAACAACTATCAGTCTGGTGTAGTTTTGTTTTAGGGCTTTTATTTTGTTCATTAGAAAAAAATTCAAAAAGAAAAGCATAAAAAATCCCCTAAGATCACCGTCATCATCATTACTGTATTGACACAATCCTTTCACACACTGATTCATATTGATGCTCACCCGAGGATATTTTTCCATTGATTTTTAGAGAGAGTGGAAGAGAGAGAGAGAGAGACAGAGAGAAATATCGATGTGAGAGCGACACATCGATTGGTTGCCTCACACACATGCCCTGACCAGAATCAAACCTGGGACCCTCCAGTCTGTGGGCCAATGCTCTAACCACTGAGCCAAACCAGCTAGGGCTGTGTATTCATTCTTATCAAGCTTTTCCTGATTGTTTCCAGTAGGAGAGTTGGTCTGAATAAACTAGTCCTTTGCTACTAAAATTCAGGACTGCCTTGGCAGGAGTGTTAAACCACCCCTGGTCGGGGTAGGTGCAGGAGGCAACCAGTCGATGTGTCTCTCTCATATCTCTATATCTATATCTATATTTATATCTATATCTGTATCTCTATATATAGGTAGATATCTTTATATCTATATCTATATCTATATATCTATTTATCTGTATATCTATATCTACATATATATATGTGTGTATATATATTTTTTTAATGTAGTTGCAGGAACTCCTGGTCACATTACTTTAAGTATAGGCAACTCATTCTCAGGATCAGTGATTCTTTTTTTAAAAAAAATATTTTTATTGATTTCAGAGAGGAAAGGAGAGGGAGAGAGAGAGAGAAACATCAATGATGAGAGAGAATCATTGATCGGCTGCCTCCTGCACGCCCCCTACTGGGGATCGAGCCTGCAACCCATGCATGTGCCCTTTACCAGAGAACCTTCAGTCCGCAGGCCAACGCTCTATCCACTGAGCCAAACCAGCCAGGGCTCTCTCATATCTATATTTTTCTCTCTCTCTTCCTTCGTCGCTCCCTTCCACTCTCTCTAAAAAGAAATGGAAAAAATATCCTCTGTTGAGGATTAACAACAACAAAATCAGAACTAACTTATTACTTACTATCTGCCTCTCCAGTTTTCAGTTGAGGTTTCTGAAATGTTGCTTATGTTGCTTTCTAAGGTTCTGTGCTTGTAAAACACTGGGCTAGCACAGGTTCTTTGGGTTGTCTCACTTTGGGATGTCTCACAGTGGACTGGGACATGAATGTTTTCTAGGTCTGAGGTTTCAAGGGTTCAAGCTCCTGTGTCCTGTGGTCACCAGGAGCTTCTGGAGGACTTGGTGAGGGGGCTCTACATGGAGCCCAGGGCAGTGTCAGGCCCCTCACCCTAGCAGACAGTGGCACCTGGGGTCTCTCCCCAGACGTGGCTTTTGAGGGCATCTTATCTCTCACCAGCCCTGTGACTGCCTTCTCAGGGACCCTCCATCCTTGGCCACCGGCCCCAGGTCAGGCTGCAGCAGGTGCGAGTCAGAAGCTCAGGAGGACCCATGTCAGAAGGAAAAGGCTTGGGGACTCATCACCTGCCCTGCTTCCCTCCTCAGGATCTTCATCATCTGGGCCATCAGCAGCTGGTTCCGCCGAGGGCAGGCCCCTCAGGACCAAGTGGGCCCCGGAGGAGCCCCGCGCGTCGCCAGCCGCAACCTGTTCCCCAAAGACACTTTAATGGTAACTGCCGGCTGGGAGACCAGACAAGGGAGATGAGAGCGCCAGGGAGGGTGTGGGGGAGTGACATGGGCCGCGATCTGGTTTCTGGTAACTGTCAGGTCTATGAATGGGTTCAGAGCTGAGGACCTCTGGGTCTATCCACAACATATAAAACCTGTCACTCAGGCGACACCAGTGAGGGAAAAGTAAATTCTTTTGGTTTTGTGGGGGTTCCTCTGGGGAAGAGAAACATCCAAGGAGTCACTCGGTTGTTTAAAAACTATCTTGGCAGAGTCCTTAATGTATTCTGTTTCAAAAGTATGGTCAGGCTTTAAAAGTTGCAAAGGGAGCCCCAGCCGGTTTGGCTCAGTGGATAGAGTGTCAGCCTGCAGATTGAAGGGTCCTGGGTTTGATTCCGGTCAAGGGCATGTACCTCAGTTGTAGGCTCAATCCCCGTCCCGGTCGGGGCCCATGTCTCTCTCACATCGATGTTTTCAGTTTCCCAGAATTCTAGTTAGTGGGGTGACCACTGCTCAGCTGTTCTTGGTCAGTGGGCCTTCAGGGCTCTGGACAAAGACGGCCACGGGACTTGAGAAAGGAGGAAGCTCTTGGAGGCATGGCTTCCCCATGTTCTCGGTAGAGGCTGATGTTCCTGCAGATCTTGACCGTGCTTTATCCATAAGCCTGCAGAGCTCTGACCAGGAACGCCATAAGAGGCCAAGAAGGGAGAACATAATTCAGGAAGGTCTTGATCCTGTCTAACCCTAAATTCTAATTGCTAGGCTGGCCATTCTCTTTTTTCTTTTCTTTTTTAAAAAAAATATATTTTATTGATTTTTTACAGAGAGGAAGGGAGAGGGATAGAGAGTTAGAAACATTAATGAGAGAAACATCGATCAGCTGCCTCCTGCACACTCGCTACTGGGGATGTGCCTGTAACCAAGGTACATGCCCTTGACCGGAATCGAACCTGGGACCCTTGAGTCCGCAGGCTGATGCTCTATCCACTGAGCCAAACTGGTTAGGGCCTCTTTTTTCTTTTAATATATTTTTATTGATTTCAGAGAGGAAGGGAGAGGGAGAGGGAGAAATATCAATCAATTGGCTGCCTCCTACACACCCCACACTGGGGATGGAGCCCGCAACCCAGGCATGTGCCCTGACTGGGAATGGAACCATGATCTCCTGGTTCATAGGTCAACGCTCAGCCACTGACCTACGCGAGCCAGGCGAGGCTGGCTATTCTTTAATTGTTTTTTTGCTCATAGACATCACAGACTCAGACCAGGACAGATGTGGTGGGTATGAGAAAAGAGAAAATTTCTTCTACTAGCTGCTACTCTTCTCTCCACTAACTCCCCTTTTCCTTCACCCAACAAAGTTATTCATATTAGTAGGCTGACCACTGCCACAGTTCTTCATCTGTCAACCTCAGAGGCTCTTAATGAGGAACCCTAAGCTCCCCACTTCTCCTCCCAACAGAACCTGCACGTGTACATCTCAGAGCACGAGCACTTTACAGACTTCAACGCCACGTCAGCACTCTTCTGGGAGCAGCACGACCTTGTGTATGGCGACTGGACCAGCGGCGAGAACTCAGATGGCTGCTATGAGCACTTTGCTGAGCTCGACATTCCACAGGTGGGGACAGCTCCCGATCTCTGGCCCCAGGCTGCTCGCCTTGCATGGAAGGGCCTTTCCTTGAACCAACTGCGATCTGAAGATTAGGCTCTATGCCTGGCTGTACCCTCCGTTCACATGCTTCGTGGCCACAGGCAGGTCCCTGAAGTCTCTGGGCCATGGCCTCCCACATCTCCATGTGGATGGAGTTGGAATTGGCCTAGGATCATGTATTTCTGTGGTTTTAACCAGTGAAATATTAGTAATTGTCCTTGGGGGTGTCCAGTCATCACTAGTTTGTCAGGCAGTCCAATCCTTCCTATATAATAATCCTATATAATAAAAGGGTAATATGCAAATTGACCGACCAGCAGAACGACCTGTTGCTATGACGTGCACTGACCACCAGAGGGCAGATGCTCAACACAGGAGCTGCCCCCTAGTGGTCAGTGTGCTCCACAGGGGGGAGTACTGCTCAGCCACAGGCTGGGCTGACACTGGTGAGTGTGGCAGCGCTAAGGATGTCCAACTGTGTCTTAGGCCTGCTCCCCTTGGGGACATCCCCCGAGGGCTCCCGGACTGCAGACTGCGGACTGCGAGAGGACACAGGCCAGACTGAGGGACGCGCGCCGCCCCCGCTCCCCCCCCCCCCGTGCATGAATTCATGCACTGGGCCTCTACTTTGAAAATAACAGTTAACAGTGATTAAGCACTTACTCTGTGCAGGGCACCAAGCTAGACCAACTGGTGTAAACCTCCCAGTAACCCTATAAAGTGGAAACTATTCTCTCCAGCGATAAGGACATTGAGGTGCAGAGAGCTTAAGTGACTTACCTAAGGCCACACAGCTAGTGAGAGATTTGAACTCAGGGTATGTGGCTCTGGACTTGGGCAGCCCCATGTTCAAATCCTGCCTCCCCTAAGAAGCCCTTCCTGACCCTCAGGCTCTGGCAGCTGCCCTCTCTGGGCTCTCCCACCCAAGCCCTGCCCACACTGGGGGTTGTCACTTCCTGGACATGGGTCTCTCCCTCCTCATCATGGGACTGTGAGCCCTAAGAGGGTAAGGCTGGGACTGTCTTGTCAACCACTGTGCCCCAGCTCTCTTCAGCATGGGGCTGGGTGCAGAATGTTGAACAATCAATGAATTTGCTGCATTAATGATGTTGACATCTCCTTGGGCTGCACACTCATTCATTTCTCTTCAGCAGGTCTCCTTGGCCTCCTGAGGGGGAAGGGGGCGTGTCTGCTCTGTCTCTGTCTTGGTCTGTGGGGGTGGCTGGACACAGGGTGTGGACACAGTCTTTCTGAGGCCGATAGGCTAACCCAGGGGTGGGCAAACTTTTTGACTCGAGGGCCACAATGGGTTCTTAAATTGGACCGGAGGGCCGGAACAAAAGCATGGATGGAGTGTTTGTGTGAACTAATATAAATTCAAAGTAAACATCATTACATAAAAGGGTACGGTCTTTTATTTCAATAGTTTTATTCATTTCAAACGGGCCGGATTCGGCCCGCGGGCCGTAGTTTGCCCACGGCTGGGCTAACCTGTGCTGAGGGATGGCTTCCACCAGACTCTTGCCTGGGATCCAAGCCCCTCCTTCCCTGAGGTCCCCGCTAGCCTGAGGGGCAGCAAGCTGGGCAGCAAAAGCCACCCCCAAGGACTTGGATCTGACCAGGTCTGAGGTGGGAGGGTATCTCAGTTGCTCCTGATTTTAATTTATGGCGCTGACTGAGTGATGCAACGGAGAGGCCAGTGCCATTGAGAGAAGAATTAATTACGTTTCCCGAGGGGGGGCACCATGTAACACTGGGCTGCATGGGGAAGCACCGAGTTTGTGCAGGAGCAGAAGGAGCGAGAGGGGAAGCCTAGGCAGAGTGTTCACTGGGGTTTCCTCCGGAAAGACGAGGCAGGGTAGGGAAGCAGCTAGAAGGGCTGGGTGGGGCAGTGGATTTGGGATTAGTTGGTTGGCATATAAAAGGCCTGTTCCTGGGCAGGGGAGTTGTTTATTATCTGTAGGCATCAGCTAGTCCTATTGCGGCAGTCTCTACCCAGCTAGCTACGTCCTCCAAGATGTTAAAACAGGATAAAAGACATAGAAGCATGATGAACACGGAGGTGGACTTCAAAGGCAGGGAAGCAAGGAGGATGCAGTGCGGCCAAGTGACTCCAGCTCTGCACGGACATCAGAGAGGGCTCAGCTGTGCCCTAGCAGGCGGCCGCCCCTCTTCAGTGTCCTCTGCATGCGGAGGGGGTGAGCACAGTGCTCCCGCCTGAGAGCTGGAAGGAGAGAGGTATGGGCAGAGAGGTGGGACGCAGATGGTGAGAGGCAGAGCCGCACAGGAGCCCACAGACGGTTCGGATCCATTCACTGCACATTATGTAAGCTCTCTGTGTGAGCCCTAGTTGGCTCTTCTGGAAAATGGGTATAATAACACGGCCACTGCAATAGGTCTTTGTGTGTTGCAGGAATGGGAACCCGTGGATTAGGCAGTTACCATTTGGAGCACCCACAGCAGGGTCTGGTGCTCCCCCTCCTACCCCCCTCCCAGGTTTTACTGTTGAATGAATTAAGGTCATTTATTGAGCTCCTACTTCGTGCCTGAGTGACATGCTAGGTGCTCTGGGATAATCCCGACTGCACTGCTGTGCCCTCAGCCCTCAGGCCCTGCGCCCTGCGGTGGGCACAGGCTCAGCGTGGGCAAGTGCAAGAGCCGGGATTTGAATCCGAGTCTCTCTAGCTCCAGTGTTTTGCTCGTAACCACTTAGCTACACTGCTTGCCTGGCCGGAGAACTGGGGAGTGGGGAAGCTGCTGGGGGCATCTGTCGTGAGGGGATCCAGCATTTCCTTCTTTCTGTTGGCCCACCTTGCAGAGTGTTCAGCAGAATGGCTCCATCTACATCCACGTCTACTTCACCAAGAGTGGCTTCCACCCAGACCCCCGGCAGAAGGCCCTGTACCGCCGGCTCGCCACGGTCCACATGTCTCGGAGTAAGTCAGTCTCCGCAGCTCAGATCCACAGTCCAGGCAGCTGGCAGCCTGGGTGCCCCAAGCCAGTGCAGGACCTCAAATCCCAGGCCCACAAGGACTGGCAGGAACCCTGCGCCCAGGGAGTCTGGGATTGGAGGCCCATCCTTTGTGCCTCTGTAGACACTCCTCAGGCAGACAAGAGAGCAGTGGGCTTAGAAAGAGCAGGTGGGTCTCACTGTGCTCAGTGGTTGAGCGTTGACCTATGAACCAGGAAGTCATGGTTCGATTCCCAGTCAGGGCACATGCCCAGGTTGCAGGCTCGATCCCCAGAAGGGGGCGTGCAGGAAGCAGCCGATTGATAATTATCTCTCCTCATTGATGTTTTTCTCTCTGTCCCTCTCCCTGTCTCTCTGAAATCAATAAAAACGTACACATAAAAATGTGTAATAAAAAAATTACACTTTTTTTTTTAAAAGAAAGAAAGAACAGGTGGACAAGGGGACTTTTGAAGGGGAGGTGATGGGCCAGCTCCTGTGTAGCACCTGGCTTGGTAGAAGTCGCTGCTTAAGAATAGCCTGTGAATGGACAGTGGGTTGATTTAATGAGCACAGGGAGATGGGAGGCCCCTTGAAATTTGTTTCATTCAGTGTGACCTCTAATCGCATCTGTGTCAACCCAGTCCGTGTGAATGGGCACTGCACACATGTGTCACCCCTGAGATGTCTCGTGGGACAGTGCCTGTGTCCCAGGTGACCTGTTCAGATGGTCCTCTGTGGCTTTGCTGTGAGTCCTCTATTCTCAGACACACGCCTCTGAGCAGTGCCCTTCATTTTCGAAGGCAAGATGCTGAGGGCCCTGGAACTAGATAAGGTCCCCTATGCTCATTCTCGCTGGGTGCCCACCAGGTGAATCCCCATCGGATGGGACTGAGTCACCACTGAGAAGCCCTGGGTCAGGAAGGGCTGTTTGTGGCTATGACACAGCCTAATATTGAAATGTTTTCTCTGCCCAGGCATCTCCTTAAATTATTTTCTTTTCTCTTGTTAGAAGTACACTTGACCTTTGAATAACACAGGGATTGGGGTGCCAGTCCTCTGCACACTTGAAAATGTGTGTGTAAATTTTTTCCCCATTTTTTATTTTGTATAATTTTTTTACTCCCCAAAACTTAATTGTCCCTTAGTATGTTTGGGGCACTGGTTCCAGCACCCCAGAAGGTACCAAAATCTGAGGATGCTTAAGTCCCTTATATAAGATGACATAGATCAGTGCATACAGTTAGCTCTTCACATCCATGGACTCCCAACCGCAGTTCAAAAACAATACAGTTATTTCTTTTTAAAAATCTGCATAGAAGTTGACCTGTGCAGTTAACTTCCATGATATTCAAGGATCAACTGTATATGGTTTAAATATACTTTTTATTGATTTCAGAGAAAAAGGGAGAGGGAGAGAGAGACAGAAACATCAGTGATGAGAGAGAATCACCGATCGGCTGCCTCCCGCACACCCCTACGCTGAGGATGGAGCCCACAACCCGGCCATTGCCCTGACTGGGAATCGAACCGTGACCTCCTGGTTCATAGGTTAACACGCAAACACTGAGCCACGCCGGCCAGGCTGTATATGGTTTAAAATTCAAATAATAAACGGAACAGTGAGATTCATCAGTCCCCTGTTCCCTCTTCCCCTTTTCCCCAGTTCCTACCCCCCACAGGCAACTGCTTTCAAATTCATTTAGCTGTTTCTTCTGTTCCTTAATCTCCAAGGCTCTCAATAACAAGTTGGTACCTCAGTTTCTTGGCTTTTCAGTTTTAGATATTATCTCCTGACCTCTTACTCTGGAAGAGGAAGTCCTAGCACATTAACATAATTTTGACTAGATTAACATTTAGTATTCAAATGATTGTGTGATTCTTTTTTTTTTTTTTTAAATATATTTTATTGATTTTTTACAGAGAGGAAGGGAGAGAGATAGAGAGTTAGAAATATCGATGAGAGAGAAACATCGATCAGCTGCCTCCTGCACATCTCCTACTGGGGATATGCCCGCAACCCAGGTACATGCCCTTGACCGGAATCGAACCTGGGACCCTTCAGTCCGCAGGCCGACGCTCTATCCACTGAGCCAAACCGGTTTCGGCGTGATTCTTTTTTTAAAATATATTTTTATGAGAGAGAATCATTGATTGGCTGCCTCCTGCACTCCCCCTACTGGGGATAGAGCCTGCAACCCCAGGTATGTACCCTGACCGGCATTCGAACCGTGACCTCTTGGTTCATAGGCCCACGCTCAGCCACTGAGCCACTCCAGCCGGGTGAGTGTGTGATTCTTATTTACATCTGAACCACACAGTGAACGTGTTTATTTTTTCTTTCCTGTCCAATTTCTCCTTTTCTGTGAGGTTAGTGAGTGTTGGCATTTTTTCACTCACTCTTTGTGTCTCTGTCCCGGAGTCCACTGACTCCTAATTGACTGTCATAGGAATCTCTCTCTGTACTTGAGTTTCACCCGCAAATTTTGTTAGCTCCATCTCAAGTTCATTTTTTGCGCCTGTGAATTTGGTACTGATCTAGCCAGCTGTTTTGTGTGTGGTGTGGTAACAGACACACTTCTATTCTTGTGGTTAGGTCTTTCTTATTTTGATACAAAAATAGCCCAGTCTCTGCGGCTGGGACCCTGGACTGGCGATCTCTGGAGGGATGGTACGGTGGTGCCAGGTCTAAGTGTTGTATTTTGTGAAAAGTGCTGAAATAACGGGAATTCATTCAGGGACCATTTCTGTGCCACAAGAAATAAAAGTATTGTGGCGGTGGAAAGAGACAGAAACACGACATCCGGATTGGCCGATGTCACAAATCGGGTGGTACTGGCTGTTCCTTAAGAACATGTCTAGCCCTGAGTTGGTGGTGCAGTTGGTTGGAGCACTGTCCCGGACTCCAAGATTGTGGGCTCGATCCCCAGTCAGCACATTCCAAGTGGCAGGTTCAATCCCCCATTGGGCAAGTAGGGGACACAACCGAACAACGTTTCTCTGTCACATCAATGTTTCTCTCTATATCCCTCACAATCAATAACAGCATATCCTGGGGTGAGGATTCAAAAGAAAAATATGTGGTGCTTGGGTGGAGATGGACAAAGGTGGGGGAGAAATGGGGACATCTGTAACCGTATCAACAATAAAAATGAAGTTCAGAAGAAAAATAAGAATATGTCAAGCTTGGAGATCAGCTCCTCCTGCTCAGTCAGCAGATGAAATGGCCGTCATCCTGCCATTAGAGGAGGGTAGTGCTGTGGAGCCCCTTGAGGAAGATATGAAGTTGAAGAGAAACCTAAAGGTATAATAACTCTCACTGCTGAGGAACTTCCAGTAGATGAGTCTCCAGTTACAACTTCTCCACTCTGTGGTGCAGTACCCCTCATTGCAGGGACCACGAGAAAGAACTTTGAAGGGAAAAGAGCTTAGAACAGTGGTTCCCAACGTGGGGGGCATGCCCACACGGGACAGTTTGATTTTTCTTTAAAGATGTATTTTATTGACTTCAGGGGTGGGAGAAATTAATGATGAGAGAGAATCATTAGTCACTGCCTCCCGTATGCCCCACACTGGGGATTGAGCCAACAACCCAGACATGTGCCCAGACCAGGAGTTGAACTCTGACCTCCTGGTTCATAGGTCGACGCTCACCACAGAGCCACGCCAACTGGGCCAATTTGATTTTTTTTTTTTTTTTGTAAGTATAGTTTTATTGATTTTAGAGAGGAAGGGAGAGGGAGAGAGATAGAAACATCGTTGATGAGAGAGAATCATGGATCGGCCGCCTTTTGCATGCCCCCTAGTGGGGATTGAGTCTGCGACCAGGGCATGTGCCCTTGATCGGAATCGAACCCGGGACCCTTCAGTCTGCAGGCCAATGCTCTATCCACTGAGCCAAACCAGCTAGGGCCCAATTTGATTTTTAAGGGGGCAATTGGAGAATGAGCTATTAACAGTGAATTTTATGCATTTTCTTATGGTTCTAGGGGCCTCATATACAAACTATACTAATAAAAGGGTAATATGCTAATTAGATAAGGCGTCTTCTGGACGACCATCTGGATGTCCTTCCTGACAAAGCTGGGCCTGGGTGAAGCTGCCCGCCGGCGGTCCTGGGTGCTAGTGCCTGCGGCTGGCTGGGGCCTGGGAGATGGAGAATCTGCCCACCCCGCAGTCCCGGGCACCAGCACCTGTGGCTCAGGAGATGGAGAAGCCACCCGCCCTGTGGTCCCAGGCTACTGCCAGCCGGAGAAGCCGCCGCCTCCCACCCCCCGCCAATATCCCGGGCACCTGCGCCTGTGGCCCGGGTGAAGCCACCTGCCCACTGTCCCCTGTGGCTGCAGCTGGCCCGGGTCCTGGGTGCCTGTGGCCGGCTGGAACAGGGAATCCTGGGTCCTGGGAGTGGGGCTGAGGCAGAGGTGGCTAGGGGCGATCAGGCCAGCAGGGGAGCAGTTAGGGATGATCTGGCCAGCAGGGGAGCAGTTAGGGCAATCAGGCTGGCAGGCAGAGGTGGTTAGTTGTGATCAGGCAGACAGAGGTGGTTAGGGGTGATCAGGCAGGCAGGCGAGCAATTAGGAGCCAGTGGTCCCGGATTGTGAGAGGCTTGTCCCCTGTGGGGGTCCCGGATTGGAGAGGGTGCAGGCCAAGCTGAGGGACCACACTCCCCTGCACAAATTTCGTGCACCGGGCCTCTATATATAAATATGTATTGTGACATATTTGTGCATTCCAGTTCTCTATTATGTTTTGAAACTTTATTTGCTATTTTTTATATCACTTTTTTTTTTTTTTTTTTTTAGCAATTTCTTAGTGATTTCTTCCTCAGTCCTTCAACTGTCCTTTTGTTTTTTTATTTTTCTCTTTCATGGATGTCACGTTCTTTGGAAGCTTGTTTAGACCAAGTTAATGGCCTTGTAGGCTTCCTCCATGTGACTAGGATTCACTTTTTGAATAATAAGAATTATATGTCACGGGGGCATCAGGATTTTAGAGATGCTTAGGTGGGGCATGGCCAAGAAAAGGTTGGAAGCCACTGCTGTGTGCTCAGCCCACGGGGCTGCATGCCTCAAAGCTGTGAGCTATGCCACTGATACTCTAAAAGCCAACGTGCCCATATGGAAAAGGGAAACGTATGAAGAATCATCATCACGCCCTGCTGGTTTGGCTCAGTGGATAGAACGTCGGCCTGCGGACTGAAGGGTCCCGGGTTCGATTCTGGTCAAGGGCATGTGCCTTGGTTGCGGGCATATCCCCAGTAGGGGGTGTGCAGGAGGCAGCTGATCAATGTTTCTCTCTCATCGATATTTCTAACTCTCTATCCCTCTCCCTTCTTCTCTGTAAAAAAATCAATAAAATATATTTTAAAAAAAAAAAAAGAACCATCATCACATTTGAAAAGAAACAAAGAATGCTTTGGGGCAACCAGTGATTAAATCACTTATGTTCCTGGAGTGCAGAGGTTTAAATTGGAGAGCTTGTCTTTGAGCACATTTTGATTTTTCTTCAGAAGTTAAGAAGTTTAGGATGAGGTGTTACACTGGAACTAGAAATAGAGGAAAGCCTTAGGGGGAAATAGAAGGATAATTCAAACATGAGGAAAAATGTCAGGGGTAGACAGACTATTCCCTGCCTAAGTTGTAAGTGTGACTGGACTCACTGAGGTGTGGCCCTTCTCATGGACTTTGTCTCAGAGCCCATCCCCTCCCCCACCTCCACATCCAGAGATGTCATTGTCATCAGGGAAGTGTTAGGGGCATGCTGGCCGACCCGGAAGTGATTGGACAGTCATGATTGGACAGTTTTGATATGTTTTTAGAATTTATATATTTAAAAAACAAGCCCAATAAAACATGATTTAAAAAGCTTACCTTGCCAAAACCAGTTTGGCTCAGTGGATAGAGCATCGGCCTGTGGACTAAAGGTCCCAGGTTCGATTCCGGTCAAGGGCATATACCTTGGTTGTGGGCACATCCCCAGTAGGAGATGTGCAGGAGGCGGCTGATAGATGTTTCTAACTCTCTATCTCTCTCCCTTCCTCTCTGTAAAAAAATCAATAAAATATATTAAAAAAAATAAATTGTTAAAAAGCTTACCTACACTAGATTGAACAAAAAGTTGGTGCCCCAAGTGTACCGAGCGCTGTGAAGTGAGCGGGTCTGGAATGTGCGCTGTGGACATTGAGCCCACTGCTTTCCGCATAGTGGGACCTGCGAAGATGTGGGCGAAGGTGCGCTGAGGAGGTGTGGCCTGCAGGGGCTGTCCTGGAGAACATGTCCCCAAAAGTGGGGCTCGGCAGGGGCCTGGGGTGGATGTGCCTGACGCCTCGAGGTTGCTTGAATGAGACCCAGTCGGGTGGCTGCTGGCTTGCATGTCATTTAACCTCATTGATGCCATATTTTTGTGGGTTTGCCTTCGGTAAATGAGATCCTTGTCGCTGTGTGGTGAGGTGGTGTCACAGTCACTGTGACGGGTGTCTGCATCCGGTGGACCTGGAAGGCCCACCAGGATCACCCAGGCTTGCCCCACAGCTGGGACCCCTTGGAGCTGGCCACCCAATTCCAGGGCAGAGAATGAGAGTGTGGGAGCAGAACAGTCTCCCTCCCCCCACAGGGCCAGCACTCAGTCCTCCAGAGCAGCTCTGTCCCCTAGAGATGTAGTGCCAGCCACTAAGTCATTTTAAGTTTTCTAGTGGCCACATAAAAAACACACACACGCCCTGACCGGTTTGGCTCAGTAGATAGAGTGTCAGCCTTCAGACTGAAGGGTCCTGGGTTCGATTCTGGTCAAGGGCATGTACCTTGGTTGCAGGCACATCTCCAGCGGGGGGCGGCTGATCAATGTTTCTCTCTCATCGATGTTTCTAACTCTCTGTCCCTCTCCCTTCCTCTCTTTGAAAAATCAATAAAATATATTTTAAAAACACACACACACACAAAACCCCCTAAAACTATAAAATTAACATTAGTAGTAATTTTATTGAGGTCAACATATTGTCATTTCAACATGTAGTTAGTATAAAAAATCACTGAGATTACCTTACATTCTGCACTGAGTTTCAGAACCTGGTGTGTTTCGCACTCACAGCACACCCGCTCGGCCACACTGCCAGTGCTCAGCAGCCTCATGTGGCCAGTGACCACCATGCTGGCTGCTGCACTTCTAGAAGCTTCAACTCCGAGGAAAGGTGGCTCTTTCCTCCCACAGGAGCCAGGTCCGTCTTGTATTATAATCCGTGTGGGTGCTGCCGAGTTGTAGAATGTTCTCCCCGGAGCCAAAGCCTCTCTCCTGTGCCGCCTCCTCCAGGCCTCTGGAGCCCGGCTCCTCCCTTCCCGCGTCAGCCTCTCTCAGGAATGCAACAGTAGCGGAGTGTGTCCCCGGAATTCATTCTTCAGGATGCCCACCCTTGGGTGTTTACTGCTCCCCCTGGACGTGGGGCAAGGTCTCACCTGTGTTGATAAAAGTGCTGGGCTGGTATTTGTGCTGCAGTCAGAGCAGCAGGCCCTGGGCTGAAAGCCTACGTCCCGTCCGGAAATGTATTTGAACGTGAGCTTGTGTGTGGAATTCAGAAGCCTCTAGCCCTGGTTCTGAGTGGATGCGAAGGATTCGGTTCTGGTGGTTTGGGTATCTGTGATGTACAGAGACATTCTGGCTGGGCTCTGTAGCGCAGAGCCACTCACAATGGCCCTGCATTCTCCAGAGGAGGGACCAAGGCCGGGAAGTGACAACGCTTTCCAACGTCCCTTAGCTCGTGTGAGAGTAGGGCTCCCGCTCTTGACCAGCTCCCTTCCCGTTTCCCCATCTCTCCCTGCCCCTCCGGGACAAGATGGGGAAGTCACAGGAGGGGCAGGCTGCATTTTGTCCAGGGATAGGGAGTGCTGAAAAGTACCCAAGCAGGGTGGAGCTGAGCAAGCACCAGCCCCTTCCTCCTGGCAAGTCTTGGCATGGTTCAAGGCAGAGAGGCAGAGAGCCTGTGGCCAGCCTGGCCTCTGCAAGCGGAAGTGAAGGCTGCTCTTGGCTGGGGTTCACAGCCCCAAAGGATTTCTCACACCAGTGGTTCCGGGCCTTCTGAACTGCCCACAGCTCGCCTGTTTACTTTGGTGTATTCCAGGGTCGTCACTGGGCCCAGAACCATGTGGGGATATGTCAGTGTCCAAATGGGCCCACCCCCTCCTGGGGCTCACAGACAGGTTGTGGGGAGAGACAGCAAACAAACCGATGGGCAGTTGAATTGGAGGCAGGGAATGTTGTGAAGGGAATACACAGTGCAAGGAGCCCGACTGGAGGCCTCCTTGAGTGGGGTGCGCAGGGAAGCCCTAGGAAGAGGGACATTTAACCAGGGACTTGAGGGTGAGAAGAGCCACCAGGAAGTTCCCAGCCACAGTGCGTACGGGTCAGGTTGGCGCATGTGAGGAGAGGGGAGAGAGGAGATCGAGGGTGGGAGGGGTAAGGGCTGAGAGGTCGGTGGGGCTTGCGAGCATGGGGCATGAAGGTGCGTTGCTGGGGCCGCAGGAGCTGCCTGGGGTTCGGAAGTAGCAGGAGGGCAGGGGACACGGTCAGATACTTGGTTTAAAAGAAGTGCTGGCTGCCCGGCAGAGAGGTCATAGGAGGCAAGGGTGGCCCCAGGAGGAGGTGGCTATAGTCATCCAGGAGGGGACGCCAGGGCTGGCTCACCATGCGGCCTGGAGGTGGACGTTGTGGTTGGATTGGAGGACGGGCCGGATGGGACCCACGCAGCAGGTTCTGGAGCAGAAAGACTCCGTGATTCTGCCGCGAGTCATTTGGTGGCTGTTGGCGTCACTGTAAAAATGGGGAAAGTGGGACTGAGGTTTGAGAGGGCAGGCAGCTCCGGCCTGCCGGTCAGCGTTATCGCCACTTGGCATGTGGGGTAGTGGGAGCCGGGAGACCAGTGAGCAGCTCTTGGTAGGCAGAGGGGTCTGGATCCCCCAGTGCCAGCAGGTCTCATATCCACCCCTTCTCCCCGTCCCCCTCCACAGTGATCAACAAGTACAAGCGCCGGCGGTTTCAGAAAACCAAGAACCTGTTGACAGGAGAGACAGAAGCCGATCCAGAAATGATCAAGGTACATGAGCGGAGCTCTTGGGTCCTGGGGGCAGGCTGTTCCCGGCCCAGCAGCCATACGGGCTCTCAGCTGGCACCACCACCGAGCTGTTGTGGGGGCTTGGTCAAGTCTCCTCTGGAAAAGGGGCTAGGAAGCTGAGCTGCCTCTCAGGAAGTGGGAGGATTCGGGGTGAGGGGGGTCCCATTACCATTCCCCTTTTCAGTGGGGAAACTTGCCCACAGTGTCAGAGCCAGGAAATGCAGGGCAGGATTCACACCCAAGCAGTCAGTCCCCGAGCCCAGCCAGACAGAGTAGCACCCCCATTCTTCCAGGTGGGCTGGGGGCGCCAGGGTGTTAACCTGTGCTGGTGCCAGGAATCCTCCTCTCTGTGCGGTGGTCCCGGCAGGCGCTCCGTGAGTGTGGAGCTGCACGCGGGGCTGTCTGCAGCCTGGCATATGGGCCCATCCAGATCTGCAGGCTGGGTTTCCCCCCTGTCAGGTGGCTGGGGGTCCAGGGTGTGGGGTCTGGAAGGTTGGCGTGTGGCAGGCCAATGGTCACGATTGTCACGGGAGCCTTCAGGTGCAGGTGCCTCTGAGCCCCATGACCCCCCTGTCTCCCCTCAGAGGGCCGAGGACTATGGGCCTGTAGAAGTGATCTCCCACTGGCACCCCAACATCACCATCAACATTGTGGACGACCACACACCGTGGGTGAAGGGCAGCGTGCCTCCGCCCCTGGACCAGTGTGAGACCCCCAGCCCCTCTGGCTCTCCTTGTCTCCATCTACCCAAGCTCTCCCCCTGCCCCACCCCTGCCTGAAGACTCCCCTTTCTTCCCTGCCCCTGTCCTCCAGTGTCTGTCAGGGGGCCCATCTGAATATCCCACCTTTGTTCTAGAGGCCTAAGGGGTCTCCCCACCCTTGCGGGTGCCCGTGGCTCCAGCCCAGGCTGAGCAGTGCCCCTGCCCCACTTGCCTGCAGACGTGAAATTCGACGCCGTGAGCGGTGACTACTACCCCATCATCTACTTCAACGATTACTGGAACCTGCAGAAGGACTACTACCCCATCAACGAGAGCCTGGCCAGCCTGCCGCTCCGCGTCTCCTTCTGCCCCCTCTCTCTCTGGCGCTGGCAGCTCTACGCCGCCCAGAGCACCAAGTCGCCCTGGAACTTCCTGGGTGATGAGCTGTACGAGCAGTCAGACGAGGAGCAGGACTCGGTGAAGGTGAGGTGGGGGCGGGGGCTTCCCAGCACCCCCCTGGGCTGCAGGAGGGGAAGGGGAAGTGGGCCAGGCTGGCGGCCTGGGGACCTCCGGCCAGTGCTCCCTGACCAGTTTCACAACCTCCCAGGTGCCCTCCCTCCTGCAGCCCTCGCTGGCTCTGGGATCCCATCCCTGAGGCTTCTGTGGTCCTCCTGTCTCAGCTTTCCTCTCTCTTTGGCCAGGCCTTCTGAGTCCCTTCCGGTCCGCCCCTTCCTGATCTTGTTCCATAGCCCGTTTCCCCACAACTTTGGGCTCTGACTTGATGCCTCTGCTCTCTGTCACTGTCCTTGAATACTCCTGGTGTCCCCATCTTTCTCTGCTTATGTCTGTGCCATTGAGACTCAGCTGTGCTTGCCTGGGGGTGTCTTTCATGTTGGGTTTCCGTTCCTCACTCTGACTGTCTCCATCTGTCTCTGTCACTCTGCCTCTCTCCTCTCTTCTCTTTCTTCCTCTCTCCATCACTTGCCTGCCTCGCCATGTCCATCTGTCCATCTCTGCCTATCATGCGCACTCCCTCTTTGGGTAGTCCTGGGGGTCAGGTCTGTGAGCAGGTTCTTCTGGGAGTCCAGGAGGAGAGAGGTCGGCCCCCCAGCAAGGGCATGGCAGCGCTCACAGGCATCTCCCCCCACCCCCCACCTCTAGGTTGCCCTCCTAGAGACCAACCCCTACCTGCTGGCTCTCACCATCATCGTGTCCATCGTCCACAGTGTCTTTGAGTTCCTGGCCTTCAAGAACGGTAGGGGTGGGACCCTGGGGCCTGTGAGAGGCCATGGGGGGCTGGGGATGGGAGGGTACCAGAGGAGGCTGGCCCCTCTCTCCCTCCTCGCCCATAGGTCCTCTCCCTACCTGGGGGTCTCTCAGCCCCACTTTCCAAAGGCCTAGTGAACTGGCCAGGATGATGGCCCCAAAACTCCCAGTCCAGAAACTTCCATCTACTGGGTGTGGTGCTGCAGGAGGGGCTGGGCTGGGGAACTCCAAGGCCCAGAGCAGGGAAGCCCCAGAGCTGCTCCCATCAGCCTGCCCAACAGGTTGCCTGCTGGGAAAGGCCCCTCAGGGTGGAGTGGATGGGGCCCACCCGAATGGGAAGGTGACAGCTCAGTCCCCAGAAGGTCCCTACGTTCCAAAGGCCAACAGTGGCAATGGCCAGGGTCTGAGGGGGCTGGCCATGGGGCAGGCACTGTTCTGAGTGCCCTCATTAGTTAGCTCATTGAGTCCTCACAGCCACAGCCCCATGAGGAAGCCTGTTGTTACCTCCATGCTTACGATGAAGCAGAGGCTCAGGGAGGTTAGGTAATTTGCCTGCAGTCACACAGCTCCCAATTGGCAGAACCAGGATTTGGGTCCAGGTAGCCGGCTCCAGCACCCACTTTCATCCCCTAGGCCCTGCGGCCACTTCTTCCTTTCCTAGACACCCACAATCTGAAGGAGGCCACTCTGGAAGGGGCAATAGTAATAAATATTACTATTATTAAGACAATATTCCAAGATTAAGAGTTACTTTTTAAAAAATATATATTTTTTTATTGATTTTTTACAGAGAGGAAGGGAGAGGGATAGAGAGTTAGAAACATCGATGAGAGAGAAACATCGATCAGCTGCCTCCTGCACACCCCCTACTGAAGATGTGCCCGCAACCAAGGTACATGCCCTTGACCGGAATCGAACCTGGGATCCTTGAGTCCGCAGGCCGACGCTCTATCCACTGAGCCAAACCGGTCAGGGCAAGAGTTACATTGTGAAGATTGTAACATCAGAACTGAGCAGTAAGTGCCAACCCCTGGTAGGGGGTCTCGGCCGTAGCCTGTGGAGTATTCCTGTGCCTGGGCAGGTGCCGGCTCACCCACATTCCTGCTCACTGGGAGCTGGGTCACTGGGGTCCCTCTTCCTGGTGAGAAACGAAGGCTCAGAGTGGGTGGTCACTCGCCCAAGGTCACACGGCAGGAGTGGGCCCTGGGTGAGCCCAGCTTTACAGCCCATGTTTGTTGCCTCCCTGGGCTGGGACAGGACTTGGATCCCTTCACCCCCACCAGAACCCCGTCTCCAGACCCATTCTCCCTGGTCGGGATTGGGGGGTTTCTGTGAATTTCCCTTTTAAATCTCGGGGTCTGATGGGGGATGGAGGAGCCTGCCGAGTGTGTTGGAGCTCCAGAATCAGAACCAGAGCAGGTGGATGGCCAGGGCTCAGTGCAAAGCCAGCCCTGTGTGACCACAGCTGGCTGCCTCTGTAAAGCAGGCATTGTGGTGGTGGCCTCCTGTGGCTGCGGGTCTTAAACACTCAACACAGGTGGGATCCACCGGTGCTGTCATCCCTGTTCAACTACGGGGAGCCCAGGGCTCAGAGAGGGCGGACCTGGGCCCTGCGGGCTGGGTGCAGGAGCAGCATCAGAAGGAGCTGATTGGAGACCTGAGCACGGGGCCCTGTGTGTACCCAGGTGGCTCTGGGCCACTTCCCTCGCGGTTTCAGGGCAGTGGGCTGGAGGAGATGGCTTTGAAGCACGTGTCCCAGGTCTTCCCAACCAGGGGAGGCGCCTGGCACCAGGGTGGACAGCCCAGGTCTGGTGTCACAAAGACCCAGCTTCCGGCCAGATGCTGCCAGGCCAGGCTGTGAGGCCACAGGGAAGTGGCTTCTCTGACCAGCCCTTAGCACCTGGACGTGGTGAGCACTTGGGACCTGGCAGCAGTCACTGTCACCAGTCGAGGGACTGCGTTCTGGGGGCCGGTGTCAGCTGTGAGGGCTGCAGAGGTCCTTTCTGTCCAGTGCTCAGGTGGCACCTGAGAAGCAGAGGCTCTTTGTGGGAGGGGGTCCTGTGCACCGCTCCCCCTTGGTGACCCAGCGCCTCCCCGGGGTCTGAGGAGAGTGGGGCCTGAGGGAGCTGCGGGAAGGACTCAGCTCAACTTCCTGGCTTCCCCCTAACTCCCATGCACAGATATCCAGTTCTGGAACAGCCGGCAGTCCCTGGAGGGCCTGTCCGTGCGCTCCGTCTTCTTTGGAGTTTTCCAGTCTTTCGTGGTCCTCCTCTATATCCTGGACAATGAGACCAACTTCGTGGTCCAGGTCAGCGTCTTCATCGGGGTCCTCATCGACCTCTGGAAGATCACCAAGGTCATGGATGTCCGGGTAAGGCTGGGCGGCCATGCTGTTTTGGGGGCTGCCAGGGGTTGGGAGGGGGACTGTTCGGTCAGCCAGACCCTGGAGCTGGCCCCGGGTGTTTCCCAGTGCCGGCTGCACTCCCAGGACCAAGGGGATTTTCGCACCAGGGGATTTTTCAGGTCACATGTGGGGCAGGGGAACTGGGAACAGTGGGGAAGGGCAGGGACTAGAGCTGGCAGGGGGAACGGCAGCTGACCACGGCCTCCCTCCCTGCCCGAAGCTGGACCGGGAGCACAAGGTGGCAGGACTCTTCCCCCGCCCAACCTTCAAAGACAAGTCCACGTACATCGAGTCCTCGACGAAAGTGTACGATGATGTGAGTATCCTCTAGGGTTTCCAAGCACCACACGCTCCTGGGGGCCCGGGGGATGGGCAGTTGTCGGGGTGGCGGAGGGAGAGAAGGCATCTGCCCCCTAACTGACGGGTCTACACTTCATGGCCTGTGTCACACCCTCTAGCGTCCACCTGCCATGTATACTTCCTGTCTGAATCCAAAGTTCCCAGAGCAACCTGGAAATTCCCCTAGGCTGGCTGGCCAGACCAGGTGTGGGTGGGTGAGGCAGGGGTGCCAGGTGGGGCCCGAGAAGTGGGGTTCCAACCCCACCCTGTGCCCCACAGATGGCATTTCGGTACCTGTCGTGGATCCTCTTCCCACTCCTGGGCTGCTACGCGGTCTACAGCCTTCTGTACCTGGAGCACAAGGGCTGGTACTCCTGGGTGCTCAGCATGCTCTACGGCTTCCTGCTGACCTTCGGTGAGCAGGCCCGTGTGGGAGGCACACTCATCCCCAGACAGGGACACCCCAGGGTGGGCAGGGGTGGCATACGGGGAGCCTCGAAGGGAAGCCTGGCTGGGTCTGGGGTCAGGGAGGCTTCCTGGAGGTCAGGTGCATTTAGGTCCTCATCCTCAGGGGAACCCACACAGTAAACAAGTGGACAGGCGACTCAGCACATGATGGGTACTGGGGACGGTCAAGGTGAGGGTGCACATTAGATGGTGGTCAGGGAGACCTCTCTCAGGAGATGAAAGATGCCAAAGGAGGGAGCCGTCCAAGGGCCCTAAAGTAGCCTGTGCCTGGGGGACTGGAAGCAGCAAGCAGGCCATTGTGGCCGGAGTAGAGTAAGTGACGGGAAGGAGGCCGGAAGTGAGGTCAGAGAGGTCCAGGATTAGGATGCCCTGTCCTCTGCTCACGGGTGTCCCCTTACCACCACCATAGGCTTTATCACCATGACACCCCAGCTCTTCATCAACTACAAGCTCAAGTCTGTGGCCCACCTGCCCTGGCGCATGCTTACCTACAAGGCCCTCAACACCTTCATCGATGACCTGTTCGCCTTTGTGATCAAGATGCCTGTTATGTACCGGATCGGCTGCCTGCGGGACGGTGAGCCTGGTTGGGCGGGCAGGCTGGTGGGCTGGCGGGAGGCTCCCACTGCAGCTCGGGAGGCACGAGCAGGACTTGGGGCCTGGGCCAAGGGATGTGCCCTGTTCCCGGCCTGGGGGCTTAATCTGAGGCCCAATCTTTGCAGGACCCCTCAACCCCCGACAGTAGGCCAGTTGGGCCCCTTCCCCTCACACTGCCCCCCTCACCCCACCTCTAGATGTGGTCTTCTTCATCTACCTCTACCAACGGTGGATCTACCGCGTCGACCCCACACGGGTGAATGAGTTTGGCATGAGTGGTGAGGCACCGACAGCAACTGCCCCCACGGCTGAGGCCCCAACAGCCACAGGGGCCCTCTCATCCCCACCCACTCCTGACCCTGCCACAATCACCACCGCCGCCGGGGAGGAGGCCTCTACGCCCATGCCTGCCAAGCCCACCCAGGGGGCCAGCTCCACCACCGAGCCCCAGGAAGTCCCTCTAAAACCGGCAGAGGACAAGAAAAGGGATTAACTGTTCCTGGTCAACGTCGTCTGCTCCTGCTCCTGGTGACACCGCCCCTGCCGACCCAGGCCCCTCGCCTCCCCTCCCCATTGCCCTTTCCCTGGACAGATTGGGCCGGGGCGGCAGGAGACCCCTTTTGGGCCAGGGCCCAGTGCATGGTGTGGGGGCTGGGGCAGGCCAGGGCACGTGGTCTGTGGAGGCGCCGTCTGTCTGTCTGTTCCTGTGTTTTAGCCATCTTGCCCCGCCAGCCCAGCACCATTGGGAATCATGGTGAAGCCGATGCGGCACTGCTGAGGGGGTGGGCCAGGCAGGGGAGCGGCCAGGGCCCCTCTGGGATGCCCGCGGCCATTCATCATCTTGTCCCTCGTCCCCTGACCAGCCCCCTCCTCCCAGACCGCCACCCTTTAACACAGTCTGAATTTAATAAATTCATGTGGGTGTTTAACTTAAACTCAACAACCCCCCCTTGTGCCTTCCTTCCTCTGTCACGGCAGAGAGCAGGTATGGGTGGCTCTCCCAGGTCTGGGAAGGAGACCCTGCAGGTTGAAAAACTCGGTAAAATGGGGACAGTGGCCCTCTGGGCCAGGCCCCTTTTTCACCCTCCTCCTCCTCTCAGCAGTCCTCTGATGGGGCTTCCATAACTCCCATGTCACAGATGGGGTAGCTGCTTGCTGTGACCTCGCTGCACCTATGTTCTTACCCATGAGGCCCAGCGCCTTGCCTGTGCCCACTTACTGTTTTCGGGCCTCAGGCCTGCCTCATGAGCAAACACTCACCGCCTGAGCCATTTTCACCAGCTTCCGCATTCAGCAGTCCTGGGCCCTGGACACATGACCTCCCTTCTCTGGACTTACGAGCTTGCTTCCCCAGGTCGCAGCAGAGGTATGGGGTGAACCCTCACTCAGGTGGTGCCCAATTATAGAGCTTGGAGTTGTTAGGGTGTCTCCAGTGTCCCCAGGGCTGCCAGCGCAAGGACCCAACCAAGCTCTTAGTGCAGTGGTCGGCTAACTGCGGCTTGCGAGCCACATGCGGCTCTTTGGCCCCTTGAGTGTGGCCACGAAGTTTCAATTGCACTGTACGTGCGCGCCCGCACGTGGTATTTTGTGGAAGAGCCGCACTCAAGGAGCCACAGTTTGCCAACCACTGTCTTAGTGCATGGCCCATGGGCCTTCCCAGCAACGGGTACTGGGGCTGTTTACCCACTTCATAGGTGAGGAGACAGACCTCTGGGCCTCCCTGCACTCAGAGGAATTAGAACCCACATTCCCAGATTTGCAAATCAAGGAGGGGGGTCTCATCAACACTGCAGGGAGAGGAGGCCTGGGGCTGAGGGTCTTCCCTGAGGCCTCACCTCCACTCCGCCCTGCAGAGCCAGACAGGGAATCCACCATGTCTGGGGAGATGCTGGTGTGCTCAGACCCCCATGTGTACACATGTGCATGCAGGTGCGCACACATGCACGCAAGACTGCAGGTTTTTCCACCCTCAGGCAGCCACGGCCCAGTCCACTCCCCTCTCATACTCTGCACACCATTCCATGGCTCCCCGTGTCCTAGGAGAAAGCTTAGGAGCCCAGGGAGTGTGGCCACCTGGACTCCCTGGCCTCATCTTCCCTGACCCTCCTCCCACAGCCGCACACTCCAGCCTTTGGCAAAGACCATCAGCTTTACCCCACGATCAGGAGTCACCAGTTCCACTGACACCACCTGGTTCAGAATCCTTCTCGCCCCTTGGGTTCTCACCCAGCCTTCTCCCTGATGTCCTGCCCTTCCCGTTCACCACCATCCAGTAGCCAGAGAACTTTTTCTTTTTCAATCCTCACCCAGGGATATTTTTTCCATTGATCTTTAGAGAGAGAGTGGAAGGGAGGGAGGAGGGATAAAAGAGAGAGAGAAACATCAATTTGAGAGAGACACATTGACTGGTTGCCTCCTGCAGACACCCTGACTGGGGCCAGGGATTGAACCAGCAACCAAGGTACATGCATGCCCTTGACCAGGAATCAAACCGGCGACCCTTTGGTCCGTGGGCCAGTGCTCTAACCAGTGAACAACCAGCCAGGGCACCAGAGAACTTCACTAAAGCACAAATCTGACCCTGCCCATCCCCTGCTTAGAACCTACATGGCTCCCTAGTATCCTTGGGAGAAGTACCCAGGGTCCTAACTGGTGAGCCAGACTGGGGGCGGGGGGGTGGGGGCCTTCTTAACCCCTGTAGTTTCATCTTTCTTGCTTTAACTTGCCATGATCTCCTGGCTGTAGCGAATGCTCTTCCCTTACCTGGGAAACTTTTCCAGGCACAATGCTCTTTACCTTAACCCTGTGCATCCTCCAGGTTGCAGCTCCAATGTCTCCTCTAGGAAGCCCTCCCTGACCACTTCCTCTAAGCACCGCCCCCTCTCCCCCCAGCTCCCTGGGGTCCCACATTCCAGCCCTATCCACTGTGGGTCATCACGGGACAAGTTGTTCCCCACTGAGCTGAGCCCTGTGAGGACAGCTAGGGCTGTCCTGGTCACGGCCATGTCCTTGGCGCAGAGGAGGCGCTGCAGGAATGTTTGCTGAGTGCGTGTTTGCCACTCCAGACTCACAGACAAGCACGTATCCAGGAGTGTGGACCCTAAAGGGCTCACATTGACACTGATGGAGAGACTGACAACCAGTCAACAAATGCTCCCTGAGCCCCTCCCCTGGACACTGTCCTGAGCTGAGGGGTCTGTGTACACAGCAGGGACCAAGACACCCCAGGTCTGCCCTTAAGGGGCTGAGGGTTTCTGACATGTCCTTTCACTTACTCATCCAACACACAGTTGTGAAACTTGACATTTGCAAGGGGCAGAGGCTAATCAGGTGGGCTTCTCGGAGCCACTGCTCCACGTCCCTTATGAGCCAAGCTCTAGTCTAAGAGCTGTATGTGGTTTATTTCATTCAGTTTAATATTGATGTCCCCATCACCTTACAGACCATTGCTGTACTCGCCACTACTTCCCCAGGGGTCTCCACTCCAGACTCCTTGCTATTACTTGAATATGCCATGCATGTTCCCACCTCATGGATGGGATATTCAAGTAATAGCAAGGAGACCGGAATGGAGTGGATCCTTCACAGTTTCAGCTCTTTGCTCTAACGTCATCCTCAACTTCCTAACCCAAATAGTACCCTAACCTCAATCCATATATCCTGCTTTATTCTGTAACACTGCCATCACCACCAGACATGTATTTGCTTATCTATTTCCATCGGTCTCCCTCACTTGGATTTCAGTGCCATGATGGGAGGGGCTTTTGTCTTTTGTGTCCTTTGCTGTGTCCCCAGCTTTTGGAACACTGCCTGGCACCATTACACTGTAATAATTAAGTCAGATGCTCACAAGAGCAGATGAGAAAACCCAGAGAAACTGAGAAATTTGTCCAAGGTTTCAGGAAACAAAGTGTTAGGACAGTGCCCAGCACATTTAAGAGCTGTATACAAGTGCCATTCTTAGCATTTTTATTTATTGATTTGAGAGAGACATCGATTTGTTTTTCCACTTACTTATGCATTCATTGATTCTTGTATATGTTCTGACTGGGGTTCGAACCCACAACCTTGGCGTATCGGGATAGCACTCTAACCAACTGAACTACCTGGCCAGTGCTATTAGTATCATATAATCCTCACAACCATCCTGTTATTAGGCCCATTTTACAGATCGGGCTGAGAGTGATGAAGTCAATTGCCCAAGGTCACACAGCTGGTAGGTGGGAGGCCTAGGATTTGAACCCAGGCACTCAGATTCTGGACCCTCAATCATAACCTCCCTTGCAATGCCCTTGTATGCAGACTATAGCTTACAGGCCAAATGCAGACTTTTCCAGTTTTTGTGTAATTTTTAAATAGTTAAAAAAGCTCAAGAAGAATATTTTGTTTCACATGAAAATTATACGAAATTCAAATTTCAGTAGCCATAATGTTTTATTGGAACACAGCCATCTCATTGTACTGTCTGGGTGCTTTTGCGTTATGGCAGAGTTGACTGTTGAGACCTGTCTGGCCCTCAGAGCCTAAAGTGAAACATAGTTGCTCTCTGGCCCTTGGCAATTTTTAAAAGTTTGCTCAATATTTTGCTGTCTAGCAGTAGTGCTCCAACTTGAGCCTGAAGGGCTTGTGGCCACACTTTGAGAACTGCTGCTGCCTCCCACAAGAGGCACCAGGCCTGGCTTGGTGAGTCCTGTGTCCCCAATGACCAGTGCAGGCCCTGACACACAGCAGATGCTCAATAATTGTATGTCCAATGAATTTATTTTATTTTATATTATTTTTTAATCCTTAACTCGATATTTTTCCATTGGTTTTTAGAGAGCAAGGGGAAGACAGAAATATCGATGTGAGAGAAACATACCGATTGGTTGCCTCCTGCATGCACCCTGACCAGGGCTCGGGCCAGGGAGGACCCTGCAACAGAGGTACGTGCCCTTGACCAGAATCAAATCTGGGACCCTTTGGTCCACAGTCGGGACGCTCTATCCACTAAGCCAAACTGGCCAGGGCTTTTAATTTTTTTACTTTGTATGTCTAATAATCATCTGTGGACGACAAAGATAAGAGAAACACTCAGATTTTACACAAGCAGATATAGCATTCTGTGGTCAGGGTGCCCGGCATCCATGTTGGAACCTATGGTCACCTAGTCATTCTGAAGAACCGGGAGGCTTTGGGACTATGATCTAACCAAATGGCTGCCCCTCCTTGAGCCTCAGTCTCCCCTCTGCAAGAATCCTGGTTCTATCACATGCCTCTGATGCGACTGTGAGGTATGAAGCATCTGTGAGGCCCCCAGGTAAGCGCTTTGCTCAAGGGTCAGGTACACAGCTCAGGATGTACACTGGGGCTACACTGACATCATTCCCGGACTGATTTACTGAGCCTTGAAGCTGTAAGTGCTCTGGGAAACTTTGGCATTGTGGGGAGGAATAAAACATCCATCCAATCATTCAATAACCATTCATTGGGTACCTACTGTGCTCCAGGCGCTGTTTTTGGTGCTAGGGATACAGCAAGGAACAAAACAGGCAAATCCTAGAGCTGACATTCTAGATTTAAATGTTAAAATATCTTCACTCTCAATTTGCAGAAAATGAGTAGAGAAACCATGGAAGTTTCCTAAAGCTCATTATCAACGAAAGCTGTAGAGCTCTCCTGATCCCAAAGCTTCCCTTCCATCCAGAAAAACAACAGGTTCAAGTTCACTGGCAGACTTGGGGGGGGGGAGGGGAGTGCCTCAGTTTCCCCAACTTGCTCCTTGGTCAGGGCGGGAATGGCTCTAAGCAGGCCTCAATTGGCTCCGCCAGAGCAATGGCCAGCAGCGCTGGCCCCTCCCAAACGCCCAACCTCCTCTTCCCGGCCGGCCCCGCCCCCTCGGCCACGTGACGCGCGGGGGTTTTCCCGTTCCCCTTGTGAAACGTCACGGCGGGGCGAGAGCCAATGGACGCGCAGGCCGGCAGCGCCGGGGAATTCCGCCGCCCCGCCCCCGCCCGCCGCTTGCCCGGCCCGGCCCGCCGCCCCCCGCAACCCCGGGCGCCGCGCGTCCTGCCCGGCCTGCGGCCCCAGCCCTTTTGCTGTTCGCCCGACCCGCGATCGTCCGCTGGACCGTGCCGCCCGGCCGCTCGGCCTGCCCGCTGTGTGTTTTAGTCTGGGCCGGCCTCCGGGCCGTCGGTCCCCACTGGTCGGGCCATGCCGAGTCGCCGCGTCGCCAGACCGTCCGCTGCGCCTGAGCTGGGGGCCTTGGGTAAGCGGGGCCGGGATTCAGCAGAGGAGTCGGGCGGGATTGGTGATGCGAGGGTTCTGGGGGTTCCTACAGAAGTCTAGGGGTTTTGTGGGGAGAGTGTGAGGGTTCGGGGGACACTGTATTAGAGGGAAGGAAGGAGGCAGAGGATGGTGACAGAGTCTGGCCCAAGGTAAGAGAGAGGCGTCCCACTACGGAGTGAGGAGGGGGCGGGGCCTGAGCCTGAGGCAAAGAAGGGGGCGGGGCCCAACTCCAAGGGGAGGGGCGGGGCCAACTCGGAGAAGGAAGAGCGGGACCAGCTCCTGAGGGGTGGGGCGGGGCCAGACTCCGTGAGCGTGAGAAGGGGGCGTGGCCATACTCTGAGATGGCCAAAAAGGAGGGGCCTGGCTCACAGAAGGGGCGGGGCCTAACGAAGAAGGAAGCAGGGTCCTACTCAGAGTAAGGGGCGGGACCCGGGGGGGAAAAGGGGGACGAAGGCAGACTCCGAGGGGGCGAAGGTAGGGGCTGGAGGACTCTAGTAGAGAGAAAAGTGGGGGCTGATTCAGAGAAGAAAGAATGAGGAGTGCTTGCCTCGGAGAGTAGTGGCAGGGTCTGAGAAGGAAGAAGGGGACTGGCTTGACATGGACAAGGTGAAGGGTTAGGGTCTGACCCCGAGAGAAGGAAGGGAACGGTTTCCTAACCCAGGTTGAGGACTCCTAGAGACCCGACCTTAAGGGAGAGAAGAAGCGGGGCCTGAATGTGATGAAACGGTGGGGTGACATGACAGAAACCTGCTCCCGAGTTAGGGAAGGGGGCAAGGCCAGACTGGGCGAGGGGTGAGAAAAGGGAGGGGCCAGGAGAGGAAGAGGGTGGAGCTTGACAGGTTTCTGAGGGATCTCCATCACCTCCTGAGACTTGCCTCCCTCCTGCAGGGGCCCCGGACCTCTCCTCGCTCTCGCTGGCCGTTTCCAGGACCACGGGTGAGCAGCCCTCCACAGTTCCTGCCCACCTGCACACTCAGGACAGGGGAGGGGGAATCCATTGGGCACAGCTTTCCTTGGTGGTGTCCTTCCCTGCTCGTCTAGATGGGGGTTCCAGATGCCCCTACCTCCCAGGTGATTAGGAGCTGGACAGGTAAAACTAAGCACCTGTTCACACTGTAAGAGGAGTCCTCTGTAGAGATTCACATGGCAGTGCAGAGCGTAATGACCTCACCGGCGCTTTGGGGCTGCCAGTCACTTCCCCTCTCTGGGCCTCAGGGTCCCTCATCTGTAATGTGGACATAATATCAGTGTCTTCCCCTTTTAGGAGGATTGACAGGATTCAATGAGCTGATTCAGGTAAACTTCCAAAGCAGTGACTGGCGTACAGTAAACGCTCAATAAGTGTTAACTGTTAGTGGTGTAATAATAATTATTATTGTTAGACAGTCTATAACAGTGGTTCTTAAACCTTTATTCGCATTAGAGTCACCCTGAGAGCTTGTTAAAACAGATTGTTGGGCCCCAACTCCAGAGTTTCTGATTCAGTAGGTCTAGGATGGCTTCTGAGAGTATATTTCTAGCAAGTTTCCAAGAGATGCTGAGAACCACTGGTCTGTAAAGTCCCTCAGCTCGTGCCACCCAACATTCAGTGCCGCCCAAGGAAATGCAGAATCACAGCCAAATGAAGCATCTCTCTTACTACTATGCTGAGATTTGGAGTGCAGGGACGAGTCCTGTCACCATGGAAACTCAGTGGTCCCATGGGCTGAGTCTGAGCTTCTCTCTGGAGGTCGAGCCTTGGGGTGGACACAGAAATGCTGGCCTGGCCGTGGAGGAGGACCTGGGGTTCTCTAACAGATCTGTGAGTTTGGGTGGTAGTGAGTGGTTGGCGATGACATTGGGGACCGGTACTGCCCAAACACTGGTTCTGGGCAGGAACAAGGCTGAGACTTTTCTTTCCTGAGACCAAGATCTTTGGTTTCAGTTGAGAATAATTTCTGATGTCATCCATTCAATAAATATTTATTGAGTTCCTGTTCGGTACCTGGCTCTGTGCTGGGCCGTGCTGGGGACTCAGCAATGACTGAAACAGCCTGGGCTCCGCCCTCATGGGATTCCCTACCTCGACGTGGAGGCAGACACGTAAACAATAAATTAAACAAGGGATTATAAAGTGTGATAAAGGCTATGAAGAAATCTTGGGGTCAGTAGTATCTCAGAGAAGGCTGAGGATGGGAGAACTACTGAGATAGAGTGGGAGGGAAAATTTCCTTCATTTTGATGGGACAGACACATGCAGCGTCCTGGCTACAAGCAGTGGCGATGGGGCAGACATGTTCCTTACTCGGTGGTGCTCGTAGTCTTCAGCAGACATATGAGTCACTGTAACATAAGGTCATGTCAGATTCTAATGTAAATTATAAAACAAAGGCACCTACCTGTAAGTGACTATAGTGGGGGTCCTAAGGACTATCTTGGCTATAGGTCAGGGAAGACCTATCTAGGAGATGACATTTGCAGAGAAGGAGGCCATGCAAAGAACTGGAGGAAGAGAATCCTGGCACAGACCAGCCTGTGCAAAGGCCCAGAGGCAGGGAAGACAACTGGCTTTCTGCTTTCAAATCTGCTCAAGTGTGGCCCATCCTGGCTGCCCCTGGATGGCAGCGAGTCTATATGGAAGGTTAGGGGGCAGTGTGGGGTGTTATTTTAGCTGAACCCGGTATTTCCTGGCTGAAAAGGGATTTTAGATAACAATAATATTAGCTAAGTTTTATGGAGGGCCTCAAATGGTCAGATCCTGTGTTAAGCCATTTCTCTGTGTGATCCTGAATCCTCATGTTAATGGCTGAGTCAGGAGCTCAAATCTCATTTTATAGGGAAGGAGGCTCAGAGAGGTTAAGCAACTTGCCCCAGGCCACACAGCCAGTGAGTGACAGCTGGGATTCAAACCAATATCTGCGTGACCCCACACTACATGCTCTGAAAGCATGTCTTCCTAACAGTCCCATTTTATAAGCATACAACTGAGGCCTAGAGATGGGATGTGGTTTACCCAGTCTATAAAACAACATCTCCCAGCACCTTGTTTAACAGCAGCCAGCATTTATTTTATTTGTTATTATTATTTTTAAAATATATTTTATTGATTTCAGAGAGGAAGGGAGAGGGAAAGAGATAGAAACATCAATGATGAGAGAGAATCACCAGTTGGCTGCCTCTTGCATGCCCCCCACTGGGGATCGAGCCTGCAACCCAGGCATGTGCCCTGACCAGAACTAAACTGGGAACCCTTCAGTCCGCAGGCCGATGCTCTATCCAGCATTTATTTATTTATTTTTTAAAATATATTTTATTGATTTTTTACAGAGAGGAAGGGAGAGAGATAGAGAGTTAGAAACATCGATCAGCTGTCTCCTGCACATCTCCCACTGGGGATATGCCCGCAACCCAGGTACATGCCCTTGACCGGAATCGAACCTGGGACCTTTCAGTCCGCAGGCCGACGCTCTATCCACTGAGCCAAACCGGTTTCGGCTATCCAGCATTTATATAGCACCTACTATTGTGGCAGTTCCAAGTGCTTCCCATATAGTATTAGCTGATTTAATGTTCACAACAGCCCAATGAGGCAGACGTTATTGTGTCCATTTTATAGATGAGGAAACCAAGGCACAAACGGATTAAGTAAGGAGTGTAAGGCCACATAGCAAACAAGTAGCAGAGCCAGAATTTGAATTGAGGCAGAGCTCTGGTCATTGTTGCCCGGGGCCTGTTTCCCCTTGCAGCGTAGGAGCTCCTTAAGGGCTCAAAGTCTAATTCATCTTCGGGTCCCCAGGTCATTCAGTATAGATGCCTAAGGTTTTTCCCAGCTCAAGTGACTTGAGGTTGTCCTGCCAGTGATCTGCAGCAGGTCCCTTTCTCTCTCCCAGCCTCCGTGCCCCCATCTGCCAAGTGAGGGTGTCTTCCCCACCCTGCTGACTTCACAGATTACATGAGATAAAGGGTGCAGGAATACTGCTTTCCAAGGAGCAAAGGTCTGGCTGCCAGGAGCCACTCCCCGAGAGTTGAGGAGGAGGACAGCTCTGGCATCGGGCTGGTCGGTGTCTGAGGCCAGTGGCCAGCACAGGCAACCCTGGGTGGGGCGTCGGGCCCGGCCTGCCCTTGCTTGCTGTGTGACTCCAGGCTCACTTACTCCCTGTGGAGTTCCCCTTGTCCTGTCTATGGAATAAAGGGAGGTTGGTTTCAGTTTCTCCATGGCCCCTTCTAGGGCTGAGGTGATAAGGGATTCCTAGCGTTACTGTCCCTCCTCCCTCAGGAAGTGGGAGTGAATCCAGGATGGCGGGTGGGCACTGCTGGGGGACTAGCCTATGATGCAGAGTGGGTGGCTGCCTGGAGGAGGAGGATCGGCCTCCTGGGATCTTCAGACACCAGCCAGTGACCTTTGGGGGCCTAGGGTGCACCGTAGGGAGAGAGCACCCCCACCTTTTGTTTAGAATCTAAAGTGTTCATTTTTCTCCTGGTTATAAGACCCTTGGCTTTTCCTCCAATTCCCAACAACACTTCATAATCCCTGGCCTAAATGTTTTTGGGGAGACATTTGAGGGGACCATGACCCTGGGACCGCCAACATTGGGAGCTAAACAGAAGGTAGCCAGGAGAAGGTTTAGCATCCCTGGGAGTCAGAGCCCAGTTTCCCAGGAGGGGAGAGGGAGGGTACCAGGAAAGGATGGGGTGGGGAATCTGTCTTAAAAATGAAAGTTTGACCACTTACCTGGCCCTCACCTTTCTCTTTTTCTCTTCCTCTTTCTCCCGCAGATGAACTGGGTGAGTATCGCAGGGCAAGTCTGAGGGAGGCTGAGGAGTCCAGTGCTCACAGCAGAGAGCTTGGTCTTCCTTGTGGGGGTGTTGAGGGGAGGGTCACAGTGTGACTTCGGGGCCTGTTGGGACAGTTGAACAGTCGTGTTTCCAGGTACCAGTGGTGCGTGACACCCGGCAAAGGCTGTCATGTCAGCTGCCGCCCGTGTCACTGTTCATTCCTCCAGTGAGTTGTACTGAGCACCTGCCACTGTGCTGAGCACGTGCCAGGCTGTTCCAGGCCCCGGGGATTCAGTCACAGACCAGAGGGCCCTCTGCAGCTGACGCTCTAGCGGGGGAGACAGTAGCAAAAGGAGTAAATGAATAAGATAAGGTCAGACTGGGCAAAGGGCTGTGAAGAAAATCAAACAGGTAGAGGGAGAGAGGGCATTAGATGGGGCCTTTCTGGAGTGGTGGCATCTGAGCTAAGACCAGAGGACGAGGAGCCAGTAGGGGTTGGATGAGGGGAAGCATGGAACAGGCAGATGGAAGAGCAAGTACACTGCCCTGAAAAGGGCCAGGCTTGGTGGGTGCAAGCAACAGAAAAAAGACTGGATGGGTGCAAGGGGCGGGGGGGGGGGCGGATGAGGGGGTGGCGGGAGGGCCCAGGACAGCAGGGGCCAGGCCGCAGCAAGGCTCTATGCCAGCACCAGAGGTGTGGGGTTCTGTTTTAGTTTTGCTTTTCTGAGATGAATGGGGTTTGGAGAAGGTTTTATATGGGGAGGTGTTGACTTTGTCTTTAAGGGAGATGGAAGCACAGCAGGCTTCTGTCAGGGTGTAACATGAGATCTCTCTGGCTGTGTGTGGAGGACAGATTGGGGCAGCGGTTCTCAACCTGTGGGTCTCGACCCCTTTGGCGGTCGAACGACCCTTTCACAGTGGTCGCCTAAGACCATCCTGCATATCAGATATTTGCATTACGATTCATAACAGTAGCAACATGACAGTGATGAAGTAGCAACGAAAATAATTTTATGGTTGGGTCACAACATGAAGAACTGTATTTAAAGGGCCAGAAGGTGAGAACCACTGGATTGGGGGAACAGGAGTGGTGGTTCAGATGGAAGACATGGAGGGTGGGCCAGGACGGAGGCGGTGTGGGTGGAGAGAACTGAGGAAGAGGCAGAAGTTCATGCATGGGACTTGCAGATCATGAGCAACTAGCACAGATGTGCACCCTGCCAGCTGGAGCACGTGGTGGGGGGTGGTGCTCTTAGGGAGGGCAGTGGACAGGCAGGCGCAGGGGAAGGAGAAACCAGACTGCCCCCCCTGCCCCCCGGGTCTCTGGCTTCAAGAACTGGGGCGTGCGGGGAGGCTGTTGGCGAGGACAGCGGGGGCTTTGTGTGTTTTGGGTTTGTGGCCCCGCATTCGGCCCACAAGAAATGAATGGATTGGGAGAGGCGGGAGAGGCACGGATGCGGGGAGGGGGCTCAGCAAACCTTTTCTTTTTTATAACCGGCTTTTGCTTCTCCCGCAGAGATCATCGATGAGTACATCAAGGAGAACGGCTTCGGCCTGGAGGTGGCGCCGCCGGGCCCGGGAGAGGGGCTGACGCGCCTGGTGTCTCGCGGGGCAACCTCCCTGAGCACCGTCACCCTGGGCCCCGCCGCGCCCCCGGCCACGCCGCCGCCCTGGGGCTGCCCCGCGAGCCGGCTCGCGCCCTCGGCCCCGCGGCCGCACCTGGTCATCGTCGAGCAGCCCAAGCAGCGCGGCATGCGCTTCCGCTACGAGTGCGAGGGCCGCTCCGCCGGCAGCATCCTCGGGGAGAGCAGCACCGAGGCCAGCAAGACGCTGCCCGCCATCGAGGTGGGGCCCGGGGGGTGGGGGTCGCGCTTCCCGGCCCAGCATTCGCCCCGCGTGTCCTGCGCCACGCGTTTGATGGTGGTGGTTAGCATCGCCGGCGCTATTGTTGGAGCCGGTACTACTGTCACGTGGCCCCACCTTCAAAAGGGCCTCAGAGCGGCTCTTCCCGACCCTTTGACGCCAACTGCCATGGCTGCGGAGGCAGGGGAGCCTGTCGGAGCGAGGCCTGGCGCAGCCGAGCGGCTGGGTTCGAATCCCCGTGCAGCCATTTGCTAGCTGTGCAGCCTGGGCGGGTGGCTCAGCCCCGCTGTGCCTGTTTCCTCTAGGAAATGGGATGGCAGTAATAACCAGCCAGCTGGGGTTGCTGGGAGGAGTGAATGGTTCGGACATGCTCAGGGCCTCCAGCTGGTCAGCGCTCCATAGAGTTGAGCTGCTGGTACTATTATTATCATTAGAGGCCTGGTCCTTACAGCCTCCCTCAGTCCCTACCCACCGGACCCCAGCAGCAAGCTAACCTACCGGCGGAAGCCCCCTGGTGGTCAGTGTGTGTTATAGCTACCTGTTGAAGGGTTGCTTAGGCTTTTATATATATAGACCATCGTTGCTCTTAGGCCTGGCCATTCCACGCTCAGGCATTGGTAGTGTAGCTGTGTCTGTGTCTGGGCGCACAGAGGGATGTCCAAGGTTATCCACTGCAGCCTTGTTCGCGGGAGAAGGAGGGCATTTCAATGTGCATCAGTCAGGGAGGGACTGGTAAATGAGTCAGCAAACAGCTACACATCAGAATTCTGTGCAGTTGTAACACATATATCTGTGTATGTGTGCAGGTAAATATAAATACCTACGGTTAATACAGAAAAAATTTTAAATGAAGATTCCATTAGGTACTGATGTGGAAGTATTTCCAAGATGTATTAATAATCCCTCCCCAAAATGGAGGAGGGTAGGGTATGATACTGGCTTTTGTGTTAAGAGAGGGAAAATAAGATTTTAATTTTGTATTTGCGAGTATGCGCATAAAGAAACTCTGGAAGGAAAAACAAAAATTAGTAGAGGTGATTACTTTTGGGAAGGAGTGCTCAATGGATAAGGTACAGGTAAGGTGTGTGGGTTTTTGTTTTTTAACTATATACATCTTCATTTTGTTTTAAATATTTGAGTCGTATGATATGGTTCAAAAATGTTTGAAAATGTAAAGATTTATATTAACAGAATTTAAGTTAAAATGAACAGAAGACACTCCCCCCACCCCCAGAGGTAACCGTTGTTATCAGTATCTCATGTGTCCTTCCAGAAGGATTTTGATTATACAGGTGAATATATACATACATAAATACCATCCCCCTTTTGGTACATAGAGGGGAGCATGATATATATATATATATATATATATATATATATATATATATATACACACACACATACAGATGATCCCGGACTTACCAGATGGTTCGACTTACAATATTTTGACTTTGCGATGGGGTAACATTTGATATACACATAAAAAATTGCATGAGATATTGCACACTTTATTATAAAACTAGAGGCCCGATGCACAAATTTGTGCAAGGGGCTGGGCCCTCGTAGCCCTGGCTTTGTCTGGAAGGTCGTTCGGCTGTCCAGTCTAATTAGCATATTATGCTTTTATGATTATAGACTAGAGGCCCAGCACGCAGGAAATCGTGCGCGAGTAGCTCGCTTCCGCTTGCCTCAGCTGGCCGCCCTGCCCATAGCTGCTCGTAGCTCTCTGTTGCTAGTAGCTCATGCCCCACCCTCCACCGCTTGTAGCTCTCCACCACTAGTAGCTCACGCCCACCTCCCCACCTCGAGAGCCGCTGCTCCTGGGGTTGGAGGTGGGGGACCGAGAGGTGCTCAATGCACCTCCTGGTGACCGGTCATTACAGCATTACGGCGCTAGGGCCATGGGTCTTTTCTAATATAAGTAGACTTTGTGTTAGATGATTTTGCCCAACTGTAGGCTAATGTAAGTGTTCTGAGCACATTTAAGGTAAGCCGGGCTAAGCTGTGATGTTCTGTATGTGCATTGAATGCATTTTTGACCTGATGTTTTCACCCTACACTGGGACATTTATCGGTGCGTAACCCCATCATAAGTTCATCGTAAGTCGAGGAGCATCTGTATAGTATCTGTGTATTGTTCTGTGCTTTGCTTTTTTTTTTTTTAACTTAAGAATATATCTTGGCCCTGTCCAGGTAGCTCGGTTGGTTGGAGCATTATCCTGTACAGCAAAAGGTTGTGGGTTCGATTCCTGGTCAGAGAACATACCTCATTGTGGGTTTGATCCCTTGTCAGGGCCCATGGGGGAGACAACCAATCGATGTTCCTCTCTCACATCGATGTTTCTCTCCCCCCCTTCCTCTCTCTCTAAAAATCAATAAACATATATTCAGGTGAGAAAAAAAAAAGAATATATCTTGGAGCTCGGCTCACACTACCATGTATGAAGCTGCCCGATGCTCGCTTCCACGGTGTCCGTAGTGTGGGTGTGTGGTAATTTCTGGTGCAGTGACTTATTGGTGCGCAGTTACGTTGTTTCCATCTCCTGCTATTTATTGTAAGTGGGGCTGTAGAGAAGGACATGGTTCGTCTGTTATTTCCTTCATTTGTGTCACTCACATAACTCCTTGAAGTGGAACTGCTGGCCAAAGTAACTTGATGGATATGGCCCAATTGTCCCCCCTGGGGATCGTATCCGTGACTGTTTTTCCCAGTGATGTCTGAGGCCTGGTTCCTTGCTCTTTCCCAATACGGAGCCTTCATGTGCTTCTGGATCTTTGCCCAAATGTTTATTGAACCTCAATTGTGTACTAACCATTCCACCCGCCCCAGCTTCTCCCTGGCCTCCAGCTTCCTTCCCAGTCACCAGCTGTCAATCTCCTCCAAACCCCCCCCCCCCCCCCCCCCCCCCCCCGCACAGGGCAATCAGAAGAGTCCTGTTAAATTGCACATCTGCTCCTCGCCCCTGCTCAGAACCCTCCCTTGGCTCCTCAATGCGCTCCTCCAAGCACCTTCCTGGGCCTCCAAGACCTCTCGTTGTCTGGCCCATTTCCATCCATCCCCTCCTCACTCGCCACCTTCCAGCACCAGGCCTTTGCACACGCTGTTCCTTCTACCTGGAGTGCGGTCCTCCTGCAGCCTGGTCACCCCCTACTCACCCCTGAGGCCACAGCCCACCTCAGGGCCGGAGCTCCCTGGGCTGAGGTCTCCTGCCTCTCTGCCTCTCCCTCTCCCTCAGTGGGATTTGTACTCGTGGGTTTATTTGGGTGACTAGCAGAGCAGCCCTGACCTTCCGCACAAGTTGGGATTTTAGGGTCAAAAAGACTTGGGTTTGAGTCCTGCCTCTGCCACTTACCGGCTATGTGAATCGGGACAAGCCCAGGGCTTTCTTGGCCTCGGTTATCTCATCTGTGAAATGGAGATAAAGCTCCTGCCATTGGATGCTATGAGGGCGCCAGGGAGGTGGTCTGGCCCTGGCGGGCTGCCCCCTCTGCACAGCTAGATGGTTGTAGTTGTCATTTGATTTGGCTCCAGGCATCATGGCCTAAAGCAGCCTGCAGCCAGCCAGACATTCTGGTTAAAAGAATGATTTCCTTTGAAATATATATTCCCAGTCACTAGATTTTCAGGAAGGAGGTTAATGTGATGCACTGATGGGCAGTCATAGTCCCTTATTTATCTTTAAGCATTTTGTCTGTTTATTTAATTTGATAGGGGATTCTTTTCAACTTTCAACTCTGTCTCAACTTTTTCTTTTGAAAAATGTTAAACCTACATAAAATAGACAAGAATAGCGCAATGAACACCCATCCGCCTTTTATATTTGTTTTATGTTTCTCTCTCTCTTTATATAGACACTAGTGGCCCAGTGCACAATTCTTGCACAGCGGGAGGAGGTGTCCCTCAGCTCGGCCTGTACCCTCTCCAATCTGGAACCCCTCGGACATCCCTCTTGCAATCCGGGACCGCTGGCTCCTAACTGCTCACCTGCCTGCCTGCCCGATCACCCCTAATCACTCTGCCTGCTGGCCTGCTTGCCCCTAACTGCCCCTCCTGCTGGCCTGCTCGCCCCCAACTGCCCCCCTCTGCCTGCCTGATTGCCTCCAACTGCCCTCCCCTGCCTGCCTGATTGCCCCTAACAGACTCTACCTTGGCCCTGCCACCATGGTTTTGTCCGGAAGGACGTCTGGAAGGTCTCCTGGTCTAATTAGCATATTACCCTTTTATTAGTATAGATTTATGCATTTAAAAAATTTATTGATTTTTGAGAGAAACAGGAAGGGGAGAGAGAGAGAGAGAGAGAGAGAGGTATCGATTTGTAATTCCACTTATTTCTGCTTTCATTGGTTGTTTCTTGTATGTGCCCTGACCAGATGGCTAATCCGAAACCTTGGTGTATCAGAATGAGGCTCTAACCCAGTGGTCGGCAAACTCATTAGTCCACAGAGCCAAATATCAACAGTACAACAATTGAAATTTCTTTGGAGAGCCAAATTTTTTAAACTTAAACTATATAGGTAGGTACATTATTATTAACTTAATTAGGGTACTCCTAAGGCTTAGGAAGAGCCACACTCAAGGGGCCAAAGAGCCGCATGTGGCTTGCGAGCCGCAGTTTGCTGACCAATACATAGAGCTACCAGGCCGGGGCTCAAAACATTCTGTATCCCTCTTGTTTTGTTGTTTGCTTATTTCATAACCAGTCTGGGGTCACATGCTGCACTTATGAGGTCTTGCTAAGGTCTGAATGTTTGTGTCCCCCAAATTCATATGTTGCAATCCTAACCTCCAAGGTGATGGTATTAGGAGGTGGGGGGCCTTTGGGGTGATTAAGTCATGCGAGTAGAGCCCTTTGGGGTGATTCAAAAAGAGGCCCTAGCCCTGATCGGGAAACTCAGTTGGTTAGAGTGTCATCCCGATACACCAAGGTTACGGGTTCGATCCCTGGTCAGGATGCATACAAGAATCCACTGAATGCATGAATGAGTGGAACAGCAAATCAATGTTTCTCTCTCTCTCTCTCTCTCTCTCTCTCTCTCTCTCTCTCTCTCTCCTTTCCTCCTGCCTTCCCTCCCTTCCTCTCTCTCTAAAATCAATAAATAGAAAAAAATTTTTAAATGCATCTTTAAAAAAAAAAGAAAGAAGGAAAGGAAGAAACGAGGCCCCAGAGAGCTCGCTTTCCCCTCGTATCATGTGAGGAAGACAGCGAGAGTCTCGGCGGTCTGCAGTCTGGAGGAGGGTCTTCACCAGAACCTGACCATGTTGGCACCTTGACCCTGGACTTCCAGCCTCCAGAACTGTGAGGAAAATCTATTGCTTATCAGCCACCCAGTTCATGGCACTTTGTTAGGCAGGATTGGACTAAGGCAGGTGTCTTTTGACCTCAGTGTGTCTTTGGGTTTCGGGGTGTGGTCCTCGGTGGAGGAGAGGCCAGCTGTTCTGTGCAGTGTCCCCCATTCTGGGCTGTTGGCTGTCTTCAGGTTAGATCAGGTGACATGTTTTGGAGGGAATACCACAGCTGGGTGGCTGTCTCGGTGTCTCCCATCAAACGACATGGGGTGGCAGTTTGTCCCAGTTCCGTGACGCTGAGCCGGGTCCTGTGGTTAAGGCGATGCGTGAGTCTGCTCAGGCGGCCGTAGCCAAATGCCACCGGCTGGGTGGCTTGAACAACAGGAACTTACTTCTCACAGTTCTGGAGGCTGCAAGTCCAAGACTGAGGTGCTGGCCGGTTGGTTTCCCCTGAGGCCTCCCTCCCTGGCTTGCAGGCAGCCCCTCTCACTGTGTCCTCAAATGGTCTTCCCCTGGGTCACGCTCGTCTGGTGTCTCTCTGTGTTCAAATGGCCTCTTTTATTATTATTATTATTATTATTATTATTATTATTAAATTCTCACCTGAGGATACGTTTTTATTGATTTTAGAGAGGAAGGGGGAGGGAGAGGGAAGGAGAGAGGAGGAACATTGATGTGAGAGAGAAATATCGATCAGCTGCCTCCTGCACGCACCCCGGCCTTAGTGCGTGCCCTGACTGAGAACTGAGCCCGCCACCTTCTGGCGTACAGGGTGACGCTCCAACCAACTGAGCCACCTGCCAGGCAAGTGGCCGCTTCTTATAGGAGAGCAGGCAAACTGGAGCAGGGCCTACCCTCAGGGCTCTTTAACTTAGCTCTTTAAACACTCCATCTCTAAATACAGTCACATTTGAGGGAGTGGGGGTGGGGATTGAAATATGAATTTCAATTGACTTATCAATTGACTTATCAATCCCTCGGTGACTTATCAATATGCCACAGGTGGCGACTGCCAGGTCTCTCCGTTGTAACGGGGCAGCTCTCCCTTTGTAGTGCTACGTTACCTGTGGGATGCTACTTGCAGGCTGTGTTTCCCCTGCTTTTTATTTCTAAGTCTTTGCAGGCAGTTATTTGGGCTCGGTGTTGGTTTTGATCTCAGAGAGTTAGAACAGTAAATGCCCAGCAATAGGGGATGACCTGTTTCTGACTCTGGATTTGGGATTTTTCTTATCCCCATTTTTCAGAAGAGGAAACTGAGGCTCAGAGACGGTCAGTTACTTGCTCAGGGGCACACAGCACTTTTACTCTAGGAATTACTGGCGTGTGCTAAGTGCTCCTGTGTGCCAGGTACTCCATGATACCCATCTGACAGGTAAGGCCAGAGAGGTCTAATGTGCAGTCGGCCGGTGGTAGAGCCTGTTTGGTACCAGGTCAGACTCACTCCGAGGCCTCACGCCTTATCCACAATCTTGTGTGACATCTCAAAGATGAACAGCCTTCAGCCCTGTGGCCTTCCTGAATCCTCACACCAACCCTGATCTCTTCAGAATCTCCTAACATTATAGCAGGAAGCTGGTTAAGAATGGTTTTAATCCTATCTGACTCAATGAAATGTATTAATAATATTACTTACCTCTACTCATAACCATGCCCAGAATCCATAATGCCCTAACATTAGAAAGAAGGAGAAATAAAAGGAAACGAGTGGAGCATATGTCAGCACATTTTATTTCAGTATTAAATTCTCGGCCACAGTCCCAGGGAAGCTTAATGAAGGTGGCAGTTGCTTTTGACCTCATTAATGCAGTGGCCACGGATGCAGCCTGAACCAGATTGGCGGACTCGGTGATTTAGAAAAATTCAGTGTATTTTAAAATTAAGGGAAAAATATAGCACTAGGTTCTGGGCTCTGATGATTTTTAAAAATATATGAATTTTTTATTGAGTTCAGAGAGGAAGGGAAAGAGAGAAACATCAGTGATGAGAGAGAGTCATTGATCAGCTGCCTCCTGCATGCCCCCTACTGGGAATAGAACCTGCAACCTGGGAATATGCCCTTGGCCAGATTCAAACCTGAGACCCTTCAGTCCACAGGCTGATGCTCTATCCATTGAGCCAAACCGGCTAGGGCTGGGCTCTGGTGATTTCAAACAGGTTTTGCACTGACATGAAATGGTGGTGGGAGGTTCAGAAGTCTTGCAGGACTTGTGTGGGATGCCCTTGGTTTGTAGGCTGAGTAGCATCTCTGGGCCTGTCTACTGCCTGCTGAGGGTGCGCATCAGTGTCACCAAAATCACCCCAATGTCTCGAATGTCCGCTAGAGGGCAGTATTATCCCACTGAACATCGCCGGTTTATTATATATATATATATTTTTTAAATATATTTTATTGATTTTTTACAGAGAGGAAGGGAGAGAGAGAGAGAGTTAGAAACATCGATGAGAGAGAAACATTGATCAGCTGCCTCCTGCACATCTCCTACTGGGGATGTGCCTGCAACCTAGGTACATGCCCTTGACCGGAATCGAACCTGGGACCTTTCAGTCCGCAGGCCGACGCTCTATCCACTGAGCCAAACCGGTTTTGGCATATTATTATATATTTTTTTAAATGTGTGTTTTTTTTTTTCTTGATTTCAGTGAGGAAGGGAGAGGGAGAGAGAGAGAGAAACATCAATGATGGCCCCAGCTGGTTCGGCTCAGTGGAGAGTCAGCCTGCGGACTGAAGGGTCCTGGGTTCAATCCCAGTCAAGGGCACATGCCCAGGTTGTGGGCTCGATCCCCAGGAGGGGGCGTTCAGGAGGCAGCCAATCAATGATTGTCTCACCATTGGTGGTTCTATCTCTCCCTCCCTCTCGGAAATCAATAAAAACATATTTTTAAAAAAATTAAAATGAGAAACATCAATGATGAGAACAATATCACTAATTGGCTACCTCTGGCACACACACACCCCTCCCCGCACTGGGGATCAAGCCCTGACCTCCTGGTTCATAGGTTGACACAACCACCGAGGAAGTCAGCTGGGCAGTTTTATTGTGTTTTACAGGCTCCAGCTTTAGTAGTTCAGAGCAGGGCCTAGCTGCTAGCAAGTAACTTAACAAAGCTTCATCGGTCTGGGCCCATGGTTTAAAGGGTTGTGTTTTTTTTGTTTTTATATAGTGTGTTGTTGTTTTTTAATGTATTTTTTTAGGGAGAGGGAGAGAGAGAAAGAGAGAGAAACCGATGAGAAACATCAATTGGTTGCCTCCTGCACGCCCCTAAGTGGGGATTGAGCATGCAACCCGGGCACGTGCCCTGACCGGGAATCAAATGGTTGACGTCTTGGTGAGCAGGAGGGAGCTCAGCCAAGGGAGCCACACCATCAGGACTAAACGAGTTGCTTTTTATCCACTGCTGCCTTTGGCTGCTGAGCAGAAATTCAGCCCATTTGCCAAAACTTCCTTTTTTAAAAAGAGAATCTGGCCCAGCTGGCGTGGCTCAGTGGTTGAGCATCGACTCATGAACTAGGAGGACACTGGTTCCATTCCCAGTCAGGACACATGCCCAGGTTGCGGGTTCGATCCCCAGCATGGGACGTGTAAGAGACAGCGGATCGACGATTCTCTCTCATTATTGATGTTTCTGTCTCTCTCCCTTCCTCTCTGAAATCAATAAAAAATACATATATATTTTTAAAATATGTTTTTATTGATTTTAGAGAGAGAGGAAGGGAGAGGGAGAGATAGAAACATCAACATCTGTCAGCTGCCTCCTGCACACCCCCTGCTGGAGGTCGGGCCTGCAACTCGGGCATGTGCCCTGACCAGGAATCGAATCTTGACCTCCTGGTTCACAGGGCAACGCTCAATCACTGAGCCACACCGGCTGGGAAATAAAAAAATATATATTTTAAAAAACCCGAGAATCTGGAAATCTGGAATGACATGATATCTCATCGTTTTTCAATGTAGGCTCCAAATTTTCCCAACTTTTTATCTTAAAAAATGTTTTAAATCTTTAAAAAAAAATTTTAACAAAGTTTTATTGAGGTATAATTGATGTACAAAAAGTTGCACTCATTTAATGTATACAATTGATGAGTTTTGAGGTAAATTTAATCTACAGAAAAATTAAAAGAACAGGAACCTGTGTACTCTTCACCCATACGCACCAGCTGGCATTTGCCACATTTGCTGTTCTGGTTGCTCGCTCTCTACACACACACACACACACACACACACACACACACACACACTGATTTTCTTTTGCTGAACTATTTGCAAATGAGTTGTAGTGGTCATGTTAACGTCACACTTCAGCTTTCAAAGTGCATCCCCTAAGTGTAAGCTCCTACACAGCTACAGCACGGGCACTACCGTAGGAATATTGACGGTGCTCCATAACATCATCTCATAGAGTCCATACTTGAATTGCCCAGTTGTCCCAAAATGCGTTTTATGGCTGTTTCTCTCTCCTCAATCCACGATCCAAGCAGGGATCACATGTTGTGTTTGGTGGTTGTGTCTCTTTAGACTCTCTCCTTTTTATTTTATTTTTAAAAATATATTTTTATTGATTTCAGAGAGGAAGGGAGAGGGAGAGAGAGATAGAAATGTCAATGATGAGAGAGAATATTGATCAGCTGCCTCCTGCACGCCCCTTGCTGGGAATTGAGCCCATGACCCGGGGGACTGGAAACTGAACCATGACTTCCTGCTCAACCACTGAGCCACATCGGATGGGCTAGTGACTCTCTGCTTTTTAAAAAATGGATTTATATTTTAAGTTGCATTTTATCTTAAAATTTTAATGTAATAATTACAATTTTAAATGTAGTTTTAAATATCAATTTAACAATTAACTTAGTCAAATTAACCTTGAATATGAAGTTAACATTAAATTTAATATAATAAACATATATTATCATATTTTATCTTCACATATTTGTTAAGATCAACTCTTAAGTATACAGCTTGATAAATTTTTATTTATTTATCTTTATTGTTGAGAGTATTATAGATGTCCTCCATTTTTCCTCCATTGCCCCTTCCACCAGTTCCCGTCCACCCAAGGCATTCACCATGCTATTGTCTCTATCCATAGGCAATGCATATATGCATATAAATTATGTGGTTAATCTCTTCCTGCCCCTCCCCTTCCCCTTGAGATCCAGCAGTCTGTGCCATGATTCCACGCCTCTAAACCTATCTGTTTATTAGTTACTTATGTACACACTATGGAACTACCAGCCAGGTCAAAATACATGTTTCTTTTCCTTTCATCCAAAATATGACACCCATCTTTTTATTGTTGTTAATCCTCACCCGAGAATATTTTTTCCATTGATTTTTTTATTTATTATTTTTAAAAATATATTTTATTGATTTTTTACAGAGAGGAAGGGAGAGGGATAGAGAGTTAGAAACATCAATGAGAGAGAAACATTGACCTGCTGCCTCTTGCACACCTTCCACTGGGGATGTGCCCGCAACCAAGGTACATGCCCTTGACCAGAATCGAACCTGGGACCCTTCAGTCCGCAGGCCAGCGCTCTATCCACTGAGCCAAACCAGTCAGGGCTCCATTAATTTTTCAGAGACAGTGGAATGGAGGAAGGGAGGGAGAGAGGGAAGGAGAGAGAGAGACATTGACTGGTTGCCTCCCACACATGCCCTGAAGTGGAACCTGCACCCCAGGTTCCTGTCCTTGACCAGGAATCGAACCACAACCCTTCAGTGTGTGGGCCGACACTCTAACCACTGAGCAACACCAGCTAGGGCAACACCCATCTTTTTATCATCTTTCATGACATTGATATATTTGACCTGGTGACCTGCAGTTTGAGTTTGTCTGGTGCTTCCTCACGGTTAGGCTCAGGTGATGCACTGCGGAGGGGCTGTCGCAGCCGTGACGCTGTGTCCTTCCCGGCGTTGGGCGTGCCTGGGTCACTGGGCCGGTACCGGTGAAGCTGACCTTGCTCACCCGGTTAAGGTGGTGGACACCGTAAGGGTGCCTTTCTCTCCTGCCATGAGGATGTTATCTGTGGGCTGTGCTTAGAGGCCTGGGAGGCACCCAATGTTTAAAAGCCTGAGTGGCCAGAGGAAGTATATCTGGGGGCAGCTAACGTGTTACAAGGCCCTCAGGGCAGCAGCTGGAAGTCGCAGGGTTAGGATCTGGGGGGGGGGGTCTTAAGCAAGCACCCCACCCGTCCATCACTCTAGGGGGAAGCGGAGGAGGTGGGGACCTACCCAGGGAGTCCCCAGGGAGTTTGGATAGATGCAGGTATCCACGATGGGACCCCCAAAAGTGCACTGTCTTCCTGCAGCTCCGGGACTGCGGAGGGCTGCGGGAGGTGGAGGTGACCGCGTGCCTGGTGTGGAAGGACTGGCCTCACCGCGTGCACCCCCACAGCCTCGTGGGGAAAGACTGCACCGACGGCGTCTGCAGGGTGCGGCTCCGGCCTCACGTCAGCCCCCGGCACAGGTACCCAACCCCCGCCCCAGACCCTCCGCTCTTGGTCATGGAGAGTCAGAGGGGCTAAGAATCACCCAGGGAGACCTCGGGGCAAGGCCCGGCTCAGCCAGACTCTCCCGACGGCATTTCCCAGACCAGCAGTGGGCGAGCGGCCTGCGGGGGTGGAGGGATCTCCTCAGGCCTGGAGCCCTGCGCCCCACTCACGTTCACATCGTTCTATAGGGTGTCCCAAAATTCATGCAAGATTTGCAATTGGGTTGAATTGTAAATCTTTTGCGCGAATTTTGGGACACCCTATATTTATCTCCATGTTGTAGAGGAAATGGAGGCTCTGAGAGGCTGCAGGGCTACAGAGAGCCAATGGCAGGGCTGGGATCTGACCCAAGACCCGACTTACCGAAGGCCCGTTCTTTCACTTTATAATTTATATGTTTTTAATAAATAAAAAACAAAAAGGTTCAGAAAGAGTGTGCAGTGAAAAATGAATTTCCTTCCTCCTTTGGTCTTCCAGATACTAGTGTCCTGGAGGCGCTAAAAATTGTCCTGGAGGCAATTAAAAATATGCTCTGCGTAGATATATCTTTTCTCTCCTTATAAATAATAGCAGACACTCGAACCTCATTTTTGTGTTCCAGTACATCTTGGAGATCGTGCCTTTCGGAACAGTTGGAGCTGCCCTATCCTTTTTACTGGCCGCATAATATTCCAACGTGTGGATGCACACAGCGACTTGATATCAATGTTTATTATTGATATCAGAGAGGAAGGGAGAGGGAGAAAGAAACATTAGTGATGAGAATCATTGATCGGCTGCCTCCTGCATGCCCCCCAGCTGGGGATAGAGCCCACAACCCAAGCATGTGCCCTGACCGGGAATCGAACTGTGACCTCTTGGTTCATAGGCTGACGCTCAACCGATGAGCCACACCGGCCTAGCAACTCCTCCATTAATGGGTACCTACGCTGGTTTCAGTCCCTTGTGCTTCTGTGATAAACTGAGTCGCAGTGAATTGCTTTATGTATAGATCATTTCTTCTCTGGGATAAATTCCTAGAAATGAAATTGCCGGCTCCAAGTAGGTACCTGTATACTCTTAGTGATCTATACATTTAGTAGGAGCAGGGATTTTTGTCTCTCTTGTTCCCTGCGATATCCCCCGGCGCATAGCACTTGCCTGGCACACAGTAGGTGCTCAGAAAATATTTGTGGAATGGATGAATACGGCCAGATCGTCCTCCAGTGTGAATTGCTGGAGCATTTCCGGCCCCTCAGCAGTGGGCGAGAGTGGCTGACTCCCCACCACCTCACCCGCAGGGGGTGCTAGCACATGCTTTGATCTTTGCTGTCTGGATGCGTTTGTGAAAATTGGCATTGCGTTGGTGTTTCATTTGAGTTTTCTTATCAATGAGGTTGGCCAGTGTTGACACCCTGGAGGGTTTGAACCCCGGACCCCTTCAAAGCTGGGACCCCTGGGCCCAGGGCAGGTAGCATCTGCTGGAGTCCTCCTGGGGGTTAGAGCTACCCCTGCCCCCTGGTGATGACCTCCCTTCCACCTGCCCCCCACGCAGCTTTAACAACCTGGGCATCCAGTGTGTGAGGAAGAAGGAGATCGAGGCTGCCATAGAGCGGAAAATCCAGCTGGGCATCGACCCGTATAACGGTGAGCCCAGACCCCAACCCCTCTGCCCACTCCCCTCCCCTGCCTTCTCTGGGCCCCACCATCGCCTCCAGCCCTCCCCTCTCCCGCACCCTCAGCTTTCCCACATCTCTCTCGCAGCTGGGTCCCTGAAGAACCATCAGGAGGTGGACATGAACGTCGTGAGGATCTGCTTCCAGGCCTCTTACAGGGACCAGCAGGGACACATGTGCCAGATGGAGCCCGTGCTGTCTGAGCCTGTCTATGACAAGAGTGAGTGGAGGGTGCTGTGTCCATAGGACTGTCTTTGGCTGCAGGTACCAAAAGCCCCACATACAAAGGCACGGACCAACAGGGAGTGAGTTTCTTTCTTTCTTTCTTTCTTTCTTTCTTTCTTTCTTTCTTTCTTTCTTTCTTTCTTCTTTCTTCCTTCCTCCCTCCCTCCCTTCCTTCCTTCCTTTCTTCCTTCCTTCCTTCCTTTCTTCCTTCCTTCCTTCCTCCCCTCCCCTCCCTCCCCTTCCCTCCCATTCCCTTCCCTTCCCTCCCTTGTTCCTTTCTTTCTTTCTCTCTTTCTTTCTTTCTTCCTTTTTTTCATTAATCTTCACTGAGGATATTTTTTTAGAGAGTGGAAGGGAGGGGGAGAGACAGAGAGAGACACATCGATTGGTTGCCTCCCGCACATGCCCCACACAGGGCTGGGGATGGAGCCTGCAACTGAGGTACGTGCCCTTGACCAGAATCCAACCCAAGACCCTTCAGTCCTCAGGCTGACACGCTAACCACTGAGGAACACTGGCTGGGTGGGCGTTCTCTATGTGTCTGTGTCTCAGTTTTGAAGCCTGGTCCCGTGGATTCAGCGGCTCAGCAGTTTTGGGGAACTGGTTCAGCAGCTCTGTGATTCTCTTTGCTTTCCCCTCATGGTCATGAGCTGGCTGCTGCAGCTCTAGGCGTCATGTCTGTATTCGAGGCGTGATGGGCAGTGCCACCCCGTATGGCGAGCGAGCTGTCCACTGACAGAGCCAGGGGTCAGCGTTTCCTATGTGGTCTGTGGAAGCGGGACCTTCGCATATTGTAGGGCGTACGGCCTGTACACCTGTGCTAGGCTACCCTAGGGAAGAGGCAGCATGAGTAATACTGTTTCTGTCTTTGATAGAGAAAATAATATATTCCCCAGGAACCCCCTGGTAGATTGCTTTCCCCCCCCTTTTTTATTTTATTTATTTATTTATTTATTTTTTAAAATATATTTTTTATTGATTTTTTTACAGAGAGGAAGGGAGAGAGATAGAGAGTTAGAAACATCGATGAGAGAGAAACATCGATCAGCCCCCTCCTGCACATCTCCTACTGGGGATGTGCCCGCAACCCAGGTACATGCCCTTGACCGGAATCGAACCTAGGACCTTTCAGTCCGCAGGCCGACGGTCTATCCACTGAGCCAAACCGGTTTCGGCTCCCCCCTTTTTAAAAAACAACAACATGTTTTTATTGATTTTTAGAGAGAGAAGGAGAGGGATAGAGAGATGGAAACATCGAGGAAAGGAAACATCATCATAGGCCGCCTCCTGCACTCCCCCTACCTGGGGGTCCAGCCTGCAACCTGGGCTTGTGCCCTGACTGGGAATCGAACAGTGACCGCTTGGTTCATGGGTCAGTGCTCAACCACTGAGTCACATCAGCCGGGTTTCCCCCTCCCCCTTTTTAATTGACTTTATTGAGATGACATTGGTTAATAAAAATTACATAGTTTCAGGCATACAATTCTATAATACATCATCTGTATGTTGTGCTGTGTGTGCACCACCCAAGTTCGACTTCTGCTTATGTCCCATTGGCCAGGCTTGGTCCCATGGTTGCAAGGGAGTCTGGGAAAGAAAGTATTTAGGTTTTCATCCTCAATAGAGGGGTACAGGCATGGAAGAGGGGGTTGGGAATGGCTGCTAGGTTTTAGCCAGCTTACAGTGACTGCCATAAGCATTAAAATGGGGAAGGCTATTACTTCAATCAGGGCTTTTATGGATGCAAGTGATAGAATCTGAACTCGAATGGGCAGAAAGAGAAAAAAAAGAATTTGTTCCATTAACTAAAAAAACATCTAGAGGTAGCACAGTGCTTCAGGCCTTCTTCAGAGAGGTCATTAGGGTCTGCGTCCTCTCTAGCTATGCTTCCTCCGTGTTAGAGTCACTCTTGGCAATGCCATCCCACCTGGGAGCAAGGTAATTGTGTGCGGCCCTAGGCTCATATCCTTCCAGGTTGGCACCTCTCCCGGTCTCCTAATAGTTCTGCTCAAAGTCTCAGGGCTGTCTCTCATTGGCCTGAGGTTGGTCATGTGTCCTCTCTGACCAATCAGCTGTGGCCAGGAGGAGGTGATGTTCTGATTGGCCAGGTCTGGGGCACATGCTCACTGCTGAGCTAGGGAGTGGACTCAGTCTTACCCTACCCCGCATCACTGAGATGTGGGGTGGTCCCTCCAAAGAAAGTTGGGGGGCAGTTAGCAGAAGGGCCAGGACTGGTAGAGGTAAAACAACAGGTGTACACTACCGGTTTCAGGACATTAACCCTCATCTAGGAATTGGCTCTGATGCCTGACCCTGCCAACTCCCCCTGAATTCGAGGGTCTCTCCTTTAGCCAGACACTCGCCCGACCTCAGCATGGAGGACTTGTCCATTAACCCCCGCTTGTCTGAGTGGCTTCTTTCTCCACCCCGACCCTGGGTTCCAGGAGGGACAGGTGCCCTGGCTTCTCTATCCCCCACCTCTCCCTGGCCCAGGGTGGGCGCCCACAGGGTACCTGGTAAGGATGTGATGACTGAATTCCCGTTTTTTCTCATGTACCTCTTCCTCATGCTCCTTCCCAGAGTCCACAAACACGTCCGAGCTGCGGATCTGCCGGATCAACAAGGAGAGCGGGCCGTGCACAGGTGGCGAGGAGCTCTACCTGTTGTGTGACAAGGTGCAGAAAGGTGAGGGGCCTGGGGCAGCCAGCAGGCCCGGGGGGCTGGCGGCTTGTGGGGTAGCCCAGGAGGAGCTGGAGCACCGGCTGTGGGGCGGAAGGATCCAGAACTCTGGTTTTGGAGTCAGACACAGACGATTGGTTCATTCAGTTACTCAGTCACTCACTCATTCACGTACAGAGGAGGGCCATGCAGGCCTCAGCACCAGGAGCTCACGTCTGGGAGGCTGCTACAAAAATCGTGGAGTTGCACAAATAAATGCTTTACGATGGTTGTGATAAGGGCTACGGCGGAAGAAAGCAGGACAACAGGGGCGGGGGGAGCATCTCTCCATGTCACTCATGTCTGTTCAAATGTCCCTTCTTCAAATAGGGTTTCCCCCAAACCCTCCACTCTGTTCCTGTCTGTCTCTCTGTCGCTGTGTCTCTCTGTCTGTTTCCCTTTTTCTCCTTTTCTCTCTCTGATTCTCTGTCTCATCTCTTGCTGAATCTGTCCCTCTGTCTTTGTTTCTCTCACACATACACATCCTGTCCCTTCTCTGTCGGTGGAGACCCCTGACTCACACACTCCTAAAAAAAAAAGCCTGGCTGGTTTAGCTCAGTGGATAGAGCGTTGGCCTGCGTGCTGAAGGGTCCTGGGTTCGATTTCGGTCAAAGGCACATGCCTGGGTTGCGGGCTCGATCCTCAGTAGGGGGCATGCTGGAGGCAGCCCATCAATGATTCTTATTATTGATGTTTCTCTCTCTCTCTCCCTTTCCCTTCCTCTCTGAAATAAATAAAAATATATTAAATAAAATAAAATTTCAAAACCTCCACCCGGGACTGCCTGTCTGCAAGACAGCAGGAGGGAGCCTTCCCTTTTATTGTATATATAGGGTGTCCCCCCCAAAATGTATACACACACTTTGAATAATTATAAAGGCAGTGCTTATTGAAATACATTTCACTTTCAAGACTGAGCAGCTATCAGCTGTTAACGTGTAAATGCATTTTGGAGGGACACCCTGCATCTCTTCTGCATCCTTTGCGTTTCTGTCATGTGACTCTATTATACATAACATCACCGCCAACAGTAACAAAGCAGAGCTGAGACTTACCTTGCTGTGTTGTAAGTGCTTTGCACACATCGCTCATTAGATCATCTAGTCGCCTGATATTCTATGAGGTAGAGCCTATTATTATAATTTCCATTTGCTGATGAGGAAACTGAGCCACAAAAAGGTGAAGTAACTGGCTGAAGGTCACACAGCTAGGCAGGTAGTGACAGGATTTGAATCCAGGCACACTGCTGTGCATCATTTCCTCTGGGAGGAAACATAATAGAGTTGAAAACAATTCGGGGAGATATGAAAAGGTAGCATTTGGAGAAAAACGATACTGAGAAAGGGGATGGAGAAGAACGGCTGGAGTGGTGGTGGGGCACAATTTTACTAAGGGGGCCCATGAAGGGTCTGTGTGGCCGCACGGGGAAGAGTGTTCCAGCACAAGGAACAGCAACTGCCAAGGCCCTGAGGCAGAAGCAGGTGTGATTGTTGGAAGAACAGGGAGGCCGATGGGGTAAGAGGGCAGTGAGAGGGGAGGTGGGTGGGAGAGCCTGCCACAGCCACAAGGACCCCGCATCCTTTCTCAGGTTGTGGGATTGTATAGTTAATGTCTGTCTTCCCCACTGAGTCAAGCGGGCAGGACCTGGCACTGTCTTAGTGAGCAACCGTGTCCCCAGAACCACCCAGTTCCGGGCCAAGCACACATGAGGTTACCAGGAAAAAACTTGTTTTACTTTCTTTTTAGCTACAAGGTTCACTTAAAAAAATTTTTTTAAATATATTTTATTGATTTTTTACAGAAGAAGGGAGAGGGATAGAGAGTTAGAAACATTGATGAGAGAGAAACACCGATCAGCTGCCTCCTGCACACCCCCTACTGGGGATGCGCCTGCAACCAAGGTACATGCCCTTGACCGGAATCGAACCTGGGACCCTTGAGTCCGCAGGCTGACGCTCTATCCACTGAGCCAAACCAGTCAGGGCCACTTAAAAATTTTTAAAGCATTTTATATACAGTTCAGTGGCATTTCATATATTCACAAGGTTGTGTCACCACCACTATCTAGTTCCAGAACAATTTCATACCTCAGAAGGAAACCCTATCCACATTCTAGACACACACACACACACCAAAAAAAAAAAAAAAGGAAGAAAGAACCCCATACCCATTAGCAGTCACTCCCTATTCCCTCCTCCTCCAGCCCCTGGCAACCACGAAGAATCTGTTTTCTCTCTATGGATTTGCCTATTCACGTACGTGGAAGTCTATAATACGTGACCTTGTATGTGTGGCTTCCTTCACTTGGCATAATGTTTTCAAGGTTTATCCCTGTAGTGATGTGTCTGTGCTTCATTTCTTCTTACGGCTGAACGATATTGCATTGTGTGGATCTACCACATTTATTTACCCATTCATCTGTGGATGGGCATTTGGGCCGTTTCCACCTTTTGGGCATTCCGAATAGTGCTGCCGTGAATATTCATGTACAGGTTTTTGTATGAACACCTGTCTTCCATTCTTTGGATATAGACCCAGCAGTGGGAGAGTCTTATGAAGTTTTGAATGAATGAGCAGATGGTTATTGGGTGGCTCCTCTGTGGTGGCCCCTGTGTGGGCAGTGCTGGACACAGCGATGGCAGAGACAGGCCCAGGCCCAGGCCCGGTCCTCATAGGGCTCTCAGTTCAGTGGGGAGGAGGGAAAGAAACGCAAATGACCAATGTGCGTGATGCTGAGCGGGAAGGAGACAAAGTGCTGAGGCTGAACAACAAGACCAGACATGGTCTAGGCATCTGGGAAGGCTTCCCAGAGGAGGTGACATTTGAGCTGAGATCTGAGGAAGACCAAGGGGATTGTTAGCAGCCTGGCAGCTGGGACGAGGGCAGGGAAACATTCCAGGTATGGGTGAATCATTAGAGGCAGGTATGAGTCCTGTTCCATCATTTATTCACTGGCCGATCTCAGGGAGGTGCCTCCCCAACCTGAGCCTCCATGTCCTCATCCCTAAATGAGTCACTGGTAGGATGACGAGGGATCCCAACTGCCCAACCGGTGCACTGTAAAGAGTTAGCATTTACTGAGGATTTTCTCTGTACCCGGCCTGGAGTAGGTACTTTGCACAATGCTAATAGGATCACTCATATTTAACATGGACCGAGCACTTATTATATCCTAAACCTTCATCTAAGCCCCTTACATTGAGTGGTTTGTTTAATTGTCTTAGAACCCTATGAGGTAGGTGCTATGACATTTCCTCTGTTAGGGAGGAAACTAGTCCTAGAGATATCAGACAGCCCCCCCGGCCACAGCAGACAGCGCTGGTGGGGAAGAGCTCTACCCTCCTGGGCTCCCACCTTGGCGCTACCACGTGCTGGCTGCGTGTCCTGGGACAAGTGACTTTACCTCTCTGTGCCGTTGCTTCCTCCTCTATGCAATGGGCTCCCTTCTTCATAGGGTTTCTGTGAGTTAGAGGCCATGTGTGTGCCTGACACAGAAAGCCTCAGAAGGTGGTGTTAGTGTGATGAGAAAGGCAATGCAATGAGACAAGAAAAAGAATAGCAGGCCGAGTAGCATACTGAACCCTGGCTACTCCCTCCTGGCTGTGTGACTTGGGGCAAGTTTCTTTTTGTTTTTCTTTTTTTTAAATATATTTTATTGATTTTTTACAGAGAGGAAGGGAGAGAGATAGAGAGCTAGAAACATCGATGAGAGAGAAACATTGATCAGCTGCCTCCTGCACATCTCCTACTGGGGATGTGCCCGCAACTCAGGTACATGCCCTTGACTGGAATCGAACCTGGGACCTTTCAGTCCGCAGGCCGACGCTCTATCCACTGAGCCAAACCGGTTTCTCAACCTCTCCAAGCCTCAGTTTCTCCATCGTTAAAGTGGGTGTGTCTTCCTAGCTGAGTAACTCACTTGGTTAGAGTGTCAGCCCGATATGCCAAGGTGGTGGGTTCGATCCCCAGTCCGAGCAACATACAAGAATCAACCAGTGAATGCATAAATAAGCGGAACAACAAATTGATGTCTCTCTCTCTCCCTTTATTTCTCTCTAAAAGTCAATAAACAAAAATTAATATATTTTTAAGTGGGGGTGGTGTAGAAAATAATGAACATAGCAGATCTGAGACCTTTATCCTTTGAAAGGCCTGCTTACAAGGTTGGCCCGTGGCTGGCTTCTGGGAACTTGCATTTTGAGAGTGTCCTCCCCATCCCCTGAGTGGTAAGCGTGGCTCTCTGTGCCTGCCCTGTTTGTATGAGCAGCGTGGTTTGTGTGGAACACCTGCTGTCCTTCGGGGAGCCTGGGATTTTGGTATGTGCCAGGCACAGGGTGCTTAGGTGACCACCCCCAGTAAAAACCCTGGGCTCTGAGTCTCTGAGGAGCTTCCCTGACAGACAGCATTTCTCAGTGTGTGTGCTCACATCTTGTTCCTGGGGGATTGCTATGTCCTGTGTTTCTCCACCGGGAGAGGACTCTTGGAAGCTTGAGCCTGGTTTCCTCTGGACTCGCTCCAGGCACCGTTTCCCTTTTCCGAGGGCGCCTGGTATCTTTTTGCTGTGATACATCATAGCCGTGATACAGACTATATGCTGAGTCCTGTGAGTCCCCTTCGTGATTTGCTGAATCTGACGGTGGTCTTGGGGACCCCTGACCCAGTGGGAATATTAAGTCTAGCTGCCTTTGGGGTTGTTAAAAGGATTAAATGAGATAATAATAAAGAGGTAATATGCAAATTAACCCTCACACCCTCACAAGATGGCTGCCTATGACCAGGCTGGCAGGGGGGTTAGTGAGGGACAACCAAACGACTGAACAGCAGGCTGCATGGGGTGACCAGGCCGGCAGGAAGGGGGCAGTTGGGGGCAACCTGGCCAGCAGGGAGTGCAGTTAGGGGCGATCAGGCCGGCATGCAGAGGCAGTGAGGGGTGATTAGGCCGGTGAGTGGGGGCAGTTAGGGGCGACCAGGCAGGCAGGCAGGTGAGTGATTAGGAGCCAGTGGTCCAGGATTGTGAGAGGGATGCCTGACTGCTGGTTTAGGCCTGATCCTGGGATTGGCAGTCGGACATCCCCCAAGGGGTCCCAGATTGGAGAGGGTGCAGGTTGGGCTGAGGGGACCGCCCCCCCACCCCCTGCACACGAATTTCGTGCACCGGGCCTCTAGTATATAATAACTGGCGGTGACTGTCGGTGTGTCACACTGTAGGTGCTCAACAGAAGGTCAGTTACCACATGATTAGTTTGGTTCTTAGGAATATTAATATTGATGTGGGGGAGACGGAGTGAGTTGGGGGCCCAGTGGGCCAGGGTCCTTGCTCAGCTGATGTCCTTACTCCCCACAGAGGATATATCGGTGGTGTTCAGCAGTGCCTCCTGGGAAGGCCGGGCTGACTTCTCCCAGGCCGACGTGCACCGCCAGATTGCCATCGTGTTCAAGACACCGCCCTACGAGGACCTGGAGATCGTCGAACCTGTGACAGTCAATGTCTTCCTGCAGCGGCTCACCGATGGTGTCTGCAGCGAGCCTCTGCCCTTCACATACCTGCCTCGGGACCACGGTAACCACAGCAACGCAGGGCGACACCCCTCCCACCCCCGCCAGAGACCAGGCCTTTGGCCTTGCTTGGGCAACTCAGAGGGAAAGGGGAAGAGGCAGAAGTAGAATGCAGGCTCAGAGCTGGACAGACTGGGGTCTGAATCCCAGTTCTGCCACTTACTGGCTGTGTGATCTTGGCCCCTCAGTATCTCACTCTTCTTCTGTGCAGAATGGAAATAATAATAGTATCCACCTCATGGCATTTGGGGGAGGATTTTTAAAAAAATATTTTTATTGATTTCAGAGAGGAAGGGAGAGGAAGAGAGAGATAGAAACATCAATGATGATAATCATTGATTAGCTGCCTCCTGCATGCCCCACCCTGGGGATCGAGCCCGCAACCTGGGCATTTGCCCTTGACCATACTCGAACCTGGGACACTTCAGTCCACAGGCGGATGCTCTATCCACTGAGCCAAACAGGCTAGGGTTTGGGGGAGGATTTAATCATTGCTCTCCTCATCATGCTGCTCATGCCTGACCCTGTGCTGAGGAAATAGTGGTGACCAAATAGCCTCATAATTCTCAGACCTACGGAGGGCAGACCCATTCACATACAGTGGGCAGGACCGGGAAGGAATTGCTCAGGGGACTCAGATTGCCCAGAGAGGGTATCTGACCCAGACTTAGGGGTCAAGGAGGGCTTCCTGGAGGAGGGGACAGCTGAGCTGAAGATGGGAGGATGAATAAGTAGTTCTCCAGGGAAGGGGTGGGAGTTGAGGAAGAGTTGCTTTTTTCTTAATCCTCACCCAAGGATAGTTTTCCTTTTTTTTTTTTTTTTTTTTTTAGAGAGAGTGGAAGGGAGGGAGGGAGAAAGAGGAGAGAGAAGCATCTATATGAGAGAGACACATCAATGGGTTGCTGTTCGCTAGGCACCAGGGATCGGGCAGGGGACAGAACTTCCAACCTAGGTATATGCCCTTGACCGGGAATCAAACCTGAGACCCTTGGGTGCTTGGGCTGACCCTCTAACCACTGAGCAACACTGGCCAGGGTGAGGAAGAGTGTTTTAAGCAGCTAGAACAGCAAGTGCAAAGGCCCTGAGGCAGGATAGTGCCTGGGGTGTTCCAGGAACAACAAAGACCAGCTTGGTTAGGAGTGGATTTGCGTTGTATTCTGATTAAGATGTGGACATCTATTTGCATGGGTTGGTCAAGCTCAACAACTTTCAAAAACGGTCTCTAAAATTAATTCTTAATTGTTGTTATTGATGGATTACTCTGTACGTCCCTGATATCTCCTGAACAGACAGCTACGGTGTGGACAAGAAGCGAAAACGGGGGATGCCCGACGTCCTGGGAGAGCTGAACAGTTCTGGTGTGTCCCCTTTGCCCCTTCCCACCCCATCTCCAGGTCCCCCCTGTCCTGCCCTCCCCCAGGCTGGGGAGGAGGGGCTGTTGGGTCCCGGGGTCCTCACCTCTGCCCTTCCCGCAGACCCCCATGGCATCGAGAGCAAGCGACGGAGGAAAAAGCCAGCCTTCCTGGACCACTTCCTGCCCAGCCATGGCTCAGGTGGGTCCCAGCTCTGTGCCAGCCCCTCCCCTCTGAAGTGGGCTGAGGGTGAGCTGCAGCCCTGCTTTTCGGGCTTCTTCTGGTTCCCCCAAAGCTCCCACAAGGCCAGTGACACCCCACTTAGCCAACAACATAAAGTGGGAAGAATAGCCATTCTGGACGCAGCCCGGAGGCTCTGGTCTCCACCGGACCATCTACTTGCTGTGTGACCTTGGCCAAGTTGCTGCACCTCTCAGAGCCTCAGCGGCGTGCCTGCCCAGTCTCACCACATACCTCTCTCACCGGCCTTTTAACATTTCATGTCTTTATTTTACAGACACTGTATGACAGGCGCCTAAGTGCTTTGTGTGTCTTTTCTCACTTGATCTGCACCATCGCCCGCAAGGTGGCTGCTATCAGTCTCCGCAGCCCCTGCTTTCCTGGCGGAAAACACGGAAGCTCAGAGAGGAGAAGCCTCTTGTCCAAGGTCACAGTTAGTCCCGGTGGAGCAGGCAGTTGCACCTGAGCATCAGTATAGATCAGTGATGATGGGTGTGACACGGGGAGCAGGGAGGAGGAGGTGGACGACTGGGGGTGGCTGTCAGAGCCAGCCAACCTCAAGGTCAGAGCCTGCCTCTCCCCCTGCCTCCATCTCAACTCACATGCCAGTCTCCCGTCCTAGCTGGCTGCCATCAGAGACCTCCCACCTGCTGACCACTAGCTCTTAGAACACTGTTCCCCGACAGCCTGCTGCCCCAGGGCACCCAGCTCCCAGCCAGCCACCAACCACTCAGCCAGCCCCGCCTGGTCATCGCAGCCAGTCCCACCCTGGGCATTGCCAGTACCATTTGTTGTCCCTCCCGCCCCACTGCACCGGGTAACTAACGCCCAGCCTCTCCACCCCCATTTGTTATGAGCATGTTTAATTGTCTTCACAGCAAAACCCAACACGACAGAGGTTTCAATAGGACAGAATTTATTTGTCCTTTCACATAAACACAGTCCAGAGGTAGGTGGTCCAGGGATGCTTTGGTGGCTGCATGATCACCAGAGTCCCAGGCTCCTGCCTTTTTCAACTCAGTTTCCATGTCATGGTCCAGATGTCTGCTGCAGCTCCAGCCACCGTGCCCACATTCCAGCCAGCAGAACTCAGGCAGGGGCCCATATCGAGCTGCAAGGGACGCTGGGAAATAAAATCCCAGCAGCCCTGTGTTTCTTTCTGAGATCAGCATAATCAGACTTTGCTGGTGAAGTGTGTCTTATCTCAAAAACAGAGGCTCTCCTAGAACGACACTTGTCATTTTACCTCCCAGTTTGGGGACTGGCGACTTCTCCCCTGGTGTGGATATTTCACTTTTTTGGATTGTCTTTATATTTGAGGGTGAGGGGGGCGCTTTTGAGCCCATTCTCCTTCCTCATTCGTAGGGAAAACTCCCCAGCATCGCAGTATTGTTTCAACCCTGGTTCTCCTTGGGATTAAAGGAGGCCACACTGATCACACACTGAGCCTGGGACTGGCCATTGGAGTTAGAACCTGGCCAGAAGTTGACTCTAAAGCCACCACCTTCCTTCTCTCTCTTCTCATCCCTACAGGCCCGTTCCTCCCACCGTCCGCCCTGCTGCCCGATTCAGACTTCTTCCCCAGCCCCGTGTCCCTCCCTGGCCTGGAGCCCCCTGGTGGGCCGGACCTCCTGGACGATGGCTTTCCCTATGAAACCACGAACCCTGCACTCTTCACTGTGCTGGACATGCTGCCCCCGGCCCCGCCACTTGCCAGCGCTGTCTCAGGCAATGGGGTTGCAGGGGCCACGGTCGGGGAGCCGTCGGGCCCTGAGCCAATGACACTGGACTCATACCAGGCTCCAGTCCCCGGGGACGGGGGCACTGCCAGCCTTGTGGGCAGCAACATGTTCCCCAACCAGTACCGGGAGGCGGGCTTTGGGGGTGGCCTCCTGTCCCCCGGGCCTGAGGCCACGTAACCACCTCAGTGCCAGAGGAGAGGCGCTGGGTGGGGAGGGAGGTGGACGGGGCCGTGGGAACCCCGCCAGGATGGGCAGTACCCCCTTGGAGCCCCCCTTGGTCAGGTCTCCCCACCTCATCCTTCTGAATCGGACGTTTTCTGCATCGGTGAGCAGCTCTGCAGCACGGGGTTTCCCCTGAGCCCATTTCACAAATGAGAAAACTGAGTCCAGAGAGGAACGGGACTTTGTTCCCATGCACTTAGTCCCCAGAGTTGGGGACACCTTCTCCTGGATGATTCTGACGAGTGTACATACGGAGGACGGTATTCCAGCCCCCCTTCCCCAGGAAGGTAGGGGATAGGCTGTTGTCTTTCCAATAAAGATGAGTTTTGAGCCTTAGGGGTCTTGTCTCTTTTTTTGTTGTTGTTATTACTAGTTCCTCCTCAATTTTTCTTATAATGTTTATCTGCCCATTCGGTTTTTATTCTTTTTTGTTTTATGTATTTACTTTTTATTTATTTATTTATTTTAATATAACTTTTTTTTATATTTTATTGATTTTTTACAGGAGGAAGGGAGAGAGATAGAAACATCGATGAGAGAGAAACATCAATCAGCTGCCTCCTGCACATCTCCCACTGGGGATATGCCCGCAACCCAGGCACATGCCCTTGACCGGAATCGAACCCGGGACCTTCCAGTCCGCAGGCCGACGCTCTATCCACTGAGCCAAACCGGTTTCAGCTACTTTTTATTCATTGTTGACACCGTTACAGATGTCCTCAATTTCCCCGCCTCCATCCCCCCCGCTCCCCCTCCCCCCATCTTCCCTCCCACGCCCTCCCGCTCCCGCCTTCACCACACGGTTAGGACCTCACGGACCACCGGTTGGCGACCGCTGCTACAGAGGTTCCCTTAAACCAGCGGTCGCCAACCTTTCGGACCGTCCGCGGACCACCGGTTGGCCGCCGTAGCGTCCTAGGCCCGCAGACTCCGCCCCGGCAGGCCCCTCCCCTGCCGTAGCGGAAGCGCGCCTGCCCCGCCCCGTCCCCTTCCCTTCGCGCGGCCTCCCACTTCCGCTTCCGGTGCGGGCCGCGCGCGAGCGCAGCTGAGGCAGGCGGCGACGGGCCGGTGAGTGCAGGCGACGGGGCCGCCGTCCCGGCGTTTGGGCGGCGTCAGCCCAGCTTCCCCCTTGCCTCCGCCCCTTCCCGGGCTGCTGTGAACTTCTGCTCGGCCCCGGCCCCGAGGGCCTCACACCCGCACCTCCTCCGGCCTGCCGGGCCTCAGGCCGCGCCGCTGCCTCTGCCGTGGGCCGGAACTCCCCGCGGCCGACCCCGCCGCGGGCCCAGGGCCCGCCCCCTTGTCAAAGTAAGAAGAAAACTGCCCGAGCCCTCAGGGACTAGATGGGTAAATGGGGTCTTGGAGCCCTTTGCAAATCTTCGGGCTCCGCCCCTGCCCAGGAGCCTTGCCCCTAAACTGAACCCACTCCTTCCGACTGCCTGCTCCGCCTCTACTCCCCTCCCCCGTCCCTATCCCTTAGACCTCAGCCCTGCTGTAAGGGAAGATAGCACGCCCCCAAGTTCCTCCTCCTCCAAGCCTCGTCTTCCATCCTTGCCCTTCACCTGCCCTCGACCTCCACCTCCTTACCAATGCCCTTTTCTTCCACCTGCCTTCATTTGCATCCCCCTACAGCCCATACCCATCACGGGTGGCTTCTGGTGGGAGCCATTTCCGCTCTAACCTTTCCCTTGAGCTCCCCTCCCAGCTGCTTGGTGTCTGCCTCCAGCTGGCTCCTTCCATTCCCAAACCGTTCATTCCTGACTCCAGCTCCGGAGGTGGATGCTCACTCCAGAATCAGCTGGGGGTTTGCAGGATGTCCAAGCTGCTGGATCAGGGTGGTCAGGGATCTGACCACCCTGCGCATCTGCTACACGGCTCTGCAGCCTCGCCTCCTCTCCCTGAAGCTGGCATTTGGGATGAGCTCTGTCACCAGCTTGTAGGTGACTTCGACTCTGCCCGCCTGTTTTCTACAGCCCATCTGACCCCCCGCCTCATCCCCCAGGTGAAGGTCTCAGGCTCGGCCTCTCCACCATGTGGCACGAGGCGCGGAAGCATGAGCGGAAGCTGCGAGGCATGATGGTCGATTACAAGAAGAGGGCGGAGCGGCGGAGGGAGTACTATGAAAAGATTGTGAGTAAACTGACCTTTAATCCGGGGTGGGAGCTCCCTGCGAGGGTGGGGTCATCCTGGTAAAATTTGGGCTCCGTTTCCTCTTCGGCCATTTCTTCGGCAGAATCAGTGCTAAAACCCCGTGGCTTTCTGTGTGTGAGCGCGTACCGTGGTGGTTGGTGTGGCCTCCGAGCACAGAGCTGGTGTTAGCAGGGAGAAGGAAGGTCTTTGTGACACTCGGCCCGGTCCAGATATGAGACTGGCCACCTGCGGAATGTTGCTTGGCTTGCTTACTGCTGTGTTCGCAGTGTCCGGGGCTCAGCCATTCTTGAGGTAGGCTTGGCACGCCACAGGTGTGCCATCAACATTCATTAGGTGAACTCTGACCACTTCCCTCTCCTGTTCGATGCGTTAATGCTTCACTTTTTTTTTTTAAAGTATATTTTATTGATTTTTTTTACAGAGAGAAGGATAGAGAGTTAGAAACATCAATGGGAGAGAAACACCGATCAGCTGCCTCCCGCACACCCCCCACTGGGGATGGAGCCGGCAACCAAGGTTCATGCCCTTGACCAGAAGCGAACCTGAGATCCCTCAGTCCGCAGGCCGACGCTCCATCCACTGAGCCAAACCGGTTAGGGCAATGCCGCACTTTGGGAGAGAAAACCAAACACCATTCCATGACCTAAAAGGTCCTTCTGGTCTGTCCTCTGCCCGTCTCTCAGCTTCAGTCTTGGGTAGCTCCAATGTCCCTTTTTGCATCTCTGCTCCCACACGTTGTGCCTGTGTTGCCTCCCCTCACCTCTTTAATGCCTACTTGTCATGGAGACTCCAGTTTAAAAAGGCACTTACGTCCTAGGGTTAGTGTTCCAATTGTATGATATTTATATAAACGTTTCTAGCGCTACTGTATCACTGCCCAGCCCCCTCCTCGGTCTCCTGGCCTTTAGTCCTGCTCCATCCATCCACCCCCTTTAGAGGGTTCAGAGAGGTCTTTCTAAAGCACAAAGCCGACCCTGTCCCTCCCTTGCTCAGAACTCCTTTGTGGCTTCCTAGTGCCCTTGAGAGAAAATCCAGGCTCCTCAACACAGCCTTCAGGGCCCTGCTGGTCTGGCTTTTGCCTCTCTTCAGACCCACACCACCTGTTCTGCCTCATTTCTTTGCTCAAGCCATCTGGCCTCCTCACTACCTAGGTGACCATCTCTAACACAAAAGATGTATAAAGAGTATAAGTTGCCCTAGCGGGTTTGGCTCAGTGGATAGATCGTTGGCCTGCAGACTGAAGGGTCCCGGGTTCCATTCCAGTCAAGGGCACATGCCTGGGTTGTGGGCTCGATTCCCAGTGTGGGGCGTGCAGGAGGCAGCCAATCAATGATTCTCTGTCATCATTGATGTTTCTATCTCTCTCTCCCTCTCCCTTCCTCTCTGAAATCAATAAAAATGTATTTTAAAAAAGAGTATAAGTTTACCTCCCAGAATTATATAGCCCTTTCCGGCCACAGGCCTTTCATGAACTCTTCCTATACCTGATTTACTCCTGCTCGTCTGTCACATCTCAATCTGTAGGGCAGTCTTCCCTCGTCCCCTCACTCAGTCAGATGTCCCGATAAGTGCTGTCACAGCTCCCCGTCCTTCCCCTTTGTGGGATTGAACACACATCCAGCTCTGTAAGATTGGGGACTACGTGTGTTTGGGTCATTTTTGCATCCCAAGGTTGGGTCCAACAAATACGGTTTGAAAGAATAGATGAACTAAAACAGTATAACAATAGCATTTACCATTTTAATTGATCCTTCTCGAGCACTAGGCTATGTGAGAAGAGCTTTAGATACATGATTTTTTGAATCCCCAAAGTCACCGGTGAAGTAGAGTCTGTTACCCTAAGAGAGGAATCTCTGGGTGCTCCTCACTTGCCTTGTCACCCACAAATGCACCACTGGGCTGAAGGGAGCATCCATCTCTGGTGGTGTCAGAACTATAGCGTGACCACAGGGTAGGGCCTGGCGTGTGTTGCTGAGTTGAGGCCCCAGCAGTGGCCCAGGAGCATAGCCAGTGCTCAAGAATGATGCCCGGGCGGCGTGGCTCAGTGGTTGAGCATCGACATGAACCAGGAGGTCACGGTTCGATTCCCGGTCGGGGCATATGTCTGGGTTTCAGGCTCGATCCCCAGTGTGGGGCCTGCAGGAGGCAGCCAATCAATGATTCTGTCTCATCATTGATGTTTCAGTCTTTCTCTCCATTTTTCTTCCTCTCTGGAATCAATAAAAATATAAAAAAATATTTTTAATGCTTTAGACAAGAAGGGAGAAGAAAAGAGAGATAGCCTGGTGAAGTGATATAACATGTAGAATCAGGTTTGGCTGTGAATAATAGAGACCTAAAACATCAGTGGCTTAAACAAAAAAATTATTTCCTTTTCCACATAGATGCCCAGTTGTACCCAGTTCTGCTCAGGGACCATTTTGTTGTTTAGCTGTACACGACTTCTCTTCCCAGTATTGTGTCAAGGTCTAAGAGGGCTGCTCAAGCTCTGGCCATCATATATGTCTTCATTCCACCCACCAGGCTAAGAGGTATAGACTGTATTCTGGGTGGCCTTGCGCCAGATATATTAGGAGTCCTATTACTGTTGGAGAAGGGGATGGATTGTTTGCCACTTAATGGTGTGCCACAAATGGGGATAAGAGCAGTTCCCACACAGGGCCGTTGGAGTATTTGGAGAGATTGAGCACATAGACCCCTGAGCGTGGGCTTGCTCAGGGCAGCTTGCTCAGTCAGTGCTAGCTCTTGTTACTGAACTTACTATTACCAGGTAGAGCTGGAATTTGCATCCAGGTCGATGGTGTAGACCCATGGTCAGCAAACTGCGGCTCGTGAGCCACATGCGGCTCTTTGGCCCCTTGAGTGTGGCTCTTCCTAAGCCTTAGGAGTACCCTAATTAAGTTAATAACAATGTACCTACCTATATAGTTTAAGTTTAAAAAATTTGGCTCTCAAAAGAAATTTCAATCGTCGTACTGTTGATAATTGGCTCTGTTGACTAATGAGTTTGCTGACCACTGGTGTAGACAAAAGAGGGCTGGAGTTGGGTCACTCTGAAGGCCTGGGACTGCAGGCTCTCCTTGTTAGCGGGGAGCTCCCTCAGCTTTATTTTCCCCCTGGGACAGTGGTGATGACCAGCCCCTCTCACAGGGGTTGACTGGGAAAAGCATCAAGAACAAGAACAGTGACTGGGGTGCTTTGTGGTGCAGGCCTGTACAAGCTGTCACTGTCCCCATACATGAACGTGATCAGCATTCCAATCCAAGGCACCAAGCTGTGGACTGTGGCAATGGCTGGGCAGTTGCTGATGGCTGCTTTGAGGAGGGGATGGGCTGCTTGCACAGTCTCTTACCTCATTCTTGTGCTGAGAGAGGCGGCTGTGGGCGAGTTTTGAAGAAGCTGAGGTATATTGTGGCAGGCCAGAGATGTGTCCTGACAGAGGTGGCTTCTCTGCCTCTGATTTGTCCTTGGTGCATCCTCTCTCTCCCTAGCAGACATTGGTTCTGTTCTTGATCTTGTCCTTGTCAACTCTCTTCTTTAATCAGTGGTTTCCATAAAGGAACAATTCCCTGAAGATATGAAAGTGGGAAATAAACAAATCGCGACTCAGGTGTCTCCTCTGGAAAGCCCCTGGCTGAGTGAGGCATTCCCCGTGGACTGCCCACTCCAGGTCATCACTGTAGCATGGGTCTAGACTGTGAGCTGTGAGGACACCACAGGGTCTACACATAGTTGCTTGCTTAACATTTGAATGAATGAATGAATGAATGAATGAATGAAAAACCTCATGAACGAACTCTTCTGATCCCATCTGATCCTGGCGGCAAAATAGTTGAGGGTTAATTGATTTTAGGTCTATATCTAAATCTATATCTGTATTTTTTATCCTCTCCTGAGGATATATATATTTTTGATTTTTAGAGCGAGAGGAAGTGGGGGAGAAGTTGCCTCCATGCCCTGGCTGGTTTGGCTCAGTGGATAGAGCGTTGGCCTGCAGACTGAAGGGCCCTGGGTTCGATTCCGGTCAAGGGACCGTGCTCGGGTTGTGGATTTGGTCCCCAGTAGGGGGACGTGCAGGAGGCAGCCGATCAATGATTCTCTCTCATCATTGATGTTTCTGTCTTTCTCTCCCTCTTCTTTCTTCTCTGAAATCAATAAAAATATTTTTTTAAAAATCAGTTGGCTTGTGTATGTGCCCCGACCAGGAATCAAATCCACAACCTGGGTATGTGCCCTGACTGTGAATCAATCCCGCAACCTTTTGGTGTACAGGATGATGTTCCAACTGAGCCACCTGGCCAGGGTGGATTTTAGGTTTAAAGAGATATTTGTACATCATGTTTATTGCAGTATTATTCACCATAGTCAAGATGTGGAAATAACCTCAATGTCCATCTGCTGATGAATGGATAAAGAAAATGTATATAAGTACAATGGAATATTATTCAGCCTTAAAAAGGAAGGAAGTCCTGTCACATGCTACAACATGGAGGAAACATGAGGACATTATGCCTAGTGAAATCAGCCAGTCACAAAAAGACAAATACTGCAAGATTCCACATATATGAGGTACCTAAAGCAGTCAAACCCTTAGAGCAAATAGAATGGTAGTTACCAGGGCCTGGGGGGACTGGAAATGGAGAGTTATTCAGTGGGTATGGAGTGTCAGTTTTGCAGGATGAAAAAGTTGTGGAGATATGTTGCACAACAGGTGTATATAGTTAATGCTGTTGTACTGTACGCTTAGAAGTCCTTAAGGCAGTAAATGTATGTCAACCCATTTGGGTTCAAATTCTAGTTAGCTTGTTACTAATATGATCTTAGGCAAGTGGGTTTTACTGTCTGAGCCTCAGTTTCCTAACCTGGAACATGGGGCCAAGAGTAGTACATTTCTCCCGTGGTTGAGAACTTTGAGAAAATGTACATAAAACACTTAGATAGATCAATGCCTGGCTTTTGGTATGGTTCGTTGATTTTTCCAGAATATTCCAACAGCCGGGCTCTGGACTCAGGTTTTACTCTTAGCCCAGAGCTTTTTCCTTACTGTGCCTACCCTGCCAGTGGTTTTCCTGTATCTGCCAAAGCCCTTCCTGGAAACAATGTCCTATGAGTCTTGGCTGTTGGGAACTGGGCCTTTGGCCTGGAGCATGTGAGGGATGTCTTGGCCTTAGACTTGGCCAAGGGCTGTCATGGGGCTGAGGAGCCTGAGGAGCCGTGTGGCCTGAAGGAGAAACTGAAGGAGACAGGTGAGGAGTTGAATTCTAACAGCACCACCTCTGACAGCCCCTGTGGTCTTGGGTGTATCACCCCTCAGCCTCTGGGTGTGAAATGAGGACAAAAAGGGCCCAGCACCTGGGTCTCAGTAGGTGCAGGATAGATAATGGCCTGATACCAGCTGTGGCTCCTCAGCTCCTTATAGTGGAAGGTGTCCTGCTCATCTGCTGGCCGGGGTTCGGGTGGGAGATGGAGGCCGTGAGGGAGTGCAGGATCTTGGAAGCTTGATGCTGATGGTTTTTCCTGGAGGGGCTTAGTCTCCTTATCTGTCAGTGAGGAGTGTTCCTGAGCCCCTGCTGTGGACCAGGCCTGTTGTAGCCACTGAGTATATGACTGAACAACACAGAGATCCCTGCCCGGGGGAAGTGATGTTTTAGTGTGAGAGACAGGTGATCAGTGAATGTGAGGTGCAAAATCGAGTGGTGGTAGGTGCTCTGAAGCAAACAGTGGGGTCAAGGAGATAGAGGAAATGAGGGGTTGTGAGGCGAGCTGTTTCGATAAAGTTGAGAGGGGGGCTTCTAGAAGCAAAGGGGTGTTATGCACAAGAACATGGCAGGTTGAGAGCAGAGCAAGCGCTGAGGTCCTGAGTGGAGCATGGGCAAGCCTGGATGTTCGAGGAGTGGTGCAGGCCGGGCTGCCTGGAGCAGAGCTGGGGGAGAGCATGCAGGGGCTCTAAGCAGAGGGACTAAGGTTTTCACAGAACCCCCTGGCCACTCTGTGGAGAATGGACTGCCGAGGGTGAGGGTAGCCACAGGGGGTCCTAGAGGGGCTGCTACCTGGTCCCAGCGAGAGGAGATGCTGGCTGGAGCAGGGAAGGAATGGTGATGGAGCTGTGGGCAGGGGTTGGGTGCTTGGGCAGCTCGGCAAGGATTTAGTGGCCATCACAGCAGCCTTCCCAGGGCTCTCCTGGGGTCTTTGGTGTGGCATACAGTTGAGCGCAGCCGGAGCCCATCACAGGGGATGCGCAGTGGTGCAGCTGCTGCTGCTAGACTTTCTCCTTTCCTGACAATTACGGTGCCTTGGAATTGTGATCCCCACACAAGCACCTGAGGGGCGTATGTAGCCTCAGGGATATTCTCCTCTATCTTTGTAACTTTTTTTTTTTTAAAAAAACAGCTTTTTGAAGATATAATTCACATACCACACAATTCACTCATTTCAAGTGAACATTTCAGTGGTTTTCAGTATATTCACATGGTTGTGCAACCATCACCACAATTTTAGAAAATTTCATGACCTTGAAAAGAAACCCTTATACCCATTAGCAATCAGTCATCCCCCTTCCCCACCCCAAACTTCCCAGCCCTGGGTAACCACTGATCTGCTTTCTGTCTCTGGCTTTGCCTATTCTGGACAGTTCGCATAAACGGGATCATCCTTTTGTGCCTGACTTCTTTCCCCTACCATAGTGTCCTCAAGGTCCACCCTTGTTATAGTGTGGAACGCTGCTTCCTTCCTTTTTATAGGCAAACAGTATTCCATTGTCTGGATGTACCCCGTTGTGTCTGTACTGTCATCTCTCTCAGCCCGTCTTCTGTGGGTGGCCATTTGGATTGTTTCCACCTCCTGGCTATGGTGAATGGTCTGTTATGAACATTTATATACAAGTATTTGAGTATCTGTTCTAGGTTCTTTTGGCTGTCTACCTAGGAATGGAATTGTTGGGTCACACGGTCATTTTTTGTTTAACTATTTGAAGAACCTAATTTCTCCACATTCTTGCCAATACTTGTGTTGTCCGTCCTTTCCATTTTAGCCATCCTAGTGAGTGTGGAGTGGTATCTCGTGGTTCTGATGAGTATTTCCCTGATGACTAATGACATTGAGCATCTTTTCATGTGCCTGGTTTGAGGCTGATCCAGGCCAAAGGGCTCATCCCTGGTTCTGAATGCCCCGGGTGGGGGTGAAGAGTTGGGGGGTAATACTTTAGGGAGGGAGGTCTTGGTACTGACCGTGCAGAAGTTTGGACTAGATGGAGCTCAGAGCCTCTTGCCCCCACCTTGAGGGGAAACCCCTTGTTCCCCAGAGGTTGCGTGGCCCCTGCTGGTGCTGCCACCCCTGTACAGGTTAGTTCACCTCTGAGATACGGCCCGCTTGACAGAGGTGAGCTCGCTGCTGCACTGGTTGTGTGGAGGGTAGCGAGGTTTGGAGCTCAGTTGGGAGATAACTTCCATCCTGTCTGTCCCTGCAGAAGAAGGACCCGGCCCAGTTCCTGCAGGTGCATGGCAGAGCTTGCAAGGTCCACCTGGATTCTGCAGTCGCCCTGGCCGCAGAGAGCCCCGTTAACATGTAAGACTGAGTTTAAGGGGCCAGGTAATATCTGTGACCAAGGGTCACGGGGGACCTGGGGTATGGACAGACCTTTGGGGACTCAGGCAAGTAAGGCTTGACCTGCACGGGAAGGTGTTAGCCACCAGCTAAGGAGAGCCAGTGAGAGGATGGAGGCCTAGGGTGTAGTGGTTGAAGGACTTAGAGGGGAATTGGTGGGACCAGGGCTAGGGTCAGAGGCTGAATTGAAGCAGGGAGTAGGTGGCCAGAGGAGATGTCTGGGTGACAGGCTTGGCAAGTGGCCCCTAGGATCTGGTTCAGGTTCTTCACACTTACTTGGTTCTGAGGAAAAGAGCCCGTTTCTGTGGTGCTGTACTCAGGCCCCTATTCAGGCAGGTTTGTACCACGGGGCCTGCGAGGAGAGGGGATAGAGAAGACGTCTTGGAGGGCCAGGCTCCCAGGCTTCAGGTGGCAGGTGTGTCCGGGGCAGCGCGGACCCTAAGCTCCTTGCTCCCCTGCTTCCCACTTCAGGATGCCCTGGCAGGGGGACACCAACAACATGATTGACCGTTTTGATGTCCGTGCCCACCTGGACCACATCCCTGACTACACCCCCCCGCTGCTCACCACCATGTAAGCTCTCCCCAAGGGGGTGCCAGGCAGGGAGTCTGACCCAGCAGCACCTCTTCTTTCCCAAGTCCTTGCCTGCCTGCCCCCTTCCCGGTCCCCAAGCCTGAGCCAAGCCCCTCGTACCCCCTCTTGCTGCCTTGGGGTGGGATCTGCCTTCTCCCTCTGATCTCAAAGCCTTGACTTCCGCCAAAGCTCCCCAGAACAGGAGTCGGATGAGCGGAAATGTAACTACGAGCGCTACCGTGGCCTGGTGCAGAACGACTTCGCTGGCAGTGAGTGACCTGGGTGTGGGGCGGTGGTTTGGGGCCCCCGGAGACTGGAGGACCTAGACAAGCTTGGGAAGAAAGGTTCCTCCCCTAGTTTTGGTCCCAGCTCCGTCCCTCTCGGGGCCTCCTTCTCTTGACTCGGTACAGGTGTCTGCTGAGCTAGACGGCCCTGCCAAGGTCACTTCTACATCCCTGGCCCTCTGACTCTATGGTCTTTTTTTCCTAAAAAAAATTTGGGGAAAGTTGCAGTAACACATTGTTTTCCTCTGTGTGTTTATTTTCCTGCCTACATGGGTCAGAATGTGAGCTCTAAAGAGGAAATGGCTCCTGTTTTGAACAATTATTTAGGCTGAGTATGCCAGTTTGCCAAGTGTTCATATATGTCCACTGTTGTTCTCCAAGCAATCACTGTTGCCCTCCAGAGAAAATGGAGGCTCAGGGAGACTTCCCGGCTCTTGGCTTGCCTGGGGAGGTTTGGACCCTGGCCAACTTGGGCTTTTTAAAAATCTCATTACATCTGCGTACCCACCCAGCAAGGTAGTGGTGATGCCCCATTTTACAGACAGGGACCGTGTGGGTCAGGAGTTGTCCAGGGAGCCACAGTGCTCACCTACCTGTAAGCACCACTGCTTCCTGAGGGCCAGCTTTGAACTCTAGCCGGCCTCCTGCGGGTGAACGAGAGCCCTGATGGCTCTAGACCAGGGGTGGGCAAACTTTTTGACTCGAGGGCCACAATGGGTTCTTAAACTGGACCGAAGGGCCGGAACAAAAGCATGGATGGAGTGTTGGTGTGAACTAACATAAATTCAAAGTAAACATCATTACATAAAAGGGTACGGTCTTTTTTTTTTTTTTTTTTTAGTTTTATTCATTTCAAACGGGCCGGATCCGGCCCGCGGGCCGTAGTTTGCCCACGGCTGCTCTAAACCATACTTCGTTTTTTTGTTCTGTTAATCCTCACCGGAGAATATTTTTTCCATTGATTTTTAGAGTGAGTGGTAGGAAGGAAGGGAGGGAGGGGAAGAGAGAGAAATGTCGATGTGAGAGAGAAATGTCGATGTGAGAGAGACACATCCATTGGTTGCCTCCTGCACGCACCCCAATCAGGGCCAGGGATTGAACCTGCAACCCAGGTACGAACCCTTGACAGGGAATGGAACCTGCGACCCTTTGTTGCATGAGATGACACTCTAAACATTGAGCAACACCATCCAGGCTAAACTTAATTTAAATTGAACACAGTGGAGAGGCCGTGAGGCCCATGTGACATCCAGTATTCAGGATAAGTTTATAGTTCAGAAGGTTCCAGCCAGAGGCCTCCCTAACAGTGTTAAAGTAGCAGTGCCAGAGTACCAAGCACTCACTCTGCCGGTGGTCCCATTTTACAGAAAAGGAAACAGGCACAGAGCGGTGAAGTCCCTTGATTGGGGTCACAGGGTGAGTTAGTGGAATAGTCAGGGACCCCCTGCAATTGCTGCATCCCCAGCACACACAGTTTGTGATTATCTAGAAATCAGTGACTCTGGTCCTGGCCAGGTTGGGTTGTACCTGCGCGTCTTCCCCCACTGCATTCTGTGTCTGCTCCTGAAGTCCTCGTGTCCCCAGACCCAGTGACCCGCACTCCTTTTGCCTTGCTGCAGTCTCGGAGGAGCAGTGCCTGTACCAGATCTACATTGACGAGTTGTACGGAGGCCTCCAGAGACCCAGTGAGGACGAGAAGAAGAAGTGAGTGGGGTTGGGGCACCGAGGGGTTGGGGGGGGCAGGAGAACTGTGAACCCCTCCAGGGCACAGTCTCATCCATCCTTATCTCCCCAGTGCTGGGTACAGTGCTCACACAGTAGGTACTTGATAAATGTTCAGAGAAAGCAAAAGCAGCAGCTGGAGGGGAAAGGTTTTCTGCAAGACTTCTACAATATGTTTTCAGCTTGTGGAGTAGTGGGAGGTGCAGTTAGGAGAGCAGGCCCTATGGGGAGATTCGAATCCTGCCGGTGAGGATGTCCCTCTCGGGGTCCTGAGGTGCTCCTCTCTGAGGTGGGGCTAACAGGAGTCCCCTCTGCCTGGAGTGGCGAGTACTGCAAGAGATGCAGCTTGGAATGTGCTTGTCCTGTGCTGCTGTGCAGTAAGCTTGCAGTCAGCAGTTGATTGTCACTCCAGAGGGCCTTCTTAAGGCAGTGTCCCTTGAGGAGTGGCTGGGAGGCGGGGCGTACATTCTTACCCTGAGCAGGGAGGTCCCCGGCTGCCGTCTTGGGGGAGCAGCAGTCGGGCAGTCTCACTTCTCTCTCCACCCTGGTCTGGCTGTGCTTGGTCTCCCTCTGCCTTTGCACTCTGTTCTCCAGGGATAGCTGTCCCCTCCTCCAGGGCCCCTGCCGTCCCACTTGCTCCACAGCGGTCCTGACTCCTTCCCTCCTGCCGAGGCTTCCCCTTTGTGAGCCTCAGGCTTGCTGCTTCCCTTCACCTGAAGTGTTTTCACGGATGTGACTAATCCTATGCATGACCCCACTTTCAGGACGAGGCTGGTACTAGGAAGCGTCAGGGAGTGTTGACTGAATTCAGCAGCAGACATACTCTAGGCCCCTGTTCTGCTCTGGGCAAAGGTGGGCCACATTGTTACCCAAAATAACTCGGCCCTGCCCTTCAAAGTCTCCTAGTCTGGTGGAGGAGACTGGTCTGTCACTGACAGGAATGACCCAACGTGGGCCAGCCAGGGGCTTGACCCCACCTGGAGGAGGTCTTCCTGGAAGATGGGGCATTGGCCCTGGGCCTGGGTGGTGAGAGAGAAGCTGGTGGGAGAGGCGTGGAGAGGGTTTCAGGCTGTGGGAGGCATATGTGAGGGCCCGTGTGCAGAGAGCTCGGTGTGCTGCGTCCTCTCCCCTGGGTGCTGCCCTGGCTTACAGGCTCCCCCCTTCCAGGCTGGCGGAGAAGAAGGCGTCCATTGGCTACACCTATGAGGACAGCACGGTGGCCGAGGTAGAGAAGGTGGCAGAGAAGCCAGAGGAGGAGGAGTCACCAGCTGAGGAGGAGAGCAACTCGGACGAAGATGAGGTCATCCCCGACATCGGTGGGGTCCCCTCTCTGCCCTCCCCCTCCCCGCAGTCCCTGGGCATCGTTTTTTTTTGTGTGTCTTGTCCCTCACCCTCTGTGGGGCACCCTGTGCTCACAAGCCCCGTCTCTGCCAACCCTGCTCCAGGGCACTCTAGCCTCCTGCCGCCCTCGCTGTCTTCTGTGCTGTTCCCAGCTTCTCTCTCTGTAACCCCTTTCTCAGTTTTAGGACACCGCTTTACGACACTGTCCCCACCTAGATTCTGGCTCCGTTCTCTTCTACTTGGGTCAGCTTCTGTCTCTCCCTCCCCTTCGTTTTCTCTCCTGGAAAACAAGTGGTCATCCAGTTACAGAGGCACCCCTCATGCCCACCCTGCCGTTTCCCTACCTCAGCACCCATTGATCCACACCCAGCATCTTCCTCCTCCTCCCAGCTCTCACTCAGCCAGCTTGCGGTGCACATGGGAAGTGTCCATCCCACTTCCACTTCTGTATCACCCACTGGCTCCTAATCGCCGGTGACCCACACCCGTCTCCATCCACCCTCAGGCGGTCCCTAGTCACGCCTCACTTTTCTCTCATTCCCTTCATAGGTCTTGCTCATCCATCCCACTGCTCATGTTCATGTGGGCTCCCATCCATTACATCACCTGCCCACCCCCACTCGACCCCCACCATTCATTGTGCCTGCCTCTGGCCACGCCCTGTGCCGGCCTGGGGACACTGAGATGACCTGACTCGCTCCCTCCCTGCAGAGGCCTTCAGTCTGGTGGGCTCCCCTGTCCTCTGTTTCGGCTTTGGCCCCTGACAGCCTTTCTCTTGGTGCAGACGTGGAGGTGGACGTGGATGAACTGAACCAGGAACAGGTGGCAGATCTCAACAAACAGGCTACAACCTATGGCATGGCTGATGGTGACTTCGTCAGGTGAGGCCTGATGGCTGACACCCTTCCTACTCTGGATGTGGTATTTCTGTTGTTACTCTGATACTAATAGCCACCCCATTACTGAACATTTTGTATGCCTGGCCCTGCACTAAGGGCTTTACACACAGGTTTCTGAGCTTGTGGGCTGGGCCCTTGTGACCCAGCTTTACCTGGGCAGAAATTAAGGCCAACCCCAACTCTATCGGACCTGTGGTGATCTGACCCCAGTGAAGCTCCCAGGGTTCCTGGGCCTGGTGGGCAGCACCCTCTAGTGGACTGTCTTTGTTCACTGGGTCATTCTCTAGTGCTTGGCTGGTTGAGCCTCTGCCCTGTGCCACACCCCATGCAGATTACAGAGAATGGCCCCAGCTAACCAGGGCAGTAAGTTGGAATCTGAATAACCCTAAATTTGAACACAACCCCTCTTACCCAGAACCCTCTATGGCTCCCACCTCACTCAGAAGCAACCATTGCTGTCATCACTGCCACAAGGTCTCACCTGTCTGATCCTTTGCCCATCTGCCCACACACTCCAACCCTGCCCAGCCTCCGTGGCCTCCTTACTCCTCAGGTGCCTGGGGCCCCATCTGCCCTTCAGGCCACTCTGTGCAGTTGGCTCTGCTGGTATTTGTGCAGCTTACCCCAGATTTCTCCTCAGCTGTCTTTTGGGTTTTTTTTGTTAATCCTCACCCGAGGACATTTTCCCATTGATTTTTAGAGAGAGTGAAGGGAGGAGGAGAGAGAGAGAGAGAAACATCAATGTGAGAGAGAGACATCAATTGGTTGCTCCCTACATGCCCTGACCAGGGCCAGGGATTGAGCCTGCAACCGAGGAATGTGGCCTTGACTGGAAACGAATCTGGGACCCTTCATTCTGGGCCGAATCTCTATCCACTGAGCCAAACCGGCAAGGCCCTCAGCTTTCACTTCCTTTTTCTTTTTTTCTTTTTTTTTAAAATATAGTCTACTGATCCTTCTACAGAGAGGAAGGGAGAGGGACAGAGAGCCAGAAACATTGATGAGAGAGAAACATCCATCAGCTGCCTCCTGCACACCCCCCACTGGGGACGTGCCCGCAACCAAGGCACATGCCCCTGACCAGAATCGAACCTGGGACCCCTAAGTCCGCAGGCCGACGCTCCATCCACTGAGCCAAACCGGCTACGGCCAGCTGTCACTTTCTATGTGGCTTCCCTGACCCCCTGTTGGAAGCTGCTGCAGCTTCTACCTGCTCCTGGCACTTTCTTTCCCCTTTCATGATTTATTTTCCCATCAAGGTTTTCACCATCTAACCCAGGGGTGGGCCAACTTTTTGACTCGAGGGCCACAATGGGTTCTTAAACTGGACCGGAGGGCCGGAACAAAAGCATGGATGGAGTGTTTGTGTGAACTAATATAAATTCAAAGTAAACATCATTACATAAAAGGGTACGGTCTTTTTTTTTTTTTTTTTTTAGTTTTATTCATTTCAAACGACCGTAGTTTGCCCACGGCTGGTCTAACCTGTCATATGATTTATTTCTGTGGGTCTTTTCCCAGCATGTAAGCCCATGAAGATGAGGATTTCTCTATTTCTCTTTTTTTAATACTGAATCCCCAGCACCTAAAACAGCACCTGGCACGCAGTAAGTGCTCAATAATAGTGCTGAATGAGTGAGACGCCCAGGATGGCATGGAGGCCCCCACCTCCTGCAATGACTCTTTCTGTGGCCTTCCCCCTCCTCCCTGGTGACCCTCATCCCTCTGTGCAGGATGCTCCGGAAAGACAAGGAGGAGGCAGAGGCCATCAAACATGCCAAGGCCCTTGAGGAGGAGAAGGCCATGTACTCGGTGAGGGCTGGGCCGGGTGGGGGCAGGAATGCATCTCAGGGAGGGCGCACCCCTCACCATCCTGGTACCCACCCTACTCCAGGGCCGTCGCTCCCGGCGCCAGCGGAGGGAGTTCCGGGAGAAGCGCCTGAGGGGCCGAAAGATCAGCCCACCTAGGTAGGTCGGGTTCTTCCCTGTGCCCCCACCCTGCCAGCATCAGTCTTTCCAGGTTCTAGGGAGGGGGCTGGGGCTCAGAAGACTCTTTGGGGGCAGGCTTGTGGCTTGTGGAGAGTCCTAGTGGGGCAGTGAATGGGGAGGATTAGAGATAGGAATGGCCTTGAGGGATATGTGGACCCCTGCCCTGCCAGCCATTCTCCTCACTCAGGGCCCCTGCCAGGATCTCGGAGCCAGTGGGAGGCAGCGAGGGATGGCTGGAAAAGGCGAGGGGCAGGGGCTGCTTGGTTGCTTCCTCACTGTCAGAGCTTGGGCAAGTGACTTCCTCTCACAAACATAGTTTTCTCCTTTGGGAAACGGGTACTGTGACCTCCCAGGAGAGGGGCTGTGCCGGTGCCCACATTGTGGTCTTGAGCAGGTTTGGATGAGGCAGGCTGGTGTGTGGAGAGCCCTTCTGCCCCTGCCTCTTAGTCCTGGCAGCCCTGGGCAAGCCCGTACCTCCTTTTGCCACATGTCCTGTGGCAAGGAGTGTGATTGAGGGTTGCCATGAGGCTTAAACAACCCGTTGTGGGTTCAGTGTTTGTTATGTGGTATGGAAAGTGTTCATTAGAGAGTCACACGGATTCTTTCCATCATTATCATCATTGTGGGGCAGGCGTGGTCCATATGGCCTGAGTTGGAATCCCAGCTTTCATTTATGAAATGTGTGACCCTGGGCAAGTGGCATTTAAGACATGTTAGTTGTAGTTTTATCACCCTCGTCATTAGTTAAGCCAGGACCCACTTAGCAGAACCCGGGCATGGAGTGGGAAGAGGGACACTTCCAGACTAGGTTCTGGAGGCCAAGCAGGACTGAAGTCCTTGTTAGTTGGGGTCAGGATGCATCTGGAACATTGTTTGGGGGGTAGGGTCAAGGTTAAGGCTTTGGACAGATCTAGGGAGGGATAGACAAAGGGATCCAGGGCAGGGCCCATAACCTAGCCAACAGCTTCCTTCTCACTATGCCCGGTGTCTGGCCTTGGATGCCCAAGTCCAGGGTTTGGGCCCAATTCCATGCCAGCTCAGATCCCCAAACCCCCTTTTGTCCTACTTCATTCTTCTCTTCATAGCTATGCACGCCGAGACAGCCCCACCTACGACCCCTACAAACGGTGAGTTCCTGGGGACCCAGGGAACAGCAGCCAGCTAACACCCTAATGGAGGGGTAGGGTGAGGAGGGATACGGGGTGCTGTTAGGGTTCCTGAGCTCACAGACTGGGTGATGTGTTCTTGGCATTTTAGCACCTGATGTCAGCTGTGAGTCTGAATCTATTTTTATTTTTGTGTTATGTTATGTTGTTTATTTTATTTTAGATATGCATATATTTTATTGGTTTCAGAGAGGAAGGGAGAGGGAGAGATACAGAAATCAATGATGAGAGAGAATCATCAATCGGTTGCCTCCTGCACGCCCCCTACTGGGGATCGCTACCCAGGCATGTGCCCTTGATTGGAATTGAACCTAGCACCCTTTGAAGCCACAGGCTGACTGTATCCACTGAGCCAAACTGGCTAGGGCTTTATTTTATTTATTGATTTTAGAGAGAGGAACATAGATTTGTTGTTCCAATTATTTATGCATTCATTGGTTGCTTCTTGTAGGTGCTTTGACTGGGAATTAAACTCATAAAACTTGGTGTATAGGGACAGTGCTTCAACCAACTGAGCTACCTGGTCAGGGCTGAATCCCCGCCCCTTCCCACCCCCTCCCCAAATGTTAGCCTGCTTTCCCAATTGGACCCTCTTTATTTTCCGATTTAATCACAATGGAGTCTTGTGTGAAAGATGACCAAAAATGGCAGAAAGGTATAACTTAAAAATCCAAAATGTCTTTAACTTGAATACCCAGAAATAAGCAGTGAGAACTAATAGGCATGTGTAGCCTGTCTGTTCCCATGTGTCCTGGATGTGGCACTGGTTGGGAAAGGGGTTTGAGGGTGGACAGACTTCAGTCTGACCTAATTCCCTCATGAGAACGGGGTGGGTGGGACCTGTTCAAGGGGCTTTTGGGAGGATATGTGAGGCGAGGCACCTTTTGCTGAGAGGTCTAGCATTGTACCATACTTTAATGTCTTAGAACCGCCCCCTAGCCCCCTACACACACTTAACATATATATTGGGAAATGGTTCCATGTTAAATATATAGATCTGCTCCTCCCTTTTCAAAGCCATGCAAAATCAGTACAGTTCTCTGTCATTCCCTTTCCTGGCTCTTTTGAAAGGCTACCTGGTTCTGAATCAGATCCTTGTGCAGCCCTTGTGGCTGTTCATGGGCGCGGGTGTCAGGTCCCACGCTGTTCTCATTGCTGTTGCTCTGCAGTGCGAATCCTTCGCTGGCAGACAGGCTCGAGGGCCCTGATGACTGAGCACCTCCCCTCCTCTGTAGGTCGCCCTCGGAATCCAGCTCCGAGTCTCGCTCCCGCTCCCGCTCCCCGACTCCGGGCCGTGAGGAGAAGATCACCTTCATCACCAGTTTTGGGGGCAGCGATGAGGAGGCAGCGGCCGCAGCCGCAGCAGCAGCTGCATCAGGGGCTGCCACAGGGAAGCCTCCCGCACCCCCTCAGCCTGGCGGCCCTGCCCCGGGACGTAATGCCAACGCCCGGTCGGTAACGCTCACGCTGCTCGCCCTACGCCCTGGCCACAGTCCTGGCCACTGTGGGGGGACCCGGGGCAGGGGGCGCTAGGGCTCAGGCCAGTACTGACCTGCCCTCTGCCCTGCCTGCAGCCGCCGCTCCTCCTCCTCCTCCTCTTCCTCTTCTGCCTCGAGGACCTCCAGCTCCCGTTCCAGCTCTCGCTCCAGCTCCCGCTCCCGCCGTGGTGGGGGCTACTATCGCTCAGGCCGGCACGCGCGCTCCCGGTCCCGGTCCTGGTCCCGCTCCCGGTCCCGCTCCCGGCGGTACTCCCGGTCCCGCAGCCGTGGCCGGCGGCACTCAGGTGGAGGCTCCCGAGACGGACACCGCTACTCCCATTCACCACCCCGGCGTGGTGGGTGTGGGCCCCGCCGCAGAAGCAGGTACGTGGGGCCTGGAGGGCATGGGGGTGAGGGACCTGCTGGTGACCTGGGCCCTGAGGTCAGTGAGACCAGAAGCACTGGGTCTGTGGGAGCGAGGCCCACTCTGTGAGGCATCTCCAAGCATGGCGACATGGCTGGAGCACCGCCACCTTGCTCAGGGATGCTGTGGGGACAAGACCGAGCTGCCCTTCTCACAGGGAGTTCCTAGGCCAAGAGGTGGAGAGGTACATGGACACGCCAGGGGGTCTTGTGGTTTGGAGCAGAATCTGGCCTTTAGAGCTGGGACAGCCCTTTGTGGGGAAGGCAGGGTTTGAGGCGAGTGCTGCAGATGACAGGACGGAAAGCGTCTGGAGACGGGCATCCCGCTCTGACCCGGTAGGATCAGGGCTGCTTGTGGAAAGGCAGCTCAGCTCGATGGGTGAGAACATGGACCTTGGAGCGATGGCCTGGGTATAAATTCTGGCCCTGCTAGTGAACTTTCAGGCTGCCATTTCTTTGTCTGTGAATTAGAGATAGTATCCCCTTCATCGTGAAAGTGTGACAAGTAAATCCATGTCACTGCTTAGTCCTTATACAATAGCCTCGCAGTCGGGAAGGACTGTTACTATTGCCAGCATTGTCACCTGTATTATTCCTGCATGCCCCTCAACGGTAGCTATCTACGGGGGCTGGCAAGCAAAATGGAGGGCCAGGTGGAGCACACGTCCCATCCGAAGGGGTCATTGGCTGCTCAGTGACAGGCCTGGTATTGCCCAGTCGCCTGGTTTCTCAAGAAAAGATGAGAGTGTGGATTTTTAAAGGGCAGCTCTTGTTTTTTCAATATTGCCAACAAGTTTGAATTTTCTATTTTTTTAAAGGTTTCTTCTTTTAAAAACGTTTTTTAACATTTTTTTTTTTTTTTAATTTCAAAGAGGAAGGGAGAGAGGGAGAGAGAAACATCAATGATGACAGAGAATCATTGATTGGCTGCCTCCTGCATGCCCCCTACTGGGGATTGAGCCCACAACCCAGGTATGTGCCTTTGACCAGAATTAAACCCGGGACCCTTCAGTCCGCAGGCCGACGTTCTGTTCACTGAGCCATACCAGCTAGGGCAAATTTGAACTTTCTAAAAACTCGGGACAGCCCCAGTGGAATCAGCGTGGGGCCTGGATTTGGCTTCCAGGTCATTCCCTGTAGGCTGACCCAGGGTGATAACAGGAGAAAGGCTGGGGGAGTGGGGACTGGTCACATGTCAGATGCCAGTCTGCCAGTGAGCCCTACCTGAGGAGTGCCAGTCCCAAGCAGAGAGGATGGGGCTGCTCACTCCCAAACCGGGTCTGGTAGGTGTGTGCTGCAGCCTGGTGGGGAGTGGGGCTAGGGCTTGGGCCCCACTGGTGTGAGACCCTTGGCAAGGTGAGAATGTGGTTCCTGGGTGCCCGGAGCTGGACACAGTATGTAAAAGGGGTGCTGACCAGCCAGGGGCCACCTCCCAGGGAGGTAGGGAAGTGGGTGTCTAGTGAGTTTGGGGTGGTTGTATCTAGAAGGTGGTCTCTATTTAAACTGAGTGAGGCCAGGGAGCAGCTAGGATTTCTGAGGGAAAGGAGCTGGAGAGAGGTAGTCACACCTGGACCAACCACAGGGCCTTGTAGGAGTTCTGTAGATTAAGAGCTGGGGGTGGTGGTGGTGTGAATGGGGTCCCTGGAGCCTCATGGCCCCTCTCTTGCCCCACTGCCGTCAGGAGCCGCTCCCGCTCAGGGGACTGGTACAGGCGGGGCGGCCGGGGTCCCAGGCACCACAGCAGTAGCCGCAGCCGCAGCAGCTGGTCCCTCAGCCCATCCCGAAGCCGCAGTCTGACTCGGAGCCGCAGCCCCAGCCCCAGCCCCAGCCAGAGCCAGAGCCGCAGCCGCAGCCGCAGTTGTAGTCGAAGCCGTAGCCAGAGTCACTCATCATCACCCCCAAGGGAGAAGCTGACCAGGCCGGCGTCGTCCCCTGCTGTGGGCGAGAAGCTGAAAAAGTGAGCAGGTGCAGGGCTGGGGAAGGAGGATTGTCAGCCTGAGATGGGATGAACTTGACTGTTTTCGTTTTGAACTTGCCTGTGTCCTGGGAGGTGTGAGGGAACATGGCCCTGACCTGGGAGGGTGGGTCTGAGGAGGCAGGGCCTTGCCTTGGATGATGGATCAGAGGGGTCAGATCCGAGAGGGACTGGGGTGCCTGAGACCCATGGTCTGGTCGCTGGTCAGGGCTGCGTGAGGCAGTGTGGGGTCAGAGATGGCAGGTGTTCTTTCCTCCTCCCAGGACCGAACCTGCCGCTGGTAAAGAGACAGGAGCTGCCAAAGTCAGTAAGAATTTGGAACTCGCCCGTCTAACTCCCGCAGCAGCAGTGCCCGAGTGCTGGGCCCGGTGGGCCTGCAGGGGGGTCGGGTGGGCCGGGAGACCCAGCCCCGGGGATTAAGGGAACCGGAAGGGTTCTGTCCCCATGAAATCCATGTCCCCTTCTCCTCACTGCTCCCCGGGGCTCCGTCTGTCCTGGACCTCCAGACCTTCATGGCAGGTGTCCACAGCTTTCCCCTCCCCACATGCCCCCAAAAGTCCCAGGCTCTTGAATGAGGTGGGTTGTGGGAACTCCGGGACACCCACCCCCTCTCCCACCTCTTTTCCCCCTTCCCCAGCCCAAGCTGACGCCACAGGAGAAGCTGAAGCTGAGGATGCAGAAGGCACTGAACAGACAGTGTATGTACCCCTCCTGTCCCCCAAGTCTTCTCGCTCCCCCTCCTTCCAGCCTGGCCTTGTAGGAGAGGCACTCTGGGGAGGAATGGGTGTGCACGCTGCTTTGCTGCCATCGTGCTAAGGGCATTGGTAGGCTGGCTGGCCCTCTGAGCTTGGAGGCCTACCAAGCCACTGCGTCCCTTCCCCCCCACAGTCAAGGCGGATAAGAAGGCCGCCCAGGAGAAGATGATACAACAGGAGCATGAACGGCAGGTAAGGGTGGAGTGAGAAGCGGGGCTCGGGCGGGTGCCAGCTGGGCCAGCCCTCACTGCCATCTCTGCCTCAGGAGCGGGAAGATGAGCTTCGCGCGATGGCCCGCAAGATCCGTATGAAGTAAGACCCTTCTGCTCCCTGTATCAGCTGCAGCCACCTCCTTCTGGGAAGCCCCCCATTTTCTTCGTTCCCTGCCACCCAGCTCTGAGCTATAGCCCTGCCAGAACCCTCCCTTGGCCCTGTTTCCTCCCTGCATCCCCAGCTTATTCCAGCCACAGTGACCCTGCTCCACCAGCTCCCAGCTCCCATTTCCTTTGCTGTTTCCCAGATCCTCACCTGGTTCCCTCCCTCAGTCCACTGGGCAATCTCCTCCCTGACCATCCTGTCCAGAGTAGCACCCCAAAACGCTCCCAGCTCCAACCCTGTTCTGTGTGCTTCATAACACTAACCCTCACCTGGCGTGCAGTCTGTTTGGTGTGCTTGCTTATTAGCCGTGTCTGCACTGAGATGCCGGGTCTGGCTGCTGTGTGTTCAGCCCCCAGAACCCTGAGGCGGTGCTGTTTGTGGGAGGGCTGAACTCCAGCCAGCCCCATGGCTGGTCTGGCCCAGTGCTGGGAGGCAGCCTCTCTCCTGTCCCCTCTGCGTAGTGTTCCGTATTAGCAAGGAGGGACATCAGTCAGTGGCAGGACTTGTTGCCTATCAGTAGTTCTGGTTCCACTCTGTATTTGCTGTGGTCCTTGGACAAGTAACTTGACCCCCTCTGAGCCAGGACTCCTTCCTCTGTGAGACAGACGTACTAAGCCCCCGCCTTGGTGCCTTGGCAGGGTCCTACTATGAGGCTCCCAGTGTGGTGCCTGGCACATAGGAAGGCCCGATGCCCAGTCCTACTGCAGTTAGTCTTCATCGTTAACATCACTATTCCACGCCCCTTGTGTGTTGGGTTTTCGAGGATGCTGTGTGCTTCCGTTAGGAGGCAGAATGCCGAAGGACTCAGCTTCATCCGTCAGACCTGGGTTCTGATCCTGCCTCATCCACCAGCTATGGGCCTTTCTCTTGTTTGAGTCTTAATTTGCTCAGCTACTTAAATAGGGAGGGAATAGTTGTCCCACCTCAGCCAGGAGAAGGTGCCCGGTAAATGTCGCCCTTAGGATTGCAAATCCCAGTCATTCTGTTGAAAACCAATTAAGCATTTAGCATGTAAGTCCCTGAGCTCTGTGACTGCGTGGAGTGGGACAGGACATGATTGAACTAGGCGGCCCTCCTTTCTGTTGGTTCAGCGAGCCTTTCATAGCAAGGCTGACTAGGGTGGGAGTCCAGGCTCTGCCTAGCAAGCATCCCCTCTGACTCTGTGTCCTCATCTTCCAAGAGGGGATGGTTGCTCTTCCACTGGGACTAGGATATGAAGCACTTGCCCTGAGTTCAGTGATCTGGGAATACTCACCCCTCCCTGGGTTGCCTCCCCTCCCCCCTGCAGGGAACGGGAACGCCGAGAGAAGGAGAGAGAAGAATGGGAACGCCAGTACAGCCGGCAGAGCCGCTCGCCTTCCCCCCGTTACAGTGAGTGTCCCATGGTCACTGGGCCGGGAGATCTGGGCTGCAGGCTCGGGGGCATTAAGAAGGAGAAGCAGATTGTCTCAGCGGATAGAGCCTGCAGACCAAAGGGCCCCGGGTTTGATTCCGGGCACGGGCACGGTCACAGGCACGTTGCAGGCTCCTCCTTAGCCGGCCCTTGTCAGGGCTCATGCAGGAGGCACCAGTTGATGTGTTTCTCTTACATCGATGCTTCTCTTGGTCTTTCCCTTTCTCTTCCTCTCTCCCTAAAAATCAATGGAAAATATCCTCAGATGAGGATTAACAAAAACGAACAAAAAGAAGTGGTCTGACCCGGATGGCTCAGTGGTTGAACATCAACCTATGAACCAGGAGGTCACGGTGTGATTCCAGGTCAGGGCACATGCCTGGGTTGCGGGCTTGAGCCTCAGTGGGCGGCAAGCAGGGGCAGCCAGTAATGATTCTCTCTCATCATTGATGTTTCTATCTCTCTTTCCTTCCTCTCTGAAATCAATAAAAATATATTTTTAAAAAAAAGTGACGTCAAAACTGATTATAGAAAAACATTTCCACATGTTAGAACTTTTAAGATGCGTGTGTGCGTGCACACAGGCAGGCATGCAGTGTTGCTTCAGTCACAAGGGAATTGCAGGATGGGAAGAAATGCACATTGGTGTGGGTGGGCGGCACAGGTTGTAGTCCCAGCAGTGGACATGCTGGTGTAGCATCAGCGGAAGGTGAGACCAGAAGTCCAGCCCTGGGGCCCGTTCCTGGCCCTGGGCATTTGATTTGTCCTCACCTCCTCCTTCCTTTCTAGGTCGAGAGTACAGCTCTTCCCGAAGGTGAGTAAGCCCGACCAGCTCCCTGGGAAATCCCAGTTGTCCTGTGTGGGAGGTCTGGCTGGGTTGGATTCATCCATTTCCACCCTGCACCCTCCAGTTGTAGGGCTGCCTCCCTCCTTTGCAGCCACTGAAGCCCAAGTGATCCCCAAGTGTGTTGGTGCGTGTGTATACATGTACACACATGCACGGGCCTCCCCAGCTCTGCCTAGCCCTCATGGGCCCCTCCCTCTTTCTTTCCAGGCGCTCAAGGTCCAGATCCCGCAGCCCCCATTATCGACATTAGGCAGAAGCGTGGGGGCTGAGGGGCTGGGATGGGTTAGGGCTCAGGCTGTGATGCTGCTGATTTTGTTCTCTAATGAAATAAACGTTATTTAATTGCCTTCACTTGGCCTCCGTGTCATCCATGTGCTGGGTGTGGGCTCCCAAACTCCGTTGTCCACCAGCCAGCCGGGTGGGGGTGGGGGTGGGGGTGGGGGTGGGGGTGGAGACAGACTTGCTGGGAGTGAGGGGACAGGCGCGTGTTGCCTGTGTGGGAAGCCTGGCTGCATCTGTGCCTCCGGCCCAGTGAGGGCAGGGGCTCCATGCAGTAGGAGAAGGGCCCAGCACCCACGTGTGGAGGATGGGCCAGGACTTTGCCCAGGGCCTCTGGTGACAGGTCCAGGCCTCTCCCTGCCCTCGCCCACATCAGGAACCGGGAGCACGGCTTTCTGTGCCAGTCCTGCCGAGCCACAGGCACTGGGGGCTGGCCTTTCCCTCACCCCCTCATTCCAAACCGGTCTGTCCAGCCGTCCACCCCAAGGAGGGGAAGCCGCCTGCCCCACCTCAGATGCCCCGAGAAAGCGAAGTCCACACGTGTATAACGAGGGAGGGAGGGAGGATTTATTCACAGCAGGACATGATCAACAGATACATGAGCAGTGGCACCAGGGGCGGCAGGGGGGAAGGCATTCCTACCACTCAGGCCTCCCCGCCTGCTTGGGGGTGCTTCTGCCGCAGGTGCTTGTCCAGGGTGGCCCGCAGGCCGAAGGGCACACGGCAGTGGGGGCACTCAAAGCGGGCCCCGCCGGGCCCCAGCCCGTGCATGCGGCGGTGGCGGTTCAGCTTGCTGCTCTGGGCACAGGCGTAGGGGCAGAGCTCGCAGGTATAGGGCCGCTCCCCGGTGTGTGAGCGCCGGTGCACAGTCAGGTTGCTGCTGTTGGTGAAACGTTTCCCACAGAACTCACAGCTGCCCCCGGGCCCGTGGCTCTTGCCCACTGTCTTTGGAGTCTTCTTAGGCAACTTCTCTGGGATCTGGGCAGAGTTGATTCTCCCTTCCTTGATGGCGACACCGCAACCGTCCCCACCAGGACCAGCCTGAGCTCCACCACCTGGAGCCCCAGGTTCCTGCACACCCGCTGTGTCGGCAGCTCCAGCCCCTTCACGGCTGCACAGGAGAGTCCTGGCTGGGGCAGCGGCGTGGGCGGCTGGCTCCGGAGGGGCAGCTGAGGCCTGTTCCTGACTGGCCTTGGCCGTGTCGGGGCTCTGAGGCTGCAGCTGCTGGTGGGTCTTCTTGTGGCGGTTGAGCTTGCTGCTCTGGGCACAGGCGTAAGGACACTGGTCACAGGCGTAGGGCCGCTCGCCCGTGTGCGAGCGCATGTGCACCTTGAGGTTGCTGAAGGAGCTGAGGGTCTTCATGCACACAGCGCAGGTGGGGCTCCGCCGGGGGAGGCTGCTCGCCTGGGAGCCCTTGGCCTCCACTTCCTGCCCCACCACTGCTGACATGGCTGCAGCCACCTCCGCCAGGCCCAGCAGCGGGGTCTCTGGGGCCTCGGATTCCGTCTGGTAGATGGACAGTCCATGGTCCCACTGGGCGTGGCGCAGCAGTTTCCAGGCCCTGGTGAATTGTCGGCCACAGCGGAGGCAAGTCAAAGCCTTCAGGTCCTCAAGTTCTGCAGAGACAGGCTGGGTGTTAGTGTGATGGGTAAAAAGCATAGCGGTAGTGGTCACAGCTTGCCAGCTGGACACATTCTGTGGGAAAGCCTGTTCTAGGCCCCAAAACGGCAAGAGGACAGGGAAAACCCCTGCCCTCAGGAAGCTGATGTTCAGGGAGGCGGGTAGATGGACAAGAAGCAAGGAAAGTCGGGAGTGGATGATGAGTATGCAAGCGTTCTTTCCGTGCTTGAAAACCACTAAGATGCCCTCCTGACCCAGTAGCTCAATTGGATAGAGCATCATCCCCATGTGCCAGGGTTGTGGGTTCAACCCCCAGTCAGAGCACATAGAAGCATCAACCAATGAATGCATAAGTAAGTGGTACAAATCAACTTTAAAAGAAGAAAGGAAATCTTTGTGGAAAAGTGAGTAAGTTAAAAAAAAAAAAAGTGAAAAGTTAAAGCAGATGGACAGGGAGTACTGTTTCGTATCGGGGGATCAGGAAGGCCTTGCTCAAGGTGACCAAAACCAGTGTGCTAGCCCTAGCCCGTTATGCTCAGTGGATAGCATCGGCCTGCAGACCAAAGGGTCCCGGGTTCGATTCCAATCAAAGGTCAAAGGCACGTACCTGATGGGGCACATGCAGGAGGCACATCGATGTCTCCCCCCCCCACCCCCCCTTCCACTCTCTCTCTCAAAATCAATGGAAAAATATCTCCAGGTGAAGATTAACAAAAAACACACAAAAAAATTAAAATCAATAAAAACGTATTTAAAAAGAACCCCCTCTTTGAACCTCAGTTTCCATACTTGCTAGAATATGGGGATCCTCTCCCTTTCGGGGTTGTTGTGACCTCAAATAGGGAACAACTGAGAGTTTGGGTCCATGTAATCTCTCAGTAAACCTTAGCTGGGCTGAGTCCACAATCCTCCAAGAGTCTGTGTTTCGTTCCAATAATTCCATCACAGCCCCTCCCTGCTCGCACTCTAGCGGATTTGATCACAGCTCTTCCTTTCAATACAGGACCCTCCCTGTGGCCCAGCCCTTTTCGAAAAAAATCCCGGTTTATAGGCGGGGGACTGAAAATCCTGAGCCTAGTGCCACGGTAAGGGTTTAATTCCATTCCAAGAGAAGGAACCCAGGTGCCCAGACAGGAGGACTCGGCTCAAACCAGGGGCTTCCCAGCAAGCACTTCTGGGAGATTCCAGGGGAGGGGGCAACACCACCCTTCTAGCTGGCCTCAGGCTGCCCCTCCCCCAGACCACTGCCCTCCCCAGGGTCCCCCTACTGCCACACTGGTCCAGCCACCTGGCCAGTTATTTCTGGCCAAGGGGAAGGAGAAGTGAAACCAGATTGGGGGGGCGTGTGTGGCAAGTCCCCAGACCAGTCTTCTGGGGCTGGCCACACCCAGTGGGCCATCCTCCTTCCCTGCCCAGCCCTGCCCCCACCCTTCGCACCACCACTAGTCCCAGCCCTAGGACAGGGCAGGCCCTGGCCACGCCTAGGCTACACCCGATGGGGAGCCAGAAAGGGGAAGTAGTGCTCACTGCCCCGCCTGTCCAGCTCAGCCCCTTCTCCCACAGGAAGCCGGGCCCTTGAACTTGAGAGGGGGTTGCATCCCAGCTCTACTCACCTGAGTCCGGGCAAGGGCTGGGGCCTCTCGAGGGCTGACAGCCCTGCTTCTTGTGGTCCATGAAAGACGTGATGGCCTTCAGCGGGAAGGTCTGCAGGCAGAGGCCGCAGGTCAACGTATCTGTGTGTTTGTCAGTCCAGGGCTGGCGGTCTGCAGGGAGGAAGCGGGTGGTGAGCATGGGGTGGGGCCAGAACCGGCTGGGGGTTCCGAGGGAGAGGGGAAACCCGGAGGTGAGAAGGGAGCCAGGACCCAGCTACGGAAACACGGCCGGGGCAGGGGCAGGGGCCGCGGAGCGGTGCCGGAGGCCGGCGTCCCACCCGAGAGTGAAAGGAGAGGGTCGCGGGGCCCGGCACAGGGGGCTCTTACCGTGAGGATTAGGAACCAGGGAAGTCCACGGCGCCGGCTGGTTCTGCAAGCCGAGGGCGAGGAGCGTACTGACGGCGGGCATCTGGCTAGGGCAGTAGCGGGGTGCGCCCTCGAGGCGGCCCGGCGCGGGCACTTCCTTTGGGGAACCCCGCTGCAGCCCCGCGGCCTGTAGGGGCCACGGATGCGGCTCGGGCTTCACGTCGATGACCAGGTCCCCCATCTCCGTCTCGTCGTCGGTGTGGGCGGCGGGCTCGGGGTCGACTCGGCGGGGCATGCAGCCGGCCTTGCGGCGGGACATGGGTCGCGGTGCGGACGATCCGGCGGGCTGGCGGGCCGGCGGGCGGAAGGCGCGCGAGGCGTGTGCGCTCGGGCCGAGACGCTCAGGTGAGTGACTGCGGCGACTGGCCGCGAACTTTTACACGTGCTGGCCCGGCCGTGGCTCCGCCCACCGGGGGGCGGGGCCTGTGGGAGCCGAAGGGGCGGTCCGCAGGGGCCCGGCTGGAGGCCACGCTCAGGCTGAGCCGTGCCCACGGGGGTTGGCCTAAGGGCTACACCTAAGGACACCCAGCTCACGCGGCCGGCATAGAAACGGCGACTGCGGACCCCGTTTTAGGGCTGGCGAAACTGAGGCACAGCACCCCCACAAACACCCAGGAGGGAGAAAACGGTCGGGCTACGTTTCTAACTGTGCCCCTAACAGTAGCTTGGACTTTTTCAGTAAATACATAATAAAAATCCACTGGGTGCCGAAACCGGTTTGGCTCAGTGGATAGAGCGTCGGCCTGCGGATTCAGGGGTCCCAGGTTCGATTCCAGTCAAGGGCGTGTACCTGGGTTGCGGGCACATCCCCAGTGGGAGATGTGCAGGAGGCAGCTGATGGATGTTTCTAACTCTCTATCTCTCTCCCTTCCTCTCTGTAAAATATCAATAAAATATATTTTTAAAAAAATCCACTGGGCAAACCTTTATCGCGAGCCTATGGTGCACCAGGTACTGCTCTAAGCACTGGGGACACTGCAGCGAACCCAACAGAACCCAACAGACAATAATCCCTGGGCCTCCCCTCCCCTCCCCCCCGAGTTTACTGGTTCAGGGAGACTACGCTCAACAAGATAACTATTTAAAATAGAGTTCCTTCTTGGGTGAGGGTGACCAGTGTCACCTGGAGCCAAACAAAGCTAGGACGGGTTATAAAGGGGCAGGGTGACATGTGTGTGGGGGCGGGGGGGGCCTCAATTTTCTCCCCACACCAGGGAAAGGCATGGTGGAGTTGAGACCTGAGGGATGTGAGGGAGTCAGCGAGTCTCTGGTCAAGAATAACAAGGAGGAGGGACTCTTTTCCCTCCCCACGTGGGAGTCTGTACTTGTTCTTCAATAAATTTCCACTTTCACTACACAAAATAATAAAATAATAATAATAATTAATAATAATAAATAACAAGGAGGGAGGAGACGGACAGGAGGGGGGTTGAGCTCTGAGAAAATGGAGTCAGCTGCGAGAGGGTCTTTCGACCACTTGAAAGTCTTGGTTTTTGGAGAGGTGAGTCTTGGGGGTGGTTTGAGCAGAAGAGGATTACGATCGTGTACACGTCTACTCTGCTCCTACACCTGGAATGGCCATGAAAGCCAAATGGCCACTGTCTTACCTCTCTGCACTCGGCCTCCTTGAACTTCCCTCCTCAAAGCAGCTCTTTCAGATCGCTGTTTGAAGTGGCATCAACACCCTGCCCCACCCTCCAACCCTTACAAGTTTTCTTTTCTTCCTGACACCAACCACATCGTAATACAGAACGGTTTCTTGACTGTCCTCTCCCTTCCCCCACCCTATACAAGGCTCCTTAAGGTCAGGGCCGCAGTCTGCCCTCCCCCAGACTCCCCAGCCCAGCACTCCAGCACTGAGTGGATTTCATGTACTAACCTGGCTGACCCCCCCCCCCCCCAAGCCCCCAGTCCTGCTCCTGGACCCTCAGGGTCAGGGTTCCTCACATTGTTATGTTATTCAGATCTCCCTCAGGGGTGGCTGAATTGTCCTCCGGAGAGCCAAGGGCCACCTTGACCAAGGTACCGGTAGCCCCACCCTGCTTAAAGCCGCATAATTACACTCCATGACCTCCATCTGTCCCCAGTTCCCTCCTGGGCCTCGTTTCCCCAGAGTTGGTTTCTTCACGGCCACCTTCTGACCACCCAATTAAAGAGGCTCACCAACCCTGCCACCCCACTCTCCGCTACCTTTATTTTATTCCTTTTACATCACCCAACAAGGCCCGATGCATTTGTTGATGCATTTGCTGATGGATCTATCTTATTCTGTCCCTCCCAGCCACCCTAGAATGCAGTTATGAGAAAGCAGGAGTCCAGTCTGTCCTGTTCATAAACAGAGCCCCTATTCCTTCATAGTTCAGTCGACAAATACTTACTGAGCACCTGCAATGCACATGAAAATAGATACTGGTAGGGGGCCTCCCTGTGCCAGCCATTAAGCCTTGGGGAGTAGTGGGAAGCAGAGTCCACTAAGCCCACCAAGTCCCTGCCTTAGTGAAACCGCGTGGAGAAGTGAACTGCCTGAGCCCAGAGCAGCGAGGGTCCTGAGTATCTGGAACTGCTGGTCTGCCTGCAGGGCCTCAGCTTCCTCTGTGAAATGGGACTGCAGGGAGGGCTGCGGGACAAAAAGGCCGCCTCGGGTGCTTCCAGCTGCTGCTCGCTCCCCCGGGCTTTTTCCTGGCGCTTGGCTGCTTGGAGCATAATCTCAAGGTTTCCAGGAGGGGAGGTGGGTGGGGTTGGGGCTGGAGGACAAGGTTAGGAGTGTGCACGTGTAGGGAGGTGGGGGAGGGGGCAGAGACTAAGTTCTGCCTTTAACCCCCTTTTGAACCTCAATATCTTCTTCCATAAAATGGGCATCCGGTCACCCTCACCTCGCAGACGGTAGACGAGCTCCGAGCGCCCGACCGCGCCACCAGCGTCCGGCCGTGCGGGCGTCCCAGCCCGGGAGCCCGCCCGCCCGCCCGCGACCACGTGGGGCGGCGGCGGCCGCGGCGGAACGCACGCTGGGCGGCGCGCGGCCCGCCCGAGCCTCTGCCGCGGGGACGCCGGCGGAAGTGGGGGCGCCGGCACGCAGGCCTCGGTGAGTTCGGGGGTTGGTGGGGGCAGAGCATCTTCCCCCTCCCCCGTCCGGGCCCCGGACGCCCACCCGCGGGCAGGCCGGGAGTGGCGGGCAGAGGCGAGTCCGAGCGGCCGCACCGCGGAGTCGGGTCGGGTCGGGACGCGCGGGCGGGGCTGGTCCCGCGCCGCCGCCGGGGCGCGGTGGGGAGCAGGGGGCGCGGGGGTGAGAGCTCCGATGCCGGTAACAGGAGTAACAGCAGCAGCCAGACCCCCACCCTTTCCCGGGCGGACTCGTTGGCTTCCTCCGAGCTGGGAGACGGGAAGCAGGTCCAGCCCTGGGCGGAGTGGGGAGTGGACGCCCGGGGGCCGGGAGGACCTACTTAGTATAAGAATAGGAGAGCGATGGGTGGTCAGGGAGGAATTGAAAGAATACTGACCGGCCCAGGGGGTGGAGGGGAGGGAGGGTCTCTCCCCTTTGAACTAATACGCATCCAGAGGGGCAGCCCATGGGGTGTGTGGACGGACGGGTCACCTGCGTTAACTATGTCTGGGCGCCTCTTGTTAAGCTGGCACCCCAGCTGGTTCCCTCCCCTGGCAGTGGAGGACTTGGCTAAACGTTAGCCCGAAGATCTGACCCACTGCCATGGCCTCCCCAGGAGGGAGGTCCGTGAGTCTCCGGCCCCTGCCATTGACCTCAGGGATGGGATCTGGAGTCAAACGAATTCGTTGGTCAAGTTAGTGGGGGATGGGTGTGGACGTGGTTCCTGGAACCTTCCAGCAGGAAATCCTTGGTCGGAGACCAGAAGGATAAAGGACGGTGATCTGGTCACCTGGGAGAGTGGATTAATGCCTGCTTTTGTCTTCTTAGGCAAGCCCTTTGTGACCTTTCTCCAACCAGTTTCTCCTCTTTTTTCCTCTCCATATAATGACTTTATTTTCCTTTTTTGGTTTTTTAACAATATATTTTTATTGATTTTTAGAGAGAGAGGAAAGAGAGGGATAGAGAGATAGAAACATCAATGAGAGAGAAACATCACCGATCCCCCATAGGGGATCGAGCCTGCCACCTGGGCATGTGCCTGACCAGGAGTCAAACCAGTGACCTCTTGGTTGCTGGGTCGATGCTCAACACCTGAGCTACACCAGCTGGGCTGTTTCCCCTTTTTTAAAATGTAGAGTTAAAGTCATCCAACATACAGATGTAACTATGGCTCCTTGCATATTTTTTTCTATCTAAAGTTAGGTATTTCAGCTCTGAGATGAAGACAATGATCCCATTAAAATGACAACATTTCTGAAAGATGGGTTTCATATTTATTTGATGGGAAATAAACTACCCCCCCCCCCCCCAAGAAAGAAAACAACAAAAAAACCTCTAGTCCAGAGCTACCGGCAGACAGTTCACAACCATGGCTAACACATGGTGTCCATGCAGGGAGAGGGCCCTGAGACAAGCAATGTTGTTAAACTTTTTAAACCAGCTACTTTTTTATTGTTCAGAATAGGAAGAATACTGAAGAAAAGCATTTTCCTTTTAGCCCAAGCGGCTATGAATAGTAAAAACCAACTGATTTGAAGTCCCTGGAATGCATGCAACTTAGACTTTCCTAACGCACACAGCCAGGTCCCAGGCTCTGAGTCTGCCTTTTAGGAAGACTGGTGCTCGCTGGGTCACCGGCTGTTTATCGTTCCTCGGGGGTTTTGAGTGGCTGCTGCTTTGGCGTCTGGCTGCTGGGTTTCAGTTTTGGGATCTTTTCCATTTCCAGCACTTTTCTTACTCTTGTCTGCTGCCACGACGGCCCCCATGATTTCCATGATTTCCGGCGGTGGCTGATCACTTCCCTGGAGCTGGGCCGGAGTTCATAAACCTGGGCTTGACCTGGGACATCTGTTGCTTTCAATTTTTTTCCAGGATGGTCTGAACCTTGCTAACACCATCTCCCCTGGCCTGACGGACATCAGCTGGTCGTCCTTCAGGATCTACCCAATCCAGAGCCAGTAGCTCTTTGGTCCGTTATCAGGTATTTTTTGTCCGTCTTCTTACCTTCGAAGTTATCCACAGCCTGCTCCAGGATGGCTTCTCCTCTCAGCACAGAATATTAGGGGGGATATTAGGGGGGTACTTCAGCCTCTCCTGGCTTTGGAGGTGTGGCTTCTGCCGAGGCTGGGCTGGGGGCTGCCCTCTCTTCTGCAACCACATTCTTGGAGGACGATCAAATCAGTTTCTTCTCAGGTCACACCTTGGCTGCAAACCTCCTGGGGCTCCCCTGTGCTGGCTGAAAAAACTGCCCTCGGCACAGGGCCGGCCACCGGGGTTTTGCTCCCTTCCCTGCCACTCACTAGCGTGCACCCGGCAGGTGATTTGCCATCTCCCAGCTCCAGTTTTCTTTTCAGGAGAATGGGGATTGCACTCCTATGACCAAATCTGTTACCGCGCCCCCCCCCGCCCCCGCCCCCGATGGAGAGAACAAGCCCTGCCCTGGCCCGCCCTGAATTTTGTTTATTTTTTCTGAATTTTGTTTTATCCAGGGATTTAATTTAGTGACCAAGTCCTTGGCCACTTACATAATTTCCCATAAATCCTTTATTTCCTAGGAATCCTGGAGACTAGGTGTTTCTCTTAAACCACTCAAGTGTTAATGTAGGTTGGGGGACAGCCCTGGGGGCTGATGACCTATGACTAAGCCTGCAGTGCCCTGGACAAATAGATTAGAAAAAAATAGATTAGAAAATGTCTATCCCCGTTAATCCCGTTTACTGTGGTCCTCCAGACCAGGCAAAACCGGGGAGCCTTCCGTGGCTCTGCTTTTTCTCTCAGTCCATCAGCAAATAGTGAGGGCTCTCAACTTTCAAAGCATACCCTAATGTGACCACTTCTCGAACCCCCATGTTACCACCCCACCCCAGGCACCACCATCATCCCCCCCGGACCACTGTGGTGCCTTCCTCACTGGGCTCCCCGCGTCTGCTCTGTCCCCCACTGTCCATTTTCTGTGCCGCAGGCAGAGGGATCCTGTGAAGGTCCTGTCCCTCCTCTACTCAGAACCTCCATGGCTCCTGTCTCACCAGAGTACAGGCCCAAGTTCTCGCCCGGGGTCCTCAGGGTCCTGAACGTTCGCCTCTGCCCCCACCTCTTCCGCGCTGGCCTCCTTGCTAAGCCTGAGTCACCCTTCCTTGGTCTTTGTATTTGCTTTTCCCGCTGACTAGAAGGCCCCCCCCCCCCCCCCCGCATCTCCTCATGGCTTGATTCCTATTTCATTGATGTCTGTGCTCACAGGTGACCTCATCAGAGAGATCTCCTCTGGGTGCCCTGCTTCCTGGAAACCACCTCTTGCCCCCTAGCTGAGCCAGGTGTTCCCTCGCGGCTCTCGCCGCCCTAGGGCTCCCTCATTCCAGCCCTGCCTCTTCTGGGTCGTTGTCTGGATTAGAGACAAGTCTGTCACCATGAGGGCCGGGCCGGGCTGTTCCAGGCACAGCTGTGTCCCCACTACCACCCAGCGTGGGCTGGGCACAGAGCAGGAACTGAGATAATGTGGACGGCGAATCTTTACGTTCCCTAAATGAGTATGTACAGCCCTCCCCCTGTGCCAGGCCCTAAGAGGGGCTGGGGATGGAGTTGTGAAGTAGTCGGAGGTGTCCATTCTCTCAAAGACTGTTCTGTGGCAGAACAGTCAGCACAGAGGAAAGCAACTAAATGCATTTGTCAGGAGGTGACGGGGCTGAGAAAAGAAGGAAAGAGAACGTGAGGGGAAAGGGCCGTTACTTTTCTCCCAGTGAAGGTGGTGTTTGCACAGTGACCTGAATGAAGCGAGGGAGGAAGGTGAACCATGACTAGAAATACATTATGTCTCCCATTTGGGACAGGGCTCTAGGCAGCAAGAACAGCATGTGCAAAGGGCCTGAGACAGGACTGTGCTTGGACTGTTATAGGACCAACAGTGAGCAAAGGGTGGAGCGGGGGGCGAGGAGGTCAGAGATGATGGGTCCTCCTGTGTAGCCTCTATAAGAACTTCGGCTTTTGCTGTGGCTGAGGCAGGAGCAGATAAGAGCTCTTGGTAGAGGAGCTCCTGTTAGACTTAGTTCTAACAGGATCTCTCTGACCGCTGAGTGGGGAAGAGACTGAGGGGTGAAGGTGGAGGCAGGGAGCCCAAAGGAAAGAAGACTGACCGCAGTAGTCAAGGTGGGAGATGCTGGTGGCTGGGATGAAGGAGGCAGAGTGGGGGAATGAGAAATTACCAGATTCTGGATTTGTGGGGTTTTTTGTTTTGTGGGGTTTTTTTGTTTTGTTTTGTTAATCTTCATCCGAGGATTTTTTCTATTGATTTTTAAAGAGAGTGGAAGGGAGGGAGGGAGGGAGAGAGAGAGAGAGAGGGAGAGGGAGAGAGAGAGAGAGAGGTTGGTTGCTTCCTGCACGTCTCCCACACACATCCTATCTGGGACCGGGAATTGAACCTGCAACCCAGGCACTTGCCCTTGATTGGAATAGATACAGCGATGGCGAACCTATGACACGCGTGTCAGAGGTGACACGCGAGCTCATTTTTTTGGTTGATTTTTCTTTGTTAAATGGCATTTAAATATATAAAATAAATATCAAAAATATAAGTCTTTGTTTTACTATGGTTGCAAAGATCAAAAAATTTCTATATGTGACATGGCACCAGAGTTAAGTTAGGGTTTTTCAAAATGCTGACACGCCAAGCTCAAAAGGTTCGCCATCACTGGAAGAGAACATTCGACTCTTCAGGGCTCAGGTTGACACTCTAACCTCTGACCCACACTGGCCAGGACCTGGATGCATTTTTGAAGTGGAGCTGACAAACTTTACTGATGGATTGATTGAATGTGGGTAGCAGAGAAATTGAGGAGTCCAGACACTGGGGTGTCCTTTGTCTGTGTGATCACCAACCTTCCCCCAGAGATTCTCCCTTCTCCTAACACTCTAGGACAGTGGTTCTCACCCTTCCTAATGCTGTGACCCTTTAATACAGCTCCTCATGTTGTGGTGACCCCCAATTTCATTGTTACAAATTGAACATAATTAAAGCATAGTGATTAATCACAAAAACAATATGTACTTATATATGTGTTTTCCGATGGTTTTAGGTGACCCCTGTGAAAGGGTCGTTCGACCCCCAAAGGGGTCGCGACCCACAGGTTGAGAACCGCTGCTCTAGGAGGTCTTTTTTATGCTTCATTTCACAGATGAGGAACTGGAGCAGGGAGACTGCCCATAGAGTTGCAATGACCTGCCCAGATCCCTGGTAGTGAATCTGGGCTTAGGACTCACTGGTCTCCCCCAATTCACATCCTTTTTTTTTTTTTTTAATATATTTTATTGATTTTTCTACAGAGAGGAAGGGAGAGGAATAGAGAGTTAGAAACCTCGATCACCTGCCTCCTGCACACCACCTACCGGAGATGTGCCCACAACCAAAGTACATGCCCTTGACCAGAATCGAACCTGGGACCCTTCAGTCTGCAGGCCGACGCTCTATCAACTGAGCCAAAAGTTAGGGCCCCAATTCACATCCTTATCCCCCCTCCCTGATGAAAAGCTGTGACTCCAACTCCTTATTGCAAGGCCAAGCTCAGAGTGGGTTTTACATTTTTAAGTGGTTGGAAAACGTTTTTAAAAATCACTTGTGGTGTGTGAAATTATATAAAATTCAAAATTCAGTGTACCAGTAAGTAAGGTTTTATTGGAGCACTAGATGCCCCGTGCATAAATTTGTGCACCAATGGGGTCCCTCGGCCTGGCCTGTGGAATCAGGTGAAACCAGCTCTCTGACATCCCCTGAGGAGTCCCGGATTGCGAGAGGGTGCAGGCCAGGCCGAGGGACCCCACTGGTGCACGATCAGGGCCGGGGAGGGGGCCGGGGAGGGATGCGGGAGGCTCTAGGGCATGTCTGGCCTGTCTCACTCAGTCCCAATCGGCTGGACCCCAGCAGCAAGCAAGCCTACCAGTCAGTGTGTCTGCCCCCTGGTGGTCAGTGTACGTCATAGCTAGTGGTTGAGCAACCTTAGCATATCATTAGCATATTACACTTTGATTGGTTGAACAGACAACCAGACACTTAGCATATTAGGCTTTTATTATATAGGATAGCCGTGTTCATTGTTTATGTTTTATTTATGGCTTTCCTGCTACTTTGGCAGAGTTGAGTAGTGTGATGGAGACCCTATGAACCATGAAGCCCAAAATATTTACTATTGGGCCCTTTACAGAGGATATTACTGACTTCTGCTAATAAGGAATATATTGGGCTCCCAATGGGACTTGGCAGGTAGCTCCACAGGGGCCTGGGAAAGGGACAGAAAGGTTTGGGAGTGGGTGACTGTAAGGTTAGGAGAGGGAGTTCAGATTCCTAAGGGGGAATCTAACTTAAAAATATATATATATCCCTAGTCGATTTGGCTCAGTGGATAGAGCATTGGCCTGTGGACTGAAAGATCCCAGGTTCAATTCCGGTCAAGGGCACATGCCCAGATTTTGGGCTCAGTTCCCAGTAAGGGTGTGCAGGAGGTAGCCAATCAATGTTTCTCTCTCCCTCCCTCCCTCTTCCTTCCTCTCTGAAGTCAATAAAAACATATTTAAAAAAAATTATGATGAGAGAGAATCATTGACTGGCTGCCTCCTGCATGCCTCCTACTGGGGATCGAATCCACAACCCAGGCATGTGCCCTTGACTGGAATCCAACCCGGGACGCGTTAGTCCACAGGCTGAAGTTTTTTCCACTGAGCCAAACCAGCTAGGGCTATATATATATATTTTTAAAAAATATATATATACATATATATTTTTTTATTGATTTCAGAGAGGAAGGGAGAGGGAGAGAGAGAAACATCAATGATGAGAGAGAATCACCAATCGGTTGCCTACACATCCTACAGTGGGGATTGAGCCTGCAACCTGGGCATGTGCCCTGACCCTGACCAGGAATCGAACGGTGACCTCCTGGCTCATAGGTTGACACTCAACCACTGAGCCACACTGGCAGGGCTCATCATTGATGTTTCTATCTCTTTCTTCCTCTCCCCTCCTCTCTGAAATCAGTAAAAATATATTTATAAAAAAATTACATATATATATCTATAATAATAAAAGCACATATGCTAATTAGACCAGACAGCCGGACGACCTTCTGGATGAAGCCAGGGCTGCGAGGGCCAAGCCCCTTGCACGAATTTTGTGCATCGGGCCTCTAGTGTGTGTGTGTGTGTGTATATATATATATATATATAGCCCGGCTGGCATGGCTCAGTGGTTGAGTGTTGACCTCACTAAAAATGTTTTTATTATTTATTTTTTAAAATATTGATTTCAGAGAGGAAGGGAGAGAGAGATAAAAACATCAATGATGACAGAGAATTATTGACCAGCTGCCTCCTACATGCCCCTTATTGGAGATGGATCCCACAACCCAGGCATGTGTCCTGACTGGGAATTGAACTGTGACTTCCTGGTTCATAAGTTGATGCTCAATCACTGAGCCACATCGGCCGCGTAAGGAATCTAACATTTTTTTTCCTAAGATTTTTTTTTTAAGGGACATGGAAGCATTGCAACACATTCCTTTTTAAAATTAGAATTTAAAATTTATTTGAATAGATTATTCAAATACATGGGACAGAATTCAAAGGGTACAAAAAGGCAGACAACTCCGGCTCTTCATGGGCAGAAGGTCGGAATGCCTGGCGTTTGCAGTTTCCTGGATTCTGTCCAGCTGCCCTCTTTGAGGCTGTCCTAATTGACACCGGGCCACAGGGATTTGAAGGTGTTCCTCCATAGCTGCACCCGCTCAGAGCTTTATCAGCCCCCTTTATCTTCCCTGGTCTGGGAAGTGGAATCCTATAGCATGGTAGTTGAATTTGCATCTCTCAGGTTCTCAGTGAGGCTGTGTGAATATGTCACTTACTCAGTAGCAGTCTCTATCCCCCCTCTTCCCACCTGATTGTCAGTGGTTCTCAACTAGAGACGATTTTTTTTGTCCCCTAGAGACAGTTGGTGTGTGTGTGTGTGTGTGTATTTTAATGGCTTTACTGAATTGACATGTAATTCTCAGACCATGCTATTCCCCAATGGAGAGAGTTTTGGTTGTCACATCTCAGGGAGCTACTGGCACCTAGCGGGCAGAGGCCAAGGATGCTGCTAAACCCCGACACCCAGGCACAGGACACCCCTAAAACACAACAAAGAATGATCCAGCCCAAGTCAGTAGCAGGGAGGTTGAGAAACCCTGGTCCACAGCCTGGACCCATTTCTCGTCCTTTCTTGCAAGGAGCTCACAGTTGAGCTGCAGAAACAGGAAGAGCCTCACAGAAAAAGGACAATCTCGATCACTTCTGGACCATGAATGACCCCAAGACAGACACTGGGTGCCTCATATTTGTCAGTGACTTCAATTAACCATTTTATTTTTGTTTATTTTTTTTTAAAATATATTTTATTGATTTCAGAGAGGAAGGGAGAGGTAGAGAGAGATAGAAACATCAATGATGAGAATCACTGACCAGCTTCCTCCTGCATGCCCTCCACTGGGGATCAAGCCTGAAACCTGGGCATGTGCCCTGACTGGGAATTGAACCATGACCTCCTAGTTCATAGGTCACACTCAACCATTGAGCCGCACTGGCCAGGCCAATCACTTTATTTTTTATTTATTTTTAAAATATTATTTTATTGATTTCAGAGAGGAAGGAAGAGGGAGAGAGAGAGAGAAGCATCAATGATGAGAGAGAATCATTGACTGGCTGCCTCCTGGGATTGAGCCCGCAACCCAGGCATGTGCCCTTGACCGGAATCGATCCTGGGACCCTTCAGTCTGCAGGCTGATGCTCTATCCACTGAGCCAAATTGGCTAGGGCCACTTTATTTTTTTATACTAAGTATGTTATTTGTATGCTGTAGCCAGTGTATATAAAGTAATTATCCTTGTGAAATAGAAACTCATGAACATTCATAGAAGTAGATGCTAAGGACTGACAAAAGCAGAAGTTTGAATAGTATGGCACATGTTACAGGGATAAGATTTTTGTACCGGCTTCAAATTCAGCTCTCTGAATCTTCATTGGTTCATGAAAAGTGGTTTAGAACACCTTCAAAGATTCATTTCCCGCCGAAACTGGTTTGGCTCAGTGGATAGAGCTTCGGCCTGCGGACTGAGAGGTCCCGGGTTCGATTCCGGTCGGGGGCGTGTGCCTTGGTTGCGGGCACATCCCCAGTGGGAGATGTGCAGGAGGCAGCTGATCGATGGTTCTCTCTCATCGATGTTTCTAGCTCTCTATCTCTCTCCCTTCCTCTCTGTAAAAAATCAATAAAATATATTTTTTTTTAAAAAAGAATTATTATAAAAAAAAAAAAGATTCATTTCCCTACAAAAAGGAACGAACTTTCTGGGATCTGAGGGATTGGTACTTGAAGATACTTCCGTCAGCAGGGGGTCACGGTGAGCATTCTGCAGACAGAATTTTTCAAATCGGCAGCTGCCTGGCAAACCTTCACTCGGCTGAGCCAGGCCTCCAGCCTGAGCTGTGGAACCTCCTTCTCCATAGCGGCGATGCTGGAGGCGCCAGACCTGATGCCCAGGAGAGCCGTGTGAGGACGGGTCGGGGGTGAAGGCGGGAGGATGTGGGGGGGCCAGTGAGGAGCTGCCGTCAGTAGTCCCGGCAGGAAGTGGTGGAAGTGATGGTGGTGGGTCCCCAGTTAATGAGACCTTTAGGGAGGAGGGGACTGAGCCACAGAGAGTGGAGCAGCTGCCTGAACCAGATGTAGGCGCCCCTCTCTTCCTCCTCCAACCCCCAAAGCCAGCGTCTCCCCACATGCAATCCACGTCATAGCAGTGGTGCTTGCGATGTTGCAGGAGAATGCTAAACATTGTACATTAGGTCATTCAGTCCCCATGACAACCGTGGGAGGTAGGTCCTTTCATCATTCCTGTTTTACAGGTGGGGAAACCAAGGCACAGAGCAGTTAACACATTGTATGCGGGAAACGTATTTATACGTTCTACCAGTGTAGTAGAGTGCGGGACACGTATTAATACGTTTTTTATAGACTAGCGGTAGAATGCGGGTAACGTATAAATACGTAAACTAAAGTTATCGTAATTGTACTGAACGTTGCCATTTGCGCAAAAAATTAGCAAAAATGGCCCGCGCCACCTGTTAGCACGTGATAAAAACTACCCGCAAACAATGTGTTAAGCAGTTCACCCCAGGTCAGACAACAACACAATAACAACTGTAACTCTTATGGAGAACCTGGTGTATATCCAGCCTGCAAAGCATGTTGAATCCTGATAAACAGAGGTGGCAACTGGTGCTATTTCTCCATACAATGGAGAGCAAAGTGCCTCTTGCTTGAGGTCACCCAGCTAAATAGGCCTGGGAGCTTCATCTCCACTCCTTTCATGGGACCAGAGCCTGGTCCCTGTGCCAGTCAGTGTTCCAGGAGCTGAGGACACGGGGGAGGAGGGGAAGCAGGGCTATGGGGACGGAGCCATATTGCAGGGAAGGACCATAGCAGAACAATAAATATACAAGATGTCTAGGAGGGGTCTGTACTGCAGAGAATGATGAAGCTGATAGAGGGATGAGGGGCAGAAAAAACTTTAAGATCAGGTGGTCAGGGAAGGGAAAAAGGAGATAGAACAGAGGGAACCCCAAATCCCAGGCCTGAGAAGGGATTGCAGGCGTATTCAAGGACCAGCAAAGAGGCCAGAGTGGCTGGGGTTGGATGGTGTGCCAGGAGGGGGTCCAGAATATGGGGGCCTTGTGGGCAGTGATGAGGACCTTGGCGTTGAACTAAGCCACCGGAAGCTCTGAATAGCGGGGAGATGTTATTTGACTCTGGTCCCTCTGGCTGTGTGAGGACAGGGATAGGGGTGTGAAGGCAGAAAGGTGTGGGGTAGTCTTTGAATATATATATATATATATATATATATATATATATATATATATATATAATTTTTTTCCCTCAGCTTTTTAAAAAAAATTTATTTTTAAGTATATTTTGATTGATTTCAGAGAGGAAGGGAGAGGGGGAGAGAGAGAGAAACATCAGTGATGAGAGAGAATCATTGAACGGCTGCCTCCTGCACGCCCCCTACTGGGGATGGAGCCCACAAACTGGGCATATGCCCTTGATTAGACAGGGGTGGGCAAACTTTTTGACTTAGGGCCACAATGGGTTCTTAAACTGGACCGCAGGGCCGGAACAAAAGCATGGATGGAGTGTTTGTGTGAACTAATATAAATTCAAAGTAAACATCATTACATAAAAGGGTACGGTCTTTTTTTTTTTCTTTTTTTTTTTTTTAGTTTTATTCATTTCAAACGGGCTGGATCTGGCCCGCGGGCCGTAGTTTGCCCACAGCTGGAATAGAACCTGGGACCCTTCAGTCCGCTGGCTGACACTCTATCCACTGAGCCAAACTGGCTAGGGCTACTTAATGATTTTAGAGAGAGAGAGAAGCATTGATTGGTTATTCCACTTATTTATGCATTCATTGGTTGCTTCTTGTATGTGCCCTGACCAGGGATTGAACCTGAAACCGTGGCGTATCAGGAGAACGCTCTAACCAACTGAGCTACCTGGCCAGGGCTTTCCCTCAGCTTTTCTTTTACAACCTTGATATTTTTGAAGAATCCAGGCTAATTTTTTATTTTTTTAAGAAAAAGCTTTAACTGTGAGGTCGAATGGCAAGGAGACAAGAGGCAGAGCTCAAATCTGTCTCTCAGACCCAGCCAATGTGGTTCAGTGGTTGAGCTTTGACCTATGAACCAGGAGGTCATGGTTCAATTCCCAGTCAGGACACATGCCCTGGTTGCAGGCTCCATCCGCCGTAGGGGGTGTGCAGGAGGCAGCCGGTCATTGATTCTCTCTCATCGATGTTTCTATCTCTCCCTCTCCCTTCCTCTTGATAATCAATAAAAAAATTTTTAAAAAAAATTAAAATTGTTAAAAAAAAAATCTGTCTCCCAGGCTAATTTTCTGGTATAATGCTCTTCAAGTTGATTATATACAATTGTCCCTTATGATTAGATTCAGGTAATCTACACACCTGTGTCCTGTCCTTTTTTTTTTTTAATTTATTGATTTTTTTTACAGAGGAAGAGAAGGGGATAGAGAATTAGAAACATGGATGAGAGAGAAACATCCATCAGCCGCCTCCTGCCCAACCATTACGGGGGATGTGCCCGCAACCAAGGTACATGCCCTTCACTGGAATCGAACCTGGGATCCTTGAGTCCGCAGGCCGACTCTCTATCCACTGAGCCAAATGGTTACGGCTGTCCTGTCCTTCTTAATACATCACATCAGGAGGTACATGGTGTCTGTCTGTCTCATTACTGCACATATTAGCTTTGATGCCTAAGTGCTGGTGTCCACCAGGTTTCTCCACCATAAAGTTACTCTTTACAGTGAATATCTTGTGAGGAGGCACTTTAAGACTGTAGATACCCTGGACCGCATCGATGTTCCTCCACAGGTTTTAGCATCTATTGATTTTAGCTGCCGTTCTAAGATAAGAAGGAAGTTTCCTTCTCCTTTGTTTGTTTTTAATTAGCATGGACTCAGGGATTTCTGTTTTATTCAATGGTTATAATCTGCAATTGTCATATTTAAATGTTCAAATCATTCCAGATTTGTCCAGTGGGAGCCCTTCCAGGCTGCGTCTGCGGGATGGGATTTATTCGGAAGTAGCATTTCCTGGTGGGTTAGATGGGCCGTGTGTGAGAGGGGAGAGGAGAGGGTCTTTCAGCACATGTTTATGGCCAGGAACTGGGAGTAAAGCTGTGATAACATCAGGCAGAAGTCCCCACTCTGTGAACCTCGTGAGTGGTGGCGGTTCTGGGAATAGGGGACTGTTGGATGGTGCAGCTTTTAGGAGGGGGAATCAGGAGGTTGGTTTTGGACAGGCTGAGCTGAGATGTGGCAGAAAAGCCTCTGCTTCCAGTCCTCCCTCTTCCTGTCACCCCACCTCCCTATGTAATGACTCCCGTTCTTCTTCTTTACCCAGCAGCCCGGACAATGCAGACGCCACTGCCCAGTCCTGTGCCCGTGCTCCGGCTGCCCCGGGGCCCCGAGGGCTTGAGCAGAGGCTTTGCCCCCGATGGACGGAGGGCCCCCCTGAAGCCAGAGGTTCCTGAAACCCCGGAGTCTCCTGTAGTTCACGAATGTCAGGAATCCCAGGAACAGCGGGCCCGAGCCCTCCTCCGGGAACGCTACCTCCGCAGCCTGCTGGCCATGGTGGGTCGCCAGGTCAGCTTCACCCTGCATGAGGGTGTGCACGTGACCGCCCACTTCGGAGCCACTGACGTGGAGGTGGCCAACTTCTACGTGCTGCAGCTGCAGACGCCAATAGGCGTGCAGGCAGAGGCACTGCTCCGGTGCAGTGACATTATTGCATACACCTTCAAGCTGTAAAGACATTGTGGTCACCTGCTGCCTTAGGCCCAGCCAGATTCCCAGGCTTCCAGATCTCTGGGCCTCATAGAGTTCGGAATTCCCTTGGGGTTTTGGGCCAAGCTCCAAGCAACTGACTTCTTCAGGTCTCCAGTGTCTACAGTAAAATTCTGCAACCCCACAAGTTCTAGATCGCATTGAAAGGAATGCTCTACCTCACAGAACTTTACACTCGACAGAAATGTGGGTCTTGGGGCAGTTCCCGAAGACTGGAGGTGGGTGGGGCCGGGGAGGGGGCAGTGGGAATAAAGGAAGGCAATTTGCAGAGTGGGAAATTGTTTATTATAGAAGTTGCAAAGTTCAGTCACCCTGAAGAAATTCCCCAATACCACCCTCCTGCCAAAGAACAATTATTACAGGAAAATCCGCCTCCTGTTTTTTTTTTTTTTTTTTAGTATATTTTTATTGATTTCAGAAAGGAGGGGAGAGAGAGAAACATCAAAGATAAGAAAATCATTGATCGGCTGCCTCCTGCACGCCCCCTACTGGGGGTGGAGCCACAACTGGGCATGTGCCCTTGACCAGAATGGAACCGGGACTCTTCAATCTGCAGGCCAAACGCTCTATCCACTGAACCACACCAGCTAGCCCCCCACCCCCTTTTTTTATAAGTGTACCCAAACAGCGATGAAGCCAGATTTAGGGGGTGGGAGGGTAGCTGTCCGAGGACTGAATCCCATGGAGCTGGGCCAAGAAGAAGGGCACATCAGAAAGCTGGGAGAAACTTGGATAAAGGTGCAGGGATTGGACTGCTCCTAGCCTCAGGGAACAGCTGGAGCGACCTGGATACCAGGCTTGGATGTTCTGGCCTAAATTTCTTTATTGGGTGGGAGGGGATGTACATAGCAAGGGATGCGCTCCTGCGTGGCCTGGGTGGTGTGACCGCCGCAGATTCGCTTCCCCCACCCCACGTGTGGAAAGGTCGGACTCTGCGCGGCGCCATTGAGAAAGTGGCTGAGGATTAGGGATTAGGGTGAAGCTTCACCTCTCCATTTTGCTCCAGCTCTGCGGCATGGCCGTCAGAGTCACTTGCTTCACTTAGCCCCGTCACTAGTAGTCTTTTGGCAGATTCGGTTTAAAAAAGTAATTTCTGCCCCCTTTGTAATCCCATCACCTTGAAAATGCAGGTGGAGATCTATTAAGTATACATGAGATTTGCTTCGTTCCTGTTCAGTCACGAAAGTGCGGTGGCTAATGCCGGAGACAAGTGGAAAGTCTCAGCTTCCACAGGTCCATTCACAACGCCACCTCTGGTGAGTCCCTGGCCTAGCTCTCGAGTTGCCTTGGCAACGACGTCGCTCGCTCCTCCCCAAGGCCCCTTTTTGGGGTTTTAGCCCCGCCTCCCCCCCCCCCCCCCCCGGTTGCTGCGAGGGCTGGGGAAAGCTCAGCGAAAGTGCGGAGGCGAATATTAAGTGACTGAATTGAGTCGGGGCGCGGGAGGGTGGGGGCGTGGAAAGGCGAGCGGGGGCGTGGCTTGAGCTCGCGCCGGTTTCGCTTCGGGCTTAGTGATCTACCTGCTCCATCGCTCGGTATTTCGGTTGGCAGATTCCTCCTGCTTTTGGAATTCCTTCGCCCACCCGACCCCCTTTTAAAATCAAGGCAATGAGCTCCCACCTACTTTAGTTTATAAACTTAAATCGTATCTTATACAACGCTATCCAGCTACAGAAAATCGTTGATGAAACTGCAGTCTGCAAATGAAAGGCTACAGACTAGCTAGGGGGCACGAGCTCGGTCTCCAGGTAGAGGATCCCTCGGTCAGCACCCGTCACCAGTACTCACATTCCACACAGCTATCACCTTTCAAGTACTCCACCCCTTCACCTCTCTCCTTCTCAGCTGGCCTCGCCCGGGCAAGCAGATGCTTTTTTATCTTCATCGACTCCCCTCCCTTATGCAGTGTCTGAGCTAGTGACGAAAGTGCGCGAGTCCGACCCACAGCTCTCGGGACGGAGGCGGGAAGGCGGGGGGCGGGCGGCTCGGGTTCGCGCGTGCGCGCTGCTCCGGGAGACGGCGTCCGCCTCGCCCCGCCCGCCGCGCTCTGCAGTTCCGGCTCTGCGGATTCCGCGCTCACGTTTCTTTCTCCCGTGGCTCCAGCTGCCTTTTGTTCTCCCACCTCAGCACCCCGCGAGGCGACTCTGCTTGCGGACAGCTCAGATAGATTTTCTGCTTTTCTTAGTACGCGGTGGGCGCACCCGGCCTTTAGCGAAAGTGCGGCTGCGAACAAGCAGGCGGACGCGGAGCTCGGGGGAGGCGCGCTCGGGCTCCCGGTGGCGGCGGCGACGACGACGACCAGGAAAGCGGACGGAGGCGGCGCCTGAAAGAGCGGCGGAGCCCATGCCCCGAGACGGCGGGCGGGCCCGGAGAGACCAGTCCGGGGCCCGGGGCATGTCCCCGGGGCCCCCGTGAGGAGGCGGCGGCGGCGGCGATGGAGAACCCGCCGCAGGAGGCGCCGCCCGGGCCGGGCGCGGACGGCGACGCCGAAGAGGCCCCCGCCGAGGCCCAGTCTCCCAGCCCCGCATCGTCCCCGACCGACGGGCGCCTCAAGGCTGCGGCCAAGCGCGTCACGTTCCCCTCCGACGAGGATATTGTGTCCGGAGCCGTGGAGCCCAAAGACCCCTGGAGACACGGTAACCACAACCGAGGAGAGGGGGCGGGCGCGGGGCCGCGGGAGCCGGTGCGACGCCCAGCGCGCAGGTGCCGCTCAGTGAGTTGCACCTCATGATGACTTCAGGCGGCAGTCGTCTGTAGAGATGGGATGGCTGTTGGGTCGGGAAGGTGAGACGTAGCCCGTTTATGCCCACCCCCGCCTCCGCCCGATGGTTTTAGGAATTCAAACGATGAGCCGTTAAAAGAAAGTTTGGTGGCCTGGGGGATCGGGAGGACTTAGCCTTTGAGCTCGTAGTTCCCCCGGAGCAGGATCGAGGGAGCGAGCCGGGGAGGAGGAGGCCAGCACGGGCGCTGGAAGCGCAGTTGGAGAAGTCTGCTGGGCCCACGGGATGAAGGCGGTTCCGTTTCCTGGTCTGAAGCCTGGGGGGAAGGCAGGGACTAAACCTGGACTGTGGCTGCAGCGGAGGCGGTAAATCCTGGGGTCGGGAGTGGGAGTCAAAGAAACTCGCAGAAAAGGAGCAGAATGGTGGCCCATTGGGGGTGAGAGAGTCAGGTGCTAGCTCTTGGCGTGAAGGAGGAGGAAAGTCACTCCGTGCTTGGAAGCAATACAGTGGGGCCTTGACTTACGAGTTTAATTCGTTCCGAGACCGAGCTCGTTAAGGAGCTTGTTCACTCAAATTACTATCAACTCGATGCAAAAAATCAGCCGAGAGACAGCTGGTATCTCAAAAAACTCGTTAGTCGGGACACTCGTAAGTCAAGGCCCCACTGTAGTTGGTAGTTGTTCAGGAGCAGAGGGACTTTGGGGCCTGGGTAGAGAAGGCTCTTTCTTTTTTTTTTTTTTTTTCCCCACCCGAGAAAGAATTGGGGAATTGGAGGTGCTGGTCGGTAGAAGGTGAGAACATGGGAGAAGTTGGGTGGGTGAGGTGTTGGGGGAGGAAGCACGTCTGTGGACTGTAGGTCCCTGGAGGCGGCCAAGTCAGCGTTGGAGCTGAGAGGGCAGCTAGCTGGAGGAGTGCTTTGCCCGCGGGCTGGGAAGGTGGACAGCCTCTCCTGTGATGGACGGCAGCCGTGAGGGTGAGTCCGTTCCTGTGCTGGGGCGGAGAGCCCACAGGCAGAGGGAGCAGGCTGGCCCTGGCTGGGTAGAAGCTGGTCTGCTGGCCCCCGGGAAAGAGGAGGGACTGCTGCTGGTCGGTGGCAAAGGAGGACTTGGTGCCTTCGGTGTGAGAGTGAGAAACATGGTAACTGGAAACTGAACACACAGGGCGTCCTCCATCCATGCCAGCGTGACTAGTTACTGCTAAAGAGACGGGCGGGGGCTAATTTAAGATTCTTATTTATTTATTTATTTTATTATATTTTTAAAAATATGTTTTATTTATTTTTTTTTACAGAGAGGAAGGGTGAGGGATAGAGAGTTAGAAACACAGATGAGAGAGAAACATCGATCAGCTGCCTCCTGCATACCCCCTACTGGGGATGTGCTTGCAACCAACGTACATGCCCTTGACCGGAATCGAACCCGGGACCCTTCAGTCCACAGGCGGACGCTCTATCCACTGAGCCAAACCAGTTAGGGCAGTCTTTTAAAAAATATATATTTTTTTATTGATTTCAGAGAGGGAGAGGGAGAGAGATATTGAAACATCAATGATGAGAGAGACTCATTGATCCACTACTTCCTGCATGCCCCACACTGGGGATCAAGCCTGCAACCTGGGCTTGTGCCCTTGTCCGGAATCGAACCCGGGACCCTTCAGTCTGCAGGCCGACGCTCTATCCACTGAGCCAAGCTGGGTAGGGCATAATTTGAGATTCTTGACATTGGAAGCCAGCCAAGTTCTTGGGCTCTAGGCCCTAGGGATAGGTGGTCACTTTTGGGTTGGAGAACTTGGGGGGCTGAGGAAGGGAAGAGTGAGAGCGGGCCTGGCTGTAGCATGGCATTCAGTGCAGAGAGCTCAGAGCAGGCAGGGGGAAGACCGGGGAGACAGCTGGGTGGTGAAGAGCAGAGGCTCCAGTTCAAGTCCTGACTCCATTTACCCACTTCGTGGCCTCAGACTGGTACCCTAATTCCTCTGAGCCCCAGTTTCCTCATCTGTAAAGCGGGTGATAATACCCATGCCTTCCCGGCTGGTGTGGCTTTGACCTGTGAACCAGGAGATCATGGTTCAATTCGTGGTCAGGGCACATGCCCTAGTTGCGATCTTGATCCCCAGTCAGGGACATGCTGGAGGCAGCCAATCAATGATTCTCTCATCAATGTTGCTCTCTCCTTTTCGACGCTCTCTTGGAAGTCAATAAAAATATATTAAAAACAACCACCACCATGCCACAGGGTTTAAGAGAGGAATAAATCAGATTGTGTGTGAAAAGTTATTGGCCAAAGTGAGCCTTCATGAAGTTGCAGTTGTTATTGGTCATTTTAGGGGTGACGTTAGTTGACATTCGTCATTTTAAGAGTCAGTCTAGAGGAGTTGGTTCACAGGGTTGGGGCCTGGATGTGTCTGCTTCGCAAGCTTCCAGGAGAGGGGCAGAGATGGGACTCACTGGGCCTGGGGGAAGATGGTCAGTTTGTGAGCTAGAGGGTCGTGGGGGGCAGTTAGAGGGTTTGGCACAGGGTGGGGTAAAATTTCTGATCTGCAGGTTCTCAGAAGAGGAGCAGCTGTGGGTAACCAACCAGCTGTCTGTCTGGCTTTGAGTAAGCCGTTCTTCTCTGAGCCTCCTGTTTCCCTCGGCAAATGGCGCTAATTGCTACCAGGAGGTAGTTGGGAGGATTAAATAAGATAGTCCTTGTACGTTCCTGCTGTTCCCCAGGCAGAATCATTTTTGCTTGTTTGTTTGTGTGTTGTTGTTTTTTAAATATATTTTTATTGATTTCAGAGAGGAAGCAACAGGGAGAGAGAGATAGAAACATCTATGACGAGAGAGAATCATGGATCGGCTGCCTCCTGCATGTCCCCCACTAGGGATCATGCCCACAACCCGGGCATGTGCCCTTGACCAGAATCGAACTTGGGACCTTTCAGTTCGAAGCCGAAGCTCTATCCACTGAGCAAAACTGGCCAGGGCTGTTTGTGTTTTTTTGTTTGTTTTGGTGGGCAGTCTTGGAGAGGCAGTGAAGGAGTTTGAGGGAAGGAAGAATGTCAAGACGAGTCAGCGGGGGTCTGGTTGCCGATTGGTCTGTGCTAAGTAAGTGGTGAGGATGCCTTACAGGCTGGAGGAGTCTGGTTCCTGGAAGTTTAGAGGGAGCCTGCAGGGACTGGTCCGGACGCACACTTTGGAGGAGTCAGTGGGTCTTGGGTGGGAGGTGATGACATGGAGAAATGGGTCAGTGTATGGACTGGTAGAGTTGGTTTGTCTCGACTGAGGAGAGGGGTTAAGGAGTTGGATGATCTTGGGCCCCAGGCATGGAAGGGAGTCATTGACAATGGGATTTACGGGACAGGACATTGGAGGGTCTGTCAAAGCTGAGGAGCCGGTGGCTGGCTTCTGTGCTTGCGGGGGACAGTGGTGTTGTTGACTGACCTGGGACTGAGGGAGGTGGAGGCTTGCCAGGCTTTAGAAGAGGAAAGTTGGGCCAAGGGGCTACCTAGCTGAGAGGTCAAGGGTCTTCGCTGGGCACTGCAGGGAGGAGTGGGTTGGTCTTGGAAGAGGGGGCGGGGGATTTCTTGGAGTTGATCTGTAAGCTATGAGAAAGCACAGAGGGTGTCATCTGCGCTGTGGGCCTAGTGGGAAGGGTGATGGAGGAGTAATTCTGGGGCCTACTGTGCTGACATGATTCCAAGGCCAAGGGGGACGGAGGAGTTGGCGGGCCTGAACTGGGAGAGAGGTCATTCAGAAGCTGTTCTTCCATCCTAGATGGAGAAGTTGCCTGGGCCAGGAGGTGCAGAGCACCCCTGGGCTGGGGGAAGCAGCCTAGAGGAATCAGGGCCCAACACAGGGTGCCTGCTCAGCAGAGCCCTGCCCTGGCAGGAGAAGCTCTGGCCCCTGGCAGCCTCTGGCTGGGGTAGAGGAGGGCTGGGACGGGGACTAGAGTGGTGGCCTCACTGGGAGGGAGTCCTGGAGGTGTCTGCCTGAGGGCGGGAGCCCCATCAAGCCCTGCCAAAGTTGGGGCTTTCTGGAGGTGAGGTGCTATGGAGGAGGGAGATTGTGAGGGAGGGTCCCAGGCCTCCCAGAGCATAGAGAGTCCTTCCCTGGCTCCCATCTCAGAGTGTTCCCACCACCCCAGTTCCGGGGGCCGGCTTGTTTCCTCCATGGTACATGTGGCCATCTGATGTTACATGCCATGCTTGTTTTTGCGTGAGGGTCTCTCCCCCACCAGAATGGGAGAGCAGACCGTGTCTGTCCTCGGCCCCCGAAGAACAGGCAACATTGGGGTTGAATGAGAGCTAGTACATATGTGTGCAGCCATTCTGAAAGGGTGAGGCACGGCCACACCTGAGACCCATCTCGCCAGAGTGTGCGTCCAGGCCTCCAGCAAGGCACTGGCTCCTGCTGAGCTTGTTAGTTTCCTCATCTGTGAGAGTGACCCCTGCCCCGCTGACCACCCGGGTGTCTGAGCAGATGGGATGAACCTCCTCCGGTGCATGGGGATGGGAAGTGAAGCTTGGGGCGGAGGTGGGGTGGAAACTGTGAGTGGCAGACGCTGCCTCAGTACTGCCAGGCTGGGCTTGTGTACACTCTGCTCTCAGGCGAGGGGGTGGGTGTGGAAGTGGGCACCAGCAGAGGAGGGGCTATCTGGCTGCACCCCACCCCACCCTGAGGTGGCAGGCCTATGATTCCAGCTCTTCTGAGGGCCAAGGCCAGACTTGTACCAGGAACCCTTCCAGATCAAACTGCAAGAATGACCCAAGGCTCAGCTGTCCCAGCTGCACGCTGTGCGGGGAGGCGTGGGGCTTGTGAGGCATGCATTGGAGAGCATGTGACACTGGCCACAGTCTGGGAGGCTTGTCTTCTCTTCCCTCTAGTCCTGCCAGTGACTCATTCACCACTCCCTGACCTCCAGCCCCGGAGAGTCAGTCCTGGAGAGTGGGAGGGGGGTATTGCCCACCAGGAAACTCCTGGTGTGGAGTGGAGGTGTCTGCAGGTTGAAGGGGCCCAAAGGTGCAGCCTCCTGAGCTTGGGAGGGGCGGTGGAGGCAGTGGCCATGGTGCTCCTAAATGGGGATCTAAGAGAGTAGAAGTGCCTTACTCTTTGTTCTTGTTGAAACCTGGGCTGCAGATTTAGTCCTTGAAACTGGTTGGACAGGTAGAAATGACCTGTTAGTGGCAGAGAGAGGCCCTTGGTTAAAATTCAGCTCATTTGTGCCCTGGCTGCGTGGCTCAGTTGATTCGAGTGTCGTCCCGTACACCAAAAGGTTGCAGGTTCGATTCCCAGTCAGGGCACATGCCTGGGTTGTGGGTTCCGTTCCTGATTGGGGTGCAGGAGGCGACCGTTCAGTGTTTCTTTTTCTCTCCTTTCCTTTCTCTCTAAAAATCAATAAATTACAACAATAACATATCCTCAGCTGAGGATTAAAAAAAATTTTCAGCTTGTTTGAGCATAAGTGGTGGTGTTGCTGGGGAGGGGGGAGGTGCTTGTGGGGGGTGGCTTTGACGATTTTGCCCAGATTTCCATCTGGGCCCAACCTCACCTACTGCGGGCATTGGTACATTGACTGCCGTGTGACTTTGGGTGTAATTTTTCTGTCTATAAAATGCAGCTGACAACAGTACCTCATAGGGTGATGGTAAGGATTAAGTAAGATAACAGTCCATGGGTGAAAAAGGTGAAGGGATTAAGCAAAGACACAACAAAAAACCTCATAGACAACAGTATGGTGATTACCAGACGAAAAGGAGGATGGGGGTTAAATGGTGATGGAAGGAGACTTGGCTTGGGATGGTGAACACACAATACGATGTACAGATGACGCATTATAGAATTGTACCCCTGAAATCTGTATAACTTTATTAATCAATGTCACCCTAATAAATTCAATTTTTTAAAAAAGATAGCCCATAGTGAATGCTCAGCAGATGTTTCCTTTGCATTTCTTGTCATTGCCAGTCCTCTGCCCCCTCCTAGAGTCTCTAACCCTTAATGTGCTTCCTGCCCCATCAGATCCCTGCTGTCCCTGACCTACTCCTTTGAGATGAGTGCCCCAGCCATCCCTGACTGGGCATGGGAAAGATATCCAGGCCTGATCCTATCTGTTACAAGCTGGGTGACTGTGGGCAAGTTGCCCAACCTCTCTGAGCTGAAACTAAATCAGCATGGCCTTGTACCATGAGCCTGAGAGAGGCTTCAAGGGCACTAAGATTCTAATCTGAAAGTGTTAGCCCCAGCCTCTCCAGGTACCAGCTGATGACAAGTTTCAGCTCCTCCCTGAGCCTTAATCCCCTCTGTAGAATGTCCCCTGCCCCCACTCCAGCCATCTGCCCTGTTGGGACATGACCTGGTTGATGGTACTATGATGTGAGTGCCTGCTCTGCCAGGCCAGGCCCTTTGCACACTCAAACTCAGGCAGGCTGCCCTCATTCTTTCCACCTCCAACGCTCTATTTGTGTCCGCATCAAATTTCCCTCTTCAAGGACAAAGACTGTGTGAGAGTCACCTCTGTGACCTCAGTCTGGCGAACAGGAGGGCTCAGATGCTGGACGAATGGCAGAGGAATGAGGTGTGTCCTTGTATCCATGGCGGTATTTGGGAGAAAGCTCTTTGGCGTAGTTAATCCACTCTGTGCCAGGACAGGGACCCTTCCTCAGAGGTCTGCAGGCCGACTTTGGCACCATCTGGAGTCCCAGAAAGAGCATGCAGATCTGGCGCACAGTAGGCACTCAGCAGATAGTCATTGAGTGAGGCAGTGGAAGTGTGTGCATGCGTGCATGTATGCGTTCTGGAAGTGAGGCATTGTGGCTACCATTAGTCTTTCACAGTCATTCATATTAAGAACCGTGTAGAGCCAGGTGCCTGGGCTGGACTGGCTATAAGAGGCAGTCTCTGGGTTTGGGGCAGGGATGGGCAAACTTTTTGACTCGAGGGCCACAATGGGTTCTTAAACTGGACTCAGAAGAAGGAGCTGTGGCCGTGTTTCCTGACGTTGCCATGTTAACACTGCTGCTGGTGAAGGAGCGGAGGGGAGAGCAAGAGAACCCTCCGCTCTTTCGGCTCCGCGGGCTGGATAGAACAGCCGAACGGGCCGGATCCGGCCCGCGGGCCGTAGTTTGCCCACGGCTGGTTTGGGGTCTAGGAATCTGTTTCTGCAAAGCTCCCCAGATTTGACTGTCCTTGTGCTCAGCGGTTCCCTATTCAGCTCAGCTGTTCAACACTCAGTCCCAAGCCTGCTGCCTTTTAGACCCCAGTTCAGGGGTGGCTGGGGTTGACCTCACCGACTTGTCTTGGAGCAAATTGAAATGTCTGGCTTGAGATAACTATAGAAATTCAAGTTGGGAAGGCAGCCTGCTGTGGTAGAGCGGAGAGGGGTCCAGGTGGAAATCCCTGCCCTCTGCATGACCTTAATAGTCACCGCTCATTGCCTTCCATGTGCCTGCCACTGGGCAGAGGGCTGTTCTTTCCAGTGAGTAGATGAGGAAGTGGAGGGAGAGGTGAAGTAGCTTACCTGAGGTCACAGGGCCAGTAAGTGGTTGAGCTGGGATTCAAACGCAGGGAGTCTGGCTCCGGAGCCTGCTCTCTTGGCCCCTGTGGACTGGCGTTCTGTGCTTTGGCTGCTGCATTCAGTCTGCGTATGTTGTAATTTTTTCTTCCATAACCCATAACCCTTTATAATATGGAGGTGACAGTTCTGGCCTGGCAGGCTGTGGCAGGGTTGAGAAACAGACCGAATCAAGGGCCCGGCCCAGTAGGCACTCAGGAGGAGGCTCACTGGTTCTTGGACAGGTGTCCTGGGAGGGCCCCACTGTGCCATTCCTGTGTCCTCAGCGTGGGGTTCTCGTTCTGACCCTTGGCCTGAGTTCTTACTGTGCTGCACAGTGCCTGGTAAGTGGTGGGTGTTCAGTACATCCTGGCTGAATGTGCAGCTCTGGCTCTGTAACCAACCATTCATTTAGCAAGGTGAGGCCATGCCAGGTGTGGGGTGGGGAGGACAGGCCGAGGCCCCGTTTCCATGGAGTGAAGGAGATACCCAGTAAACAATTCTAATAAATCTCAGTGCACAGGCCTCTGATTAGGAAGAGCTCACGGGGTGTGTGCAGGCGGGCAGGGCAGGGGTAGCTTCCTGGAGAAAGGGCCATGGGGTTTAAAGAAATCACAGGAGTAGCCAGGTGAGGAGCAGTGGGAAGGATGTATAAAGTGCTGGAGGTGGAGAGAGCTAGCGAGGTGCTTCCAAGGAATAGAAAAAAGCCAGTCTTACTGGAGTGGGGAATCTAGAGGTGGAGGCGGGAGGGTCAGAGGTGAGGCTGGAGAAGGTAGAGAGACCACCTGCCAGGTGGCACCTCCTAGGCCTGAGGATGGTGGGAGACAGCAGAGGGTTTTAAGAAAGGGCATACCTGGTGTTTTTAATAGAACCTTTGGGGGGATGGCATAAGGGGGGTGAGACCAAGGCTGGGAGACCAGGGAGGTGGCCATGGGCCAGGAGCCTGTAGACTCTGGGCCGTGTGGCCCTGTGTTGGCTAGTAGCTAACATTTGACTTCATTGATTTATTCATTAAGTTTAGCTGAACCTCCTCTTCCCCCAGAAGGTTTTGCCATCACCAGTGTTTTCTGTAACACTTCTAAGGTGACAGTTTTCCCCCATCCATTCTCCCCTCCCCTGTCGGTTCATCCTGCCCCTCCCTCTTGGGGGGGGGGGGTGGATAGCACATGATACACTACCTCCTCCATGTGACCTCAGCAAGTGGCTTTGCCTGTATCATCTCTTTAGATCCCACACTTGCCAGACCCAGAAAGCAATAAAAAAGTCCCAGACCCTGCTGGGTCCTGGCATAATATAGTTGTCCTGTCACTCTCGTAAAACCCAGGGAATTGTGAATTTCAGAATATACCTGGTCCCTGGTTTTGCAGTAGGCAGGTCCTTCTTGAATCTGTGAATTGGTAGAAATAGGATAGGCTGTTCGGGGTTCCTGCTTTGGAGCTTACTGGCCACTCAGCTTTACTGCCTCGGGGGCCTTGTTTGTGAGGGGATTGAGGGTTATTCCCTACGTGGAAGCAGCTGGAACACTCACTAGCTGTTGCAGGCACTCAGGAAGGCCTTGGTCAAGTTGAATGAGGACCTGCCCCTGCTGTGAGCCTGCCCTGCTCCCTCCCCTATAAGCAGTGGCAGCTCACCTCCCCGGGCTGGGTGGGCTAGGAAAGCACTCTGCCTGGGTGGAATTCATCTGCATGAACGCGGGCATGTCCAGAAACCTCCCGCGCCACATGGTCCTGTGTGTGAGGCCATTTGGACAGGTGACATGTCTGTTTCAAAGCTTTCTGCCTCCTTGGGAGGAGCCAGGCCTTCTCAGCTGGGAGCACACCCAGCATCAGGCAGGTCTGGTGAGAATGCCCCAGGTCCTGCATGTCACTGCTCCCAGGCAGGCACCGCCGCTGCTCACCTGGCCTGACGCTGCCGGGCTAGGGTGGCCCACTGCATTTAGGCAGCTGGAGTGGAAGTGGGGCTGGGGCTCAGGGGGAGCTGCATTGGAAGCTGGGTCTGGTGTTTCCATTAGTGAGGGAGAAGGGCGTTCAGAGGCTGGGTGCCCACAGGAATGACAGGCATCATCACGCTTTGGTCCTTTCCCTGAATTTGGAAGGCAGTTCCATGAAGGCAGGCCTTCATGGTTTGGCTCCTTCTCAGTGTCCCCAGAATCTCGCAGTGCCCAGCACTCCAAGGCCCTCTCATTGGATGGATTGGTGGTGGATGGAGGTACACAGTAGGCACTCTAAAGTTAGCCTCATCCCCTTCCTTACTCTTTGTAGCTGGTTTGGAGCCAGTGCTTCAAGGTGGGGGTGTTGGTTTGGAAGTGTCTGCTGACAGCCACTTGGCTCTGTGACTTGCCTGCCACCCTCTCCCTTTCTAGCAGAAGCCTGGGTTTGGAGCCCTGGTCGGGTGGGCGGGCCTCTGTTGGAACCCTTTGGGATCAGACTCGTGTGCCACCTTCACACCCACTCTTCCATCTCTCCACAGTCTTCTTGTCACACCAGCTGCCATCACCATGTAGTGGGAGAGCTGCTGGTGGTGTGTGCAGCCCTCCCCCTTGTGCAAAGCTAAGCACAACTGAACACACTGGGTTCCTCAGAGCAGCATGGCAGGAGGGGCTGCCAGAAGGTAAAGGCAGACAGCAGGGGAGTGACCCTGCGGAGGGGTCCTGCTTCCAGTCCACGATAATGATGGAGGTGGTGGTGGTGGAGCCACTGTTAGGAAGCTCTTACCAGACCCAGGCTCCTCACATGCATTCACTCATTTAATCTTCACAGCAGCCAGAAGGGACAAGCCAAGGCTCGGGGGTGCCAAGGCCACACAGACAGTAAGGGGAGGAGCTGTGGATAAACCAGACGGAATGGTTTTCATCCTCTGTTCTGCTCCTTCATAACCACAGGAGAAGGTCCACACCCCTGAGGCAGGTGGGAGGCCCTTCCCACGCAGCTGTCCTTCCCCTCCCACTCTAGACCCATAGAGGATGGTTCCCTCTGCCCAGTGTGCCCTTTGCCAGTCCCCTGCTTTTCCTGACTGACTCCTGCTCATCCTTCCCAGCTGGCTCACGTCACCTCTTCAGCGAGGCCCTCCCTAGTCCCAGAGTGCTGCTGCACCCTCCCAGGTTCCCATGGCACCTCTCGCACTGTTGTTATTTGGTGGGTCCATCTCCCCCCACTGGACCAGAAGCCCCATGAGGGACTGCATCTTGTCCATCTGGCTCCCCGGAGGAGGCAAACCACTAAACACACCCAGGCACCTTGGTGACTCCCGGCAAAGTGGGTCTGCTAACGAGCACCCCAGGCTGGGTCCTCACAAGGGTTGGGTGCCCGGAAGAGAGCAGGAGGAGAGGTCATTCATTGGATCGTTTGTTTACACGTCCATTTCTTCATTCAGTCCTGACTGACACCCTGTTGGTCTCTACTTTGCCTGTGGCAGGTGGAGTCCTGGCTACTCTCCCTGCTTTGTGATGCTCCCCCTGTGTTCTTGAAAAAGCAGACCTCCTCTCTGTTTCAAATTACACTTTGTGACTCACTGGCTTTCACACCCAGTCCAAGGTCCCTGCACCAGCTTTGGTTGCCCCTGTCGCCCTCACTGACCATGGCTGGGATGACAGCAAGTCAACAGGAGTCCCTGTGAATTGCTGAGTTTTAGTTACTAGACAGGCCCTGCCCTCATGCAGCTCGGTTCCAGAAGAGAAGTGTGAACGGGGAGGGGAACAAGTCTGCTCTGCTCTCCCCTTGCCTGGTCTGGGAGACCCGGAGCTAATCAGCCTGGCAGATTGCAGGAGTGTAGGACTGGGACACAGACCTCTCTTTGCTCTTGACTCGCTGTGGGTCGTAGGCCAAGGCACTGCCCTCTCTGTGCAGCAAGGTGGTGTCTGAGGCCCTGGCCAGGTAGCTCAGTTGGAACAACATGATACGCCAAGGTTGCCGGTTCAGTCCCTGGCCAGGTGCATGCAAGAAACAACTAATGAATGCATGAATAGGTGGAACAACAAATTGATGTTTCTCTCTCTCAAATCAATAAATAAAATAAAGATGGTGTCTGAGGTCCTCTCGCACTGTGTGTGTTTCCCCATCTCTGCATACGTCACACCCACAAGTTAGAATTGAATGGGTCCCAGGACCTCCTCCCCATCATGGGGTGGGGCTGAGAGAGCCTTGGTTCTGATTACTGATCTGCCTTTCTACTTTGTGACAGGTGACCTAATTCCCTGTCCCCCCAACAGCAAGGTGTGTCACAGGAGGAGGTGGAAGATGTCAGTGGTGTCCAGCCACCCAGTTCAGGCCTCCATTCTCTCTCTTCTTCCTCTGTCTCATTCCTTGACCTGTAACTACCTCCTTTCCCAGGCTTGTGATCCTGGCTTCCTCTCCCATCTCTCTCCACTATGATCAAAAGACCAGAAAGTGCTGTGTTTCCCCTGGAAGCCTCTTCCTTGCTGGGCCTGGGCTCAGCCCTCGGGTTTTGCAGTGCAAAGCTTTTCTGGGCTCCCCTGTCCCAGCCCTGCCTGGGGACTGAGCCCTGGGAGTGCAGGGCTGGGACTGTCTTGGTCACTGTTCTGTCCCAGCACAGCTCTAGACAGGGCACGTGCTCAGTGAGTGTCCTTCCTTTAGGATGGGGGTGGGGGGATGGCTAAGGGTAGACCCTAGAGACCATGTCCTCCGTGGAACCCTGCCTTGACTTCCCCTGTCTGGCAGCACCTGACCCTGTCTGGTCCTGGGGAAGACATCCTAGGCAGCTTGGCCCAGTGAGTGGAGCAGGCCCCATCTGACTCACTGAGCCGGCACCAGCTGTTGGGCCCAAATGCCTCTGCTCCCTGACCACCCAGCCAAGAGATTCTGGTTCTAGCAGGAGCCCTTCCCATCTCCAGAGCCTGGATTACCAGGGGTGAAGGGGTAACCTCCTTGTTTTACAGATGAGGCCAGGGAGGAATGGCCTGGCACTCAGGACAGGGCTCCTGCCCATCTCCTCAGCCACCTCTGGGGCTTTGAGGGGCAGAGTTCGAGTCCTGGAGGAGGGCAGGTGAGAGACCTGCCTTGTCCTGGCTGTGTGATGTTGTTATTAGTAGAAATTCCATTTCCACCCAACACAAAGCGGAGGTAGTTTCCCTCTCACCCCCTCATGGAGCTGGTGAGGGCAGCTGGGGAGAAGGGTGAGTCACCCTGGAAGCCCTTGATGGTTGTGAATAAGGGAAGGATCACTACCTTGATTCTTTTCTGACTTTAAAAGTAAGGTCTGTTCATTTGAAAAAAAGAAATAGAAATTGGGAAGTCTAAAGAAGAAAATAAAAATTGCTTGCAATCTCACCCTGTGTTTTGTGGGTTTTTTTAAAATCCAGCTCTATTGAGATGTAATTCATACACATTTCATCCTTTCAAAGTGTGCAAGTCTTTGGTTTTCAGTTTTGTAGAGTTGTACATCTAACATCACAATTTTAGAACATTTTCATTGCCCCCCCCCCCCCCCAAAGAAATCTTGAACTCCATTACCTCTAAGTCCTGCCCCTTCCACCTTTGACCTCAGCAGCCACTGATGTGTTCTCTGTTTCTTTAGCTTCTGGACATTTCATATAATGGAATCATGAGATATTTGGCCTTTCGTGTCTGGCTTCTTTCATTTAGCGTGATGTTTTCAGAGTTCATGCATTCATCTGTCCGCCATTCTTTGTTATTGCTGAACATATGTCCCGTTAGACGGATGCCCCCCATTTATCTATTCATCTGATGCATGTTTGGGTTGTTTCCACTCTGGTATTATGAATAATGATGCTGTGGGTATTAATGTACAAGTTTGTGGGTGTGTATTTTTATTTCTCTATGAGTGGACGAGCTGGGTCATATGGTGACTGTTCAGCCATTTGAGTGATTGACTGCCAGCAGGTTTCCCAGTCTGCTGCCCCTCTTGACATTCTCCTTCTCATCCTTGTTGCTGCCTGTCCCTTTACTTCTAGGGTAGGAAGTGGGATCTCCTTGTGGCTATGATTTGCTCTTCGCTGGTTGCTGATGACTGAGCATCTTTTCAATGGCTTATTGGGCACCTCTATACCTTCTTTGGAGAGGGTCTATTCATATCCTTTGCCCATTTAAAAATTGGATTGTTTGCCTTTTTATTATTGAGTTATGAGAGTTCTATATATAGTCTAGAATAGATGCAGGCTTTTATCAGAGAAGTGATTTGCACCACCTGGAATGTTTTCAACATTAAATGCCAGAGCATTTCCTTCCCATCTCTTTTCTATGGCTAGATACCCTGCCACAGACAGATAAAAATAAAACTGGGAGGGTACTTTGTTGAGTATCCTGTGTTTTCACTTCATTTTCGCATTTTGTACGAAGTATGATTAAAATATATCACTGGGCCATTGTAATTTGTTCCAGCCATTTCCGCATTGCTGAGCATTGAGGTCCTTTTCAGTTTCCAGTTGCATAAATAATGCAGTGACGTTCATCCTTGTCCATAAATCTTCATGTTAATCACGGAGCTTTCTCTGAAGAAATTCCTAGAAGGTGGTTTTACCAGGTCAGAGGTTAGGAAGGAACCTTTGAAGCCTCAGATTCCATCTGTGCCTGCCCAGGATCGTGAGCCTTGAGCCTGAGTCATGTCGCTCTTTAAAATGTTTTTATTACTGCTATATGCCAACAGCATGATTTTGAAGACTGTGGTTATCTTTTAAAGAAGACACACACATACAATAGGATTGAATGTATATGGTGACAATTTCTCCCCAAAAAGGTGGATGTCAGGTTGGGGTGGAGCTGAAGTCAGGGAACCAGTATCTTATGCTGATAGTCATTGGAAGTTTTAAAAGAACACATTTGTCTAAGAACTGGAATAGACCAGGGACCTCTCGGTGCGTGGGAAGATGCTCAACCAACTGACCACACCAGCTATGGTGACGCTCCCCCTGCGTTCTTGAAAAAGCAGACCTCCTCTCTGTTTCAAATTACACTTTGTGACTCACTGGCTTTCACACCCAGTCCAAGGTCCCTGCACCAGCTTTGGTTGCCCCTGTCGCCCTCACTGACCATGGCCGGGATGACAGCAAGTCAACAGGAGTCCCTGTGAATTGCTGAGCTTTAGTTACTAGACAGGCCCTGCCCTCATGCAGCTCGGGTCCAAATATCATTCACTCATTTATTTATTTAAATATATTTTTATTGATTTCAGAGAGGAAGGAAGAGACAGAGAGAGATAGAAACATCAATGATGAGAATCATTAATCAGCTGCCTCCTGCATGCCCCCCACTGGGAATCCAGCCCACAACCTAGGCATGTGCCCTGACCGGGAATCGAAACGTGACTTCCTGGTTCATAGGTCAATGCTCAACCACTGAGCCATGCCAGCTGAGCAATTCACTCATTTCTTTTTTTAAAAATCAAAACATTTGTTTTGTTTTGTTTTGTTTTTATCCTTACCTGAAGATATGCTTTTATTGATGAGAGAGAGAGAGAGAGAGAGAGAGAGAGAGAGAGAGAGAGAGAGAGAAAGAAAGGGGAAATATTGATGTGAGAAACATCAATCAAAAGAAAGAAAGAGAAAGAAAGAAAGAGGAAATATTGATGTGAGAAACATCAATCAGTTGCCTCCTACACGTGCCCCAAATGGGAATCGAAACCGGAACCTTTTGGTGTACAGGACGATGCTCCAACCAACTGAGCCACCCAGCCAGGGCAGACTTGACATTTGTATTTGTGTACTTATTTGTCTGCCTTCCTAGCAGTTACTCCCAAGTCTGTTTTGTTTTCCATTGTCTGCCCAGCCCAGGTTGTTGGTAAAGAATGAAAACACATATCCTTTAGTTCCCAAACAGTCCTTCTGAGGGTAAGTGGTGTTACTCACCTTTCACAGGTGAGGAAAAGTGAGGTTGGGCAGTGGGAAGTTCCAGGCACCAGGTTTCCATCCCTGGAGCCTTGGTTGGACCAGTAACTTGATTTTCACATTCCAAACTAGAGCTCCCCCAATGCCTCCAAGTGCAGCTGGCCATCTGGTTCCCCTGACCGGATGCCTGAGGCGGGCAGCCTGAAATAGCCTGCCTGCTTCTGGCAAAGCGGGTTGTCCCCTGATGGGCACTGACTTTCTCAGAGACCCCCTTCCCTGAGCTTGGCCTGTTGCCTCCTGGAACTTTGGTGGATGGCAGTGATGGAAGCACTGAGCACTGCGTGACGTGCAGACCTTTTGCAAGCACCGTGGTGCCCCTGACCCTGTGCTGCGTGGGTCTCTTGTCTGTTTGCTTCATTTGACCCTGACAGTGACCTTCAGTTTCCCAGAGGCCTTGTCAGCTCTCTCTCAGCCTTTGCCACACATATTCCTTCTGCGGCAACACTCTTCTCCCTCCCTCTGCTTTTTAAATTATTGTTAGTAAACTCTTCTTTTGGCATGTGAGCTATGTAAGTAACGTACACATAAGTTAAAGTGTAATGTCATGAGGACTGTGAGCTTACCTCCCCATTGAGGGAGGGATAAGAACACTGCCACTAGCTCACCTCCACCTGTGGTGGGTGGGCAGAGCAGAACTCCCTGCCTGCTATTCTGAGTGTTGTGGTTGTCATGCCTTGGTGGTGGTGGTGGTGGTGTGTGTATTTTTTTAAGTGTTTATAACCTGTGTGTGTGTGCTGAAAAGTATGGTGCTTCGTTTTGCTTGTTTTTGAGTTTTATAAGAATGGCATTGTACTCCATTTATGGCCAAGCCTTAGATTGTCCATTGTGCTGTTGGTGGATGTTTGGGCCGTTTCCAGCTTTCATGATTACAGATTGGTGCAGCTATGAACCTTCTGGTACATGTCACCTGCGGCGTGAGCAAGATGTTCTCAGGGCTCAGACCTGGGACTGGGGTTGCTGCTTATAGTTGGTGAGTCTGTGCAGCTTTACCTGGCAATGCCAAACTCTCTCACTTGGTTCTCCCCTCCTTTACTTGGCTAACTTGTACTCGCTCTTTTAGGCTCACCTGTGCACCTTCCTTGCCTTCAAAGATATCTGTGGAAAACCTACCATATGTCAGGTGCAGTTACATTTCAGGGTGCAAAGGTAAATGAGACTCACAGCCCTAGTGCTCACATGGCCACTCCTCCAGGAAGCCCTCCCTGACCCCCAGACTGAGTTAGGTGTTCTCCTTGGCTCCCCTGCCCCAGCCCAGCCTACTCTGTGTCATCACTGTGTAGAGATGGATCTATCTACCTCACTGGACAAGTGCCCTGTGTATACAGTGATCAGAGCTGTTTTGAATGCTGTATCCCCAGCATCACCCACACGGAGGTGATGGATTCAGTGAAGGGTTCGTGGTGAGCTAAGATGCTCACACTTGAGGCAGATGGGATTAAGAAAAAGAAATGGAATCCAGTATTTAGTACTTGCTGGAGTTGAACCTGGGCCCCAAGCCCATCTGGCCCAGAGCCCAGCACTTCCTCAAATGGCTGAGCCCACAAGATGCCTGACCCTGTGCTCAGCCCCGTGACAGATGGAGGAGACACGGCCGCTGCCCTCGGCGGTTTGGAGAGGAGACGCTGCCCAGCTGCTCACTCCTCCAACAGTGTGCAGGGCTGGGACAGTGGACGGGAGAAGTGAGAGGCCCACCCAGCCCTCTGGGAGCTAGGGAGTCAGCACGGGTGTTCTCTTGAAGAGGGCAAGACCAGGAGGCTGTGGAAACCCTTGAAAAAAGTGGATGAGGTGAGAGTTGTGGGGTCCCAGGGGAGCTGTTGGGATGTGCAGGACCGTTGTGGGCTGCAGGTCAGTGACGACAGAAACCATAAAAACTGGTATTTGCAGGGTACCCACTGTGCCAGGCTGAGTGCTAAGCTGGTTCTGCCTGCACTGTATCCCATGAGGTAGCTGGAGTTGTTGAGGGAGGACCCTGAGACTCAGAGGATGAAGTCCAGCCCACCTGGCTAGTTGGTGATCACCCCTAGGAGCCTGGCCCCTCCCACCCTGCGCTGCATGATGGCCACTTTCAGGCCTGCCCAGCTTTCCTCCTGCACATGTGACTGCACAGCAGAGCTGTGAGCTGGAGCGGCGTCTCTCCGTTGAAGATGGTAGACTGAGGAACAGAGTGCATGGCCCCCAGTGCCACACTGTGTGTGGAGGCACAGTCCTGAGCCGCGCTCCCAACCGCAAAAGCTTCCCTCGAGGGCTCTTCTCTCCTACTGCTGTTGGTGCTCGTTTGTCCCCAAGTCTTCACTCTGCACCCTCAGCCCTGTGTAAATATTTGCCTGTGGGTGAACAGGGGCGTGTGTGACCAGTATTTCCCAGCCGGTGGCAGGGGACAGGTGGAGGCAGCAGACGCCAGGTGAGCCTCCAGCTGGTGCCCATTGCTTTGAGACCTTTGCTCATCCAGCAGCCACTCTAGGGTGTTGCTGAGGTGTCAGGCCTGGCCCAGTGATGACACTAGTTACCGTTTACCAGGCACCAGCCCCGTGGCAGGTGCTTTACACGAGTGATCGCAGTGCCTGCTTCTGGGCGTGCACCTCAGCCTCATAAGCCCCATTTTCCAGATGAGAAAACCCAACCATAAAGAGATTAGGGCCCTCTCCTGTGACGGTTGGGGTCTGTTTAAGGGTCAGGGCCAGAAGCCACAGGGGGCTGCGTGAGGTAAATGAGGGTGTTCATTGGGAGGGCACAGGGCCAGTTCCAGGGTGGGGAGGTCCTGAATGCCAGCAGGAACCAGGGCCGGTGCCAGCTCTTCAGGCCACATGCACTCGTACTTTGTTCTTCTTTCTGTCAGGCCTTGAGCCAGACAAACCTAGCCATCTTGGTGGCCAGGACAGCACTTCGCAGTCCAAGTTCTACTCCTTTCTGCCAAACGGGCTCACCTTGTGGATGATGGGGGGCAGTTCTCAGAGAAGGGGGTGTCTGGCTCTCAGACACCCCGAATAGGCGCCACCAGACACATGATCTGGTCCTAGAAGCCACCCCTCAACCACTAGGCCACACCATTCCTGTGCTGAAAAGGTGGATTCATGTCACCAGGCAGAAGCCACCAGCGTCCTCAGATGTACACATCCCTTTGGAGGCCTCTTCCAGCTGGGGACTCGGGGAGACCACAGAGGACTCCCCTCACCGCCACCAGGCCCTTCCCAGTAGAAAGCCCTCGGTGAGTGGGACAGCCTTGGGCACGTGGTTGTGTGAGCGCCATTAGTCTCTGCTCACCACAGGGTGGATGTGCTTCTGGCCGTCAGTGAGCCAGTAGACACTGAGCTCCGAGCAGGCCTGTGCTGGAGACGCGGCAGTGGCCACGGCAAACCGGGTCCCGCCTCACAGGCCCATTGTCCAGAAGGGGAGGTGAGAGACAGGCAGCCAGCAGCCAGCAGGACCACTGCAGACGGATACCAGGGTGTGGAAGGAAATGGGCCAAGGGCTGGGATAAATACTAAAGTGACCAGGCTGGCGGGTCGGTCCTTGGCTGAGATGAGAATATTGAACGCTATAAATTGCTCCATAGGGCAGGGCCACGCCCCCCCCCACCCCCCCCACCCCGATGAATGGGGTTTTGAAGGAAGTCAGGCCTGCCTGCACTCTCCTCTCTGTCCGAGCTGGGTGTCCTTGGCAAGTGCTCCACCTCTTCTGGAAACAGTGGGGAGAGTGGTTGTGAACAGAAAGCTTGTCAGGTGTGATTAAGAGCAAGAACTGTGCCCCTAGCCGGGGTGGCTGTCCCATGCACCAAAAGGTTGCTGGTTCTATTCCCTGTCAGGGCGCATGCACGGGTTGCGGGCTCAATCCCCAGTAGGGGCATGCAGGAGGCAGCCAGTAGATGTTTCTCTCTCCCCTTCTTCTTTCCTTTATCTCTAAAAATCAATAAAAACATACATTTTTTAAAAAGATCAAGGACTGTGCAGGCAGACCGGGCTAGAACTACCCAGCTCTTCCCTTTACTGGCTCTGTGACCTTGGGCAGGCTCCTTAATTCACCTTGCCTCAGTTTCCCTATTTGAAGAATGGGGATAATAAATCCTACCTCACAGGGTTATTGAAAGCAGTAAATGAGGTAATTTATGTAAAATGCTATGTAAGTGTCGGCTACTTTAGTAATAATAATAATTTAGAATTAAAGGTTGCCTGTTAACACAGCCCTGGCCAGGTGGTTCAATTGGTTGGAGTGTCGTCCTGTAAACCAATCCCGGTTCATTCCCAGTTGGGGCACATACCTACCTAGGTTGCAGCTTAGATCCCAGTCAGGGCACATATGGGAAGCAACTTATCAATGTTTCTCTCTCACATCAATCTATCTCTTTCTCTCTCTCTGTCTTCGTCTGTCTCCCTTCCTCCTTCCCTTCTTCCCTCCCTTCCTCCCAAACTCTCTCTAAAAAAAAAAAGTTGCCTGTTACACAGCTGGGACTCAGTGCTTAGTGCGCCCTGTGCGACTGGGGACTCAGGGATTAAGGCCTTGACCTTCCCCTTTATCCAAGAGCACCATTGGCCTTATCAGGCTCCCCCTGTGGTAAGTTGTATGTGGTCGGCTTCATTCCTTCTGCTGAGGAGACTTGGAAAGCCTCAGATGTCTTCTGACCGCACGTGTTTCCGTAACAGGATCTTCAGTTGGGCAAACTTGGAAGGTCAGGATGAGGGGGAGGGGGGCGGAATAGGCCCCTGGCATTTGCCATCTATGCCCTTCACTGGAGTGAGCAGGTCCTTCCTCATTCCCGCCTGGGGCCCATGATCTGGAGGCAGGATTCCTGGCTGGTTGCGTGAACCCAGCCAGCCCCCTGCAGCTGGCCATCCTTCTGAGTCGTGATATTTCCCTCTCAGGAGGAGGCAGGGAGAAACTCTTCTCACCCAGGGGGCTACTGGCATCAGCAGGCCTGGGGAGGGGCACAGAAGCCTGAGAGGAAAGGGCTGGCCATCCCAGCCTCTCCTGTGGGGTCTCCCATCCAGGGCTCCAGGGCCCAGCACTGTTCTCTCCCCTCCCTCCATCATGCGGTTCCCTGGGGAGAAGGGAAGGGAGACTGTTTAGTTCACAGAGACGGTCATCTCATTCATTCATTCACAGCCATTTACTTGAGATACTGTAATGACACCCCTAGACCCAGGGAGCCCTTGGTGTAGGACAGAGAGTGAACAAGTAAACATACAGATTGGGGTGCATGCTGTGAGGGACAGAGCCGCGTTGGAGAGCAATGGGTGTGTGCGTGAGCTGCTTCAAAAGGGGCCAGGAGTGCTGCTCAGAGGAGATGACATTTGAGCTGAGACCTGAATGACAAGTTAGAAAGAGCTGTGAGGAAGGGGTACAGATATTAGTTGCAGACCTGGAGGCAGGAACAAGCAAGGCCAGGGTGGGGTTGGGGGAGCTAGGAAGCCGAATAAGCAGCGGGTGAGGTGAGCCCGATCCCCATTGCAGTTAGGGAGGCCTTGTTCTAGGGCAGCTGTGGGCAAACTACAGCCCGCGGGCCGGATCCGGCCGTTTGAAATGAATAAAGCTTAAAAAAAAAAAAAGACCGTACCCTTTTATGTAATGATGTTTACTTTGAATTTATATTAGTTCACACAAACACTCCATCCATGCTTTTGTCCCGGCCCTCCGGTCCAGTTTAAGAACCCATTGTGGCCCTCGAGTCAAAAAGTTTGCCCACCCCTGTTCTAGGGTGAGGGGGCCTCAGCTGTTCCTCGACCTGGTCACCATACGCTTAGAATGCACCTGTCTGTCTCTGAGGGCAGGGGTTGCAAAGGGGCGCGTTTTCCTTTCCCGAGGGATCTGCTCGGACTCTCCCTGCACATCCTCATCAGGTTTCCTGTGTATAGTGTGCCCTGGGTGCGCGCTTCCTGAGGCGGAAACCCAGAGGTGCCATCTGGGTCTCCTCAGCCCTCCCTCCTCAGGGCAGGGACAGGCTGAGGGGCCCCCCAAGCAGAAGCTGGAGGGGGTGTGACAGACCCCCTTCCCGTTGAGGGGAGCATGGGCGTGGCTCGGGAACAGGCTGCTCCGCATCGCCTTTGGCAACATCGTGGCAGTTGGATGGGCCCCTCTGCTGGGGAAGGTGCCCTTTCCTGAGCCCCTTGTGGTCTGTGCACTCCCTCCTCCCTCTGAGTTACTGAAAGGCTGGTGGGGCCGGTGGAAGTCTGAGTGGTGGGAAGAATCACTCATGACCAGGGTGTTAGGTTAGGTGGCTCAGGAGGCGGCGCAAGAAATAGAGTCCAGTGAATCAGAAAAGAAAGGAAAGGAAAAGGTTTATTCTGCGTCCCCGGGAGACCCACGTACCCCAAGGACAGGGCACGTGGATTCACGCCAACAGGGAGGGGGGCGCGGTTGGGTGAGGGGCGGGGACATGAGCTGAGGAATTCTCTGCTGCAGGGAATGGGCGGAATATTCAGGATGAAGATCTTATCTGTGTGGGGGTATGTGAATTCAGGGAGAAGCCGGTATCTGTGTCTGGCACCTTGATCTGTGAGAAATTCCAGGGGAAGTCCATTATCTCATCACATGTATCTGATCCTGGGCTCTCTCCGACCTAACACAGGGTCCCTTCATTTTTCCTAAAGGGTCAGAGGCAGAGGTTTCTCTGAACATGCTGAGCGGTAAAATCCCTGCCTGGCCTCCATCCACCTCCTGCCCGAGGCAGCTGCTCTCCTGCCCTCATTCTGTGGCCAGGCTCCCTGGCACCCAGCCGCTGTCCCAGAGCCCTCCGTGGGAACGGGGTGTGCTGCTCTGTGCCTGGTCCCTGGGGAGCTCCCAGCCTGGCGGGAAAGGGCTGGGAGGCTCAGGGCCTCGTGCTGTACCTGATGTGGGCGAGGGTGGCCGAGGGCGCTTCCTCCTGGCAGGTGAGTGCTCCAGAGCTGACTTCGGAGTCTCCATTAGGAGGTTGAATCTAATGGCCATAGTGGCTCAGCAGTGAACGAGGATGTCCCCTGGAGTGTGTGGGCATCAGGCCATGCTCCCTGTCTAGACCTCCCTCCTTTGTCTTAGGTTGAGGGTCCAGGCGTGTTCCCTTCCCAGGGTACTGCGAGACTTCAGTGAACTCAGGTACACAGGGGGGCCACCGAGGTGATCGCTCAGTAAATGTGAGCTCTCAGTGGGGTCCCCGCAGAATAGGGGACATTTGCCATCATCAGGCTTGTGGTGGGAGCCCCAGATTCTTGCCCCTCACTATGTGCCTCAGAATTCTCCTTTGATGCCCCTCCTAACTGTCTGTCCCTTGGAGTGTGGGCAGGAAGCCCATGTTCTCCTCCCCCTCCCCCCGTCCCCCTCCCCCCTTCCTTCCTTCCTTCCTTCCTTCCTTCCTTCCTTCCTTTCTCCTTCCCACTCAGTTTTGCAGAGCACCTGCTGGGCCAGACCCTAGGGAGACACCCAGGCTGGGGTTGGCTGTGTAATTAGGTTGTTATTGAAGGCCAGCCTCGCCCTCACCCCAAGCTGACAGCCCCAGCGTGAGCCGGATTTCCCTCCCAGCCCAGACGTGGCCTCTGTGCCCCTTGTGAGCCACCAGCTCTGAGCAGCTGCTTTTTTTCCACTTAACTTTTTATTGTGGACATTTTCAGGCACACACACAAGTCGAGTATAATGAGCTGAAGAACCCACTTCCCACTTTCAATCATGATCAGTATGTGGCCAGCCGTCATCCTCCATGCGGCCCCACCCCATTCTTTTGCAGCTCGTCCTAGGTGTCTATCATTTCACCTGTAGGTTTTTCTGCGTTGCTTCTGAAACAGTGGGGACAGTCCCCACTGGCTTGACAGTCCCCAAGCCAGCCACCTTCTGTCCTCTGCTGTCCTCTCCCCAGGCCTAGGACGAGACCACCGGGAAGGTGGCCAGGTTGGGGCTGTGCGCTCTGTGTCCTGCACCTGGCGATGGGCTGTGTGCTGTGCCTGATAAAGAGCACAGCCTCTCCCTGGCACCCCCCCCCCCCCCCCCCGGGAGGTGGCTTTGGGCTGCCAGGAAGCCCGGCAAAGCGCCTGGGGGCCTCTGTCCCTGATTCCCCAGCCTTGCTCTGTGTTAGCTTGCTGTTTAACACAAGCACACGATTTCCTTTTCCCCTTTATTTCATAACAGGTGGCACTCCCAAGCGCCCTGCCCTGCACCTTGCTTTTTCCATGTCATGTATCTCGGCTTCTGTTCCCTGTTGGCCCAGCGAGAGTGTCCTCATCCTCTGTGGCTGCACGGAGTTCCAGCGCCAGGGCAGCTGGAGCTTACTCGCTGCTCCCGCCCATGGGTACTGGTGTCGGTTCCAGTTCTGCATTTGCAAACAATGCTGCAGTGACTAACGTTATAGGTATATATTTGGCACCTTTGCAAGTCTATCTTAGGATGAAACTCTAGGAATAGAATGGCTGGAGCAAAGGGGATAGGTATGCATTTGTATTTTGGAACTTTGACTGGTATTGCCAAATAGCCTTCGAAGGGGGTTGTACTGATTGGCACGTATACCAGTTGCTCGAGGGTGTACCAGCCTCGCAGTCTCACCAGCAGCCTGTGAGGATGGGATGTGGGCCTGCTTTCACTTAAGTTGCATTTCGCTTATTCTGAGAATCACTGAGGGTTTGAGAATTCTGACCCCAGGTTTTTGCTTTGGGGAATGGACTTACAGAGGCCCTCTTAGAGGGTTGGGATGGGCCCCCAGTGAAGGGCCCTCCTGCTGGAGGAAGCAGTGGTGGAGAATCCAGGATGTGGGGAACGCAGACGGATGAGGAGCAGATCTGCCTCTGCTTTCAGCTGGGAGAATATCCTTGGGAGGTCACTTCCCATATCCAAGCCGCCTCTAGAAAGCAAGTTGGTCATCCCTGCTCCTGAGGGCCGTGAGGGAAGTGGGAGTGTGGTCAGGTTTGTCAGTCACTTAGTCTGGGGGTGGGCGCAGTGATGGCTCCGCAGAGCACCCAAGAGGCCCCTCAGCAGTGTGTGTTCCCTTCCCCCTCAGCAGTGTGTGTTCCCTTCCCCCTCCCCTGCTGAGGGAGGGTTCTGGGGGTGGAGGGAGGCACGGCAAGGAGCAGTGTTTGGAAATGTAGGGCACTGGCGGAGGGATGGGGTCAGAAGCACAGACCTGGAATCAAACCACCCACTCTGGGTGAGGTTCTTTGCTCCTCGGGCCTCTGTCGCCCACGTGTGAGGCATATGACCTTGGTTGCAGGCCCAGAAACGGAGGCCTGAAGGGTTTGCAGCAGAGAAGGGTGTGGGGAGCGTGTCACCAGGCAGGTGAACTGGGCCTGGGGTGGACAGGAGCGGGGCAGCTGGGCAGCATAAGGTAGGGAGTTCCCCAAATACAGGAAGGAGGCTAGAGCCTAGGAGTGCCTCCTCCACCCTGGGAAAACTGACAGGTGCCCCAGTGAAGACAGACCCCCCACTTCCAAGGGTTCTCCAGGCAAGAATCTGAGGGGCTTGGGGTGACCAGGGAAAGAGGTGAGCAGCTGGCATGGTGCTGGGTGCGGTTGCCCCTCTGTGGCTGCTCACCAGGATTGGTTGTGGAGACCTGAGCTGGAGGACGCTTGGCCTGCCCTTCCAGTAGAGATACTCCCATGAGAAGCCTGGTCTCGGGAAACAGCTGGATTGGGCCTTATGTGGCCTCTGAGGCCCCTGCAGACTCAGGTTCTGTGCCCGGAGCAGCCTGGAAAAAGGCTTGGGGGCGGGAATGAGGGAGATCTGCATGGGAGCAGCACAGTGTCTGCAGAGGTGGTGGGCACTTGGTTCCACAGAATACTTTGGGGGTGTTCTCTGACTCCTCCCCATTTCAGGCCCCAGGAGGCTTCTTTGCACTGCCCTGTCCGTCTCCTGTCCCCAGTCCCCACCTATGGGGCAGCCCAGGCTATGGAGGTGTGTGGGTGGCATTGTGGTGGTGCAGGAAGGATCCAGCACACGAGGGAGGTGCATGGAAGGCATTTGCTCTGGTGAGTGTGCCCAGCCATGACCTCGTCCTGTGCACATCCTCGGTCTGACTGCGGGGCACCCAGGAGAGAAGGAACCTGCCCTGAGTTCACCCAGCTGGCCCGGGTGGAGCTGAGGTCTCAGATGCCTGTCCTTCAGAGTCTACAGACCCATCCTTCACCCCTGTCCACTCATTCTGTTAGCTAATTGTGTATGAAGTACCTACTATGCGCCCAACATATACCTTTATAGGGATACTTCATAGAAGAAAAGCACTAAAATCCCTCCCTCCCCTCATTGTAGCATAAGCACACAGATACATTAAAAAGCTTCATGTTAGGTCATGAGAAGTGCCACACAGAGAATGAATGAAGTAGGGTACAGGGATGGACAGTGACAAGGGGGGCTGTTTTATGGAGGGTGGCCGGGGAAGGCCTCTGAAGAGGGACATTGGAGCAGAGACCTACAGGCAGGGAGTCGGGGAGCAGTGGGGATCTGAGGTAGAAGAGCATTCTGGACAGAAGGGTGCGAAGGCCCTGAGGCTTTGTGAGCAGACAAGGATTGCTGTTATAAACCCTGAGCCAGGTCTGCCCCACACCTCCTGCACCTCTAGGACGATGTGCCCCATCCTTGCTTGCCTCCCCTCAGCCACCTTGCTGGCCCCCTCCTCTGGTGCCCCCGGACCCTCCCGATCGATGGTGCGCTCACTGCCCACATGCATGGTGCAGGCCTCACTCCTGTACTTTGTGCAAGAAGTTCCCTCTTTGCTGTCTCACTCGTCTAGAACTCTAGTCTCTCCCTTCCCAGCAGAAAATCCCAGCCAGCCCGCCCTCCCCTCCTGCGTGTCTCCGCCGTGGCCTTGTGTGCTGCTCTGCCACAGCTTCTGGTTTGTCTCCCTGGCCACGCAGAGGGCTCTGGACAGGGCCAGGGGGTTAGGTGGCTGCTTATTGAAGGGCTTTGGATTTGGGGAGAGGCTGCTCCAAGGTGAGAGCACACCAGACTGACTGAACTGCACCTCTCCATCCCATGGGGTCCCTGGTCCTGTGGGGTCCTCTGGAGGGTGCCTCTGCTGAGGGCAGGACCAGCTCCCAGGTCCCGAAAACCCCAAGAAAAAGACAAATCCCTGTCCTGAGATTAGAGAAGGCTGTGCTTCTAGGCCCCAAACCTAGCTGTCCACCCTGAAGCCAAGGGCCTGAGGACCTAAGGGTGGGTGGGGACAGTCTTGGCATTGACGCCCCCCTTCCCCCCCCCCCCCCAGCTGCATGACTTTAGGAGATAGTTAGTGTTGAGAGACTTCCCTCTGCACAGTGGGTAGTGGGCTGAGACCTCTGCTCTGCAGGATTCTGATGAGGACTCACTGATGGGAGTCCTCACTGAAGGGACTCACAGCCCTTCTTCCCTGATGTTCTTCCCTGATACTCTGGCTGGTATCAGCAACAGCCCAGCTGTGGTGGCTCAGTGGATTGAGCGTCATCCCATGGACCAAGAGGTCCCGGGTTTGATTCCCAGTCAGGGCACATCCTCGGTAGAGGGCGTGCAGGAGGCAGCCAATCAGTGATTCTCTCTCATCATTGATGTTTCTCTCTCTCCCTCTCTCTTCCTCTCTGAAGTCAATAAAATATATTTTTTTAAAAAGACTCAGCAACAAAGTGCCTGGCAGAATGCCTGGCAGGGAATTGGGGTGAAATACAGAGCAGCTTTGTACAGGGAGCGCCCTGAATTTCAGCTCATGTTTCACAAAGTGAGTAGTTTCTGGCAGGGTCTGGGCCCTGAATCCGTCTTGCCTCCCTCCAGGCTTCCTCTCCCAGGTGGTCCTCGAGCCAAGGCTCCACTTGGAGCAGGCGGGACCCCTGGTCAGAGCGCCCTGTCCGCCTTCAAGGCCTAGTACAGTGGCCAGCTGTGAGCTCCACCATCTGTCTTTCACTCCCTCACCTGTCTGGTGCCTTCTGTGTGCCTGGCCCATACTGGGCAGCGCTGAGGACACAGCTGGGACCACAAACCCTAGGCTGTCTTCCCAGGGCTCCCAAGCCAGCAAGGAGACAGGTTGTCTCCGGACAGTGACAACTCAGAATGGGCAGGCTGAGGTGGGGGAGCCGAGAGGGCTGCCTAAAGGTCACCTGAGCTGAGAGTGGAAAGGGGAGAGTATAATCCTAGGGGAGGAAGAGGGGAGGTACAGTGAAGCACTGGGCTGTTCTGGGAAAGGGAAGATTTGGGGTGTGGCTAGAACACAGCTCCGAGGGAGGGAAAAGTTCAACGACAAGGTTTGAGCCCTGGCTCCCTCCTGACCTCCTTGTCCTAGCTCAGTCTAGACTGCACAGCATCCTCTCAGGGCTTCCACGATGGTCCGCCTACCCCTCGCCCCAGATAAGAACCCTGGGGGCGCAAGGACCAGGCCAGGGCCATCCCCGTCCCTCTGACACTGACACAGAGCTTGGCGTGCAGTATGCCGTGGCAGATGTTGACTGAATGAACAGCAAGATGGTACCTGCTGGGTTAGAAGCCCACGTCAGAGGGGCTGAAGCAAAAGGGCATTTGTTGGCTGTGGACCTGAGGAGTCCTCAGTAGTTGGGCTTCAGGCCTGGCTGCACCCAGGGTCTCAAACAATGTCATCGAGACGGTTTCCTTAACCTGGAAACCTGAGTCGGCCTCCTTCCGGGAGGTTCTCCTCCTGGTGGATGCCAGGATGGCCGGCAGCAGCTCCCAACATGGGAGGCCCCGTTAGCCACCCCGAGGGAAGAGAGCCCTTCTTCCCTGATACTCTGGCTGGGCCCTGGGGCTGCGCTGGTTCTACAGGGTCAGCTTCCTGTCCCCCACCAGGCGCTGTGACCCCCACTCCTGGGGCCTTGGGGAAGATGGCAGGGAGTGGCGGTCACACAAATGGTCCCACCTGGGGTCCTGGGGTGGCACTAGTGCTGGTCAACCCAAGGTGGGTGGGAGGGGAAGTGGGCCAGTCGGTACTTTCACAGGCATCAGGGCCGAGGCAGCACTCACTCCTGGGGCGGGTTGTGTACCTGCCACGGAATCAACCTGTGGGGCTGCCGAGGGTTTGCAGGCTGCGGCCTCCGGCTTCCCTGTGCCCTGAACACTGGCCTGGTCCTCTCTGAACCAGCCCTCTGCCCTGAGGGGGTGAGCCCATGAGGCCTGGGTAGGGGACGATGGTGTTCCACAGACCTCGAGTCCTGCAGGGAAGAGCCCGAGAGCCAGGTTCTGTCCGGCCCGGAGACATGCCGTCCACACAGACCAGGTCACCCACCTGCCACAGACTCGGTTCCCTGTCATTGGGGCGATGATGACCGAGCGCCCTCATGGGTGGGCAGCCAGGCCTGGGAGGTCAGGGCTCCATACTGCGAGGTAGTGGGGCTGGGATGGGAACCAGGTTCCCTAACCTGGGCCAGTCACACTCAACCCCTCGGACCTGCTGCGGCCAGTGGTGATGTGTGTGAACGGGCACAGACCGCGCGGCGCAGACCTGGCTCACGGGCTTGAGGGTGCTGGGGACGCCACAGCAGCTGTGTACTTTCTCTGTTGAAATGTCAGTAATCCTCGAACCCATCCTCTCTGTCCGTTTGGCCTCCATCCGTTGTCCCCGTCCGTCCGTCTGTACTAGTGTTTCCCAGTCTTGAACCCAGACTCCCGCCCCCACCCCCGTCCTGATGGGTGCCAAGTCCTCTGCCTGAATCCTCTGTAATCGGAGCCTCCTGTGTTAGTGCAGTCACCAGAGGTCGGGCTTTGAGGTCAGGTAGACCCGGCAGAGTAGGGTAGGGTTTGGGGAAGTTGATTTTTCTTTTTTCTTTCTTTCTTTTTTTCTTTCTTTCTTTCTTTCTTTCTTTCTTTCTTTCTTTCTTTCTTATTGATTTCAGAGAGGAAGGGGGAGGGAGAGAGAGAGATAGAAATATCAATGATGAGAATCATCAATTGGCTGCCTCCTGCACGGCCCCTACTGAGGATCGAGTTCCCAACGCAGGCATGTGCCCTTGACCGGAATCAAACCCAGGACCCTTCAGTCTGCAGGCTCTATCCACTGAGCCAAACCAGCTAGGGCAGGGAAGTTGATTTTTCTTAACTAAATGTATGAACTTTTAAATATATGTTTTTACTGATTTCAGGGAGAGGGAGAGAGAGATAGAAACATCAATGTCAATGATGAGAGAATAATTGATGGGCTGCCTCCTGCGCACCTCACACTGGGGATCGAGCCCACAACCTGGGCATGTGACCTGACCAGGAATCAAGCTGTGACCTCCTGGTTCATAGGCCAACACTCAGTCACTGAGCCATGCTGGCCGGGCAGGTGTGTGAATTTTTGAGTAGGTAATACTTGCGTGTACCTCAGTATTCAAAGATAGAAGAAGGCATGTAAAGAAAATGAGCTTCGGGGGCATGGGGTCAGAGGGGAGGTAGAGGGGATGAATGGTGATGGACGGAGACTTGGCTTGGGGTAGTGAACTCACAATACAGTGTAAGATAATGTGTAGAGGAATAGTGCACCTCAACCTGTATCCTTTTTGTTAACCAGTGTCGCCTCAATGAAGTTCCATAAAAGGAAAAGAAAAGGAAGTTTCTCTCCCTTACCACTCTTAGCCCCCCAGCGAATCTTCCTAAAAGCAGCCACCCCGTGTCTTGTGTCCTTCCAGAAATGTCTGCGGCAGCCCAGCGACTGCAGCGCGGCCAGCATGGCTCAGTGACTGAGTGTTGACCTATGAACCAGGAGGTCACAGCTTGATTCCTGGTCAGGTCACATGCCCAGGTTGTGGGCTCGATCCCCAGTGTGAGGTGCGCAGGAGGCAGCCCATCAATTATTCTCTCATCATTGACATTGATGTTTCTATCTCTCTCTCCCTCTCCCTGAAATCAGTAAAAACATATTTAAAACTACTCATAAAAGAGTAGTTTTATGTGAACGTGCCGGCTCCTTTAAATAAAGGCTGCTTTCCTGCTGCAGCGGCAGAGTTGCGCCCTGAAAGCCGGAGCTGCTCACTGCCCGGCTGAAGTCAAGTCAGATCCGGGTATTTTAGTCTCACCCCTGGTTCCTCTGTGAGCCTCGCCTCTGAGTGGAGGATGACAAAGGATGGGCCTTGGTGGGCTGAGGGGCTTTGTGGGTACAGCCAGCAGGGCGCCAAGCAGGGGAATGCCGGGCTGTGGTGGCTGGTCAGTGGCTGTTTTCCAGTCCGGCTCCCAGCCTGTCAGCGGGCCTTTCTGTGTCCTACCTCAAGGTGTCACCAAGATGGAAGGGCACTTACAGGGAACACGGGACTGTCACTTCCGCTGTGCTAATCCCAGCAGCCTCCCTGAGAGGGAGCACAGTGGGCACCCCCCCCCCCCGGGCTCCAGAGGGGCCCCATTCCTACAGAATACAGCCCTCCCAGACCTTGAGCTGCTCCTGTCACTGCTCTGCGCCCAGCCCCTTGGCTCCTGTCTCACGCAGAGGCCCACTGTGTCCCCCTCACCTCCATCGCACCCCTCACAGCTACTCCCTCCAGGCGCCCCTGCCCCCATCTCATCTGTGTCCCCCACTAGCCGTTGTAGCCCAGCGGTGAGGGCTGGCCCCCGTCCCTCTTTGTCCCCCTCTCCCCACCACCCCTAGTGTTGCTTCCTGGGTTTTGACTCCCACTTGGATGGATGACGGTGTCTGTCTCCCACAGCTCTAGGCTGTCAGGGATGGCCTGACTCATCGCCGCCCCCTGGTGTCCAGCCTGTCCTTGCATTTCGTGGGTGCCTCTGCACCTGTGTGCAAACGAGACAAACTTCTCTCTGCCTGTCACCTGACGCTCGGCATCCGGTTTCTCTCTGTCCCTTTGTGGGGCCTTAGCAGGGGGAGGGGAGGCAGGCTGTTTGCTCCCCAAGCCTTCTCCTGGGAAACGGGTGCCAGCTGCTGGGGCCGCAGAGGCTCACCCTGCTGCGGCCCTGCCTGCCGGCCGCCCCACACACGGCCCTCCCCAGAGCCCCGCCTTCCCCTGGAGCCTGCTCAGAGTCCAGGAGTCCCCTCAGTCGCTTCTGCCCCACCCCTACCTCCCCTCAGGCTGGTCAGGGCAGTGTGAGAATAAAGCCGTGCCCTGGTTACACAGCAAGTCCTCCTGGGTGTGTGTGCCAGGCCCGCCCGCCCGGCTCTGTGGCCT